>NC_086449.1:402625049-403274681 GCF_028390025.1 Pseudophryne corroboree
ATCCTCCATCACCTAGAAGACAGATATAGTAACGTGATTCATGTTAAGATACAGCAACACATAAGTAACACACTGTGGGGCAGATGTATTAACCTGTAGAAGGCATAAGGAAGTGAAAAACCAGTGATATGTGCAAGGTAATAAAGGCAGCAGACAATCTGTTCCTAAATGTTAATTTACATATTGGAGCTGATTGGCTGGTGCCTTTATCACCTTGCACAGATCACTGGTTTCTCACTTCCTTATGCCTTCTACAGGTTAATACATCTACACCTGTATTTGGACAAAGTATACGCAGGCCTACACATATCAAATTACATACCCAGCAGCCATCCATCTGGCATTTGTCCGTCCTCAAACTTATCAAAGAGGGATGACTGACTGAGGATGAAGGAGTCATGGCAGGCCCCAGGGTAACCAGCAACAACACTCATTATTTTGAGATTTGCATCACAAACCACCTGCACATTTGTGGAATGTTCGAAATGGCGGTTTGTATATATGTGCTGCCTGCCCCTAGGTGGTCTCAGCTGAATGTGTGTGCAATCTATGGCTCCAAGCACATTGGGCATGCCAGCCAGCTCATAGAAATCTACCCTGACGGCATGTCACTGAGGCTCCTGGGTAGGGAAGCAGATTGAGGCCTCGATGTGGGGCTGCAAAACAGCCAACACCTGTGTGTATATTTTAAAGAACAATAAACATGAGATTTTAGGACAGAACTGGCCACCGAGAAATTAAAACAAACACAAAACAGAAGAGGCAGTTAGGTATACATCACCTGTGTTAAGATTCTGGAAAATGAGGGCTGTGAGATTCCTATGATATCCCCAGACACAGCCTGAAAGCTGCCAGTAGCCAGAAAGTGCAACACAGCCAGGAGTTTGTGCAGGCCTGAGACAGAGTGAGAGCGTGCTGTCTCAGGGTCTAGGCCCAGTTTGACAAGGTCATACAGATGGAAAATGTTGTGACGATTTAGACGGAACATCTGTATGACCTTATCATCGGACAATGCGTTCAAGTTTAAACGCCCCCTAAAAAAACGAGGCCTGCGCAGCCTCCGCGGAACCTGTACAACCTGCTGATCATGTTCAGTTTCTTGGCCCTGGGTACTTACAGGCTGATGTCTGAGTCTGAGGAATCCCACAGCACACAAAAGATCACTGGCCCACAGTCCTGCTGCCATTTCTGAGTGTAGGTGTATTGAAATGGGCCTAACATCCTTTTATAGGCATCCTAATTCAGGTGTGAGTGATTTTTTATTTGCAACACATGTAAACACGACTGAAAAAAGCAGGTCTATTTTTTTGTCGCTTTTTTTAACGAATCGCAAAAAAATACGACCGCATTTGAGCACTCAGAGACTAACACCCAAATACGAATGAATAGTGAATTCCCGTATTCTATGTAAAAACAGCCGCGTTTGACTGATGGTCTATTCATTCGTATTTGTGAACGTTGTCATTCAAACCATTACGAATAGTCCAAACACTGCCGAGATTTGTGCTTAGTGAATTCCCGGATTGGGACTTAGAAAAACCCCCACAAATCGGACAAACTCGGATTCTTAGTAAATACTGGCCCTGGCTGAAAAATCGAAGACGTTCCCCCACTTGAGCTGACTCCCCCCGGGAAGCCCCAGCATCATGCGGTGGACTTTGCAGATGTAGGGGAGGACTTCTGCTCCTGGGAACTAGCTGCATGCAGCTTTTTTCCCTTGCCTTTTCCTCTGGCAAGGAAGGACGATCCCCGTACCTTCTTGCTTTTATTGGTACGAAAGGACTGCATTTGATAATGAGGTGCCTTTTTAGTATGCTGCGGGGGGACATAAGGTAAGAAATTCGATTTACCGGCCGTAGCAGTAGAGACAAGGTCCGAGAGGCCTTCTACAAACAACTCCTCCCCCTTGTAAGGCAACGACTCCATATGCCGCTTTGAGTCGGCATCCCCCGTCCACTGTCTGATCCACAGGAGTCGCCTAGCAGAAATAGACATAGCATTTATTCTGGAGCTTAGTAAACAAATGTCTCTTTGAGCATCCCTCATATATAAAGCAGCATCTTTGATATGCTCTAGGGTCATTAGAATGGTCTCCTTATCTAGGGTGTCAAGTTCCGTAGATAAGGAATCTGTCCATGCTGCGACAGCACTACACACCCAGGCCGATGCCATAGCCGGTCTAACGATAGTACTGGAATGTGTGTAAATGTGCTTCATGGTAACCTCCTGCTTACGATCAGCAGGATCCTTGAGAGAAGCTGTATCCTGAGAAGGCAGTGCCACCTTCTTGGATAAGCGAGTCAGCGCCTTGTCTACCTTCGGCGAAGATTCCCATTGTATCCTGTCCTTTTGTGGAAAGGGATACGCCATAAGAATCCTTTTGGAAACTTGTAGTCTCCTATCTGGAGATTCCCAAGCCTTTTCGCACAAGTCGATTAGTTCAAATGAGGACGGAAAAGTGACCTCAGGCTTTTCCCCTTTATACATGTGTTCCCTCGTGTCAGGGACAGGGGGTTCCTCAGTGATATGCAAAACCTCTTTAATGGCAATAATCATGTAACGAATACCTTTCGCCACCTTTGGCTGTAATTTTGCACCCTCATAGTCGACACTAGAGTCAGTATCTGTGTCAGTGATCTGGGATATGGTGCGTTTTTGAGACCCCGAAGGTCCTGGTGCCACAGGGACAGGCATGGTCTGACTACCTGACTGATCCCTAGCTTCAGCCTTGTCTAATCGTTTATGCAGTAAATTTACATTTGCATTCAAGACATTCCACATATTCACCCAGTCCGGTGTCGGCGTTGCCGACGGCGACCTGACCATCATGCACTCCCCCTCCTCCTTAGGTGAGCCTTCCTCGTCAAACATGTCGACACACACGTACCGACACACTTCACACACACAGGGAATCTCTTTTCTGAAGACAGGTTCCCCCTGAGGCCCCTTGGAGAGACAGAGAGAGAGTATGCCAGCACAGACCCCAGCGTAATATAACCCTGGAGAAAAACACAGATTGTTTACCCAGTAGCGCTGCTTAATGTATAAACGCCAATAATGTGCCCCCCCTCTACTTTAAAACCTCCTTTCACTGTGTGTCAAGCAGGGGAGAGTCCGGGGAGCTTCCTCTCAGCGGTGCTGTGGAGAGAAAATGGCGCTGGTGAGTGCTGAGGGAGAAGCCCCGCACCCTCGGCGGCGGGCTTCTGTCCCGCTCAAACTTACTAAAAAATGGCGGGGGCTTCTTTTATATACATGTACAGTGCCCACCTGTACATGTATATACACTTTTGCCCTGCACCCTTACAGTGACCGGAGTGTGTGAGGTGCATGGGAGCAATGACGCACAGCTGCGGTGCTGTGCGTTACCTCAGTGAAGCACCGAAGGCTTCTGCCGCCTGAGACGTCTTCTGTCTTCGTTTCTTCTGGCTCTGTGAGAAGAACGGCGGTGCGACTCTGGGGTGAACGCCCAGGACGAACCTGTGTTCACTCCCTCTGGAGCTAATGGTGTCCAGTAGCCGAGGAAGCAGAGCCTATCATTTAAGTAGGTCTGCTCCTCTCTCCTCAGTCCCTCGATGCAGGGAGCCTGTTGCCAGCAGTGCTCCCTGAAAAAGAGAAAAAATCCTAACAAAAATGCTTTCTAAGCAGGAAATTCAGGAGAGCTCCCTGCAGTGCACCCATTCTCCTCTGGGCACAGTCTAAAACTGGGGTCTGGAGGAGGGGCATAGAGGGAGGAGCCAGTGCACACCCAGAGTCCAAAGTCTTTCTTAAAGTGCCCATGCCTCCTGCAGAGCCTGTCTATTCCCCATGGTCCTTACGGAGTCCCAGCATCCTCTAGGACGTTAGAGAAAATAGGATTTTGGTACTTACCAGGTAAATCCTTTTCTTTGAATCCATAGGGGGCACTGGAGTACTCTTGGGATATGGACGGTTCCGCAGGAAACAAGGCACTGAATAAATTAAATTTGGAACTACTTCCCCCCCTCCATATCCCAGAGTACCTCAGTGTTTTTTTACTGAGCCGAACAGGAGCTATAGAGAGGTTGACAATGGAGAATTACATATAACAAAACGGACAACAATAAAGTTGACACATAACGTTACTGACAACTAACAGTTGACACCATAACCGATAGAACTTGATAATTTGAACCAGTTGGTGAGAGTGTGTTACCATAAGATCCCCTGAACTTACCACATACCAGGAAAACTGCTCTGGGTGGGCGTCCAGTGCCCCCTATGGATTCAAAGAAAAGGATTTACCTGGTAAGTACCAAAATCCTATTTTCTTTTTCATCCACTAGGGGTCACTGGAGTACTCTTGGGACGTACCAAAGTTTCCCCCCTGGGCGGGAGAGCTGTTTGGCACCTGTAACACTAGGCGGCCAAAGCTAGATGCTAATGCCGCATAAGTATCAAACTTGTAAAAGCGCACAAACGTGTGCACTGAAGACCATGTAGCCGCACGGCAAAGCTGTGTCGTAGAAGCTCCTCGAACAGCTGCCCATGACGTTCCCACAGAACGTGTGGAATGAGCTGTTACTGATGTAGGTGGCTGTAACCTAGCATGAAGGTAAGCCTGACGTATGGTCAGTTTTATCTATCTGGATAAGGTCTGCTTAGAAGCTGGCCAACCCATCTTGGCAGCATCATAGAAAACAAACAACGTATCCATCTTACGAACTGTAGACGTTCGGGATCATAAACGCGTAGTGTGCGTACCACATCCAAGGTTTCAGAATCTCCTGTTAACACAGGAACAACAATTGGTTGATTGATGTGAAAAGAGGACACTACTTTTGGTAGGAAAGCGGGATTCGTCCGAAGTTCCGCTCTGTCATCATGAAACACTAAACACGGTGGCTTGCATGACAAGGCACCCAAATCTGAAACACGCCTTGCCGAAGCCAAGGCTAGGAGAAAAATTGTTTTCCAAGTGAGAAACTTAATATCCACTTGTTGTAAGGGTTCAAAATATGAAGACTGTAAGAAATCTAAAACCAGATACCAGTCCCACGGCGAGTGAATGGAGGCTGTACTCTGAGGCCACCTTGCAGAAAAAAGTGTGTACCGACGGCAATAGAGCCAATCTTCTCTGAAAGTAAATTGACAACGCAGATATCTGCACTTTTAGTGTGGATAAACGCAGACCTCCATCTAACCCCATCTGTAGAAATAACAAAAGACGGGATAACTTGAAGGATGAAGTTGGAAACTTCCGAGCTTCACAACAACCTATATAGGCACACCAAATTCTGTAATAATGGCCTGCCGTAACCGGCTTCCTAGCTCGTAACATGGTTGGTATAACTGATTCTGCAATGCCCTCTCTTTTTTAGAGGGCGGTCTCAACAGCCACCCCGTCAAACGCAGCCGCGCTAAATCAGAGTAAATGAACGGACCCTGTTGTAACAGGTCTGAACGCAGTGGGAGCGGCCAAGGATCGTCTGCGAGTAGTCCGCAGAGATCCGAGAACCAAGCTCTCCGAGGCCAATGAGGCGGCACTAGTATGACTGTGACGGACTCTCTTTTGATCCGTTTTAGTAACAGGGGGAACAGCGGAAACGGTGGAAACAGATACACGAGGCTGTATGGCCACGTGATTGTGAGAGCATCCACCGCCACTGCCTTTGGATCTCTCGTTCTGGACACGTACTGGGGCGTTTGATGATTGTGGCGAGATGCCATCAGGTCCACTTGAGGGTGACCCCACCTCTGGACCAGCATGTGAAGCACCTCTGGATTTAATGCCCATTCTCCTGGATGAAAATCCCGACGGTTGAGATAATCCGCCTCCCAGTTGTCCACTCCCGGAATGAATACTGCCGACAATATCACTTGGTGATACTCGGCCCAATTGAGGATTCGAGCTACTTCCCGCATTGCCAATGCGGCTTTTCGTTCCTCCTTGTTTGTTGATGTATGCGACCGCCGTCGCATTGTCTGACTGCACCTGAACAGTCTGAGACCGAAGCATGTGCACTGCTTTTCGTAGCGCATTGTAAATTGCCCGGAGTTCCAGGACATTTATAGACAGCAATCTTTCGTGATCCGCCCAGAGACCCTGGAGCTGATAATTTTGAACTACAGCTCCCAAACCTCTGAGACTCGCGTCTGCCGTGAGAATTATCCAATTCCAGGCGCCGAACCATTTCCCTGTGGTTAGATTCTATACTTTGAGCCACCAGAGTAGAGACACTCTGGCCCGTGGTGACAACCTCACCCTGCGGTGAATCTGCAAATGCGAGCCTGATCACTGTGCGAGCACATCCAGTTGAAAAGGACGTGAGTGAAATCTTCCGAACTGAAGCGCTTCGAAAGCCGCCACCATTGTGCCTAAGAGGCGAATGCACAAATGAACAGAGACTGTGCGTGGCTTGAGCACTAATTGCACCAGATGACGAATGACCTGTACTTTCTGTTCTGGTAGGTAAATTCTTTGATTTACCGTATCGAGAATCATACCTAGGAATTGAAGTCGTTGAGACGGAATTAGATGTGATTTCTTGAAGTTGACAATCCAACCGTGGTGAACCAGTATATTGTATGTTAGCAACGCCTGTTGAAGGAGCATTTGTTGAGACAGAGCTTTGATGAGCAAATCGTCCAAGTACGGAACTATTATCACTCCCAGGGATCTGAGATGAGCTATCATCACAGACATCACCTTGGTGAATACCCGAGGCGCTGACGAGAGGCCAAACGGTAAAGCCTGAAACTGGTAATGGTTCTGCCGTATTGCAAATCGCAAGAACCTCTGATGAGGAGGCCAAATCGGAATGTGTAAGTACGCATCCTTGAGATCCAGCGCAATCATGAATTCCTGTGGCTCTAGACCTGCGATTACTGAACGCAGAGATTCCATCTTGAATCTGTAGTAAGTAACATACTGATTGAGACCCTTTAACCTTTAAGTTCAATATTGGCCTGACCGAGCCATCCAGCTTGGGTACTACAAACAGACTGGAATAATAACCCTGACCTTGTTGGCGTACAGGGACCGGAATGCGGGAGACAGTCGTACTCTATTCTGTAACCTTTTAACACTAAATTGCGGATCCATTCATCTGTCGACGTCTGAAACCATGCCAACTGTCTGAAGGCGTGCTCCCACAATTGGAGATCCAAGATGGGCTGGGAGCCCGTCATGCCACTGGCTTGCCGGTGACCTTAGCGTCCTGACGAGTGGTGTTGATTGGTTGGAAACCACGTCCCCGACCTCGTCTACCAGGTGTAGCCGTTCCTCTGCCACGCCCGCGAAAGTACTGAGGTCTAAAGGATTGGAACGCAGGTCCAGAATATCTCCTTCTAGGTACTGTTGGATGCAATGCTAAGAAAACAGACTTTCCTCCCATGGCCTCAGAAATCCATTTGTCCAATTCAGGACCAAACAACTTCTCGCCAACGTAAGGTAACGCCTCTATACCTTTTTTAACCTCCGCCTCCCAAGAACGCAGCCAGAGCGCTCGTCGTGCTGTAACCAGCGATGATGAAAGGCGAGAAGTGAGCTGACAGATGTCAGTAGAAGCTGTACATAGATAGTCCGCAGCTTCCCCGATTTGATCAGCGAGAAGTATAAGGCAGACTTGAGTTCTGTTATCCATACCATTAACGCCTTAGTTACCCAAATGCCAACCAACCCAGGTCTAAGCAACACTCCTGCTGCTATACCTGGACTTTAGCATAGATTCTATTTTACGGTCCGAAGGGTCCTTAAGCGTAGTAGCAGTTGGTACCGGTATGGTTAATTTCTTTGTAAGTTTAGACACAGATGAATCCACCAATGGCAGATTCTCCAATGTAGCTGTTTTCTTTCGTGTTTCTAGCAACATCTTATTAAGAGATTCTGAAACAGGAAAACACATTGGAGTTCTCTGTCGTTTAGTAAAGATGACCTCATCATTTGTCATAGACTCCTCAGTTTCTGTAAACTTCAGAGACTGACGCACCGCTCTGATGAGATTATCAATGCCCCGGCTGTCAAAATCGTCACCATCTGACTGCTGGTCTACTTCGCCCTCCTCACCCTCATCCTGCGCAGTGAGGTCTGGCATAGAATCGTCAGAAAACAACATAGCAGACATTGGTAAATTATAAAACAAATTAAAATTATCCCTTCTCCCCAAAGAGGACTTGGACTTTTGGAAAGGGTGAGACCCCTCCGGTATTTCTAGTGGTCTCACCTTAGACTCCGATCTTGCTGCCTCCCGCTCTTCCCGAGTGGCGGCCATTCCTGATTGCAATCCAGCCAGAACATCTGCAAGCATAGCCCATTGAGGGTCCGGGGATGAAACTGGTTTTGCAACCGGAGCGGAAATTGTATTTGTAGCTAAATTCACATAACATACTGTACATGTGGTAGATCCTGTTACAGACCCTGCAGTGAAACTGCTTTTTAGTTTTAGCTGGTGTTTTACTCTTATGCAGACAAACAATACAAAATACAAGACAGACAACCTGCCCGACTCAGTAAATAGCACTAAGGTGTCTATATATATATATATATATATATATATATATATATCTGGGCAAGTGCAGTGCACGCCAGCAATATGAAACCTGATCCCCAAAATCCCCCTACAACCCTGCACCTTCAATGGAGTAGAGATGTAGTACAGGAAATTCTGGAAACACAACAGGAAAAACAGGAAGCATGGTTAAATATGTCCCTCATGCTTACAGTATAACACAAAGTGCAGACTTATAACTTATCCAAGAGATTTAAATAAAAACACTTATGTTGTATTCAAACCTTTAGTGTAAGAAACATTATAAGTGAATCCTGTTAAAAAAGGCTTAATAGCCTATTCTAATACACATGCAGCGCTGCTGCTGCTAATAGCACTCTTCTCCCCTTGCTGTGTGCTTCCCCCCCGTGCTCCGTGTATCGCTCTCTATTACACGGAGCCGGGCTTACATACAAGCTGGAAAGGAAGCCGGGCGCGGTCGTGGGAGCCGGGGAGCGTGCTGCAGCGGCCTATGCATGGAGATCGCGGCCGGCGCGGCTCTGGAAGCGGCGGGAGGCATCTCAGCGGTCACCAGGTAGCGGGCGCTGGAAGCGGCGGCGGCCGACTGGACGCGGCGGCGGCCGACTGGACGCGGCGGCGGGCGCTCGCACCTAATCACAGTGTCCCCACACAGCGGGGCGGCAGCGTGAGCTGACCGCCCCGTCCCCAACATACCTGGACCCTGTGGTGAGGGGCTGTGACGGGGCTTCTTCTGTAAGATCCGTCCAGCCTTTCCTGCAGGTAGTCCTGCACGTGGTTTGTGAGGGAGCTCTTTTTAGAGAGGCCCGACACGCCACAGCTGCTTGTAGCAGCTTCCACTATCCCGGACCCACGCCTATTGGAAGGGGGAAGGGATGTGGAAAAGCTAAAAAGAAAAAAAATCCAAATAAGTGTGGATAATCTCCACACAGCCTTGTTGCTCTGTGAGCACCGAAAAAACACTGAGGTACTCTGGGATATGGAGGGGGGAAGTAGTTCCAAATTTAATTTATTCAGTGCCTTGTTTCCTGTGGAACCGTCCATATCCCAAGAGTACTCCAGTGACCCCTAGTGGATGAAAAAGAAATAGGCATTGATAGATGATACCTACTGCATAATGGTCCATCAGATTGCTAAGTTCTTAATGGGTTGTATATGATATGATCACCCAGCAATGCTGGCCAAGGGTCAGGAGGGTGTGAGGGTAAAGAAAGACAAGATATGTGATGTTATGTGTACTGTACAGAGAGGATGTAATTAGATAGGGAAGCACTGAGGGTTATGTGGGTGGGTCTGGAATTTGATAGGCTTGTCTGAAGAGGTGAGTTTACAGGGAACGTTTAAAGGTTTGGAGACTAGAGGTGAGTCTTATTGTGCATGGGAGGGCATTCCACAGAGTGGGTGAAGCCCGGATAAAGTCCTGTAATTTTAAGTGTGAACAAGTAATGCGTGTGGATGAGAGACGCAGATCTTGTGCAGAGCAGAGGGGTCTGGTAGGGAGATATTTTGAGATGAGTGAAGAGATTTATGTTGGTGCAGTTTGGTTAATAGCCTTGGATGTAAGTAAAAGTATTTTATATTTAATACAGTAGAATACCGGTAACCAATGGAGGGACTGACAGAGCGGATCTGCAGACGATGAACGTCCTTTGAGGAAGATTAGCCTCGCAGCTGCATTCAGAATGGACTGTAGTGGTGAGAGCCTATGTTTGGGAAGACCAGTCAGGAGACTATTACAATAATCAATGCGGGAGATAATGAGAGCATGGATCAGAGTTTTTGCTGTGTCTTGTGTAAGATATGGTCATATTTTGGATATGTTTCTTAGATGTATGTAATATGATCTTGAGACAGATTGAATGTGGGGAACAAAGGACAGTTCAGAGTCAAGAATGACACCTAGGCAGCGAGCTTGTGGGGTAGGGATGATTGAGGAGTTATCAACAGTAATAGAGATATCAGGTTGATAACTACTATTGGCCAGTGGAAATATAATTAATTCTGTTTTGGAAATATTAAGTTTGAGGTGGCAAGATGTTATCCAAGATGAAATGGCAGAAAGGCATTCAGTGACATGGCCCAATACAAATAAAATCCAATCTTGCCCAATACAAGCAGTAAAATAAAAAATGGTAAAAATACAAAGCACTACCCACTCATAAAATGAGGTACAGTGAAACAACTATATAATGTCCAAGACGGGGTTCTTCTAGTGTCCTTGTACTTCTTTCCTTGGTATCTTTTCCTTGATGATGTATAATAGAGAGGAAAAAACTAACCAATAATTTGTAGATTCTACTGTAATAATAAGCCACAGAAACAGTGAGGATTGGTGGTGCGGGAAAACCAGTAATTACCGGGGTACAGATGACGTCTCCAAAACTAAGTGGTGAATAAACATACCATACTCGCTCTAGAGAAAGGTTTTAAGGTGCATATAAAGATTTCTTTAATATACACCCCTGGAATGTATATTAAAGAACCCTTTATATGCATGTTGCGTCACTGTACCTCATTTTATGAGAGTAGCACTTTTGAATTTTACCTTTTTAGTGCAAGGACTAGTCTTTGTAAAACCAATGATCTTTGGAATGTAATCAAGATCCCCTATTATCATGGGACATTCCTATTCAGCTGCACTGGATGGTTATAAAAGACTATGAAAACAAAGTAGGTACATTCAGTTATTAGGCAATGTGTGAACTTCAGAAAACATTTTATGACTGCAGACTACCACAGCAGCACACACTTCTCTTACCAGTGCTACAGTATGTAATCTGTTCCAGAATAACCACATTTATGACCAAGAAAACCAGCTCTCCCATTCACTGGTGTCAGCCCAGAAGCTTCAAAATGTAATATGTTTCAAGCTGGAAAAACAATGCATTCTAATACAGCCATGTGACACCAACATATATGCAACTCATTCTATCGTCACTATACATAAGGTAAGCAGTGTGTGTACTTATAGATAACGAAAAGAAAAAACTCAATATAACAATCCTACCAATAATTGAGGTTTGTTAAAAGATTATTAAAAATAACACCACAATTAAATAAATATTTTATACTACCCAACAGAATTGAATTTGAGTGAATGAATTAAAACATTTTTTTTATTTAAAATGAAGATCTAATAAGCTTGACTTATGTAGGAGATGATTTTTTAAATTCTTTATGCTGTATTTCTTTTGTTTTACACAAATGTGCGACTACTAATACATCACTGCATGATTCTGAAAGGTTTCTGGTCCTAAAAGATTATATTTCAACATCAGGCAATGCTGCAGAAAATTTGTAGCACAAGTCATTTTATTTAATATTTAGACACCTACAGTGAGATATAATGGAGTCAGAGATTGCCGGAGGTGCGGGCAGCCGGCCGCTCTCTCACGTTTCTCTCACGTAGGACACACTGTAACTGTGTAGAAAATTGCGACTTAAGCCGGGAATCTCCTCCAAGATTTCTCTATTATGCCCATTCTTGATAATCCTCTCTTCCCTCCTGGGATAATAGGCGGATGGTGTCCTTATGGAGGGAGGCAGGTGTTACCAGACTGGGTCATCTTGTTATTAATGAGGTGTTTAGGTCCTTCTCAGAACTCTGTCCGTCTGCTGGTATTCCTGAACGGGATTACTGGTTTTACTTTCAGGTATGCCCCTTCACCTCCTCTCAGGAAGGATTTCAGTATTCAATAGGACCCTTACACCGTTTGAGAAAGTGTTCTCAACACACAGACCACACCAATGTCATTTCCGGGATCGAACAAATCCTCTTACATGGCCACTTCCCCGCTAACCGGCCATTTTGTGAAGCATGTGATTGTGACCTTGTACACCTTGGTATCCACATAAACTGGGAGAAAACTTGTCAAATTACTTCTGCGTGTTCTTCTAACCTAGAGTTAATCGAAACTTAATAGAACCTTCTGACATGGTGTTACAGGTGTCTGGTCACATTACATTAATTTTTCCCTACTGTGTCCCCTCAGTGCTGGAGATGTGGCAAAGATAGAGGTACTCTGATCCACACATGCTGGGACTGCGCACTGATGACCCCTTTTTGGACCAAAATTTTAACCCCGTGCTTTCCCTTTACCTCTTCTATCCCTACTCCGTATATTTGGTTTGTTGTGTATGTATTTGTATTTTGATATTTTGTACTGTATTGTACAATGTTGGTAATTTTCATTAGACTTTGTGCATACTTCAGTCAAAAGAGAATAGTTACCTTTAGTATGCTGCCGCTGTGACATTGCCATGTAACCGTTTATATATGTTGTGAATTTTCCAAATTCAAAAATAAAAGGATTTATAAAAAAAAATAAAAAATGGTTTGAATACACTTATTATTGACCCAAAACACGGAGACTGCAATGCATCTATTTTTAAGTGGATTTATGTATACTGTATAAATATTATTTACTGTATATTGAGGTCTTTGAAAATAGGCAGAATGGCACTCTAAGGGGTATATTCAATTAATGTCGGATCCTTTCCGACATGCATTTGTAGTGTTCGCAAAAATGCGCTATAGCGAGTATTTTACGCGCTATAGGCAGGAAGGGACTCGATTTTAAAATATGAGCGGGTCCTGCAGGACGCGCTCTGAAGTTTCCCCAACCAAGCATCAACCGGCAGTGTCTGAACCAATCACTGCCGGCAGCGTCCCCCGTCTGAATCAATCATTGCCGGCAGCGTCCCCCGTCTGTACTAATCACAGCCCGCCCCCCCAGTCTTCAAAACCAATCACCACCGGTGCTGCACGGGAGCAGGGAGCACTGAGCAGCATGAGACCGGGCAGCCTGTCAGCCGGGATTATCAGCATCCACTATCTGCTGCATTACAGTGACTGGGCAGGAGAGATGGAGACACCAGCGCACCGAGTTCCCCCGGTGAGTGCATGTATGTGCAGAAGTGTCCCTCGGCTCCCAGCCGCCTCCTCATCCGCCTTGCCCCACAGCTCAGTGCCGGTTTCAGCGGTATGTGCCCGCTGTCACTTTACCTCTTAGTGCAGTTTGGGCATGCTGTATATGTAGTGCTATCAGGCGGGCAGCTGTCCATATCTGGCTGCTCATTGCTGGTAATCAGATGGGCACCTGTACTATACTGTTCTGTTAGCTGATTACCCCAGTAACTGAATTTATTATTTGGCACCGCATAAAGAATTACCTGTGAGACTGGATATTTTTACATATATTTTTATTTCTTTTACGTACTTATCAGCCCTACATGACATCTTCCAAACCAGCAGTGGCTGTAATATCTGTGGAAGTAACCTTTTGGGTGTGTCTTAACAAAGCTTTTGTTAAGTATTAGTAGATGTTGAGTTTAATATCGCCCTCCCATAAAGTAGGTTCTAAGCACACTCCACCCAATTAAAAAAAAAAAAAAGTAAGCACAAAAAAGGTAAAACCCACTATGGGGCACATTGCAGTCATAGAGAGCATTTCTACTAAGTGGTCAGTGGTCATCTGTTCCCTGCCTACCTTGGCTGCTCAGATGGCACCTATTCCCTGGCTGGATACTTGGCACCCATTCCCTACCTGCCCTGGGTGGTTGGCACTCCTTACCTGGCTGGGTGGTTGGCACCCATTCCCTGTGCCCCATAGTGGGCATGACCTTTTTTGTGTTTCCTTTTTTTTAAATTGGGTGGAGTGTGCTAAGAACCTACTTCTATGCTGACGTACTCCTGGAAAGCGAAAAATGCATCCCATTATAAGTATAGTGTGAGTACCAATTATCATCTAGGAGCTACAGCCAAATCAGTGTCTTTCTATGCAGTAGTTCTTTATGTGCCTCTGCAAAACAAGGAATATTAGGAGGTCCTACCTGGTGCAATGTGTATAAGCGGCACTACTGTGTGGTGTAATGTGAATTGGTACTATTATGTGGCCATGCCCCTTCCCCACAAAGCCACGTCCCTAAATTTTTGCCTTCGGCGCGCACTGTCCCTGATCTGAAATATGGGAGGGGAGCACCAATCAAAATGTCTAGTTACAGCTCTGGTGCAGTGTGTCCTGTATGCTACACAGCCAAGCAGCATTGTCACCCCCCTCCTCTTGCAACACTTTTGTAGTGTCCAAATCAAGCCTGTGTTTTTACATTTGAATCATTAATAAGATTAATAAAGAACCTTCATTCCGATGGGACCCAGAAAAGGACAGGTAGGAGCCCAATTTTTAAAAGTGAGGGGTCCCCGGGACCCACTTTCTTTTGGGCTCAGCGCGATCACGGATTTGTCGGAAAGGATCAGACATGGGTTATTCAATAGGACGGCCAAATCAGACAGGATTTGGCCGTTCGACATGTCAATCCGACTTCTTCCAAAGTCGGATTGACATTGTCGGAAACGGGACCAAAATCTGTTGGATTTGGCCCCATTTCCGACAGCAGCACAGGGATCGGCGCCTATTCCGCCGATTCACGTGCTTTCCGACAGCTTCGTGACAAGTCGGATTTCCCGACTTGTCGGAAAAAATGAAGCTGGATTGAATAGTTCGGAACCCCTTCCGACCTATTACAGTTGGAAACTGCAGTTTCCAACTCTAATTGAAAATACCCCTAAGGGGTAAATTTACGAAGATGGGAGTTTTTTTTCAAATGGGTTGTTGCCCATAGCAACCAATCAGATTACAGGTATTATATTCTAGAAGGTGCTAGATAAATGAGACGTAGAATCTGATTGGTTGCTATGGGTAATATCCCATCTTAAATAGAACTCCCATCTAAGTAAATGTACCCATAAATGTCACTAATAATTATAGATGAAAAGATTATTTGTCCTTATAGGAACATAATACATAAAGACTGAAAGTCATTCTCTGCATTATTTTTCATCAAAACACCCTTAAAAAAAATTAGATTTTACTCACCGGTAAATCTATTTCTCGTAGTCCGTAGTGGATGCTGGGACTCCGTAAGGACCATGGGGAATAGCGGCTCCGCAGGAGACTGGGCACAACTAAAGAAAGCTTTAGGACTACCTGGTGTGCACTGGCTCCTCCCACTATGACCCTCCTCCAGACCTCCGTTAGGATACTGTGCCCGGAAGAGCTGACACAATAAGGAAGGATTTTGAATCCCGGGTAAGACTCATACCAGCCACACCAATCACACCAATCACACCGTATAACTCGTGATACTATACCCAGTTAACAGTATGAAATATAACTGAGCATCTCAACAGATGGCTCAACAATAACCCTTTAGTTAAACAATAACTATATACAAGTATTGCAGACAATCCGCACTTGGGATGGGCGCCCAGCATCCACTACGGACTACGAGAAATAGATTTACCGGTGAGTAAAATCTTATTTTCTCTGACGTCCTAAGTGGATGCTGGGACTCCGTAAGGACCATGGGGATTATACCAAAGCTCCCAAACGGACGGGAGAGTGCGGATGACTCTGCGGCACCGAATGAGCAAACTCTAGGTCCTCCTCAGCCAGGATATCAAACTTGTAGAATTTTGCAAATGTGTTTGACCCCGACCAAGTAGCTGCTCGGCAAAGTTGTAAAGCCGAGACCCCTCGGGCAGCCGCCCAAGAAGAGCCCACCTTCCTCGTGGAATGGGCTTTCACTGATCTAGGATGCGGCAGTCCAGCCGCAGAATGTGCAAGCTGAATCGTACTACAGATCCAGTGAGCAATAGTCTGCTTTGAAGCAGGAGCACCCAGCTTGTTGGGTGCATACAGGATAAATAGCGAGTCAGTTTTCCTGACACTAGCTGTCCTGGAAACATAAATTTTCAGGGCCCTGACTACGTCCAGCAACTTGGAATCCTCCAAGTCTTTAGTAGCCGCAGGCACTACAATAGGTTGGTTCAAATGAAAAGCTGATACCACCTTAGGGAGAAACTGGGGATGAGTCCTCAATTCTGCCCTATCCATATGGAAAATCAGATAAGGGCTTTTACAAGACAAAGCCGCCAATTCTGACACACGCCTGGCCGAAGCCAAGGCCAACAGCATGACCACTTTCCACGTGAGATATTTCAAATCCACGGTTTTAAGTGGCTCAAACCAATGCGACTTTAGGAAATCCAACACCACGTTGAGATCCCAAGGTGCCACAAAAGGGGGCTGAATATGCAGCACTCCCTTAACAAATGTCTGAACTTCAGGCAGTGAAGCCAGTTCTTTCTGGAAGAAAATTGACAGAGCCGAAATCTGGACCTTAATGGAACCCAATTTTAGGCCCATAGTCACCCCTGACTGTAGGAAGTGCAGAAAACGGCCCAGCTGAAATTCCTCCGTTGGGGCCTTCCTGGTCTCACACCACGCAACATATTTTCGCCATATGCGGTGATAATGGTTTGCGGTCACTTCTTTCCTAGCTTTAATCAGCGTAGGGATGACTTCCTTCGGAATGCCCTTTTCCTTCAGGATCCGGCGTTCAACCGCCATGCCGTCAAACGCAGCCGCGGTAAGTCTTGGAACAGACAGGGCCCCTGCTGCAGCAGGTCCTGTCTGAGCGGCAGAGGCCATGGGTCCTCTGAGATCAGTTCTTGAAGTTCCGGGTACCAAGCTCTTCTTGGCCAATCCGGAACAATGAGTATAGTTCTTACTCCTCTTTTTCTTATTATCCTCAGTACCTTGGGTATGAGAGGAAGAGGAGGGAACACATAAACCGACTGGTACACCCACGGTGTCACTAGAGCGTCCACAGCTATTGCCAGAGGGTCTCTCGACCTGGCGCAATATCTTTCTAGCTTTTTGTTTAGGCGGGACGCCATCATGTCCACCTGTGGCCATTCCCAACGGTTTACAATCAGCTGGAAGACTTCTGGATGAAGTCCCCACTCTCCCGGGTGGAGGTCGTGCCTGCTGAGGAAGTCTGCTTCCCAGTTGTCCACTCCCGAAATGAACACTGCTGACAGTGCTAACACGTGATTTTCCGCCCATCGGAGAATCCTTGTGGCTTCTGTCATCGCCATCCTGCTTCTTGTGCCGCCCTGGCGACTGCCGTGATGTTGTCTGACTGAATCAGTACCGGCTGGTTTTGAAGCAGGGGTCTTGCCTGACATAGGGCATTGTAAATGGCCCTCAGTTCCAGAATATTTATGTGTAGGGAAGTCTCCTGACTTGACCATAGTCCCTGGAAGTTTCTTCCCTGTGTGACCGCCCCCCAGCCTCGAAGGCTGGCATCCGTGGTCACCAGGACCCAGTCCTGTATGCCGAATCTGCGGCCCTCTTGAAGATGAGCACTCTGCAGCCACCACAGCAGAGACACCCTGGTCCTTGGAGACAGGGTTATCAGCCGATGCATCTGAAGATGCGATCCGGACCACTTGTCCAACAGGTCCCACTGAAAGGTCCTTGCATGGAACCTGCTGAATGGAATTGCTTCGTAGGAAGCTACTATTTTTCCCAGGACTCGCGTGCAGTGATGCACCGACACCTGTTTTGGTTTCAGGAGGCCTCTGACTAGAGATGACAGCTCCTTGGCTTTCTCCTCCGGGAGAAACACTTTTTTCTGTTGTGTGTCCAGAACCATCCCCAGGAACAGTAGACGTGTCGTAGGGACCAGCTGTGACTTTGGAATATTTAGAATCCAACCGTGCTGTTGTAGCACCTCCCAAGATAGTGCTACCCCGACCAACAACTGCTCCCTGGACCTCGCCTTTATCAGGAGATCGTCCAAGTACGGGATAATTAAAACTCCCTTTTTTCGAAGGAGTATCATCATTTCGGCCATTACCTTGGTAAATACCCTCGGTGCCGTGGACAGACCAAACGGTAACGTCTGGAATTGGTAATGACAATCCTGTACCACAAATCTGAGGTATTCCTGGTGAGGATGGTAAATGGGGACATGCAGGTAAGCATCCTTGATGTCCAGTGATACCATGTAATCCCCCTCGTCCAGGCTTGAAATAACCGCCCTGAGCGATTCCATCTTGAACTTGAATTTTTTTATATAAGTGTTCAAGGATTTCAAATTTAAAATGGGTCTCACCGAACATCCGGTTTCGGTACCACAAACATTGTGGAATAGTAACCCCGTCCTTGTTGAAGGAGGGGCACCTTGACTATCACCTGCTGGGAATACAGCTTGTGAATTGCCTCTAGCACAGCCTCCCTGTCTGAGGGAGTTGTTGGCAAGGCAGATTTGAGGAAACGGCGAGGGGGAGACGTCTCGAATTCCAGCTTGTACCCCTGAGATACCACTTGAAGAATCCAGGGATCTACCCGTGAGCGAGCCCACTGATTGCTGAAGTTCTTGAGACGGGCCCCCACCGTACCTGGCTCCGCCTGTGAAGCCCCAGCGTCATGCGGTGGACTTAGAGGAAACGGGGGAGGACTTTTGTTCCTGGGAACTGGCTGTATGCTGCAGCTTTTTCCCTCTACCTCTGCCTCTGGGCAGAAAGGACGCGCCTTTAACCCGCTTGCCTTTTTGGGGCCGAAAGGACTGTACCTGATAATACGGTGCTTTCTTTGGCTGTGAGGGAACATGGGGTAGAAAAGCTGACTTCCCAGCTGTCGCTGTGGAAACGAGGTCCGAGAGACCATCCCCAAACAACTCCTCACCTTTATAAGGCAAAACTTCCATATGCCTTTTAGAATCTGCATCCCCTGTCCACTGCCGAGTCCATAACCCTCTCCTGGCAGAAATGGACATTGCACTTATTTTAGATGCCAGCCGGCAATATATCCCTCTGTGCATCTCTCATGTATAATACTGTGTCTTTTATATGCTCTATGGTTAGCAATACAGTGTCCCTGTCAAGGGTATCAATATTTTCCGACAGGGAATCTGACCACGCAGCTGCAGCACTGCACATCCATGCTGAAGCAATAGCCGGTCTTAAAATAATACCTGAGTGTGTATATACAGACTTCAGGATAACCTCCTGCTTCCTATCAGCAGGCTCCTTCAGGGCGGCCGTATTCGGAGACGGTAGTGCCACCTTCTTTGACAGGCGTGTGAGCGCTTTATCCACCCTAGGGGATGTTTCCCAACGTGACCTATCCTCTGGCGGGAAAGGGTACGCCATTAGTAACTTTTTAGAAATTACCAGTTTCTTATCGGGGGAAGCCCACGCTTCTTCACACACCTCATTTAATTCATCAGATGGGGGAAAAACCCCTGGTAGTTTTTTCTCCCCAAACATAATACCCTTTTTTGTGGTACCTGGGGTAACATCAGAAATGTGCAACACATTTTTCATTGCCTCAATCATGTAACGTGTGGCCCTATTGGAAGTTACATTAGTCTCATCGTCGTCGACACTGGATTCAGTATCCGTGTCGACATCTGTGTCTGCCATCTGAGGTAGCGGGCGTTTTAGAGCCCCTGATGGCTTTTGAGACAGTTGGGCAGGCACGAGCTGAGAAGCCGGCTGTCCCACATCTGCTATGTCGTCAAACCTTTTATGTAAGGAGTTGACACTTTCACGTAATTCCTTCCACAAGTCCATCCACTCAGGTGTCGGCCCCGCAGGGGGTGACATCACATTTATCAGCATCTGCTCCGCCTCCACATAAGCCTCCTCATCAAACATGTCGACACAGCCGTACCGACACACCGCACACACACAGGTAATGCTCTGACTGAGGACAGGACCCCACAAAGCCCTTTGGGGAGACAGAGAGAGAGTATGCCAGCACACACCAGAGCGCTATATAACACAGGGATTAACACTATAACTGAGTGATTTTCCCTTATAGCTGCTTATATGTATACTGCTGCGCCTAAATTTAGTGCCCCCCCCTCTCTTTTTTACCCTTTGTAGTCTTGAAACTGCAGGGGAGAGCCTGGGAGCGATCCTTCCAGCGGAGCTGTGAGGGAAAAATGGCGCCAGTGTGCTGAGGGAGATAGCTCCGCCCCTTTTTCGGCTGACTTCTCCCGCTTTTTTATGGATATCTGGCAGGGGTATTTTTCCCATATATAGCCTCTAAGACTATATTATGTGAGTTTTATGCCAGCAAGGTGTTTAATATTGCTGCTCAGGGCACCCCCCCCCCCCAGCGCCCTGTACCCATCAGTGACCGGAGTGTGAGGTGTGCATGAGGAGCAATGGCGCACAGCTGCAGTGCTGTGCGCTACCTTGGTGAAGACCGAAGTCTTCTGCCGCCGATTTCCAGGACCATCTTCTTGCTTCTGGCTCTGTAAGGGGGACGGCGGCGCGGCTCCGGACGACCGAGGCTGGGCCTGTGTTCGATCCCTCTGGAGCTAATGGTGTCCAGTAGCCTAAGAAGCTCAAGCTAGCTGCAAGCAGGTAGGTTCGCTTCTTCTCCCCTTAGTCCCTCGTAGCAGTGAGTCTGTTGCCAGCAGATCTCACTGAAAATAAAAAACCTAAAAGTATACTTTCTTTTCTAGGAGCTCAGGAGAGCCCCTAGTGTGCATCCAGCTCAGCCGGGCACAAGATTCTAACTGAGGTCTGGAGGAGGGTCATAGTGGGAGGAGCCAGTGCACACCAGGTAGTCCTAAAGCTTTCTTTAGTTGTGCCCAGTCTCCTGCGGAGCCGCTATTCCCCATGGTCCTTACGGAGTCCCAGCATCCACTTAGGACGTCAGAGAAAAAACAAAATCAAAACACCCTTAAAAAAATATCTATCTATCTATCTATCTATCTATCTATCTAGTGATGGAGGCAGTTACTGGTACTTAATAAGTAGTTATGGCTTTCTATGGCTCAAATGACACCTACAGATCATTACAACATCCTGTGATACTGGAGTCCATGGAAGCTGGTACTTAACATTGTTATCAACAAAGTTTCCAGCCACGAGGCTGCGGTGCTGGTGATCAGAGCTGGATTAGTTATATAATAATTCTGCCTGGACTTGAATGTTAAAATAAGGTGTTCTATAAAGAAATGTGCTATGGAAAGCAACATTTGTGCCTATTTGTTATTAAAGGGGTGCTCAACATTATCTACATTTCTGGCCATTAGAAGTCAAGCAGCAAATTTCAATATAGACCCATGATAAACTAAATACAAAAATGTCCCATCGATTGTAATAGTTATATAGTTATGTAAAAACAAACCTGTAAATCCCAAGAGGTGATGAATTAAACAGTAGGAACACGTACAATTTACAATACTTTATTGCAGTGCTGGCAAACGTTTTGTTAAGCTGGTGAAAATCATGAAGCACTTCTGATGGAGATGGTACAACTTTACAAGTTTATTTTACATTTTCCAACATGCAGAATTATCCCCCCCCCCAAAAAAAAAAAAAAAATAAGAAAAAGGAAGAATGTGTATGAACAAAGCATAAGTGTGCTGTTATTGACTATTTACAGGATAAAGGAAATAAATGGTTTTCAACAAAAGAGAAACAGAAAATAATCTATTTATTCACTGTTCAAAATAAAAATGTGTGTGCTATGTCTTCACAAAATATATATATACACACAGACAAAACCAGCTGCTTTACACATTCTGCAGTATGATAAATCAGCACAGTGCTTAGACTTCCCACACTGTTACACCAGCAAAACCAGAAGACTTGTCTTATGTGAATTCTAGTAACTCTCTCCATTCAACACATTAGCAAACATCTGCAGCCTCGTGGGATCCCAAAAAGCTAACACTCCCCAACAATATTTTAATCCACTTATTTTACTTCTTTATTCCTATTCACACAAAAAAACAATCTAAATCTTACATTTTTTTTTTTTTAATAGAGGTTTATGTTTTTATGTACGCCTAAAGATTATCACAACATGGCGTGCGCTCAAGATTTCCATTTGTCTGCCTGTTTTTTATAGCATCAGCTGCACTGTGAAGCTTTCTGTCTGTTGTACTCCAGAGGACATCATGTAAACTTCCTGCTGACATCTCCCACTTTGCAAATGATTTTTACAAATATTTGCAGTCATGTCCCTACAAAAAAAATCTCTTTACTAAAAACTGAGCCGCTTGCTAAACAGTCATCCACCTCACCGCTTTGTGTAAGGCCACTGCGATGGCTCATCAACAAATAGTGCTCACTCTGTGTGTGTCTGTGTGTCAATGCTGGAAACGTCTTCTGATCGGATGGAAGCAGAAGTTGGTGTTCCGGCCACTCCTCGCTCCCAGCCCTGTCCCAGGTTTCTGTTCGAGCTCACTCTCCTGAACATGCTGCGATATGCTGCTGACCTCTCGCAATATCTGTAAGACTCCACTAGCCATGTTGTCAGATATAGGGCCCAATGGTATAACACCTGCGTCAACGTCTCCTGTGTAAGAAGAATAAATACCAAAAATTAGAGCAGGGGTAGGCAACCCGCAGCACTCCAGCTGCTGTGGAACTACTTCAGGGCATGTCAAAGACATGTAATTCAATATGCCATTTCACCGACTGATTCATATTTCCCTTTAGTAAATTATACAGGAAATAAGGTTTGAGAAAAAATATTTTTTTAATAAAAGCCCCACAAAACTAGTTCATCGACATCTCCATAACATGAATTCTATTTATGTTCAGAGTCAGGCAAAACAAACCCCTGTACAACTGCTGCCAATTACAAGGATTCCTATATAATAAACGGCTAACTGCTCCTCACCTCTGTTATGTGCACCGGTGGCCAATGGAGGCCGACACACAGACCAAATGAAAATAAGTGATTATGCATGGACATGTTACAGCCTCCTGCTAATTACATAAAAACACTGATCTGACTGTTTCACACTTGCTGAATATGGAGAGGGGGTGCTGGAAAGAGAGAGTGTGGGGATAGGGTTTAGTGCAGTTACCATTTATAACAACCTTTCATATTCAAAATTGACTGGACTTTTATTTGATTTCCACTTATGGGTACATTAATCTAATGCTGCTCCTCACCTCTGTGGTGCCGCTACATACTCACTGCACCCTCATAGGCCTCCATATAGTACCCCTAGTGGCACCAGTAACCAGGAAACGAATGTAGGAACCACAAGATGGTCCCGCAGCTCTCAGAGTGGAGGCACCGGGGGACACGGGTGGCCACTTACTGGCGGAGGGAGAAGGTGAATCAGTTCGGCAGGAAGGGGTGAGGCATGCGGTGACTGGGAGGAGGAGGGGTTGGCGCTGAGGATGCAGATGATGCTGGTGAGGAGGCAGATAAACGTCTCAACTGCCTTATATATACTGTGTGCCGGTGAAGTGGCGGGGTCCTGTGCTTGTCCCTCCCACACTCCACATAGGCCATGCCAAGACCTCTCCGGCCAGCTGCTTTTGGCTACTGGTGTCCTCTACCTCCAGACTGGGCAAGAGCTGTGTGGTGACTGGTGAGCTTCCATGAGACAGTACTGGTGTATAAAGTGCAACATCATTATAGCCTGCCCATTACAGATATACAGCATCTATATTTATAAAAGGCTAATGCTACACCCTCAGCATGACAGAGCCCCAGCTCCCTGCAGGATTTACAGAAACCCGGCAACTCCTGTGTGAGTAGCGATTTGCAGCGGGTTACACTGGTATTCCACAGGGAATAACATCAGGGATGTCCTAAAGCAGTTCCTCATGGGAGGGGACGTACTGTAGCGGGCACAAGAACCCAGCGTCCTAAGGAAGCAACCTGGGAGGCGGAAGTATCAAAGGCATAGAACCTGATGAACGTGTTCACAGAGGACCACATAGCCGCCTTGCACAATTGTTCTGCGGACACGCCACGGCGGGCCGCCCAAGAAGGTCCAACCAACTGAGTAGAATGGGCATTGATAGCAGAAGGAGCTGGGAGACCAGCCTGCGCATAAGCTTGTGCAATCACCATTCTAATCCATCTGGCCAAGGTTTGCTTATTTGCAGGCCAGCCACGTTTGTGAAAACCAAAAAGTATAAAAAGGGAATCTGACCTCCTGATAGAGGCAGTCCTTTCACATAAATACGGAGAGCCCGTACCACATCCAAAGACCTTTCTTTGGAGGACAGACAAGAAGAGATGAAGACCAGAACCACAATCTCCTGGTTAAGGTGAAAAGATGATACCACCTTAGGTGAATAACCAAGGTGAGCTCGAAGAACAGACCGGTCACGGTGAAAAATCAGAAAGGGTGGATGACAAGACAAAGTGCCTAAGTCCGACACCCTCCTAGCAGAGGCAATAGCCAACAGAAATACGACCTTAAGCGTAAGGCATTTAAGGTCCACAGACTCAAGAGGTTCAAATGGAGACTCTTGCAGGGTATGGAAGATGACAGACAGTTCCCATGGAGCCACAGGAAGGACAATGGGAGGCTGAATCCGTAGAACACCCTGAGTGAAAGTGTGAACGTCGAGAAGAGACGTAATTTTTCTCTGAAACCACACCAACAAGGCTGATATATGAACCCTGAGGGAGGCCAGACGAAGACCCAAGTCTAGGCCTTGTTGAAAAAAAGACAAAAGTCTGGAAGTTTTGAAAGTATATGTATAATATACATAGTTTGAATAACCACCTCAGAAAAAACCTTTTGCTCTCAGGAGTGATGCTTCAAGAGCCACGCCGTCAAAGCCAGTCTGGCCATGACCGGGTAGACACAAGGGCCCTGAACGAGGAGGTCTGGGCATTGAGGAAGTAGATAAGGACGCTCTATCGAGAGACCCTGCAGGTCTGAGAACCAATGCCGTCTGGGCCATGCTGGAGAGACTAGAAGTAGTATTCCTCCTTCTTGCTTGAACGTCCGTATTACCCTGGGCAGGCGTGACACTGGAGGGAACACGTACGGCAGCCGAAAGTTTCATGGAATTGACAGTGCGTCCACGAACGCTGCTTGAGGATCCCATGTTCTTGCTCCGAAGACCGGAACCTTGTGATTGTGTCGAGATGCCATCAGGTCTACATCTGGTAGGCCCCACTTGTCCACTAGGAGTTGAAAGACTTCGGGATGAAGACTCCACTCTCCGGCGTACACGTCCTGATGACTGAGGAAGTCCGCTTTCCAGGTGAGGACTCCCGGAATGAACACTGCCGATATGGCTGGCAGATGACGTTCCGCCCATTGGAGGATTTTTGACACTTCCATCATTGCCATGCTGCTTGGCGTGCCGCCTTGATGATTTATGTACGCTACCGTGGTGACATTGTCTGATTGTACTTGAACAGGCCTGTTCTGTACCAGAGGCAAGGCCAGTGTCAATGCATTGAACACTGGCCCTCATTCCGAGTTGTTCGCTCGCTAGCTGCTTTTAGCAGCATTGCAAACGCTGGGCTGCCGCCCTCTGGGAGTGTATCTTAGATTAGCAGAATTGCGAACGAAAGATTAGCAGAACTGCTACTAAATATTTTCTTGCAGTTTCTGAGTAGCTCCAGACCTGCTCCTAGATTGCGATCAACTCGGTCCGTTTAGTTCCTGGTTTGACGTCACAAATACGCCCTGCGTTCGGCCAGCCACTCCCACGTTTCTCCAGACACGCCTGCGTTTTTTAGCACACTCCCGGAAAACGCTCACTTACCACCCAGAAACGCCCCTTTCCTGTCAATCACTCACCGATCAGCAGTGCGACTGAAAAGCGCCGCACGAACACCAGCAAATCTACTAAGTTTTGTGTAAAATAACTTAGCGCATGCGCTCTGCGTACGATGCGCATGCAGCAACAAATCTCAGCATAGCGAAAATCGGCAACGAGCGAACAAATCGGAATGACCACCACTGCCCGCAATTCCACAATGTTTATCGGGAGGAGAGATTCCTCCCTTGTCCACCGACCCTGTAGAGTGTGCTCCAACACCGCGCGCCAACCTCGCAGACTGGCATCCGTTGTCAGAAGGACCCAGTTGGAGATCCAGAAGGGACGGCCGCTGCTCAACTGTTGGTCCTGTAGCCACCATCTCAGTGACAGACGAACCTCCGGAGTCAAGGAGATCATTTGAGATCTGATCCGATGAGGCAGACCGTCCCACTTGGAAAGGATTAACCTCTGCAGAGGGCAGGAATGAAATTGATGCCTCATACTTGCATCGCCGAGTGTATCAACACTCTCTGGCGAGAGAGGAAACATCTGATCTTGTCCTGAAGTTTCAGGACCATCTACGGAGACAGAAACAGTCTTTGGCTGTGTGTGTCCAGCAGCGCCCCCAGGTGCACCATGCTCCAAGCAGGGACCAGTAAGGACTTCTTCCAATTGACTAGCCACCCGTGGGCTTGAAGGAAGTTGACCGACATCTCCAGTTGACTGAGGAGGACATCTTGGAAGTTCGCCAGAATCAGCAAGTCTTCCAGATATGGCAGTATTCTGATTCCCTGACAACAGAGAAAAGCCGTCATCGCGGCCATTACCTTGGTGAAAAACCGAGGTGCCGTGGCCAGTCCAAATGGCAGAGCCTGGAATTGAAAATGAAGGTTGCCAATAGCAAACCGCAGATATTGCTGATGCGAAATGGCGATAGGTATGTGCAGGTAAGCATCCTGTATGTCCAGGAATACCATATAGTCCTCGGGTTCCATGGCCAGCACAATGGACCGCAGAGTTTCCATACGGAAATTGAACACTCTTACAAACTTGTTCAATGATTTGCGGTCGAGGATAGGCCGGAAAGACCAATTCGGTTTCGGAACTAGAAACAGGGTCGAATAGTATCCCCTGCCTCTCTGGGACAGAGGTACCGGCACTACCACTCCTGTTTCCGGGAGGGATAGTACAACCAGGTGTAGAGCTTGCGCTTTCAACGGATCTGAGGGTATAACCATTGAACATAACTGGCAAGGGGGACGTCTCTTGAAAGAGATTGCATACCCGTGAGACAATTTACGGTACCCAGCGTCTGAAGTGGTCCTTAACCAGCCTGGGTGAACTGCAGAAATCAGCCTCCCACCCTGGGGTCCCCCAGGGAGAGGCCCGCCCCATCACGCAGCAGGCTTGTCTTGTTTGGAAGCAGGCTGATGGGCGGCACAGGATTGTTTAGATTTGGGCTTAGTGGTTTTGGAAGTACAAGCCTGTCTCGGGTGCGCCTGACCCTTTGCTTTACTTGAAGGTTGAAAGGAACGAAAAGTGGTACTCTTAGCCTTCGGAGCAGAAGGATTAGTACTTGGGAGAAACGCAGTCTTGGCCGTTGTGAAGTCAGTCACAATCTTATTCAGATTTTCCCCAAACAGGATGTCTCCCTTGAAAGGAAGTACCTCCAAAGTCTTTTTAGAGTCCAGGTCCACTTTCCAGGACCTCAACCACAGAATCCGTCGGGCCAGGTTAGACGTAGTAGAGGCCTTGGCCGCCATGACCCCTGCATCAGAGGCCGCCTCCTGAAAATAGTGAGAGGCTGTGGTAATATACGACCGATATTGTCTGGCAGTGTCAGAAAAATTCTGAGGTAGCTCCTCCTCAATTTCCTGAACCCACGCTTCAATTCCTTTTGCCGCCCAAGAGGCAGCCATAAGAGTGTACAGCACCGGTAAGAGTGTAAATAGACTTCAGGCATCTCTACACATGCTTATCTGTTAGTTCCTTCAGTGAGGTGACAGTGGTGACAGGCAGAGTAGATGACACCACAAGACGGGCGACATGAGAGTCCACCGGCGGTAGAGTTTCCCACTTGTTGCTCAACTCCGCAGGGATTGGATAACAGGCTAGCATCTTTTTAGACAGGGAAAACTTCTTTCCTGGAGATGACCAGGATTCCTGACGTATGCCAATTAAGAGGTCAGAATGTGGTAAAACTACCTTAGCAACCTTCTGACGTTTAAACTTATCAGGTTTCTTAGATGTAACAGGAGGCTCAATGTCATAATCAATTTGGAGAATAAGCTTGATAGCCTCCACAAGGTTAGGAACATCAACCTGGGTTGCAGAATCCTCATCAGAAGCAACTGTATCAGTATCTGACGGATCAGTATATTCCCCATCTTCATCGGAAGAATTAGCCAAAATATTAGTGAGGAAGAAATGGCCCGCTTAAATGACCCCTTAGCCCCAGAGGGACGTGGGGTGGACTTTTGTCTAACCAAAGTCTGATTTAATTGCTGTAACTGGGTAGACAAAGTATCCGCCCATGGCGGATTAACTACAGGAATAATATGTGGCTGTAATGGCACAGGAGGCCCCACAGAGGGCGTGAGATGCATTACAAGATGCCCAAGGTGGGTCTTGATTGACCACAGGTGCCACAGATGGACTTGGAGATGTATGACCCCCAGCGCCTGAACCAGCAGCTAACACTTCCCCCACTGGTGAATCCGTAACGACAGCACTGCATAATGCAGGAGTGTCCACGGACGCCCCACCCTGTGTACCAGACATCATGTGGGATGCAATAGTATAATATAGCCAGACAAATACATAAAACCAGCAAGTAATTCCCTGTGTTTTGTGACAGTAAATACAGAGCACAAACAGAGGATATAAGTGGTGTAGGGTGACTGAAAAATACAGTGAGAAATACAAACAGTATACCCTGTGTAGCACTATATGTTATAATAGGAGACCCTGACGTACCTAGTTCCCCAGGGTACAGAATATAGTGATAGCAAACGTGTGATACATGAGAGTGGAATCCACACAGCAGCTATAGGCACACTCAGTCACCGGTACAATGCAGGAATGATCACATATAACAATAAAACTGCACTGGACTAGTAATTACATATAAGTATGTATGTATACAGATATAACAATGCACAGTAAACACTGGATGTATATCACAGAATACTTGTACTAAATATTCAGATAGCAGTACACTTGTTCTTAACTAACACTGTCTAAAATGACATGTAGAATACTTAAGTGTCTGTAAATGCACAGCGCTGATGATATAGGTGGCTTTACAGAGGAGACAGTGCCCAGCAGTCCTGTAGATCAGCCCAGCTATGTAATGGCGCCAAAATCTCTTCAGGGAGTGAGGGAGAGAGATATATGTAGCTCCAGGGCGGGAACACCAACAGTAGATGGCGCCCGGAGCTGGGGGAGGGGCTACAGGTCAGCGCCTTATCCGCTCTGCTGGACTTCACCACCGGGTACTGTGGAGCGTTTTGTAAATGCATTTGAATAAATCCGACTTGTGCTCCTTGACCTGGTGGATATAGTGGGGTCCCTGTGCGACACAGTATCCACGCCAGTGGCGCGTCCGTCTCCTGGAACTGCGACCGGATCGCGATTTACCTTACCTCAACCCTTCAAGTGCAGCCACGCGATCCAGCAGAATAACTGCGGTGATGTGCCTGAAGAAAACCGGTATCTCCCCGCTGCAAGTACCCGGCAACCAGGCCGCGGGAGTATGCAGCGCCGCTGAAGGAGGTGATGGAGCAGCAGCACAGCATGTCATAAAGACATAGAAAGTGCTGCGGCCCTTGAAGTCTTCTAAAAAAGCTATTTTCGGGGCTGCCTAGCGCAGCCCCACCTGTTAGTGACCTGCACTGCAGGCACAGACTTGCAAACTGAGCTCCAGTGCCTGGAGGCGGGGCTATAGAGGAGACGGTGCAGTGCATCCTGGGAACAGTCAAAGCTTTAGCCTGTTGGTGCCTCGGATCAAGATCCAACTCTACACCCCGATGTTATTCCCTGTGGAATACCAGTGAACCCCGCTGCAGAAATAATATTACTCATTGACATGCATCTGTGTTTGCTGAGCTTTGCTACACAAAGGGGGTCATTCCGACCAGTTCGCACGCAGCGGTTCTTCATTGCGGTGCGAACGGGTCTGGGATGCCCATGCGCAGCGTGCGCGGCGTTGGCCGGTGACAGGGGTCGCCGGACTACGACGCTGGTTACGAAAAAAGCGGTCGCGGCAGCTCCCGCAAGAAGATTAACAGAAGGAAGGCGTTCCGGGGGCGTCACCTGTCCGTTGGCGGCCGTTTTCGGGCAGTGGTAAGGAAAACGCAGGCGTGTCCAGGAGAACGGAGGGCGGATGTCTGATGTCAAAGCCGGTCCCCATCATCGCTGAGATCGTCGCACAGGGTAAGTACGTCCAGGGCTGGTCTTCTTTTACACAAAACTTTTTTAGCTTAGCAGGGCTACACAAGCGTTCGCAGCCCTGCTAAGCTAAAATACACCCCCCCCCCCCCCCCATAGGCGTGGATTAGTTGATCGCACCAGCAGCAAAAAGTTGCTGGCTGCGATCAACTCGGAATAACCACCAAAGTCCTTTACCATCTCCACTTTCTACAGCTGCATTCCATTTAATGTCAAAGTAGCATAGTTATCACCATGTACTATGAGCACAATCCTACATTAATCTACAATAATATTACCCTTACACTTCACAGTATAGTCTGCTATGATGTGTTGAGCCCCACACACCGGGAGATGTGTAGCACAGTCCGCTCAGCTCACTTCTCTCCCCCCACTCAGCACTCTGCGCGATGTGTGCTGAACCGGGGAAGGGGCGGGGGAGGAGGTGGGGGGGCGCCGCTCATTTCACCCAGCTGTGAAATGAGTAAGGGGGGGGTACTCACGGGAGAGATGTGTGCTGAGCGATCTTAACACAGACCGCTCAGCACACATCTCTCACCCCGCTCAGCACAGCGCGATGTGCTGAGCGAGGGGGAAAGCCGACGGGGGGCCGCTCACTTCACACAACGGTGAAGTGAGCGACCCGCTAGATTGAGCCTGCATGCAGGCTCAATCTAGCACCGGCGATAGCGATGCGATGGGCCGCGCATCACTATCGCTGGGGGACATACACACGGCAGATCCGTGCTTAAAATCTAAGCAATCTAGCAAGATTGCTTAGATTTTAAGAACGGATCTCTCCGTGTGTACCCCCCTTAACTTCACCAAATCTACAGGCGGCGATAGCGACACCGCACATCGCTGTCACCAGGCACCCTACAGATCGAGAGATCTGTGCTTAATTTCTAAGCAATCTAATCAGATTGCTTAGAATTTAAGCACGGATCTCTCCGTGTGTATCCCAGTGTGTACTTCCGGACATTGACGTTGTTTTCTAGGCTTCTAGAATAGTGGTGTGCAATTGAATCAAACTGGACGCAAACTAAAAACTTGATGCTGGTGTTGTTAAAACAACCGTAATAAAAAAAATAAGAATTTACTTACCGATAATTCTATTTCTCATAGTCCGTAGTGGATGCTGGGGACTCCGAAAGGACCATGGGGAATAGCGGCTCCGCAGGAGACTGGGCACAAAAGTAAAAAGCTTTAGGACTACCTGGTGTGCACTGGCTCCTCCCCCTATGACCCTCCTCCAAGCCTCAGTTAGGATACTGTGCCCGGACGAGCGTACACAATAAGGAAGGATTTTGAATCCCGGGTAAGACTCATACCAGCCACACCAATCACACCGTACAACTTGTGATCTGAACCCAGTTAACAGCATGATAACAGAAGGAGCCTCTGAAAAGATAGCTCACAACAACAATAACCCGATTTTTGTAACAATAACTATGTACAAGTAATGCAGACAATCCGCACTTGGGATGGGCGCCCAGCATCCACTACGGACTATGAGAAATAGAATTATCGGTAAGTAAATTCTTATTTTCTCTAACGTCCTAGTGGATGCTGGGGACTCCGAAAGGACCATGGGGATTATACCAAAGCTCCCAAACGGGCGGGAGAGTGCGGATGACTCTGCAGCACCGAATGAGAGAACTCCAGGTCCTCCTCAGCCAGGGTATCAAATTTGTAGAATTTAGCAAACGTGTTTGCCCCTGACCAAGTAGCTGCTCGGCAAAGTTGTAAAGCCGAGACCCCTCGGGCAGCCGCCCAAGATGAGCCCACTTTCCGTGTGGAATGGGCTTTTACAGATTTTGGCTGTGGCAGGCCTGCCACAGAATGTGCAAGCTGAATTGTACTACAAATCCAACGAGCAATCGTCTGCTTAGAAGCAGGAGCACCCAGCTTGTTGGGTGCATACAGGATAAACAGCGAGTCAGATTTTCTGACTCCAGCCGTCCTGGAAACATATATTTTCAGGGCCCTGACTACGTCCAGCAACTTGGAATCCTCCAAGTCCCTAGTAGCCGCAGGCACCACAATAGGCTGGTTTAAGTGAAAAGCTGAAACCACCTTAGGGAGAAATTGAGGACGAGTCCTCAATTCTGCCCTGTCCGTATGAAAAATTAGGTAAGGGCTTTTATAGGATAAAGCCGCCAATTCTGAAACACGCCTGGCTGAAGCCAGGGCTAACAGCATTACCACTTTCCATGTGAGATATTTTAAGTCCACAGTGGTGAGTGGTTCAAACCAATGTGATTTTAGGAATCCCAACACTACATTGAGATCCCAAGGTGCCACTGGAGGCACAAAAGGAGGCTGTATATGCAGTACTCCCTTGACAAACGTCTGAACTTCAGGAACAGAAGCTAGTTCTTTTTGGAAGAATATTGACAGGGCCGAAATTTGAACCTTAATGGACCCTAATTTGAGGCCCATAGACAGTCCTGTTTGCAGGAAATGCAGGAATCGACCCAGTTGAAATTCCTCTGTAGGGGCCTTCCTGGCCTCGCACCACGCAACATATTTTCGCCAAATACGGTGATAATGTTGTACGGTCACATCCTTCCTGGCTTTGATCAGGGTAGGGATGACTTCATCCGGAATGCCTTTTTCCTTCAGGATCCGGCGTTCAACCGCCATGCCGTCAAACGCAGCCGCGGTAAGTCTTGGAACAGACATGGTCCCTGCTGGAGCAGGTCCTTTCTTAGAGGTAGAGGCCACGGGTCTTCCGTGAGCATCTCTTGAATTTCCGGGTACCAAGTCCTTCTTGGCCAATCCGGAGCCACGAGTTTAGTCTTTACTCCTCTCCTTCTTATGATTCTCAGTACTTTTGGTATGAGAGGAAGAGGAGGGAACACATACACTGACTGGTACACCCACGGTGTTACCAGAGCGTCCACAGCTATTGCCTGAGGGTCCCTTGACCTGGCGCAATACCTGTCCAGTTTTTTGTTGAGGCGGGACGCCATCATGTCCACCTTTGGTTTTTCCCAACGGTTCACAATCATGTGGAAGACTTCTGGGTGAAGTCCCCACTCCCCCGGGTGAAGATCGTGTCTGCTGAGGAAGTCTGCTTCCCAGTTGTCCACTCCCGGAATGAACACTGCTGACAGTGCTATCACATGATTTTCCGCCCAGCGAAGAATCCTTGCCACTTCCGTCATTGCCCTCCTGCTTCTTGTGCCGCCCTGTCTGTTTACGTGGGCGACTGCCGTGATGTTGTCCGACTGGATCAACACCGGCTGACCCTGAAGCAGAGGTCTCGCCTGACTTAGGGCATTGTAAATGGCCCTTAGTTCCAGGATATTTATGTGAAGTGACGTTTCCATGCTTGACCACAAGCCCTGGAAATTTCTTCCCTGTGTGACTGCTCCCCAGCCTCTCTGGCTGGCATCCGTGGTCACCAGGACCCAATCCTGAATGCCGAATCTGCGGCCCTCTAGGAGATGAGCACTCTGTAACCACCACAGGAGAGACACCCTTGTCCTTGGAGACAGGGTTATCCGCTGATGCATTTGAAGATGCGATCCGGACCATTTGTCCAGCAGATCCCACTGAAAAGTTCTTGCGTGGAATCTGCCGAATGGAATCGCTTCGTAAGAAGCCACCATCTTTCCCAGGACCCTTGTGCATTGAAGTACTGACACTTGGCCTGGTCTTAGGAGGTTCCGGACTAGGTCGGATAACTCCCTGGCTTTCTCTTCCGGGAGAAACACCTTTTTCTGTACTGTGTCCAGAATCATTCCTAGGAACAGCAGACGTGTCGTCGGAATCAGCTGCGATTTTGGAATATTTAGAATCCATCCGTGCTGTCGTAGTACTACTTGAGATAGTGCTACTCCGACCTCTAACTGTTCCATGGACCTTGCCCTTATCAGGAGATCGTCCAAGTAAGGGATAATTAAGACGCCTTTTCTTCGAAGAAGAATCATCATTTCGGCCATTACCTTGGTAAAGACCCGGGGTGCCGTGGACAATCCAAACGGCAGCGTCTGAAACTGATAGTGACAGTTCTGTACCACAAACCTGAGGTACCCTTGGTGAGAAGGGCAAATTGGGACATGGAGGTAAGCATCCTTTATGTCCAGAGACACCATATAGTCCCCTTCTTCCAGGTTCGCTATCACTGCTCTGAGTGACTCCATCTTGAACTTGAACCTTTTTATGTAAGTGTTCAAGGATTTCAGATTTAAAATGGGTCTCACCGAGCCGTCCGGCTTCGGTACCACAAACAACGTGGAATAATACCCCTTTCCCTGGTGAAGGAGGGGTACCTTGATTATCACTTGCTGGGAATACAGCTTGTGAATGGCTTCCAATACCGCCTCCCTGTCGGAGGGAGAGACGTTGGTAAAGCAGACTTCAGGAACCGGCGAGGGGGAGACGTCTCGAATTCCAATTTGTACCCCTGAGATACTACCTGCAGGATCCAGGGGTCCACTTGCGAGTGAGCCCACTGCGCGCTGAAATTCTTGAGACGGGCCCCCACCGTGCCTGAGTCCGCTTGTAAGGCCCCAGCGTCATGCTGAGGACTTGGCAGAAGCGGGGGAGGGCTTCTGTTCATGGGAAGAGGCTGTCTGCTGCAGTCTTTTTCCCCTTCCTCTGCCCCGGGGCAGAAATGAGTGGCCTTTTGCCCGCTTGCTCTTATGGGGACGAAAGGACTGAGCCTGAAAAGACGGTATCTTTTTCTGCTGCGAGGTGACTTGGGGTAAAAAGGTGGATTTCCCAGCCGTTGCCGTGGCCACCAGGTCCGATAGACCGACCCCAAATAACTCCTCCCCTTTATACGGCAATACTTCCATATGCCGTTTGGAATCCGCATCACCTGACCACTGTCGCGTCCATAACCCTCTTCTGGCAGAAATGGACATCGCACTTACTCTTGATGCCAGAGTGCAAAGATCCCTCTGTGCATCACGCATATATAGAAATGCATCCTTTAAATGCTCTATAGTCAATAATATATTGTCCCTGTCCAGGGTATCAATATTTTCAGTCAGGGAATCCGACCAAGCCACCCCAGCACTGCACATCCAGGCTGAGGCGATTGCTGGTCGCAGTATAATACCAGTATGTGTGTATATACTTTTTAGGATATTTTCCAGCTTCCTATCAGCTGGTTTCTTGAGGGCGGCCGTATCCGGAGACGGTAACGCCACTTGTTTTGATAAGCGTGTGAGCGCCTTATCCACTCTAGGGGGTGTTTCCCAACGCGCCCTAACCTCTGGCGGGAAAGGGTATAATGCCAATAATTTTTTAGAAATTAGCAGTTTTTTATCGGGGGAAACCCACGCTTCATCACACACCTCATTTAATTCATCTGATTCAGGAAAAACTACGGGTAGTTTTTTTTACACCCCACATAATACCCTTCTTTGTGGTATTTGTAGTATCAGAAATGTTCAAAACCTCCTTCATTGCCGTGATCATGTAACGTGTGGCCCTACTGGAAAATACGTTTGTTTCCTCACCGTCGACACTGGAGTCAGTGTCCGTGTCAGTGTCTGTATCGACCTGAGGTAACGGGCGTTTTATAGCCCCTGACGGTGTTTGAGACGCCTGTACAGGTATTAACTGATTTGCCGGCTGTCTCATGTCGTCAACAGTCTTTTGTAAAGTGTCGACACTATCACGTAATTCTTTCCATAAGACCATCCAGTCAGGTGTCGACTCCCTAGGGGGTGACATCACTAACACAGGCAATTGCTCCGCCTCCACATCATTTTCCTCCTCATACATGTCGACACAGCGTACCGACACACAGCACACACACAGGGAATGCTCTGATAGAGGACAGGACCCCACTAGCCCTTTGGGGAGACAGAGGGAGAGTTTGCCAGCACACACCAGAGCGCTATATATATATATATATATATATATATATATATATATATATAGGGATAACCTTATATAAGTGTTTTTCCCTAATATAGCTGCTGTATATATTAATATGCCAATTTAGTGCCCCCCCTCTCTTGTTTTACCTTGTTTCTGTAGTGCAGGACTGCAGGGGAGAGTCAGGGAGCCTTCCTCCAACGGAGCTGTGAGGAAAAAATGGCGCCAGTGTGCTGAGGAGATAGGCTCCGCCCCCTTATCGGCGGCCTTTCTCCCGCTTTTTAATGGAAAAATTGGCAGGGGTTAAATGCATCCATATAGCCCAGGAGCTATATGTGATGTATTTTTTGCCAAAGGTTTTTTATTGCGTCTCAGGGCGCCCCCCCCCAGCGCCCTGCACCCTCAGTGACCGGAGTGTGAAGTGTGCTGAGAGCAATGGCGCACAGCTGCGGTGCTGTGCGCTACCTTATTGAAGACAGGACGTCTTCTGCCGCCGATTTTCCGGACCTCTTCACTCTTCTGGCTCTGTAAGGGGGCCGGCGGCGCGGCTCCGGGACCCATCCATGGCTGGGCCTGTGATTGTCCCTCTGGAGCTAATGTCCAGTAGCCTAAGAAGCCCAATCCACTCTGCACGCAGGTGAGTTCGCTTCTTCTCCCCTTAGTCCCTCAGTGCAGTGAGCCTGTTGCCAGCAGGTCTCACTGAAAATAAAAAACCTACTTTAAACTTTTACACTAAGCAGCTCAGGAGAGCCCCTTAGCCTGCACCCGTCTCGTTCGGGCACAAAAATCTAACTGAGGCTTGGAGGAGGGTCATAGGGGGAGGAGCCAGTGCACACCAGGTAGTCCTAAAGCTTTTTACTTTTGTGCCCAGTCTCCTGCGGAGCCGCTATTCCCCATGGTCCTTTCGGAGTCCCCAGCATCCACTAGGACGTTAGAGAAATTATTATTTTATTATATACAGTATATGGTTCTTCTCTTGTCATCAATCTGAATCTGCAGGTGATGATCTAACCAACCTGTGCTGGGCCGGCTCTGTTCCGCAAAGCTGCCTCTTCCCTGTCAGCTACTATACAGGCTACTTTCAGATTCTAACTTGTGACATTAGCAATGCTAGAAGGTTCTTGATAAAAAGAAGACAGGGACTAATATTGATCTCTGTAGCACAACTTCTCCCCTGTCCGGATGTGACTTGTTTGGGGCTTTCCAAGTGTATTTTCCCCTGACCAAGTGTCTTCTTACATACCAGACTGTCATGCTGCATTCTTTCGCAGAATCCAAATAGATCATATCACTTTCACTACAAAAATTAATTTCTAAATGTACTTCATTAAAAAAAAATATTTTTAGGCATGCCTAATCTTTCATAATATCAAGCTGACCCATCAAATTATTTTCATATATATATATATATCTATCTATTTTTTTTATTTTTTTTCAACAGCATCCACCGGAATTCAACAAAATACATTTTCCACAAGAGACCTTCCTGGTTAACATGTTTTTTCTTTCCAACGCTGTTACCATATCTTTTCCACACCAATGTTGTGGCATTGACACATAAACAGTAAATCTTGCTCTATCAACTGAATTTAGTTTCCACATGGAGACCAAGGGGGTCTAGTCATGAAGCAGTGAAAAGAGTGGAGAAGATGCCCATGGCAACCAATCAGCTTTGAAGTAACATTTATCAAGTGCATTCTATAAAATTATACATGGGCAACTTCTACACTGGCTCACTTCTCCACACTTTTCATTGCTTCGTGAATAGACCTCAAGTGTTTTACTGGTCTTACTATATTAAATGAGTTACGGTGTAACCGTTTCCTGTGTTAGACCGGAAAATAATAATTTACTCACCGGTAATTCTATTTCTCGTAGTCCGTAGTGGATGCTGGGAACTCCGTAAGGACCATGGGGAATAGACGGGCTCCGCAGGAGACTGGGCACTCTAAAGAAAAGATTAGGTACTCTCTGGTGTGCACTGGCTCCTCCCTCTATGCCCCTCCTCCAGACCTCAGTTAGGGAAACTGTGCCCGGAAGAGCTGACATTACAAGGAAAGGAAATTTGAATCCATGGTAAGACTCATACCAGCCACACCAATCACACCGTACAACTTGTGATAACTATACCCAGTTAACAGTATGAACAACTGAGCCTCACTCAACGGATGGCTCATAACAATAACCCTTAGTTAAGCAATAACTATATACACGTATTGCAGAAAGTCCGCACTTGGGACGGGCGCCCAGCATCCACTAATGACTACGAGAAATAGAATTACCGGTGAGTAAATTCTTATTTTCTCTGACGTCCTAGTGGATGCTGGGAACTCCGTAAGGACCATGGGGATTATACCAAAGCTCCCAAACGGGCGGGAGAGTGCGGATGACTCTGCAGCACCGAATGAGCAAACACAAGGTCCTCCTCAGCCAGGGTATCAAACTTGTAGAACTTTGCAAATGTGTTTGAACCCGACCAAGTAGCCGCTCGGCAAAGCTGTAAAGCCGAGACCCCTCGGGCAGCCGCCCAAGAAGAGCCCACCTTCCTTGTGGAATGGGCTTTTACTGATTTTGGATGCGGCAATCCAGCCGTAGAATGAGCCAGCTGAATCGTGCTACAGATCCAGCGAGCAATAATTTGCTTTGAAGCAGGAGCACCCAGCTTGTTGGGTGCATGCAGGATAAACAGCGAGTCAGTCTTCCTGACTCCAGACGTTCTGGAAACATATATTTTCAAAGCCCTGACTACGTCCAGCAACTTGGAGTCCTCCAAGTCCCGAGTAGCCGCAGGCACCACAATAGGTTGGTTCAAATGAAACGATGACACCACCTTAGGGAGAAATTGGGGACGAGTCCTCAATTCTGCCCTGTCCATATGGAAGATCAGATATGGGCTTTTACATGACAAAGCCGCCAATTCCGACACACGCCTAGCCGATGCTAAGGCCAACAGCATGACCACTTTCCACGTGAGATACTTTAGTTATACGGTCTTAAGTGGCTCAAACCAGTGGGATTTCAGAAAATCCAACACAACGTTAAGATCCCAGGGTGCCACTGGTGGTACAAAAGGGGGCTGAATATGCAGCACTCCCTTAACAAACGTCTGAACCTCAGGCAGTGAAGCCAGTTCTTTTTGAAAGAAAATGGATAGGGCCGAAATCTGGACCTTTATGGACCCCAATTTTAGGCCCATAGTCACCCCTGACTGTAGGAAGTGCAGGAAACGACCCAGTTGAAATTCCTCTGTAGGGGCCTTCCTGGCCTCACACCAAGCAACATATTTTCGCCATATACGGTGATAATGCTTTGCTGTCACGTCTTTCCTAGCCTTTATCAGCGTAGGAATAACTTCATCCGGAATGCCTTTTTCCGCTAGGATCCGGCGTTCAACCGCCATGCCGTCAAACGCAGCCGCGGTAAGTCTTGGAACAGACAGGGCCCTTGTTGCAGCAGGTCCTGTCTGAGAGGCAGAGGCCATGGGTCCTCTGTGCGCATTTCTTGCAGTTCCGGGTACCAAGTCCTTCTTGGCCAATCCGGAACAATGAGTATTGTTCTTATTCCTCTCTTTCTTACTATTCTCAGTACCTTGGGTATGAGAGGAAGAGGAGGAAACACATATACCGACTGGTACACCCACGGTGTCACTAGGGCGTCCACAGCTATCGCCTGAGGGTCCCTTGACCTGGCGCAATATCTTTTTAGCTTTTTGTTGAGGCGGGACGCCATCATGTCCACCTGTGGCAGTTCCCATCGCTTTGCAATCTGTGTGAAGACTTCTGGATGAAGTCCCCACTCTCCCGGGTGGAGGTCGTGTCTGCTGAGGAAGTCTGCTTCCCAGTTGTCCACTCCCGGAATGAACACTGCTGACAGTGCTTGCACGTGATTCTCCGCCCACCGAAGAATCTTTGTGGCTTCCGCCATTGCCATCCTGCTTCTTGTGCCGCCCTGGCGGTTTACATGGGCGACCGCCGTGATGTTGTCTGACTGAATCAGCACTGGCCTGTTTCGAAGCAGGGGCTCTGCTTGACTCAGGGCGTTGTAAATGGCCCTTAGTTCCAGTATATTTATGTGTAGAGAAGTCTCCAGACTTGACCACAGCCCTTGGAAGTTTCTTCCCTGAGTGACTGCCCCCCATCCTTGGAGGCTTGCATCCGTGGTCACCAGGACCCAGTCCTGTATGCCGAACCTGCGGCCCTCGAGAAGGTGAGCACTCTGCAACCACCACAGAAGAGACACCCTGGCCCTTGGTGACAGGGTGATCAGCCGATGCATCTGAAGATGCGATCCGGACCACTTGTCCAACAGATCCCACTGAAATATCCTTGAATGGAACCTGCCGAAGGGAATGGCTTCGTATGAGGCCACCATTTTTCCCAGGACTCGCGTGCAGTGATGCACCGATACCTGTTTTGGTTTCAGGAGGTCCCTGACCAGAGATGCTAATTCCTGGGCCTTCTCCACTGGGAGAAACACCTTCTTCTGATCTGTGTCCAGAATCATGCCCAGGAAAAGCATACGCGTCGTAGGAATCAGCTGCGACTTTGGAACATTCAGAATCCAGCCGTGCTGTTGCAACACTTCCTGAGAGAGTGCTACGCTGATAAACAACTGCTCCCTGGACCTCACCTTTATGAGGAGATCGTCCAAGTACGGGATAATTATAACTCCCTTCCTCCGAAGGAGTATCATCATTTCGGTTATTACCTTGGTAAATATCCTCGGTGCCGTGGACAGGCCAAACGGCAACGTCTGGAACTGGTAATGACAGTCCTGTACCACAAACCTGAGGTACTCCTGGTGAGGTGGGTAAATGGGGACATGCAAGTAAGCATCCTTGATGTCCAGCGACACCATAAAATCCCCCTCTTCCAGGCTTGCAATAACCGCTCTGAGCGATTCCATTTTGAACTTGAATTTCTTTATATAAGTGTTCAAGGATTTTAAATTCAGAATGGGTCTCACCGAACCGTCCGGTTTCGGTACCACAAACATTGTGGAATAGTAACCCCTTCCCTGTTGAAGGAGGGGGACCCTGACAATCACTTGCTGGAGTTACAGCTTGTGGATTGCCGCCAGTACTACCTCCCTTTCCATGGGGGAAGCTGGCAAGGCTGATTTGAGGTAACGGCGGGGGGGAGTCGCTTCGAATTCCAGCTTGTATCCCTGAGATACAATTTGTATAGCCCAGAGATCCACCTGTGAGCGAACCCACTGGTTGCTGAAGTTTCGGAGACGCGCCCCCACCGCACCTGGCTCCGCCTGTGGAGCCCCAACGTCATGCGGTGGACTTAGTGGAAGCAGGGGAGGACTTTTGTTCCTGGGAACTGGCTGCATGGTGCAGCTTCTTACCTCTACCCCTGCCTCTGGCAAGAAAGGATGCGCCCCTGACCCTCTTGCCTTTCTGAGAACGAAAGGACTGCATTTGATAATACGGTGCTTTCTTAGGTTGTGAGGAAACCTGAGGCAAGAAAGTCGACTTTCCAGCTGTCGCTGTGGACACGAGGTCCGATAGACCGTCCCCAAACAATTCCTTACCCTTATAAGGCAAAACCTCCATGTGTTTTTTAGAATCAGCATCTCCTGTCCATTGCCGAGTCCATAAGACCCTCCTGGCAGAAATGGACATAGCATTAATTCTAGAGCCCAGCATGCAAATGTCCCTCAGAGCATCCCGCATATATAAGACGACGTCTTTGATATGGCCCAGGGTTAGCAAAACAGTATCCCTGTCGAGGGAATCTATGTCGTCTGACAGAGTATCTGTCCATGCTGCTACAGCACTACACATCCAGGCTGAAGCACTTGCAGGTCTCAGTAGAGTACCAGAGTGTGTATACACTGATTTCAGGATAGCTTCCTGCTTTCTATCCGCAGGCTCCTTTAGGGTGGCCGTATCCTGAGACGGCAGGGCCACCTTTTTAGATAAGCGTGTCAGCGCCTTGTCCACCCTAGGGGATGTTTCCCAACGTAACCTGTCCGTTGGTGGGAAAGGGTACGCCATCAGTAACCTCTTAGAAATCACTAGTTTCTTATCAGGGGAACTCCACGCTTCTTCACACAATTCATTTAATTCATCAGATGGGGGAAAAGTCACTGGCTGCTTTTTCTCCCCAAACATATAAACCCTCTTGGTATTGACAGGGTTAACCTCAGAAATGTGTAATACATCTTTCATTGCAATAATCATGTATCGGATGGCCTTGGTCATTTTAGACTGTAAATGTGCCTCATCATCGTCGACACTGGAGTCGGACTCCGTGTCGACATCTGTGTCAACCATCTGAGATAGAGGGCGTTTATGAGTCCCTGACGGTTTCTGAGTCGCCTGGGCAGGCGCGGGCTGAGACCCCGGCTGTCCCAAGGCTGCAGCGTCATCAAACCTTTTATGTAAGGAGTTTACATTGTCATTTAAGACCTTCCACATATCCATCCAATCAGGTGTCGGCCCCGACGGGGGCGACACCACACTTATCTGCCCTTGCTCCGCCTCCACGTAACCTTCCTCATCAAACATGTCGACACAGCCGTACCGACACACCGCACACACACAGGGAATGCTCAGACTGAGGACAGGACCCCACAAAGTCCTTTGGGGAGACAGAGAGAGAGTATGCCAGCACACACCACAGCGCTATATAACACAGGGATTTTCACTTATAATAAGTGATTTACCCAATAGCTGCTTTATATGTCTTATTTGCGCCTAAATTTATGTGCCCCCCCCTCTCTTTTTAACCCGTCTTGTACCTGGATACTGCAGGGGAGAGCCTGGGGAGCTGCTTCCAGCGGAGCTGTGAAGAGAAAATGGCGCTGGTGTGCTGAGGAAGAAGGCCCCGCCCCCTCAGTGGCGGGCTTCTGCCCGCTTTCAGTGTAAAAAAATGGCGGGTTTTTTTACATATATACAGTGCCAGACTGTATATATGTATTTTTCTTGCCAAAAGGTACTTCAATTGCTGCCCAGCTGCGGTGCTGTGCGCTACCTTTAATGAAGACAGGAGTCTTCTGCCGCCGATTTCGTCGTCTTCCAGCTTCTGTTCTTCTGGCTCTGCGAGGGGGACGGCGGCGCGGCTCCGGGAACGGACGATCGAGGACAGGTGCCTGTGTTCGAACCCTCTGGAGCTAATGGTGTCCAGTAGCCTAAGAAGCACAAGCTAGCTGCAAGCAGGTAGGTTTGCTTCTCTCCCCTCAGTCCCACGTAGCAGTGAGTCTGTTGCCAGCAGAAGCTCACTGAAAATAAAAAACGTAATAAATACTTTCTTTACTAGTAAGCTCAGGAGAGCCCACTAGGAGCACCCAGCTCTGGCCGGGCAAAGATTCTAACTGAGGTCTGGAGGAGGGGTATAGAGGGAGGAGCCAGTGCACACCAGATAGTACCTAATCTTTTCTTTAGAGTGCCCAGTCTCCTGCGGAGCCCGTCTACTCCCCATGGTCCTTACGGAGTTCCCAGCATCCACTAGGACGTCAGAGAAACATGTAATGGTGAGCTACACAGCATAATCCCTACCATTTGGTCCTCCTGTAAATCCAGATAAAGAAAAACAAAATATTTACAATATCATCTATCTACTATATCTATAGTATTTACAATTTCTCCTTAGCTTATTTGTTAGGGGGCCAATACAACACTTTTTTTTTCCTAGTACAGAAAAAAATTGTGATTGGGATTGCTTTTTGCAAAGACTGAAGATAAAAACTTAATGCAAAATATATTTTTGTTCACATACTCTGCTATAGTTCTTGTATTACCATGAATTCAAGTGAATCTTAGGGGTACATTTACTAAGAAGTGATAAGAGCGGAGCAGTGAGCCAGTGGAGAAGTTGCCCATGGCAACCAATCAGCACTGAAGTAACATCTATAATTTGCATACTATAAAATGATACAGAGCTGCTGATTGGATGATGGGGGAATTTCTCCACTGGCTCACTTCTCGGTTCTTATCACTGCTTAGTTAAATGTACCCCTTAGTCCATTAAAAGTGTGAACAATCTGAATGCATTAGTATTAATTGCATTACAACCAGTTCTTTATTTAAGATCTCCCAGCCTACATATTTCAGTGCTTCCCTTAGCCATTTAAGGGTTCCCCTTATAACATTCAGCGTTTTTCATAGCTTACTAACCATAAAAAAAATGATCGTCACCATCATCACTAGTCACTAAATTCTCACTCCCACCATCTATTACCTACATATTCTGTTATATGGTACTAACCATCTACACTGCCCTTCCAGTTGGTAATTCTACAAAAACACAAAACTACTGGCACTGCCAAACAGAAGAGAAGCTTTTCTAAAACTAAATTCATTATTCTCATTTATTATTAATCTTTTTTTTTCTTCATTTATTGTACAGCACTTATTCGGATTTAAAAAAGCTCAAGTGCGATGCCCAGTGCCGAATTGGTGACTCATTTAGAACAAAAACAGTAGATTTGAGGCATTTTCCCTTTAAAGTATGTTGTTCTCTGGACACGTATTGCAGTAACAAACTCTCACCTGCCACCTGTCTTGAAGATGAGATCGGCATTAGGTGCCCCTTTTGGATGCTGGTACCGAGGTCGGCGTTCCCGGTTTGTATTAGCTGGTGCTGGACGCTGAGCCAGAGACTGCAGCATTTCTGCAAACCAGAGAGGAAAGTCTGTTTTTACATGGAATCATGCAAGATGCAGTTTGTAGAGCACTTCCTAATTAGCAATTCTGAAGTAAAACATTTCCTGTAATTTGACTTGTGAGGGCTCTGCATTGTGTATATCGTCTTACAGAAAATCAGAATTTACATGACACAAAGAAATATAACAGTGTATGTGGCACATGAATGAGTCAAACAAAAATGAAGAGAAGGACCAAGTGGTGAAACAGACTGATCCAGATGCATCCACATGCAATGTTCAAAAGACAATGCTAAAAACCAACAAATGAGTAACTAGAACAGAAAAAAGAAAGTATTTTTTCCCAGAAAGTGTTAGATACCCTCCAAGCCCAGGAATTTGGCTTCTCTTCGTTATGGTGTGTCACATGGCCCCATATGCAGGCTGACCATGTGTTTATCCATTCACTTTACTTTTACCTGCTGTGCTATAACACTGAGCTTCTCTAAACGGTCTGTGTTAATATAAGTATGTGGGGTAATAAAGTAGCCTTCTACTTGCTTTGGGCATCCATGGGGAACGGATCCATTATTTAATATCATGTGCACTCTGCATCTTTGATGACCAATGATGTGAAGAATTCTTCCTGACCCACAGATGAACTACTGGCTAAGTTTGAACTACAGTAAAATACAGGATGGTGTGACCCCTTTTTCAGTTCAGAATCAGAAGGAATCCCTCTACTTCCTGATTTAGGCCACCTTGCATACAACTGTTACCTAGAACACTGGGAACAAACAAACATTTTTGAAAGACGAATGGGACAGAGATTGCCCAGTATACTAGTCAATCAGAAGTGGTGAGGCCGACTGTAAGGAAGCTTAATATGACCCTATGAGCACACACTGCAACTTACCACTATAGCGATTTACTCCTTCCACGCTTGGGCAAAAAGATCTGGTTAGACATTACTAAAGTGGGAAAACACACACACACACACACACACACACACACACACACACACACACACACACCTAAAATTCTTACATACTGTACACTATAAAATATATAGAAACATGAAACTGGCTGAAGTGTTATGACCCTCACCTAGCAAAACCTCTGGTGCAGAGATAAGTTCTAACCTCTGCCATTTGCTTACATACCGAGATTCTGCAGACTCAGGGACATATCCTGTGCTCAGTACATTCAGTAAATAAAATAAGAGTACAAAGTACCCTTACGGAGCATGTATGGACACTGTAGCAGGTGTTCTGGTGGAGAACAACAATGCCACATAAGCTAGCTGTGCTCAACATTGGGGGATCTACCACTACACCGGGAGACACATCAGTTACTGGACTGTTGTACCTTCTTAGCTGCACTGACATAGGGCCCGATTCAGACCTGATTGTTGCTGTGCATTTTCACACAGCTTGCGATTATCGAACTACTGTGCATGCATATGCACCACAATGCACATGCGCGACTAACAGCAGCAATGGTTCCAAGCAAAAAATTAATTTGCACAGCGTACGCAAGGTGACTGACAGGAAGAGGCTGTTTGTGGAAGTTAACTGGCCGTTTACTGGGTGTGTCCGGAAAAACACAAGCGTTCCGAAGCGTTTTCAGGGAGGGTGTGTGACGTCCGCACCTGCCCAGAGCAGCCTGATTTTTTCGCACTGGAGGAGTAAGTATTGAGCTATGCACAGACTGCACAGAATGAGAAAAACATTCGATGGCGAGTGTGATGCGAACGGTTTTGCAGCTGTCCGCTGACTGAGGGGAATTTTCACACAGTGTACACATGCATGGGGCAAATTTTCACTCCCCCTGGCGGTGACTATCTGATCGCAGGTCAGTGTAATTTGCAGCACAGCGATCAGGTCTGAATTAGGCCCATAGTCACATACCTAACCCTGAGGTTAACTAGCAAAGATATATAGCAATTTCATCTATCTAAATAAATGTGTTACCATACATGTTTTTCTCCTTAAAGCATTCATGAATTTATAGTCTGATACATTTTTGAATATTTCCACGTAACGGGTGACCCTAGGGAGTGAGTAGTTATAATGAGTGCTGTACATTTTATTTATACATATATTTTTTTTATAATTATGTAGACAGATATGGTAACATCATAATTGCAAAGCATAGTTGGTTACCACAACTATTTAGAATGAATCTCCCTATCAAAAAAAGTAAACAGCTGAACGGTAGCACAAGACAATGAAACATTTGTATTACACAGACAATAGCTCCTTAGTCTACCTGTATGCTTTTAAACAGCTGATAACATCACAAAAGCTAGAAAGTTGTAAAACAAGGTCGAGAGACCTTGGGGGTGATGTATCAAACTTTGAAAAGTGGTCAAGTGGAAATGTTATCCATAGCAACCAATCAGAATCTAGTTATTATTTATCTAGTACAGTCTATAAAATAACAGCTAAAATCTGTTTGGTATGGACATCTCCACTTGTCCTCTTTAGAAAAGTCTGGTACAGATGTGTCCTCATACATCTAGCCTCAATATGCCATGCAATGGGAGATAGCAGTCACGAGTGAGCTGACAGGTCCCATGCAACTCTGCTAGCATCGGGTTTCTTTTTTAGCAGAAAATGCGTTTTACACGCAGCGCAATATATATTGTATGCATTTTTTTTTTACATATCATATCAGTATAAAAGTGAATAATTAAATTTGCACCACAAAGTAAATTTCATGCGACAGCAAAATAATCCATCATAAAATTATCTGCAGAAAAGTCTAACCATGACTCAGTAGCTGATAAATCCATTTCAGCAGTATTGAAGTAATTGTTTTCAGTATGAAATATCTGAAGACTTTTGGCCCACTCCACCTTACACTAATTCTGTACATGTTGTGGAGGATGTTTGATGGCTTTCATTTATGCACATCTCTCCTATGGGCCCAACTACAGCAACCCATTGGGTTGAGATCTAGAGCTTTGTGTGCTTTGGATCATTGTCCTGTTGCATAATTTTTTATTTTGGGACAAGTTTCATGTGTCAGACAGAAGTGTGGCACTGTTCTCCAGAGTACTCTGGTATACAGACTAGCTCATGGTGGACTTAACTATTGTGGTCAAATCTTGTGGCTGCAAAACCACCCAAAACCATTGCTTACTGTTTATCAAGAAAAGACACCATCACAAAGATTCCATCTGTATTGAGACTTTGGGGCAGATGCATTTAGCTTGGGGAAGTGATAAAGTGGAAGGTGATAACGCACCAGTCAGCCAGCTCCTAACTTTAGTTTTTCAAACAATTGCCCAGATTTATCAAGCCTTTGAGAGTGATAAATTGCACAGTGATAAAGTACCTATCAATGGGCTCCTGTCATTTTTCAAACACAGCATGTGACATGGCAGTTAGGAGCTGATTGGCTGGTACTTTATCTCCGTGCAATTTATCACTCTCCAAAGCTTGATGAATCTGGGCCCCAGCCTGCAATTTGACAGTTAGGAGCTGATTAACTGGCATGTTATCACCTTCCACTTCATCACTTCTCCAGACTTAATACATCTGCCTCAATGGGCTTTTGGATTCACTGCCAATTCTTGGATCATTCTGTGGTCTGATCATGGGGTGAATTTACTTGGATGCCCACTCCTGAGCACACTGGCAAATCTTCATTGTTCTCAAATTAAAAATCGTATTTTTCTGTGTAGAATGATGTGCTTTGTAAATGGCCTTAAAACACTTCTGAGACCTGAAAATGTATATTCTACGTGACGAGACTGTGACAGAAACCAGAGTGCTCCAGGGCACACTACCAAAGTTTCTGGTTCTATATAGCAGTAGTAGCATTTCCTTGTGATAAAATAATAAAGTGCACTTGATAAGCAGCAGTTACCTCAAATTACCTTCTGTATTGATATAGAAGCAGTAAGGGTGTGCCTACTTTGTCACACATGGCTTCTTAATGTTGGCTTGTTTGTTGAATAAATAATGAAAGGCACAAACTAACATAATATTAGGGTTTCCTGAGAATAATTCAGTCATGATAAATACATAGATATAACTGGCAGTGAGCAGGAGCATTTAGAAACCTCCCATTTGACATGGCAGCTGTTCTTTGAAAATTAACAAATACATAAAAATAATAGCAGGACCTGACTGAATTTGTACCTTGGTAATCCTCCTGTTCCTGCCGCTCATTAATGTCTAGCGTGAGCTTCTTCATCCTCATCCTCTCTTCTTGCTCCGCTTGCTGCTGGTTCCAGTGATTTGCAGCTAGTTGTGAAGACATGGGCACATTGAGTATCTTAAACTGTAAAAGAAAATGTTTCTATTCAGTAATGAAATATAGCATTACATAGATACACATGTACACAAATACAGAGAATGAGAACAAGCATTGGTCTTGTGTGTCTTTCATCTTAGAATCTTACATCTACTACAAAACCGTATTCATAGCAAGGGTCAGTATTCCATATATATTCCCTTTTCACTCAGGCAGAGCATCTGTAAAAGATAGGTGCGCACCTACCACATTTTCAGAGACAGAGGTGCAACACAATCACACTCTTGACTAAATGCGGGCATTCACCCGTATGCATCTGTGACCTCTTCGCCCCATATACTTTTATATATCTTAAGTTATTTTATCCATACTTCGTAATAAGGTAGTAAAACAAAAGATAAATACACACACACACACACACACACACACACACATATATATCACATTATATCCGGCACTGATACTCACCAACACATATGATGGCTCTGTGCCCTATCCTAGTAGAAAACACAATGCGATTCCATCCTTCATGGTAGTCTATATTTTTATCATCATAGACTCTTTAGATTATTTTCATATTAGATTATAGTGTATTAAATGATATACACCATGGGTTTGATGGGCTCGTGCGGTTTTATAATGAAATACTCTCTATTCATTATTTTTATGGTTATGTATATGGGCCATCTCCTTCTCTTAACAATATTAATGTACGGCTAATCATCGAGTACATCTCTATATAAAAAGTCAGTTTTCTTTATTATTAACAATATGTGCACTGGGTTGACAATAGTATTTGTTCAATATTAAGTACCCTATAGTAGTTAATTGGGTTTAATTAAACCAAGGGAGTGCTATTGTAGTGATTGTATGAAGTGAAAATCATTATGTGTCGATGTGTTTTAATACATAAAAATATATTTGTAAAGTGAAATTAAGTGAATTTACAATAAAAAAAAACTGTGATTAATGTGCAGAACAAAGTAGTGAGTTAATAAAAACTACATCAAATTGAATGCAATTTGCAATGGAGTTGTGTACGGTTCATAGATGTGTACGCTTGAATACGGAGCATAAGTAGTGCTAAATCCCCCCACAAGATCTGTCATCAAGATGGACAGGCATGCAACTTCGCATTAGCACCAAAATCCAATTCCTTTGTGACATTATTAATATCCTGAAAAAAAGAGGTTTTATTCCAGTACTCCAAAACAAATTGTTTATGCATAGTAACAACTACTAATGCAGAAGTGTGCAGGCAGTCGGCTTACAAGCTTCAGCTCTCAACCAGGGAACACTGAAGATGGTGTTATTTCATAGGTAATCCTTTTCATTCACTAGGCTTTCTAAGCTCCGTTGTATGAATGTGTTTCCGTTTTCTTGTAAATAATACTCCATGTAAGAGATAATCCTTGATGTAGAGAGTCTTTATTTGCCAGGACTGCAAGTGCAGCTTAAAATGACAAGTATCAGGTAATGTAATACAGTGACACTCTTACGTATCCACAACTAGATCTGGAGTCTGTAAATGGATTCTTCTCTAGACTTCATTCTCGGTTTTGAAATTATAGTTATCAGTACATTCAGGTTTATATTTTCATAGCAATTCTTTGCCAGCAAAAGCTAGTAGCTTACCTATGAAATTTCAGTTCCTGACTTATCTCAGTTTAAGGACGTTGCCGAACAAATGTCACAAGAATGCATAGTAATGAGAATAATGGCAGAAGCTAGGCATTATTGGAAAATAATAAAACAAAGCATATGGGTAAAGCAGTTAAATTCTTCAGGCAACAGCTCACTATGTCTCCCAACCAAGTCTTATACAAAGTCTATTCCAACATCAAAATGACTACAAAATGAATCTGAATAATTGAAAATCTTGACAGGACGGAAAAAACAAACAATGTCTACAGAATAGAAATAAATGTGGGAAGCTAAACCAATGCCTTGGTTAGCCATAACACTTGCTTCATGCCCTGTATAAACACTTGCCTGCTGTTTGTTGCCTCTTCTGGTCAGCATTACAAATGGCATAGTATCACCGAACTCCGTGTCTACATCGCCACTTCCCACTATGGGTCCTTTCTTCAGCTGGCTCTTAAGATGCAAAGGGATGGCAACATCTAACTGGTGCACTTTCACGGAGTCTCCAGTACGCTGCTAAAATAAAGGTCACAAAAGAAAGATGGTTACAAAGTACTGAAAAAAATGTCAGAGTATCTAAATAAAACAGTTTGTACACCAGAGAAATGACCTCTCTCTCATTTATGCTACCTCAGATTATTTCACAAGACTCCTGGGTCTTCAACAAGATCAGGAGAAATTAGAGTTTGATATGGACAGCTCTCAATGACAAGTGCAAAATGATTTCCTGTTACTATATGGTCGAAAATCATGGAAAATAGAACAGTATTAAAATATAAAATTAGCACACACAACAGTTTTTCTTTTGTAGGCTTATAAATCGCAATAAAACCCTCAGACAAGGGTAAAAGTCAAATTCACATTGTTAAATAGAATACCCTAAAAGTAAAGTAGTGTAACGCACAGTAAAATATGACACTATTACTTAAAGTGGAAAACATAACAGTGAATGGAAGTATAAAAATTGTTGTCATGAAATAACTAAAGATATGGAACATTTGGCAAGTTTTTTTTTTTTAATGGCACACTAGGCTCATCCCACGTTCTTTTAATACTTTTCTATACAGAGGTGTCCTCATACATCTTTGCTGCAGTTGTGCCAAATAGCCCCTCTTGGCATGCCAGATAGTGTGAGAATCTTCTAACTTTGGGAATCTTATTTTTGCTGAAAATTTGCCTTCGTCGCAGAGCAATACGAATAGTATGCATGGGGAGACTGCACGGCTTATCTGACATTTGACACTTGTACAGTATATCTGTCTGCGACGGAGTCTGTACACGCAGTGCTACAGTGTAGCAGCCCCAGCTTTGTTTCCAATACAAGTTCTGTTCCATGTACAGACTCGCACACAATATACAATACAAGTGTCATATCAAATTAATCAGCACACTCATCTGGTGCCTCCTCATTGCATCGCGCTGCGAATAAGATCTATTTTAGGCAAAAAAGACGCCCGATGTTAGCAGAGTTACATGGGACATGGCGGCTCACTCACGCCAGGCATCTTGTGACACATGATGAATTGAGGCTGGATGTAGGAGGACATCTTAGGAAGAAGATACAATAAAAGAAGCCCTAGTGGCAGATGTAAAAAAAAATTCCTTATACAGGTATGCAACATATGTGCCAGTGACCAACTTCCACCAGAGGATGTGGTGTCGTTGTTTGTTTTGTGGAATAGTTTTTACCCAGAATATGGTCTCATGAGAAAAAAACTAAATGTACATTTTTTGGTGAGAATAATACTATAAAAATAAAGAATCATTATTCTACACCCATACTCCCAACAAAAAACAAAACAAAAAACAGATGCAATAAGTAGGGCGGATATGAGCGAGATCTTTTACAATCTCGTCCAGTATGTACAGTCAATGTCGTTAACGACCTCCTCCCTCGTCGGAACATGTACAGACAAGGGAGGTCCTCGTTAACGACAGCCATGCTGCGCCAACTGTCGTCGTCCCCCCCCCCCCCCCGACGTTGTTTCCTTCCCTGCCAGCATCAGCAAGTGTGTATTCACTTGCTGATGCCGGCACCACGCAGGGTCCCCGCCGTCGCCAATATCGGCATCAGTGGGGATCGCCTAGTGCACAGGTTCTCAAACTCGGTCCTCAGGACCACACACAGTGCATGTTTTGTAGGTCTCCTCACAGAATCACAATTGAAATAATTAGCTCCCCCTGTGGACCTTTTAAAATGTGTCTGTGAGTAATTAATACAACTGTGCACCTGCTGGGTTACCTGCAAAACATGCACTGTGTGGGGTCCTGAGGACCGAGTTTGAGAACCTGTGGCCTAGTGTGTACTGAGCTTAACAGACTGTTACTCACATTTATGGATATTCTGTATTTTCTTTGTGTAGCATTTTCCAAACTGTTCCTATTTCTATTCAATTTATAAAATATCCCATAGTAAATAATGAAAAGCTCAATCAAGATTTTCAAAGCTCCTCCAAGTCCTACAGTGTTATATCCTCTAGCCAAACAGCATTAAACATAATCTCAGGACCGTTACTGCGCTGTGGGAGAGGCGCTCCTGGTCTTACCGTACATGGAGCAGGTGCTGTCCCTTATGCAGTACAATGGAAACAAAAGGTGACAGACACCAGTGCATTCTGCACAATCAAAGCCCTTCACACATCACATAATGTTATAGCTATGCATATATTTATCTATGAGAAATACAGAGATGTATTCCAATTTGAACCAATTTCAATTTGTTAGATTAACTCTCAAGCTAGGAGAACCTAACATGCACTTTACCACTTCCATGCATACACACAACCTTCACAGCTGCATCAGTTATTAATTACCAAATGAGGGATTTTATATTTGAATTAAATCCTTTTCTTTGAAACCACTGGAGTACACTGTAAGCTTAACCCATTAACACTCTAGTATTCATGTTAGAAGTTTAAAAGTAAAAAACAAAACAAAAAAAACATCATTGACCAAAAGGCTTCTCTCTCTGTAATTTTGTTTTCTTTTTCTGGAACTATCCAGTGAGACTTGGTTAACAACGAACCCCCTCCTGTCCAGCAGGGAGGGGATATAGATGAGGGAGGAGCTCAAGATTTTGGAAATTTTTAAAAAGTGCCAAACAACTACAGGAAACTATCTTCAAGGCCCAGTGTATCCAGTGCATTCAGTGAAAAATATTTAATGTACCTTACTATAAAAATCCAGCTTTTGCTTTATAACTGTGCATGCTTACATTTTAATGTACAAGCTTAAAGGGAGAACACCACAAAACTAGAGTACTTATGTCACAACTAAGCATTGGAAATGAATTGGTGCTCAGAAAAATGTAACAACTGAAAACAACATATAACTGTATAAATAGGAAGATGTAGAATCAAACTACTAGTAAACCAGGGTAAAATAAATACATACATACATAGAAACACTTTATAGAAGTAGAAATTAACAAAGCTGTACTAAAGAAGTACACACTACACAAAGTTATGAGAACAAAGTCACATAAAAATAACACAAGAAAACAGAATTCTCACAAATTGGTGTACATAGCAAACAAATGAGAAAAACTGAATTCACGAAGATGAAAGCAGACCATCATAATTACCATACTTCAAGCTACAGTGCACCACTTGAAATTTCTTTCAAGATCATTTGGCATTTGATTAATGGATTCAAACGGTAAAAAGAGAATATTTGGAAAATGGCCACATACCTGAAGATTTTCCAGCATCATCTTGTCAAGAGCCTGAATAAAGTCTTCATCCTCTGCACAGGGAACATGTTTTATCCCTCCTCCTTTAATCATCACCTCCTGCAAAAGTAGAACTGATCAATAACAGTAACATTTAGGCTTTCATCCAGAATATTATGGCATATTAAAAATAGTGAAATAATAAAGTCATTGTTTTGGACATCCCTGTTTTACCATAATATTGCAGATTCATGATTTTTGGCAAAACATCTACTGTGTTTGTCTTTCTTTAAACGACGAGACTCTGAAACACACACGAAGATCAAATGATGGCCTCTGGACAAAATTTTGCACACTTCATGTTCTAGTTAAGGGACTAATAATAAAAAAAAATAAGAATTTACTCACCGGTAATTCTATTTCTCGTAGTCCGTAGTAAATGCTGGGTACTCCGTAAGGACCATGGGGAATAGACGGGCTCCGCAGGAGACTGGGCACTCTAAAAGAAAGATTAGGTGCTATCTGGTGTGCACTGGCTCCTCCCTCTATGCCCCTCCTCCAGACCTCAGTTAGGGAAACTGTGCCCGGAAGAGCTGACACTACAAGGAAAGGATTTGGAATCCAGGGTAAGACTCATACCAGCCACACCAATCACACCGTACAACTTGTGATAACTATACCCAGTTAACAGTATGAACAACAAATGAGCCTCATTAACAGATGGCTCATAACAAAACCCTTTAGTTAAGCAATAACTATATACACGTATTGCAGAGAGTCCGCACTTGGGACGGGCTCCCAGCATCCACTACGGACTACGAGAAATAGAATTACCGGTGAGTAAATTCTTATTTTCTCTAACGTCCTGGTGGATGCTGGGTACTCCGTAAGGACCATGGGGATTATACCAAAGCTCCCAAACGGGCGGGAGAGTGCGGATGACTCTGCAGCACCGAATGAGCAAACTCAAGGTCCTCCTCAGCCAGGGTATCAAACTTGTAGAAATTTGCAAATGTGTTTGAACCCGACCAAGTAGCAGCTCGGCAAAGTTGTAAAGCCGAGACCCCTCGGGCAGCCGCCCAAGAAGAGCCCACCTTCCTCGTGGAATGGGCTTTGACTGATTTAGGATGCGGCAGTCCAGCCGCAGAATGTGCAAGTTGAATCGTGCAACAGATCCAGCGAGCAATAGTCTGCTTAGAAGCAGGAGCACCCAGCTTGTTGGGTGCATGCAGGATAAACAGCGAGTCAGTTTTTCTGACTCTAGCCGTCCTGGAAACATAGATTTTCAGGGCCCGGACTACGTCCAGCAACTTGGAAGCCTCCAAGTCCTGAGCAGCCGCAGGCACCACAATAGGTTGGTTCAAATGAAACGCTGATACCACCTTAGGGAGAAATTGGGGACGACTCCTCAATTCTGCCCTGTCCATATGGAAGATCAGATAGGGGCATTTACATGACAAAGCCGCCAATTCTGACACACGCCTAGCCGAAGCCAAGGCCAAAAGCATGACCGCTTTCCACGTGAGATATTTCAACTCCACGGTCTGAAGTGGCTCAAACCAATGTGATTTTAGGAAATCCATCACAACGTTGAGATCCCAAGGTGCCACTGGGGGCACAAAAGGGGGCTGAATATGCAGCACTCCCTTAACAAACGTCTGAACCTCAGGCAGTGAAGCCAGTTCTTTTTGAAAGAAAATAGACAGGGCCGAAATCTGGACTTTAATGGATCCCAATTTTAGGCCCATAGTCACTCCTGGCTGTAGGAAGTGCAGAAATCGACCCAGCTGAAATTCTTCTGTTGGGGCCTTGATAGCCTCACACCAAGCAACATATTTTCGCCATATGCGGTGATAATGTTTTGCTGTCACATCCTTCCTAGCTTTTATCAGCGTAGGAATGACCTCAACCGGAATGCCCTTTTCCATCAGGATCCGGCGTTCAACCGCCATGCCGTCAAACGCAGCCGCGGTAAGTCTTGGAACAGACAGGGCCCCTGCTATAGCAGGTCCTGTCCGAGAGGCAGAGGCCAAGGGTCCTCTGAGATCATTTCTTGTAGTTCCGGGTACCACGTCCTTCTTGGCCAATCCGGAACGATGAGTATAGTTCTTACTCCTCTCCTTCTTATTATCCTCAGTACCTTTGGTATGAGAGGAAGAGGAGGGAACACATAAACCGACTGGTACACCCACGGTGTCACTAGAGCGTCCACAGCTATCGCCTGAGGGTCCCTTGACCTGGCGCAATATCTTTTTAGCTTTTTGTTGAGGCGGGACGCCATCATGTCCACCTGTGGCCTTTCCCAACGATTTACAATCAGCTGGAAGACTTTTGGATGAAGTCCCCACTCTCCCGGGTGGAGGTCGTGCCTGCTGAGGAAGTCTGCTTCCCAGTTGTCCACTCCCGGAATGAACACTGCTGACAGTGCTATCACGTGATTTTCCGCCCATCGGAGAATCCTTGTGGCTTCTGCCATCGCCATCCTGCTTCTTGTGCCGCCCTGTCGGTTTACATGGGTGACCGCCGTGATGTTGTCTGACTGAATCAGCACCGGCTGGTTTTGAAGCAGGGGTCTTGCCTGACTTAGGGCATTGTAAATGGCCCTTCGTTCCAGAATATTTATGTGTAGGGAAGCTTCCTGACTCGACCATTGTCCTTGGAAGTTTCTTCCCTGAGTGACTGCCCCCCAACCTTGGAGGCTTGCATCCGTGGTCACCAGGATCCAGTCCTGTATGCCGAATCTGCGGCCCTCGAGAAGATGAGCACTCTGCAGCCACCACAGCAGAGACACCCTGGCCCTCGGGGACAGGGTGATCAGCCGATGCATCTGAAGATGCGATCCGGACCACTTGTCTAACAGATCCCACTGAAAGATCCGTGCATGGAACCTGCCGAATGCAATTGCCTCGTAAGAAGCTACCATCTTTCCCAGGACTCGCGTGCAGTGATGCACCGACACCTGTTTTGGTTTTAGGAGGTCTCTGACCAGAGATGACAACTCCTTGGCTTTCTCCTCCGGGAGAAACACCTTCTTCTGTTCTGTATCATACCCAGGAACAGCAGACGCGTCGTAGGAACCAGCTGCGACTTCGGGATATTCAGAATCCAGCCGTGCTGTTGTAGCACTTCCTGAGATAGTGTTACTCCGACCAACAACTGCTCCCTGGACCTCGCCTTTATAAGGAGATCGTCCAAGTACGGGATAATTATAACTCCCTTCTTTCGAAGGAGTATCATCATTTCGGCCATTACTTTGGTAAATACCCTCGGTGCCGTGGACAGACCAAACGGCAACGTCTGGAATTGGTAATGGCATTCCTGTACCACAAAACGGAGGTACACCTGGTGAGGTGGGTAAATGGGGACATGTAGGTAAGCATCCTTGATGTCCAGTGATACCATGTAATCCCCCTCTTCCAGGCTTGCAATAACCACCCTGAGCGATTCCATTTTGAACTTGAACTTCCTTATATAAGTGTTCAAGGATTTCAAATTTAGAATGGGTCTCACCGAACCGTCTGGTTTCGGTACCACAAACATTGTGGAATAGTAACCCCGTCCCTGTTGAAGGAGGGGGACTTTTATTATCACCTGCTGGAGGTACAGCTTGTGAATTGCCGCCAGTACTACCTCCCTGTCCTGGGGAGTAGCTGGCAAGGCTGATTTGAGGTAACGGCGAGGGGGAAACGTCTTGAATTCCAGCTTGTATCCCTGAGATACCACTTGTAGAACCCAGAGATCCACCTGTGAGCGAACCCACTGGTCGCTGAAGTTCCAGAGACGGGCCCCCACCGCACCTGGCTCCACATGTGGAGCCCCAGCGTCATGCGGTGGACTTAGTGGAAGCAGGGGAGGATTTTTGTTCTTGGGAACTGGCTGTATGGTGCAGCTTTTTCCCTCTACCCCTGCTTCTGGGCAGAAAGGACGCGCCTTTAACCCGCTTGCCTTTCTGAGGCCGAAAGGACTGTACTTGATAATACGGTGCTTTCTTAGGCTGTGAGGGAATCTGAGGTAAAAAAGTTTACATCCCAGCTGTTGCTGTGGATACGAGGTCCGAAAGACCGTCCCCAAACAATTTCTCACCCTTATAAGGCAAAATTTCTATGTGCCTTTTAGAATCAGCATCACCCGTCCACTGCCGAGTCCATAATACTCTCCTGGCAGAAATGGACATCGCATTAATTCTAGATGCCAGCCGGCAAATGTCCCTCTGTGCATCTCTCATATATAAGACTACGTCTTTAATATGCTCTATGGTTAGCAATATAGTGTCCCTGTCAAGGGAATCAATGTTATCAGACAGGGAATCAGACCACGCTGCTGCAGCACTGCACATCCATGCTGAAGCAATAGCAGGTCTCAGTATAGTACCCGAGTGTGTATACACAGACTTCAGGATAGCCTCCTGCTTTCTATCTGCAGGCTCCTTTAAGGCGGCCGTGTCCTGAGACGACAGTGCCACCTTTTTTGATAAGCGTGTGAGCACTTTGTCCACCTTAGGGGATGTCTCCCAGCGTAACCTATCCGTTGGCGGGAAAGGGTACGCCATTAGTAACCGCTTAGAAATTACTAGTTTCTTATCTGGGGAACCCCACGCTTCTTCACACAATTCGTTTAACTCATCAGATGGGGGAAAAGTCACTGGCTGCTTTTTCTCCCCAAACATAATACCCTTTTTTGTGGTAACCGGGTTAATGTCAGCAATGTGTAAAACATCTTTCATAGCCGTAATCATACATCGGATGGCCCTTGTGGACTGTACATTTATCTCATCCTCGTTGACACTGGAGTCAGACTCCGTGTCGACATGTGTGTCTGCCATCTGAGTCAGCGGGCGTTTTTGAGCCCCTGATGGCCTCTGAGACGCCTGGGCAGGTGCGGACTGAGCTGCCGACTGTCCCATGGCTGTCACGTCGTCAAAGCTTTTATGTAAGGAGTTGACACTGTCGGTTAAAACCTTCCACATATCCATCCACTCCGGTGTCGGCCCCACAGGGGGCGACATCACACTTATCGGCTCCTGCTCCGCCTCCACGTAACCCTCCTCCTCAAACATGTCGACACAGCCGTACCGACACACCGCATACACACAGGGAATGCTCTGACTGAGGACAGGACCCCACAAAGTCCTTTGGGGAGACAGAGAGAGAGTATGCCAGCACACACCACAGCGCTATATAATCAGGGATGTACACTAACACAAAGTGATTTTTCCCTATAGCTGCTTTACATATACAATTTTGCGCCTAAATTTAGTGCCCCCCCTCTCTTTTTTACCCTTTGAGCCTGGAAACTGCAGGGGAGAGCCTGGGGAGCTGTCTTCCAGCGGAGCTGTGAATAGGAAATGGCGCCAGTGTGCTGAGGGAGATAGCCCCGCCCCCTTCTCGGCGGACTTCTCCCGCTCTTATATGTATATTATGGCGGGGGATTTTGCACATATATAGTTTATTGGACTATGTTATGTGCTTTTTGCCATAGAAGGTACTCTAATTGCAGCCCAGGGCGCCCCCCCCCCCCCCCCCCAGCGCCCTGCACCCATCAGTGACCGGAGTGTGTGGTGTGCATAGGGAGCAATGGTGCACAGCTGCAGTGCTGTGCGCTACCTTCATGAAGACCGAAGTCTTCAGCCGCCGATTTTCAGGATGTTCTTCTTGCTTCTGGCTCTGCAAGGGGGACGGCGGCGCGGCTCCGGGACCGGACGATCGTGGACGGGCCCAGTGTTCGATCCCTCTGGAGCTAATGGTGTCCAGTAGCCTTAGAAGCCCAAGCTAGCTGCAAGCAGGTAGGTTCGCTTCTCTCCCCTCAGTCCCTCGTAGCAGTGAGTCTGTTGCCAGCAGATCTCACTGAAAATAAAAAACCTAACAAATACTTTCTTTACTAGAAGCTCAGGAGAGCCCCTAGTGTGCAACCAGCTCGGGCCGGGCACAGATTCTAACTGAGGTCTGGAGGAGGGGCATAGAGGGAGGAGCCAGTGCACACCAGATAGTACCTAATCTTTCTTTTAGAGTGCCCAGTCTCCTGCGGAGCCCGTCTATTCCCCATGGTCCTTATGGAGTACCCAGCATCCACTAGGACGTCAGAGAAATAAAATAAAAAAAAATTGCACACAACTGTAAAGGCGTGTACACACGGTACAATGTGCTGTACACAGGGCCGGCGACAGAGGGGGGGTCAAAGAGTACACTTGTGACATGCCCCGAGGTTCAGAGACACAAAAACGCAATACACAACCAAATAGTAATATTTAAATTGAGCACGTCAGCCGGCCACCCACAGCATAACTAGCACGTCCCTCCCCATTACTTCCGGTTACCCTCATCCAGCGGTCTGGTCCCGACTCCCAACAGTCCGTGTTGTGACATCATTAAAGTGTACTGTGCTGCTGCGCCGGCCAGCCCTTACTTGTGTGTCCGTGCTGCCACAGACCCGGTTCCATAAGATGATGAGCGGATAGACAAGCAGGAAGAAACACTGGGCACTACTTCAGGCAGCAGCACCATTGCACTGCTGTCTGACTTCTCACACTATACAGACACCCTACCTAGCTGGCTGTGGCAGTCCCTGCGTCCCACCCATGATGAGAGTGATTGTGGCAACAACTGACTGGCAGCAGTCAGCCTGCATTAAGACAGTTGTTGTTCGGTAAGTTAACAGTGCATTTTAACTTTTTCATTTTGCATTGGGAGCCTGGCTGTGATCCCGTGGGTTACAATTGTAGAAAGGATCCTACACACTGGCCATACAGTCGTCGGCCGAACCGGCGGCGGTGAGGACGGACGGGGGGAGTGAGTTTCTTCACTCTCTCCGTCACCCGGCCCCACAGCCCTGAATGTTAATATGGACGATACTGTCTATATTGGCTTGCAGGCATAAACGAGCCAGCACAAATGATGAACGAGCGCGGGGCCGCGTATCGTTCATCGTTGGTGCCCACACACTGAAAGATCTGAACGATATCTCATTCATTAATGAACGAAATCATTTATAATCACTCAGTGTAATCTGTAACTGTGTAGGACCCTTTATTGAGATGGTTGGGTCAGGAATGAGGTACTTGGGGGCACACGAGAATTTCCTGCTGGATGATCATACTCCTGGCACCTTTGCCAAACTCCAGTACTGGTTCTGTTACAGCCCCAATAGTCACCAATCACTCTGGCAATGCAGGTCCCGGCGCCTAGGCTCAGAACATGATCTTCAACAGTGCAGCTTTGGTGCTGTTGGGTCTCTGCAGAGATTAGGGTACACTGGCGAAGGGGCCTCAAGGAGTTCAGGATGGAGGTGATGGCGCTCAGTTCATCATGTTATACCAACATATTACATCACTGCTATATATAGTTCCTCACAGTGCCCAGGGACCCCTTCCCATATGATATAGATATAGATATATATATATATATCTCATATGGGAATATGTGGATGATGTAGTCAATGTTGGGCTGCCTGCAGATCGCGCATCGGCCTCGCAAGCTGTGTACACATGGTGCGATATACACTAACTTTCCTCACGATTTTGACTATATAGTCAAAATCATAAGGAAAGTCAAGTGCACATCGCACCGTGTGTATGCACCTTTACATGTATTTTATAGCAGAAATAAACCCTAATCATCAAATAAAAATACACAGTGAACACCTTACTTGGTATTTTACCTTTTGGCTCTTGATCCTTTCTCTTACTATAGACGCTGTATTTTTATAAACCATGCTTAATGTATGAAATCTGTTACTGTTTTAACTTATAAGACATAAGGTGAAAGGAAAATAGAATCCCTTTAAGCAGAGTATGTACATTCATACACACATATACATGTATATTGTGTATCAGCCTTGCACTTTGTGAACAAGGATATATGTAGGAAGGAAACAGATTTAATTGGAATATTGGCACAATGAGGTCTAGGCCATGCCATAGGGAAGCAGATGAACTTACCTCAGGCCATACCTGGCCTAAACCAATCAATTCAGTTTCACAAGGTCATATGATATGATAAAAATACTGTATGTATGAACTGCTATTTATGCAGAGGCACACTGTTCACTAGGGGGGTAATTCAGACCCGATCGCTCGCTAGCTGTTTTTTTGCAGTCCAGCATTCGCATAGTCGCCGCCCACCGGGGAGTGTATTTTAGCTGTGCAAGTGTGCGATCGCATTTCTGGGTTGCCCAGAACTTACTCAGCCACTGCGATCACTTCAGCCTGTTCGGGGCCGGAATTGACGTCAGACACCCGCCTTGCAAACGCTTGGACATGCCAGCATTTTTTCAACCACTCCCTGTCAATCTCCTTGCGATCGGCTGTGTGAAGGGATTCTTCGTAAAACCCACTGCACAGCAACAATCCGCTTTGTACCCATGCGACGCGCCTGCACATTGCAGTGCATACGCATGCGCAGTTCTGACCTGATCGCGCCGCAGCAAAAAACGCTAGCGAGCAGGTCTAAATTACCCCCTTTTTACAGTGACAACTGCAACCTTCTTGCATCACTGTAGTGTCAAAGTCGAAAAATATTACAAAGCACACATCACGTTCAAAATATACACACATGCCCACTGCGTGTGCACTTGTTCCGCCGTGCGTGCACATATCCGCAATTTGCGTATGGTCGGTCCTGCGCGTGGTGTGGGTATTTACGGCGGAGTTTGTGAACGCATGGAGAGCTATCAAAACATTACATATTTAATCCAAATAGTGCACATTGTACACAGTCCCCCTGCACCACATCAGAAAGTATCAACAGTTTAAATGATTCCAGAACAAAGGGATTCACCTTTACAGGATAGGAGGGGACAGACTAAGGTTATAAGGTGGTGTTTGGTATCCAGCTGTAGGGTATTTTAAGGGTAATATTCCGGTGTTGGTTTGCGGATGTCACGAACCGGTCTCTCACCTCTGCGGGTTCTGGGGTTCATCCGTTGCCAGTGCGGTTGCTCGCGGTGCTGTGCGCCCGTGTGGGGACGCGGCGTGATCAGTGGCACAGGTAATGCAGAGTCTGGGAACTGGGAGTGCGGGGACCAAATGGCCTAAGGCACTGCGGTGTGTCTGCTGTATAGGAGGTGGCCATGTTGGAGACCAAATAGGTAATACAGAGCACTTGTGAAAACACCTGTGGGCAGGTGTAAGCCAATCCAGTGCGTGTGCTGCCTTTAAGTAGGCTGGGATTATGTTACTCTGGGCCAGTGCTTTGTTGTATCAACGCTGTGCTCTAGCTCTGAGCTCTCTCCGTGCATTCCTGTGTGATTCCCGTGGTCCAGATATCGCCTCCGTTCCCAGAGGTCCGTCTGCAGCCTTCACTGCTAAAAGATCCACCAGCTCCCCGCTGTGCTGTCAGTTAATTGCACACCTACTGGAAGCAGTTGGATTCCCAGAGTCTTGCATGAGGTTACCTTGTCTGCCTACCATACAAAGTTTGGAGGATTCCACTACCCTCAGCTGTTCGTTTGTTCTACTCAGCATTTAACCCGTTCATCACCTTGTCATCTGCTACAGTTTTCACAGTGATCTCCGGAACCCGCAAGTAACCCAATTAAGTACTTTTATTTTCTATGTTACCATAACAAGGATAATTCTTCACAGCCTCTCAGTTAACTCCCAAAACTTCATTGCAAATCCTTACAGTTATTTCTTCATGTCTGCATTACCCAGTTAAACACATTCTGCCGTTCAGCATCAAAGCTTGTTTATATTTGGACAATTCAACATTTATTCATCAGCTTGTTTCATATACAGTTCCATGAACATTTCTTTTATTTGTCTTTGAGATTCATCCTGCATATTATTTCTGCCATTCCTGCAATACTTCAGTATAATATGATGATTAACAACTTGTCATTTAACTCTTTACTGAATTGTTATTTTTAATAAATATATGAAACGGAACTTTCTTCGTCCTCCCTGCTTTCTTCATACCCCAGCACCTACACCTGTGGTTGGTCCCGGGTTAACGGATTCACAAAAACACCCGGACCTGACAGTAAGCACTGGCCACATGGATCCGTCAAGTGACCAATTCGCAGGAGGCGGTGCTACATCAGATATCCTTTCCCGTCTGGAAAACCAGGAGTCTATACAGACACAAATAGTGCAGTTTATGCAAACTATGGCAGACCGTTTAGAGACTCTTCATACGGCTATTAAAACGTCTCAAGTCCAGATTCCAACTCCGGTTGTCCCAGTTACCACTACAGCTTCTCCTGTGACGCTGCCTACGTCCCGCTTGCAGTTACCCTCTCCGAGTAAGTTTGACGGAACTCCAAAACTTTGCAGAGGATTCCTGAATCAATGCGAGATCCAGTTCGAACTGTTGCCCGCCAGTTTCCCATCAGCTCGTTCTAAGGTTGCATATATTATTGCCCTCCTCTCCGGTCAGGCTCTGGAGTGGGCATCACCATTATGGGAAAGAGGTGATCCTATCCTCTCTAATTACAAAGAGTTCGTATCATCCTTCCGGAGAATCTTTGACGAACCAGGCAGGACCACCTCAGCATCTTTGGAGATTCTCCGTCTACGTCAAGGTTTACGTCCTGTCAGTCAATATATTATTCAGTTTCGCACGTTGTCTTCAGAGTTAAACTGGAATGAGGAGGCCCTGATCGCCGCGTTTTGGAATGGACTTTCAGAGAGAATCAAGGATGATTCAACTATCCGGGATGTGCCAACTAAACTGGATGAATTGATTTCTCTCTGTAACAAACTTGACCTACGCTACAGGGAGCGATGTTTAGAGAAATCCAGGGCAGAGCGATCCAGTCCACGTTATCATCCTAGGCCTCGACAAGATTCTTCATCACAGTCTCCGGTAACGACAGAAGAACCTATGCAGATTGGGCGCTCTCGCCTCACAGAGGAGGAACGACTTCGTCGTCGACAGGGTAACCTCTGTATGTACTGTGGGTCCTCCGAACACTTAGTTAAATTCTGCAAACTCCGACCGGGAAACTCTCGCTCCTAGCTTATTTAAGAGAGGTTAAGCTAGGAGTTACTTTAGAATCACGTTCTGGGAAAGAGCCGACCTTGTCTATTCAATTAGAAGTTCCAAGTTCTACAGTGAAAGTTTCAGCTCTCCTAGATTCCGGGGCAGCCGAGAACTTCATCTTCTCAGCCTTTGTCATACGGTCTAAAGTTCAAACCATGCCTCTGGAAGCAGCAGTTGCTGTTACAGCAGTGGATGGAAGTCGAATTCCAGATGGTATAATTACTCATCGAACCGTATGTCTCAAGATGAAAGTTGGTGTGCTCCATTCCGAATACGTCTCCTTCTACGTGATTCCCAAAGCCTCTCAAGATGTGATACTTGGTTTACCTTGGCTGCAGAAACATAATCCTCAACTTAATTGGCAAACCATGGAAGTCCTTTCGTGGGGTAAATCTTGTACCAAGGACTGTTTAGCCTCAATTGTACCTCTCCGGTCAATTAGCCTTCCCGACCTACCTCCGGTGTATCAATCCTTTGCGGATGTTTTCAGTAAACAAGCAGCAGACTCTCTACCTCCTCATCGCGAATGGGACTGCCCAATCGTCCTGGTTCCAGGCAAAACCCCTCCTAGGGGACGAATATCCGCTATCCATCCCAGAGACGCAAGCTATGTCTGATTATATACAGGAAAATCTAACCAAAGGATTTATCAGACCATCTTCTTCACCTGCAGGAGCCGGATTCTTTTTCGTTAAGAAGAAGGACGGTGGGTTACGACCATGCATAGATTACCGTGGACTCAATGAGATCACTGTGAAAAACAAGTATCCATTACCCTTAATTTCAGAATTATTTGACCGGGTAAAGGGAGCTACTGTGTTTACAAAACTGGATCTCCGAGGGGCCTACAATTTAATCCGCATCCGGGCAGGGGACGAGTGGAAGACTGCTTTTAATACCCGGGATGGGCATTACGAATACCTTGTAATGCCTATTGGTCTTTGTAATGCACCTGCAGTTTTTCAAAGCTATGTGAATGAACTTTTTCGTGATCTTCTCTACAAGTGTCTAGTAGTGTACCTGGATGATATCCTAATATTCTCTAAGGATCTAAAGTCTCACCGTCACCAAGTTAAAGAGGTACTGACACGTCTGAGGAAAAATCAACTTTATTGTAAGTTAGAGAAGTGCACTTTTGAAGTATCTTCCATACCGTTCTTTGGTTACATTATTTCTGGATCAGAGCTATGTATGGATCCCGGTAAGGTACAAGCTATCCGAGATTGGTTCACTCCTACAACTCTCAAGGGGATTCAGCGATTTCTTGGCTTTGCTAATTTCTATAGGAGATTCATTAAGAATTATTCTACGTTAGCTGCTCCCATCACAGCCCTAACTCGCAAGGGAGCAAATCCTACGAACTGGTCTTCTGAAGCAATCAAAGCCTTCTCTGATTTAAAGCAAGCCTTTGTGTCGGCCCCCATTCTTCGACAGCCTGATTTGAATCGTCCCTTTCTACTAGAGGTGGATGCATCTACAGAAGCAGTAGGAGCTGGTTTGTCACAAGTCTTTGAAGATAAAAAGGTCCATCCCTGCGGATATTTCTCCCGTAAGTTCCTCCCGGCCGAACGTAATTATGCAATCGGTGAGAAAGAATTACTTGCCATCAAGTTGGCATTTGAGGAGTGGAGATACCTTCTAGAAGGAGCACAACATCGCATTACAGTTTATACTGATCATAAGAATCTTCTATATCTGCAGTCAGCTCAGTGCTTGAATCCACGACAAGCTCGATGGGCGCTTTTCTTCACACGATTTAATTTCAAGCTCACCTATCGTCCAGGGTCTCAGAACAAAAAGGCAGATGCCCTTTCTCGGTCCTTTGCTTCTTCTGAATCAAATGATGCTACCACGAATCAAGCCATTGTGAATCCTACGTCCTTTTTAATGACTCGAACCTCTCCAGTTCCTCCGCCTGGAAAGACCTTTGTCGCCACAAATCTTCGAAAACGGCTGCTTACCTGGGCTCACTCCTCCTCCTTCATGGGTCATCCTGGGGTTCTAAAGACTCTCAAATTTATTCAACAGTCTTATTGGTGGCCACGTCTCAAAGCCGATGTCCAAGAGTTTATAGCAGCATGTCCTAAATGTGCCCAACATAAGAGTCCCAGAAGTTCTCCACCAGGTTTATTACATCCATTATCCATACCCAAACAACCATGGACTCATATCTCAATGGATTTCGTGACCGATCTACCTCCATCAAAAGGGCGAAATACCATTTGGGTGATAGTGGATCGATTTCATTCCATTAACTGGATTACCATCAGCCCCTTTACTAGCCAAATTGTTCATCTCTGAAATCTTCAAGTTGCATGGCCTTCCTCGAGAGATCATCTCTGATCGGGGAACACAGTTTGTGGCCAAGTTTTGGAGGTCGCTTTGTTCATCTTTAAATGTCAAGTTGAATTTTTCTTCTGCATATCATCCTCAGACAGATGGACAAACAGAGAGTAAACCAAGACCTTGAAACATTTCTCCGGCTATATATATCGTCCTCACAGGATGACTGGGTTGACTACCTTCCATTGGCAGAATTTGCTCATAATAATCTCTTCCATTCGTCTTCAGAATCTACGCCCTTTTATATTAACTTCGGCTTTCATCCTCGTGTGCCAGAGTTCCATCCATTGCCAGCCCTAGAGGTTCCAGCAGCAGATCAAGAGCTTCAACGTCTATCTAGAATCTGGAGTTGTGTGCGTAAGTCGTTGGTCAAAACTTCCGCTTGTTATAAATCTTTTGCAGATAGAAAACGTAAAGCTGTACCGAATTACAAGGTGGGAGACCAAGTTTGGATTTCTACGCGCAATCTCAGGTTCAAAGTTCCTTCTAAGAAATTTGCTCCCAAGTTTATTGGTCCATTTCCCATTGTAAAAGTACTCAACCCTGTGTCATACAAAGTCAAGTTGCCACCATCTTTGAGAATTCCTAACGCCTTTCATACATCTTTACTGAAGCCTTTGATTCTCAATAAGTTCCGTACTACCCAGTCCAAATCTCCTAAAGTTCACTCTTTGCAGAATGAGGAATTTGAAGTTAAAGAGATTGTGGACTCACGTTCCCGATATGGACGTTTACAGTTTCTGGTTGACTGGAAGGGTTACGGTCCGGAGGAGAGATCCTGGGTTTTCTCTGAAGATGTTCATGCTCCAAGACTGGTACAGAAATACTTCTCCAAAAATCCTGATAAGGTTCAAAGGTGTTCGGAGACCACCCTTAGAAGAGGGGGTACTGTCACGAACCGGTCTCTCACCTCTGCGGGTTCTGGGGTTCATCCGTTGCCAGTGCGGTTGCTCGCGGTGCTGTGTGCCCGTGTGGGGACGCGGCGTGATCAGTGGCACAGGTAATGCAGAGTCTGGGAACTGGGAGTGCGGGGACCAAATGGCCTAAGGCACTGCGGTGTGTCTGCTGTATAGGAGGTGGCCATGTTGGAGACCAAATAGGTAATACAGAGCACTTGTGAAAACACCTGTGGGCAGGTGTAAGCCAATCCCGTGCGTGTGCTGCCTTTAAGTAGGCTGGGATTATGTTACTCTGGGCCAGTGCTTTGTTGTATCAACGCTGTGCTCTAGCTCTGAGCTCTCTCCGTGCATTCCTGTGTGATTCCCGTGGTCCAGATATCGCCTCCGTTCCCAGAGGTCCGTCTGCAGCCTTCACTGCTAAAAGATCCACCAGCTCCCCGCTGTGCTGTCAGTTAATTGCACACCTACTGGAAGCAGTTGGATTCCCAGAGTCTTGCATGAGGTTACCTTGTCTGCCTACCATACAAAGTTTGGAGGAATCCACTACCCTCAGCTGTTCGTTTGTTCTACTCAGCATTTAACCCGTTCATCACCTTGTCATCTGCTACAGTTTTCACAGTGATCTCCGGAACCCGCAAGTAACCCAATTAAGTACTTTTATTTTCTATGTTACCATAACAAGGATAATTCTTCACAGCCTCTCAGTTAACTCTCAAAACTTCATTGCAAATCCTTACAGTTATTTCTTCATGTCTGCATTACCCAGTTAAACACATTCTGCCGTTCAGCATCAAAGCTTGTTTATATTTGGACAATTCAACATTTATTCATCAGCTTGTTTCATATACAGTTCCATGAACATTTCTTTTATTTGTCTTTGAGATTCATCCTGCATATTATTTCTGCCATTCCTGCAATACTTCAGTATAATATGATGATTAACAACTTGTCATTTAACTCTTTACTGAATTATTATTTTTAATAAATATATGAAACGGAACTTTCTTCGTCCTCCCTGCTTTCTTCATACCCCAGCACCTACACCTGTGGTTGGTCCCGGGTTAACGGATTCACAAAAACACCCGGACCTGACAGCGGAAGATCGCATGTTCCTGCGGATAGTTAGGTGCAGAAGCAGAATATAGATATAAACTGTATTTACTGTATATTATTTATGCGGCGGGAATCCAGAGGAGACCACCCACAAGAGCAGTTGAGAAAGACATCGCCTACCTTTTCAAATCAACCTATGACCTCTCCTGTACTGTAAAAGTGCATTCCTGTGTCCAATGGACAAAGGGATTACAGTATCCATTGTATTGCTTTTGGAAGTATTGTATAAAAAGCCTGTTGCAGCCTGGCCGGGCACAAGACTCTCAACGCTATCAACCTGATAGCGGAGGACCGGACCGGGAAGCGCACGCGAATATTCTCACGTAGGTACATTGACTGTAGCCATTTACTCTGTTGTATTGTAGTGCATAATTTGTATTGTTAACCCCCTTTCAGAAATATTACTCTGTGGTGTCGGAACCCAGTGATTAACTACAAATCGGTGTCGTGTCCTCTTTTCCCTGCTAAGGTTTAAAGTGTATTACATTGCCTAACTGTATAAGGTTTTAAAGTGTATTCATTGGGTGTGTATGCGCTGCGAGTACTTTGTACCATCAGCGCGGCGTTTGTACGCAGAGTCCGTACATGGTACGGGACTTATTTACGCAAATAGCGTAAAAGGTACGTAGAGTGCATCTTAAGTCTAGCGGCCGCAGCGGCTCCATGGTAAAAGTGTGTTTAAAGGTATAGCTTTATGTTTAAAGATAAAATCGACGTTATCAGTAGTTTCTTGCTGTTGGGGGAAGCTGATACTTTTCAATTAACTAAAGACCCCCATACAGCAGAGACATATTGGGGCAATTGGCAGATACCAGGACAGCTGTGTCGGGGAATCGGGAATATTACAAATTATGAGAAATCCAGATTCCACAATCCCGACCGTTTTCAGTCAGGATCGGGAATCAGGCATTTAATATGTTTAACTTCCCCTGATTCTCCCGGAGGATCGCTGATCATCGTTGGCAAAATGTATGGGGGCCATTACTTTCCTCCACTCCCATCGTAGACACTACTAAGGCCACATTCAGCCTTACCACCAATAAAACCCAACCAAACATTTCTGTTTCGACCCTGGTCATGTCAACCTTTTCACACACCCTAGTCAAACACACTTTCCTGAAACAGTAGCTTAAGCAGCAATTAGTTAAACCACCAGGCAAATAAAAACCAGAAAAGAATCCAGGTTAGAACTCTTCACAAGAGAAAGCTGGAAAGCCATGTGTCGCCAAACAAACTACATAGCAAATGTGAAGCTGGGATAAAATACATGGGCCGGGATGTAATGAAGTCTGCGCTCGGCGGGATGCCAGCCGAACTCAGACGGTTTTTTAAAGGGGCATGGCATGGTTTAGTCTTGTACATGATTGCCTCTTTAAAAAACATCTGAGTTTGGCCGGTATTCTGCACTGCCACCATCCTCAGACTTCATTACATCCCGCCCTATGGTGAGGCAGAACTCCCAAAACATACAATTGCAACTAAAAGCTCTATACATGCAGTTAATAGTAATAGAAAAGAATGGGAGCTTGAAAAAACAGACAATCAAAGGACAAGCATGAGCCATCTATCCACCACTAGAAGGGTCTCATGTGTAAGAGCAGGATAACGTCTGCCTTTTCCTTTGTCAACATGATGGGTGACATTTGAAGTTGGGGAAATGCACTACACTCCAGCAAAGTGCTAGACTAACTTCAGAATCATCCTCAGAAGGGAAACAAGAATATTTACGTTCTCTTAACATACAGAGAATTATAAAGAATCTCCCCTGCAATAGATGCTACTGTAGATGGACCATATGTGTTACATACAGTATTCTCTTCATCTGTCTCATTTTCTTTGTTTGAGTCAGTCATGTAATCTGTATTTTCCTCCTCTTCCTCCTCTCTTTCATCCTCTTCATTTTCAGAAGCATCCTGAAATATAAAATTACACGGACAGTTTGTATTACAAAAAAACTAGCACAGGTAGTAAGAATTAACTGCAAAGTTGCATAATTTTTGAATACACAGAAGGTTATTACTAATTAGGTGCTCATGGACCAAAGCTAGACAGGGTACTTGAGGAAAGGGCGGAAAAAACACTTTTCATGGTCAACATAAGTCTTGATGAATAGTTATAAATAACTTAAATGTCACAGTAGTCATACTTTTATTTGCTTAGTCATAGTTTGGTATGCATTTTTGTTTTCAAATCTTAAGTAATGACCTCGAGTAAACCTTCAACATTATTGTGGTTCCAGTTTTTCTGCTAAAGACAACTTATAAAAACAATACAAGAAAGTTGAAATACAACATTCAGTTATTTTAAAGGCGAAACTAGAAAAGTACCATAGTTGCTATTGTATAGCTAGAACCAGAGCCGACCTGAGCCTAATTTGTTTGGTATGCGAATATATATTTTGGCGCCCCTTAGTGGAATATATAGGGGCATGACATCATGGGGAAGGGGCGTGGCCATATCAACTTCCACCTCATAGTAGAGCCCCTTATACTTGTAACATCACAGAAGAGATGCCTATACACAGGGCTTAAAGTGGTCCTGGAGAGGTGGTGGAACTCATTTACCATGCCATTACTGGTGGTGGAACACAGTTCGACCCCCCCCCCCCACACACACTTTAACCCCTGCCTATACACATTATACCTCAGTAGATCCGCTTATACACGTTACACCTTAGTAGAGCCGCTTATACACGTTACACCTCAGTAGAGCCGCCTATCCACGTTACACCTCAGTTTTGCATGAAGGGTAAATACTAGTTGCTTTTGCATGTAGCCCACAAATGTTAGGAAGATTTATTTTTACACAACAATTTAGATTTGAGTTAGGACACGCCCCTCTCAATTCTCTGTACTCATTTAAAATCAGCTTCACCTGCAGTGCAACATAGTTTTGCCAAGGTGTAAATTATGGGGCCCATACATCAGCAATCTACAAAATTCACAGATTCTGCGTTTTCCCCCAGATTTAACAATTCCCCAATACACCAATATGTGCCAATACATTGCCACTATTTAATCAGTAGTTTACAAATTTCAAAGATCAGATCTGCAAATCATGAAAAAGCCCATTTTAATGGCAAAATACTAGTAACTGTCAGAAAATCAGCTGTTACCAACTTACCATATACACTAGCAATGTAGAGCCCTGATTGGTCACTAAAACCAAACATGTTAGACAACCTGATTTAACAATTCCAAACACTTTTTGGTCGGAATCGGCAATCGGTGTAAACCATACAATGCAGATTTTTGACCCCAAACACCCCACAAAACAGGATTTTGGTTACCTACCGGTAAATCCTTTTCTCGTAGTCCGTAGAGGATGCTGGGGTCCACATTAGTACCATGGGTATAGACTGGTCCACCAGGAGCCATTGGCACTTTAAGAGTTTGAGAGTGCGGGCTGGCTCTCCCTCTATGCCCCTCCTACCAGACTCAGTCTAGAAACTGTGCCCGAGGAGACTGACATCTTTGAGAGAATAGTGCAGCTAAAACTGCGCTCCTACCCTGATGCCGCCATCTTCACACCGGCCCCCCGCTTGCTAGGGATATCGGTGACTCACTCGCCACTGATCTTCAGCTCTGTAAGGGAGTGGCGGCATGCTGCTGGGGTAAGCGATTCCCTGTGATGGGGAACGATCTATCCCCTCAGGAGCTCAGTGTCCTGTCAGCGGACATAGTGGCTCAGACCCCGCAGGGCGGATACTACTCACCCCCCCCCCACCCCCCAAGTCCCATGAAGCAGGAAGGCTGTTGGCAGCAACCTCCCTGTAAAATAATAAACTCTAAAATAAACTTTACTAGGGAAACTCTGGAGAGCTCCCCTAGCTGTGACCGGCTCCTCCGGGAACATTTTCTAAACTGAGTCTGGTAGGAGGGGCATAGAGGGAGGAGCCAGCCCACACACTCAAACTCTTAAAGTGCCAATGGCTTCTGGTGGACCCGTCTATACCCATGGTACTAATGTGGACCCCAGCATCCTCTAGGACGTAAGAGAAATAGGAAACAGCCGCAATACATTGCAGATGTATGGGCCCCGTTACTTACTCTTTTTGTCTTTGCTCCCAACTCAGAATCAGCCTCATTGTGTATTGTTCTGCTTTATGTACATTAAAAAACTAAGCTTTATTCCCAAGGCTACATGTAGGAGTCACTTATTTAATAACCCTCCTGACCACTTGATGTCATGTTTACAGCGGTATCCGGTCTCTAGGTCTACTACCATTGGTCGACAGTAACTAGGTCTACAGGGTTTCTTGGTCGACAGGGTCTCTAGGTCGACATGAGTTTTTCACATTTTTCTTCTTTTTTTGAACTTTTTCATACTTTACGATCCACGTGGACTACGATTGGGAACGGTAACCTGTGCCGAGCACAGCGAGGCACCTAGCCCGAAGTTCGCTACCCATGCGAGGGGACGCGGTGCACTAATTGGGGTTCACGGTCACTATATGGCGAAAAACGACACCAAATAAAAAAAAAAAAAAAAAAAAGATTAAACCCCTCATGTTGACCTTTTGGCCTGTTGACCTAGAGACCCTGTCGACCTAAGTGTGGTCGAATGTCAATACCACACCCGTTTATAGCATATCCTTTTCTGATCACAGCAAAACTAGAACCAACCTTGTGATTAAGATACAGTAATCAATACTGTTGATAATTAACAATATGTACTGAGACTCTGGGTTTAGAACAATCCGTTAATGGATTACAGAAACTCTACTTTTAATACAATTTATTAAAAATTTCTTTTTAGGACTAATTCTGGGAAACAAATTATAAATACACTGACATCATCTTCTGGTTCATTCATTTCACTTTCATTTCCAGACTGCTCCTCTGTCTCTGCTCCAGCTTCTTCCTCCTCTTCATCATCTTCATCCTCCAGAGTTTCACCATCAGCAATAGAATGTTTTGAGTCTTTGTCAATCATAAGACCTTGAAGATGGAACAATACAGAATTATAAGGATTTTAAATATCTATTTTATTTAAAACAATAGGTCGTTATATTGAATGCTACAACGTCCAGAAACATAATGTAAAATATCTGCTTGCAAACAATCTCTTAAAATCCATGAAGAAAGTAAATTACTTCCCAATAAATTCATATTTGCCTACACTCCTGAAATCAAATGTTTCCATATTTTATTCTCACAATGCATGGTTATTTTACAGGAAAAAAAAAAAAAAAAAAAAACAATAAAATGAGAAAAATAAATTTAGTGTACACTGTGCAAGCCCAAAAACCTACACTCATTACGATATACAGTAGGCTCACCAATTCTTAAATGCAAAGAATCGAACCTTAGGTAATACTGCACAGTTACCCACTGGTAATTTATTCCATTACTATTAAAAGACAGACAGACTTCGGAATTATAAATTAATGTACAAGGCAAATAACACATTTATAAAGGGTGAGTATGATATTGTTTTTTCTGTTACCCTTTCGGAGTATCCTGAGGAACACTAACTTTAAAGTTTGAAAGCTACCAGTGCAATATGCAATCACCAGTGGCTAAAGGTGCAACATTACCCAAGGCTCAATTAATCTCAGGATTTGGTAAGCATATATCTTGCTAGGGGGGAGGAGTTCAATTATTTTATGGACGCCAAAACATAATAGCAGCCTACTGGTGCAGTTCAATTGCATGCCTGCCCATTAGTACCGGGTATATCCGTGCACAGAGGCTATACCAGTCTAAAGACCTGGTTAGGGTGCTTAAACTCTAGTCTGAGCTCCCAAACAGAGTTTTCGCACTTTTCAGCTCACACCTCGGCAGTGTATGCCATTAGACTCACAGTGATATTATTTGTTTTTCTCTTTCATTTTGTTGGCAAATGAACCAACACTTCTTGAGACAGGGTATCCGGATGATAGATCGTCTTTGTATAGGTTGATATTCATTAAGTATACACCATATGGTCAATAGGTACAAAAGGTAGACATAAAGTTGGTCAACACAAGTTTTTTCAACATATGCTTTATTTACTTTCTACGTCAACATCTATTGGTAATAGTAACCTGCGGCAAGCGAGCCACCATGATCGAAGTGAGCCAGTGAGGATACAAGTTTCTAATGATGGTGGTTAGAGAAAAATAAAGTACCTATATTTCGTCCCAAAAAATAAATTAAAAAATATATCACAAAAACCATGTGTGTCGATCATTCTCATATCGACCCTTTGTACCTGTTGACTTTAAACAGTCAACCTTTTGTCACGCCTGAGGGTTTGGGCAGGCTTGGGGTGGCGCGCGAGGCTGAAGCCAGAGCAGCTAGAGTGTGATGGAAGCGCAGAGACTTGATCCAACTTTTACTGTTGAAGTGTTGTGCACTAGGTGGTGTATGGTTTAGTGAACTTGTAGAGATACGTTGGTGCTCTGGCAGTGGCTGGCCCGAATGCAAGGTGAAGAGGTATAAAACTTTATTAAAAAGCAAGACTCAGTAGGCTTGTACTCTTGATAGATGCAGGAAGCGGTGACTGATTACATGAACCTAACTGACTAGATATCCGATGATGCACTAGAGCAAAAGAGAACAGAACTGTAAAGCTGGTAGTGACCAGACTGGATCCAGAAAGGCAACTGGTCTAGAACCAGTATTAACCGGGCTGGAACCAATGCAATTATCAAGGAGCTCAGCAAAGAGCTGCCTATACTAAAGAATGCAATGTTGTACTGGCGGGTTGTGAGCGGCCAAGCTGCTCCCTTTATAGGTATCAGTCTCATGATTGGCTGCAGTAAACAGCCGACGGGGATGCAGCCATTGGAATGGCTAAAACAATCCGGTGACTTCCTCCAAGATGGCTGCATTTGGAGTGCTTTGGAGGGAACTTTGGTTTGTAGGACATAGGCCTGAACCCTGGTACAATGGAAGAGATGCAGATTGCTGTGGAGCTGATGCACAGAGGTAACATGACACGCAGGTGAGTGCTGGACAATGGCAGTATAAACAGACCTCAGCACACACTGGAAGCGGTGCTAACATACAGATACCAGCACTAGCAGTGAGCAGCGTGAGGGAACAGTGAGAGCAGGCCTCAGTGTCATCCCGCAAAGGCACCACAGAGGTAAATATGATGTTTTAATACTCATGTGACACCTTTTATCTTTTATACCCGTCGACCTAATGACTTTCTATCTATTAATCCACGCCTATGAGCCTAATGGATGGATTAGCCCTGGACTATAGGGCCTAATTCAGAGCTGATCACTGCAACGGCAACAATCTCACCCTGAAGTCCTTTGTGGTGTGCGCACGTGCCGCAGCTGCACTGCGCGTGTGCACACAGTGAGATGCGATTGGCAGGCAGAGGCGGTCGCGGGGCGGGAGGGGGCATGCCAGCGGCGTTTGAATGCTACTGGGGGGAGCATGGTCCGGACCGTTGCTGGGGTGGGCCGCGGTGGCTGCATGATGTCACACGCAGCCGCTGCGACCCAAAACGTATTGCGTAGCTACCTACCTCCACAGCTAGGCTGCGAAGGCAGGAAGCTGCTTGCCAGGTGCAAAAGCATCATCGGTCTGGCATGCGGGGCGGACTAGCCTTGTGCAGGGCGTTCCCCCATGTCAGAGTTTTTGATCGTAGATGTGCGTTTTTACGCACATTTACGATCAGGTCTGAATCGGGCCCATAGTTTCAAAATATTTAAAACCATGGCAATATTTGTAATCAGACAGAATACACCTAAACATACTGTGCATCCGGAAAGTATTCACAGCGCTTCACTTTTTCCACCTTTGGCAGTAATTACAGCTTCAAGTCTTTTTGAATATGATGCCACAAGCTTGGCACAACTATCTTTGGGCAGTTTCGCCCATTCCTCTTTGCAGCACCTCTCAAGCTTCATCAGGTTGGATGGGAAGCGTCGGTGCACAGCCATTTTCAGATCTCTCCAGAGATGCTCAGATTCAAGGCTCTGGCTGGGCCACTCAAGGACATTCACAAAGTTGTTTTGATATATCGGCTGTGTGTTTAGGGTCATTGTCCTGCAGAAAGTGGAAACGTCACCCCAGTCTGGAGGTCTAGAGTGCTCTGGAGCAGGTTTTCATCCAGGATGTCTCTGTACATTGCTGCATTCATCTTTCCCTCTTTCCTGACTAGTCTCCCAGTTTCTGCCGCTGAAAAACATCCCCACAGCATGATGCTCCCACCATCATGCCTCACCGTAGGGATGGTATTGTGCTGGTGATGAGCGGTGCCGGGTTTCCTCCAAACATGACGTCTAGCATTCACGCCAAAGACTTCAATCTTTGTCTCATCAGACCAGAGAATTTTGTGTCCCTCAGGTGCATTTTAGCAAACTACAGGTGGGCTGCCATGTGCTTTTTACTAAGGAGTGGCTTCCGTCTGGCCACTCTACCATACAGACAGTAGACAGAGAGGGGGGGGGGGGGGGGGGGTGCTTTTCCCCCTCTTGGTATCCTCCCAGCACACTAAAAATTTCCTAATATACAATTATCTCTAGGATGATTGAGCAGCGACCACTGTTTGTCTTCATGTGTGAGAAGGCATTGAATGGGAGCAGCATTTGGAAGGCATGCTGTTCCTTGTAGTGCTATTGGGAGATTCTGGGGGTGGCTCCCAGGTAAGTTGGCCCTCTGTCTGGATGCGTTTTAGTATGAGCCTATATCACGAGGCCTCACGAGACCTTACTGAAGATGTTATGCAACTGGATTTTAGATTTTTTAATTAATAGGCCCCAAACAAGTTAAAATGGGTAATTTAATGTTTTCTGTAATTAAAATCAGTACAGGTAGTCCCCTTTTATTTTCTTATTTACCCATGATTGTATTCCCAGGCGTAAAAAATTTACTCTATAATTAAGTTTGCTGATGACAGCACTGTTGTGGGGCTCATCTCGGACAGTAACGAGACGACGTTGAGTCCTTAGTCAAGTGGAGCAACAGCAATAACTTAGTCTTGAATCTGAAAAAACCCAAAGAGATAATTATAGAATTCCGACGTCAGATGAGCTCCGAGCTGTTTCCTTTAACTATTGAGAACTTAGTGGTTGAGCAAGTTAGAGACTTTAAACTCTTGGGCACTGTTATTTCAGATGATTTGTCTTGGGCTACTAATATTGCACGTATTGTGAAGAAAGCCCAGCAGCGTCTATTCTTCTTTTGGAAATTATGTGCTGCAAACTTATCCAGGTCAAATTTGGTTAGGTTTTATCGTTGTGTAATTGAAAGCGTGTTGACGTATTGTATTGTAATTTGGTACGGCAACAGCACCAATGGTGAGCAGAAGATACTGGAGCGTGTTGTACGTACAGATATGCGTATTCTTGGCTGTGAGCCACTGTCAGTGATATCCATGTTGATAATTGTCTCCGCAAAGTAAATAGCATTGTACATGATTGTTATCATCCTAACCATTGCATCTTCTCTCTTCTTCCATCCGGTAGATGTTTCAGGTGTATTAGAACAAGAACAGTTTCTTCCCACCCGTTATCGTTCTTCTTAATTTGATTGGTTATTTGTAAGTTTTTATGTGAATGTCCTATATTTTAATATTGTTGTTCTTTTTAACAAGGACAATAAAAATCTATCTAGACAAATCACATGGTCCTATGTGGGCCATTATGTAGTGTTAGTGCTGCTGATATCGGAGAAGCCTCGACGCGGCCAACAGCTAAACATGTCTTTGCAAACGCATGTGACCAATTACTCTGGAATTCTATTACCAGACAGGTTCATGTATGGTTACAGGTAAAGCACCCCCCCTCTGTCTGCTGTTTGTTTGTGACCCCTCCCCTTTTCTAGCACCTGATCTATAATTATCTCCAGAATGCCTGAGTAGCTACCACTGTTTGTCTGCAATCTACCATAGAGGGCTGATTGGTGTATTGCTGCAGAGATGGTTGTCCTTCTAGAACAGGGGTGGGGAACCTTTTTTCTACCGAGGGCCATTTGGATATTTATAAAATCCTTCAGGGGCCATACAAAAATTCTCAACTTAAAAAATTACCCTGCCCCCCAGTAGGTCTGCCCCTTAGAGGCACTGTGTGTGCGCGCCGGAGGCGCGAGCACCAAAAAAATGGGTGTGGCCAATTAAAATGGGACGTGATACACATATACCCCCAATAGTGCAGTGCCAGATCCACAATTGCCCCCACAGTGCCAGGTATACAAATGCCCCTCACAGTGCCAGGTATACAAATGCGCCAGGTATACAAATGCCCCTCACAGTGCCAGGTATACAGATGCCCCCCACAGTGCCAGGTATACAAATGCCCCCCACAGTGCCAGGTATACAGATGCCCCCCACAGTGCCAGGTATACAGATGCCCCCCACAGTGCCAGGTATACAGATGCCCCCACAGTGCCAGGTATACAGATGCCCCCACAGTGCCAGGTATACAAATGCCCCTCACAGTGCCAGGTATACAAATGCCCCCCACAGTGCCAGGTATACAAATGCCCCCCCACAGTGCCAGGTATACAAATGCCCCTCACAGTGCCAGGTATACAGATGCCCCCACAGTGCCAGGTATACAGATGCCCCCACAGTGCCAGGTATACAGATGCCCCCACAGTGCCAGGTATACAGATGCCCCCCACAGTGCCAGGTATACAGATGCCCCCCACAGTGCCAGGTATACAGATGCCCCCACAGTGCCAGGTATACAGATGCCCCCCACAGTGCCAGGTATACAGATGCCCCCCACAGTGCCAGGTATACAATTGCCCCTCACAGTACCAGGTATACAATTGCCCCTCACAGTGCCAGGTATCAGGTATACAGATCCCCCCCCCACCCCGCGTGCTGCTTACCGCTGCTTCTTTCGGCGGGACACGGAGGAGAGCGCGGCTATGTTGGGCGGCGGCGTGTAGGACTTGAAACCAGCCGCCAGTTCGAGAGCCAATCAGAGCTCGCGGACCGGCAGCCGCGGCTCCTGATTGGCTGCCGGTCCGCGAGCTCTGATTGGTTTACGAACCGGCGGCTGGTTTCTAGTCCTACACGCCGCCGCCGCCATGCTCTCCTCCTGAGTCCCTGTCCTGACAGCTGAGACACGCTGCCGCCGGACTGAGCGGCGGCGTGTCTCACAGAGAAGCGGGTGGGACGGAGCAAACGGCTTTGCGGGCCTTATACGGCCCGTGGGCCGGAGGTTCTCCACCCCTGTTCTAGAAGGTTCTTCCTATCTCCACAGAGGAATGCTGTAGCTCTGACATCAGGTTCTTGGTCACCTCCTTGACTAGGGCTCTTCGTCCCTGATTGCGGAGTTTAGACGGCTGGCCAGCTCTAGAAGAGTTCTGGTGGTTCCGAACTTCTTCCATTTACGGATGATGAAGGCCACTGTGCTCATTGGGACCTTCAAAAGGAGCAGATATTTTTCTGTACCCTTCCCCAGGATTTGTGCCACGAGACAATCCTGTCTCGAAGGTCTACAGACAATTCCGTTGACTTCATGCTTGATTTGTGCTCAGACATGCACTGTCAAGTGTGGGACCTTATATAGACAGGTGTGTGCCTTTCTAAATCATGTCCAATTAACTGAATTTACCACAGGTGGACTCCAATTAAGCTACAGGGACATCTCAAGGATGATCAGTGGAAACAGGATGCACCTGACTCAATTTTGAGCTTCACGGCAAAGGCTGTGAATACTAATGTACATGTGACTTCTTAGGTTTTTATTTTTAATAAATTTGCAAAAAATCTAAAAAAAAAACCCAAAAAACTTTCTTCATGTTGTCATTATGGGGTATTGTGTGTAGAATTTGGAGGGAAAAAATGTATTTATTCCATTTTGGAATAAGGCTGTAACGTAACAAAATGTGGAGAAGTGAAGCGCTGTGAATACTTTTCGGAAGCAATGTATACAGAGATCTCACCCCTCTAAACACCAGAATGATGGCAAACTCAATGTTAATGCTAAGTAATAACTATCATCTTATTTAACTGCTACTCCATTAAAGTGGATATAATACTACTCTGCTGTATCGACAAAATAACCCTATTGTATTTTTCTTTTTCCCTTTCTGCATACAATATGTGTGTTTGCTTATCAATCCTATATAATAAAAGGCTAACGCTGCTCCTTACCTCTATGGGAGGAATTCAAGTGTTTGTGTGCAAGCGGCCAACGGACCAATTCACGTGTGCCCTGTTTGGGTGCGCACAGCTGCTGGCGCAGACATTATTGTTATTTTGGTCCGTCATTCTGACAGACTGGTAACTACAGTGTCTATAATACTCCTCAGTAAGTTTACATAATGATTAATGGCTGCACAAATACCGTATGGAGCCTCAATCAGGATTGGATTCAAGAATTGTCCATCAAAACACACACTAGTACACTTTGTTTTCCTTTATCGAGGTGGCTGCTGATTAATCAGTAGCCTTACACACCCAGATACAGCATCACCAAGAATAGGAAATATTCAGATGCGGTCACAAAGCAGCCATTGTACGCAATTGGGTAATGTTTTCTTACTGTGCATGCATCTGAACTGCAGTGCGCATGCCCAGTGATTGAAATGCAATGGTGGTCGCACAGAGGAATTAGTCGCAATGTGAGTGACCAGTAGACAGTGTTTGGGAGTAGGAAAAATGCAGGTGTGTCACGGCTGTTCAGACAGTGTCTTCTGAGTGTGCATAAATTAGCAGTTGCGATCTTACTTTCTACTGGAGAAATCTCTGCGTCCCAGGAGAGCAGCTCAACCTGCGCATCTCAAGAGGCACTCAAACTGTCTCATGACCCGATCTGCAACAATGTTACCGCTGTATCAGTGGTTGCACGCTGTTGGACGGAAATAATGCGACAGCAGTGGGCATCCCTATGCTTACGTTAGCTTCTGCCCATATTAGCATATAATCGCAATTGCGAATAGCAAAAGATAGCAACAGCAACCGGAAGAACAACCACATCTGAATTAGGCCCAGTATGTGGAAAACCCAATTGGCTGATTCCACAAACATATTCTACAAACCCAGAACTCACTGTGAACAAGCAAGGGACAGGGATACCATGCTGTATGCACGGCATGACCCTATGTTGCACTGACGCCGCAGCAGTTTTTAGCGCACAAGTACTCCGGGGCAGATGTATTAAGCCTGGAGAAGTGATAAAGCAGTGATAAGTGGAAGGTGATAATGCATCAGCCAATCAGCTCCTGTAATTTTTCAAACCCGTAATGATTGGCTGGTGCATTATCACCTTACACTTATCACTGCTTTATCACTTCCCCAGGCTACATCTGCCCCTCTCTATGTTATTTTCCTGTACTGTCATCTGGGTTGGAGACCGACGTCGGAAACCAGACAGCTGGTATATCGGCAGCGAGTCCACCACCCAAATGAGAATACTGGGCTTCCGACCGCCATTTCCACGGCTGTTAGGATTCCGGAGTCTGTATCCTGAATGGCAGGATCCAGCTATCTGGTAAATTAACCTTATCCTTATGTACATATTTAAGATGCAGATGAAAATCTGCTGTACCCGTTATACTAAGATCCATGTGCGATGTGATACTCTTATTTAATTGTTCACTACTGTATAGTGCACTGTGAAATGCAGATATCTAGCACATGCTGTTTTGTCTTTTCAGTGTTGAAGCATAATTGCCTGAGATTTAAAGATATCAAAACTAACAAGAATTAATTTATTCATTATACTACCTAGGGCAGGGGTGTGCAATTAATTTCTATAGGGGGCCACATGAAAAATCTGAACTGTGTTGGAGGACCAAACCAATGATGCTGTTGTTACTTGCGGTGGTTTATACCGCCACTGTTAGTACGTGATTCTATACATAATTGTATGTGGTTGTCCTAATAAATTTGTGGTTTTATGCACTGTGGTGCACACCCCTTCTTTATAATAGAGTTGCACACATTACCTGATGGTGGATACGGGAATAAGGGGAAGACGCCAACCTAATTAAGAAGGTCTTAAGTGCACCAGATCCAGCGCTGGGTATTTTATAGGAGAAAATTAAGAAACAATCGAACCTGGGACTTGTAGTTCCACAAGCAGTACTTGTGGGGTGGATAATTTATATATAACCAACTGAAGGTATCTGTCTATCTGTCTATCTATCTATCTATCTATCTATCTATCTATCAGCTCCATTCGGCGGCACTCAGGAGTAATCAGCAAACACCGGTTTTAAATTTATACCGTATCAACGTTTCACTGCTATAAGCATTATCATCAGGACCTTATACCATTGAAACATTGATATGGTATAAAACCGGTATTTGCTGATTATTCCAGAGTACCGCCGAATGGAGCTTTTATATTATCACTGCTACACAGTACACAACGTAGGGTACACACACACACATACACATAATTATTATTTTTTTTTTTTATGTACAGGGGATATAATGTGTACCTGCCCAAAATCTCTATATTGGGGGTAGGAGAGCTGTCCTCTAGTCAGCAACGTTACATACAGTACGTGCCAGCCCCGGACAGTGATCTTGCTGTGAGCAGTTGTCACACAGCATGGTGCTGACTGAGCGGCACGCTGTCAGGCAAGGAAGGACGACGGACGTACCAGGAGGCTCCTTGGGAACATGCTGGCGGTGACTGACAGGGGAGGCGGGCAATGGGGAACGATTGTGTCCTGCAGGATGCGCTGTGAGTCACTCGTCCTGTGTGCGCCTCAGCCAATAGCATTTCAGTATTTGCTGAGGCACACACAGGACTGTGATTCACAGTGCGTCCTGCAGGACCCGAGCATCCATGGTGCAGGGAGCCTGTGGGCGGAGAGCCTACGTGGGCCGGACAGGGATTGCCAAAGGGCCGTATGTGGCTCGCGGGACGTACTTTGCCCAGGTCTGACCTAGGGGGATATCCAATTATCCCCGGTAATTTACCAGGGCTAATTGTTCCAACTAGGGAGGCCAATCCCGGGATCGGCGGGATCCCGGGATTTGGGCCCAAAAATGCCGGGATTTGAATCCCGGGATTGGAGCTTCCAATCCCGGGATTCAAGGGATTACAGTGCGCATGTGCGGGAGGGTGGGTGTAAGTAATGACACTTACTATTAGGCGGGCGGCCGCGGCAGCCATGGACTCACTGAACGCGGGAGCACTTCAAATGTAGCGCCGGCCGCCAGCCAATCAGAGCTGGCGGCTCGGCAGCCAATCAGGGAAGCTGCCGCAGCAGTGGCAGCCAATCAGGAGCCACTGCTGCGACCGCTTCCCTGATTGTCCGCCAGCTCTGGTTGGCTGGCGGCCGGCGCTTCATTTGAAATGCTCCCGTGTTCAGTGAGTCCATGGCTGCCGCGGCCGCCCGCCTAATAGTAAGTGTCATTACTTACACCCACCCTCCCTCTCGCGCCGCTACCAACCCTTCCGCGCCGCTACCTACATCCTCCCTCCCGCACCACTACCTACACCCACCCTCCCGCACTGCTACCTACCCCTTCCCTACCTCCCGCACCGCTATCTACACCCTCCCTACCTCCCGCACCACTACCTGCACCCTCCCTACCTCCCGCACCACTACCTACACCCTCCCTCCAGCGCTGCTCCCTACAACCTTCACTGGTCCCTACTGCAATCCCGGGATCCCGGGATTGACCGTTTTTCAATCCCGAATCCCGGGATTGAAAAAAACGGCCCGGGATTGGCCTCCCTAGTTCCACCGCAGGCTACCTAATTAGCCCCGATAAGACGGTGCAAGACGTGGCTTATCGGGGATATTGTTTCACCTGCCTATAGCAGGGGAAACCAAATCCCCGGAAACACCCCCGCTGCTGTTTCTACCAAAAACACACGTTTCACTGAAGATAATTAAAAATTTTTTTTTTTTTTTACAGGCGATCTAATAGAATAGGCTTTAACAAAAAAAAATTGGTGAAACGTCAGAATAAAGTGCAAAAAACGACCAATGTTGTTTCACCTCTAATTGGATACCCCCATGAGTACTGAAGATTGATATAAACTATATTTCCTTATGTTATACTCGAATATTAGTGTGTTCATATTCTCACATTTGCTGTTCAATATCAATTGACAAAACAGTCAAAAGTAGATATCAGACACCTATTAATTCAGTCTTTTCCGTCTATACTTACCTTTTACCTTTAAGTACCTAGATAATTTGTTATCCTTTTGATTTGTATGAACTTACTGCAGCTTGTTGGTCAGTATATACTATTGATTTAATGATATACTGACAAGTTTAAGATAATGTTGAGTCTGTGTTAAATCATTAACAGCATTGGAAATTGATAAAACGTTAAACTTAAATTTTGACATCATGTCACCACCTGACAGTTTTTTATGTTATTAGAATAAAACATCAGATATGTTTTAACTGTTACAGTGAAAAGTTCCCCTACAAAGTTTATTGTTCTCTGTTGTGCATGGGATCATAAAAATGTAGGCACATACTGCATGCAGTAAATCATTCCTTAAAAGAATATTCAGAAAAAACACACTTTCGGTTTAACAAAAAATAAAATAAAAAAAATAACAAAACTGGATTTTTATTATGTAAAATCCTTTATTAAGTATGTTTGGCTCCTCCCTTTTCATTCTAGAAAACTTTGTTATATATCCAACCAATCCTCACAGTCATAATATATATTAGGGTAAGCCGGGACAATGGACTTACTTTTTCTTACAGGAAACGGAGGAGGATGAGACTGCAGCAAAAGTGGGTTCACTACGATATCCCGGCGGTCGGGATCCCGGCGACCAGCATACCGGCGCCGGGAGCACGACCGCCGGCTTACCGACAGTGTGGCGAGCGCAAATGAGCCCCTTGCGGGCTCGCTGCGCTCGCCACGCTACGGGCACGATACGCTATTTTATTCGCCCCCCAGGGGGGTCGTGGACCCCCACGAGGGAGAATAAGTGTCGGTATGCCGGCTGTCGGGATACCGGCGCCGGTATACTGTGCGTCGGGATCCCGTCAGTCGGCATACTGAAGACCACCCAGCAAAAGTGGCAGGAGAGTAAGGGTGCTGGGCAGAAGGGATGTGAAAGAGGGGGGAGGGGAACGACAAGAAAGTTGTAGTCGGATAGGGGGAAGAAGAAGAGGGAGGACAAAGGAGCAAGAGGTGAGGCCTTGTATGATATACGCAAACATAGGGCAAATTGGACATAATGCAAGGAGGGCATGACCTAAGTTAGAGTGTACTGAGTGGGACATGGCCTGGAGAAAATATAGATGAGGCATTACATTGCGATGACCATAAGCGCCAAGCAACATTAAGACAGTGCCAAGCTGTCCTACGCACGTGAACTGCAGTGTAAACAGGTAACCTGGATTGTACGACCTAGGCCCCATTTACAGAATAGCGAGAACCGCATTCTGATGCAACCAGATTATGTCATCTCTAAGCACTGGCACTACACCCGTGTGCAGTGTGAACGGCGCCGTGCCGTGGAGGAAAAGTGCCTGTCCCGGTTTGGAACTGTGTTCCAAATCCTGATACAGACCCGGGAGTTAGGTGAAAAAGGGGTATAAGATATGATTTTGCAGAATTCACAGTAGGTTAATGTAAGTACAACTTGGTAACCAGCATAGGTAGAAATCTGATTTTGAGCTATTAATGAGAGAGATATATTGAATATGGTCAGACACCGATCTAACCAATGCTTATTACCTCAGAGTGATGCTTATGATACTTATTAAGTCAATTATTTCTGATTATGCAACAATGTATTGTGTACATTTGTATTAAAGCTGTCAATTTAGTTCTACGGGGTATTCTTTCTGTGCAATTTCAAGTACCAGTACTATTTTAGAGTGAATGTAATATTTTATTGATCTGTATCCTCGTATAAATAAAGTTTATACACTTAAGCTAAAGCTGATTCTATGATGTTTAGTGCTTGTATTAGCTGTAGAAGCATTTCATTTGCCTTGTGCCTGCTACACTTTTTTTAATCGTTGTTGGTTCTCATTGGAAAAGGGCCTGCAAGAGGTAGCACCAGGTGCAGCATATCCTCAGCCCAATCCAATCTGCAGACAGTACTTCCTAGTACAAAAAAAAAAAAACCCCTATCCTTGGGGAACTCTTGAAAACACATGTGGTAATTCAGACCTGATCGTAGCAGCAAATTTGTTAGCAGTTGGACAAAACCATGTACACTGCAGGTGTGGCAGATATAACATTTGCAGAGAGAGGTAGATTTGGGTGGGTTATTTTGTTTCTGTGCAGGGTAAATACTGGCTGCTTTATTTTTACACTGCAATTTAGATTTCAGTTTGAAAACACCCCAGCCAAATCTAACTCTCTCTGCACATGTCATATCTGCCCACCCTGCAGTGCAAATGGTTTTACCCAACTGCTAACAAATTTGCTGCTACGATCAGGTCTGAATTACCCCCGCTGACTCCTGCAAAATAAAGTGGTAAAAGAAAGAAAAGCAAAACATTCAGAATTATTTAAAAGTACTTGAGAACTATAAAAGAGGAATAGAGTCTGTACTAGGTATGCCCTGTTCAACTGTCCCTTTTACAATCTCAGAGGAGGGCAAAGAGGTTTGAAAGTGTAACGATAAACCATCTAGGTCAATATCATGGTCACAAAATACTTTTGTAGATAAACTGGTTGGTGGTGCTCCCTAGAGTCAGAAAAGAGTTATCACAAAGAAAGGGAAAAAGATGATACTTTGTTAGGGGCACACAATGTTGCACAAAAAATAGTTCTGTGATGACCTTAAAACTTTTAATCGGACTTTATTAATAAATTGTCATTGGGGGGATAAAATGCACTCTCTAAGGGAAGGCGATCACGAGACCGCCTGTCGGGATCCCGGCGGTCAAAATGCAGACACCGGAATCCCGACAGACAGTGAAATGCCGCTGCCGGAATCCCGGTGCCACAGGCTTTTCTCCCTCTATGGGTATCCGCAGCGTGGCGAGCGCAGCAAGCCTGCAAGGGGCTTTCTAGCGCTCGCCCCGCTGCTGGCATACTGGTGGCTGGGATCCCGCTGTCGGCATCATGACCATATGTATACCCTTTATCAGTGCCAACACTCTGCCTTATTCATGTGACTATCAATCCTGGTTCGTACCAATACAGGCGTTGTAACGGAACTATGACTAAACAGGCTTCTCTCTCTTTGTGATAATTATTTAAAAGTGCCAACGTACTAGAGGAGGCTCAATACCCCATGGTTTTATTAGTACCATAAAAATATGTAATTGCTCGGGTGTGGTTCATTAGGTCGACATGAGTTAAGTTGACATACATTGGGTCGACGGCGTTTGGTCGACATGGAAAAAGATCGACATGAGTTTTTTTTAACTTTTTGGTGTTGTTTTCTTTGAAAAGTGACGGGGAACCCCAATTAGTGCACTGTGACCCCTCGCATGGCAAGCGAAGGTTACCGTTCCCAATTGTAGTCCACGTGGATCGTTAAGTATGAAAAAGGACAAAAAATGAAGAAAAAAAAAATTGTGACCCAATGTATGTCGACCTATCGACCACCATCCCATTGCTCTACCCTCTCTCTAAAACCAGTAAATAATTTAAATATAATAATGTGCAGAAAGAAAAGAATTTGTGAATGCATTTTGTCTCCCACGGTCAAATATGCAGTCACTAAATTTGTACTTACTGTGCATGTGTGGAAAGTTATTATCCACATACACTAGGACAGTATAAATACTTCTATTCTATATTATACGGACTCTAAAATAGTTGGTCAGTAAACCACAATTTTACTTCCAACGGTTTCATTGTTGCACCAAAACATGATTGACCTCCACATCTCATTAGCATTACAATAGGATAGCTATTTTATCTGTTTTGATAATATGGTAATAATCCTTTGTTTAACCATAATTTATTCCAGTACACACACTTTACTGATCAGTGAAATGATATTCTTGCACATTCCCATAGGCCTGAAAGTGCTAGATACTATTTCTCAGAATATGGTTAGTTACAGCGCAGGCTGCTGAAGAAGTGAGGCTGCGGTTGTGCCTACCAGGCAGCCAGTAAGAACTGTGAGGAGAGGTATGGGGCGGGGCCTCACTGCTAGACATGTGTCTTGTAGCATTAAATAGATCTCGTCAATGGATGGCAAAGTTTTGCTACTTTTTGCATGGTATTGTTCATCCATTGTGAACAGCAATATTATACTCCAGTTACAGTAAATCAAAATCCATATACATAATATAGTTCGATCAATTTTTATAAATATACTAAAATCACTGAATATTACTCCCCATATATCATTTCAATGTTGACAAATGTCTTCCAAACCACTCACCTAGTTTAACCAGAAACTCTCGCTCCAGATCCTGAACTTGCCGGACAGCTTCATTTAACGAATTACAGAGTTTCATCTTTGGTCTCAGCAGCTCCAGAGTGTCACTTATCATATAGTCAATGTCTATGGGAAATGGATAGTCTTTTGTCCATACATCTAGATTTTTTTTCCACCATACATAGCGCTAAAAATAAAAATAAAGTTTGTAGTGTAAAATATAGACTATATGAATTGTCAAATAAGTGCCACTTGGTCTAAAAAGGAAATGTTCTTAATATGCAGGCAACCATTTTGAGAGTGGAATGAACTAGCAAAGCAGTAGACACCAAATTAATTTGTACCCCAATACATAGGAGGATATTCAATTAACCCTGGAAATTTTTTAAGAACGAAAAATGGGGGTTTGTCACAATTTTAATTATTTTTCACTATTTTTTTCTTCCTATTCAATCACTTGCCGTTTTTTGCGCTCCAGAATGTTTCCACTTTCAAGCGAAAACACACAGGGGGCAACACAACATGTGTCCTCAGCTGGGCGCCTATACGACATGACGTACAATGGAGCAATTCAACTGTCTCTCCATTCAGGCGCCCATTCGTATTCAACGCACTGAAAGCACCAAGCGTCTAAAGCAGTAGTTAGGGCACCCAAACTCCCGTTTGGCCGCTCAAACCATCGACTTTGCACACATTTCTTCTCGCACCTCTGGAGAAGGGGTGGGGAAACGGGTGTGAAAACTGTCCTTAGATGGATTCAGAGAAACAGATTTAACAGTGAATGCCACACTTCAGGATGTTTCAAAGTTGACCCTACGGTAGGTATTCTCAGACAAAGCTGTGAGTAAAACTGTATAACCAAAACAGCCATCCTTACTATAAAACAGATTCAATTTGTAGAAAATTACAACTGTTTGAATAAACATTGTGCCACCTAAACCAAGAGGTGCTTACTGATCTGGTAAAATGAGCCACAAAGAGATCAGTAACAGGGACCTGTTCCTGAAACAGCCAATTGACCAATCGTAGCAGTGAACCTTCTAGCTGACTGTTTAACCACTCAAATTACTTGAGAGGCTGCATATCCAGAACAGCAGCTACCTCTCTGACAACTTCATCCTTGATCCTCTTCAAGCTGGCTTTTGTCACCTACACTCCACTGAAACTGCCCTTGTCAAAGTCACCAATGACCTGCTTTTGGCCAAATCAAAGGGTCACTTCTCTCATCATCATCCTCTGATCCTCTCTGCTGCCTTTGACACCGTGGATCATCTCTCTTTCTCCACACCCTCCAGACCATTGTCCTTGCCTATTTCACCTTATACCTCACTAACCACTCCTTCTTGGTGGCTGCCTCTGACTCCACCTTACCCCCTTCCATCCTCCGTGTCGGCGTCCCATGGGGCTCTGTGCTGGGCCCCCTTCTCTTCTCCCTGTACACCTGTTCCCTGGGTGCGCTCATAAGCTCCTTCGCCTTTCAATACCACCTCTATGCCGATCATACACAACTATACCTCTCCTCTCCTGACCTCTACCTCTACCGGGTATCCAGCTGCCTCTCCGCCATCTCCTCCTGGATGTCTGAGCGCTCCCTGAAGCTCAACATGGACAAAACCAAACTACTCACTCACCTTTCCCCCCATTCAGGGTCTCCACGCTCCCTAATATCTCAGTCACTGCTGACAACAGCATCATCCTCCCTGTTCCCAAGCTTGGGCATCATTCCTGACTCCTACCTCTCCTTAACCCCCCACATTCAGTCTCTGGCTCAACCATGTCAGTTCCAGCTATGCAACCTCGCTCGGATCAGGCCGTTCCTCTCCTAGAGTGCGACTAAACTTATTATCCACTCACTGGTCATATCACGGATCGACTACTGCAACATTCTCCTCACTGGCCTCCCATGCTCCCATCTAGTTTCATTCCGATCTGATCTCAACTCCGCAGCTCCACTTCTCTTTCTCTCCCGCCGCTCCACATCTGCCACTCCTTAGACAAAACCTGCACTGGCTCCCATTCCCCTAAATAATCCTCTTCAAACTCCTCACCCTCACGTACAAGGCCCTATCTAACTAACTCCACTGCTCCTTACATCTCCAACCTCATCCTCCCTATATAGTCCCTCCCGCCCCCACTCCGGTCGGCCTCTACCCTTGTCACTGCATCCCATGTGCGAATCCAAGATTTTACTCATGCAGTCTCCCTTCATTGGAACAAGCTCCCTTGCTCTATTAGACACTCCAGTACACAATCCATGCAGTGCCGGACAGTGAAAACCTGTACAGCCGCAAGAGTGCACACTCTCCCTCTTCACCAAAACAAATAATACATGCCACCAATGCAGGAACCTGCTTCGCCACACTAAATGAATTGAAGCAGGTCATGACAAATAACGGGAGAAAGGGCATTAATCATACATCTCTCCCAAATATTGTCTGCTGGGAAAAACAGCCCCAGCCCCTACACATCAGAATCCCTTGAAACATCTTTCTCTTCCACCAGAGAGATGATCATAATTGTACTCGAACAGTTAGCGCGCCCATGGACAGGTTTAGCGCTTGCAAGGAGCATTTATCTAATGTGGCCTGAAACATCCTGTAAAGAAGCATTATCTCCATATTAATCTCCAAGCAGAGGACCCAGTGAGGGTTCCTGAACAACTGCATGTGAGGTCCGAGTCCAGTTGAGGATCAGGGAGAGAAAAGGAACTTCTGGAGGGCCTACCATGGGCCCTAGCAGAGAGGAAAAAAAGCATTTTCGCAGATATATGTAACCAAGATATCTGAATTCTAAGATATTGTATGGGATTTAAATCTGGTTACTGCTATTATTCAGGGTGCTGTGGGAAACAAAATGTGTTTTTTTTCATTCAAAATCGTGTTTGACACTCACTGTTACAAGCCACACAGCAGCAACCTTGTTCTGGAGAGCCGTGACACAATTTGGCACAGTATTTGTAACAAAAGCAGGGGAGCACAAAAGTGTGCCCCGCAGCCTTGGTTCTGGAGGTAGTTTTCCTTTCAGTCATGAAAAACACAAGCTAATAAGTTAGAGAACACATACAAGATACAGAGAGTGGACTAACAGACAAACACACAATCACTTTTCCTGCTTGCGTGTTTTCGTTTTAAAACAACCACAAAATTCTAAAGATAACTCAAGGGACAGGCAGAAGTAGACAAACTGTATCTAGCAGACTCAATGGAGAAAATATAGAAAAACAGCCTATGCTTTCCCTGAAAACACTGCAGAAAAAGTTACTAAGTGGCACATGCCAGACACAGTGCTGTCCATTGGACAGCTGGTACCATCACGTCCAGCCATAGTGGGGGACAGGCTGCAATCTAAGGGATGGGACAACTGAAGAAAATATTGACGTTCTGTGTCCAGTGTTCTCGATGTTGTTACAGATGGTAAGAAGAAAAAAACCACATTGGTAACATTGATGTTGTTTAGTTATATACCATCTTTTTCAAATAAAAAGCATAATGAGCTGTAGAGTTGGAGGAGTGAAGTTTGCATACAGGTTTCGTTTGCTGTGTCTGCTCGTCACAGAGCCATCTACACCCTAGGGTTGGCAGTGTCCTCCAGAAGATGAATGAGGAAGGAAACTTTTTTTAAGTGACTCATGAAAACAAGTCACTTATGAATATAAGTGCCTGCTTACATAGATCCCTTATACCCCTTTCACATCATGCCGCTGACCCAGAATACTGCCCGGGCAACACAGGTTCTTGGCTTGGTGTGAAAGGGACTACCCAGGTTCAGTGTCCTGGGAATTCAACCCAGGTCACGATTACGGTTGAACCTAAAACCGACCCAAGTAGTCAGTGTGAAAACGCAACTAGGGTCTTCCAACTAGGGTCACACTAAAGGTATGCAGAGAGCAGGATCCCTGTCGCTTAGAGATGATGTTATATCCAATCGTTGGTGCAACCTGATAATAACCCGAGTCCAGCTTGCAGTGTGAACACAGCTTCAAGCTGCTGGATCTGACTTGAAATCATGTTCAATAACCCAGGTTGGATTTGGGTTTTTGCTGTGAAAGGAGAATAAGATTGTACATGATCTGATAGTCTACATGAACTCGCAGCGGTGGAAAGATGGGAAAAGGTTTGAAACACATCTGATATTTGAGCACCTTCTGTCAGCAAAGCTTGACCTTGCCACAGGAAGCAAAATCCTAAAGAAATGCTAAAATTATGTTCAATCCAAGGTGCTGTATTTGTTGTCAGTAAATGCACGTAAAACATACAATAAAGTATGGCACCCACACACTTAACTTTAGTGGAAGTTAGAAAATTATGCACATGCTCTGTTGTTACTAGTCATATATACCCTATATATCATACCTGAAAGTAAACAAGGAAACAATCGAGTTTGCGCTTGCTGGATCCTCGATCAAAATATTGTCCACAAGTATCAAGAATTGTGCACACTAATCTGATCCGAAATAAGTGCTCAGGAGGATCAAGAGGACTGGAACTGCCATCTGAGTTTACACCAAAGGATGTAAAGGAATACAGTGTGCGAAATATAACAGCAGACTCAACCATTCTATAGTTGTAAAGCTCTCCGAGAAATTTAGTGCTGCTTATCCGACGCTGGTTAAATTTTGGCTGATTAACCTAAATATGGAAAAAAGATACCAACACAAATCACAAAACTATATTCACATTATTGTCCATTCAAGATTAGTGTTTATATATAATTTTATCTTGTAAGAATGATTTCAGGAGAACACTCTACACTTACTGCTCCCGAGGTAAACCTGGTGCATATGTTAAAGTTGTACAGCTGGACACATCGTAAAATTCCTCCATCTAAACATATGCAAATAAATGCATTTCTGACCTTCTAACATTAAAGGTGCTAATACACCCAACTCTACATGAGCCCCTTTACATTATTATAAGCAAGAAATGACGCTCTGCGCTACCAAGTTACGCCATGGCATGACTAGAAGAGCTGTTTACTGTACCAGGAGGCTAGACGTATGTATACACATCTGTAAGTTCATTCATTTGGCTTTCAGTCTTTGCTGTCTGATCTGTCATTTGGGTTTTCCTAATGCAGCCTTATTAGACCCAAATACAAAAAAGAGATCACCTACACTTGCCATAATCAATAATTCTGCTGCACTCATTATGTATTTTGGTTTTCCACTTACCTCCATCCCTAGTCGTATGTCCTCTAACACACCATCAACCACATGAATCCCAACATCCTCTTGATAAAGCACCAAGCCTGCCAGAAGGTTAGCCACACAGTGGATGCTGTTGTATTTTACATTCCAAATGTTGATCATGCAGCAGATGACATAATCTTTCACCTCAGGGTCCTGCCAAGGTAACTTCCTCATCTGCCGCAAAACCTAAAATGAACAATTGATAATAGGAGAGATTTGATTTAAAATATTCATCAAGCACTAACAAAGCAGGTAATGCAAATGAGAGTGCCTTTAAAGACGCACAATTTTAAATAGTGAGTAAAGACTATTGAACATCAAAATCAAAAGGCTTTGAAGTACCAAGTTGAATAATATACATGAAATAAAGCAAGGGTTTATATCTCATTAAGGGGTATATTCATGAAGTAGTGAAAAGTGTGGAGAAGTGAGCCAGCTGCTACGTATATATTTTTATAGAATGCATTTTATAAATGTTGCCTCAACACTGATTGGTTGCCATGGAGAACTTCTCCACTGGCTAACTTCTCCACACTTTTTGCTTCATGAATAGACCCCTAAGTATGCCTATCATGCTCACCTACATGATCATGCTCATCAGGCTGCAACAAAAGGAGCAAGAACGTCACTATTTAAGTCACTGCCTGGACTACTAATCGCTACTCGATACCGCAGGATGGAGAATTGTTAAAATAAAAAAAATGCCTTGTCCAGTCAAATGGAATGCATCAGTTTGGATAAACCAGTTTTCTCCTCAGGATATTTTTCACAGAAGCACCGGACAGCATTTTTCCCACACCACCCAGCTAATATCTGGGACCCAGGGATGGCCTGACTTACACAGGACTCAGATGCTGTGAGCAACATAAATTCTCTCTGAACTCATTGGAAGACAGATTACAGCTGAGGCCCCCTCTCGGCATGTCCACACTGCCTTGACCATGGTCCACTCTGCATTGGACACAAGTACTGAAACCATAGCCTCCCTTCTCTCCTACCCTAAAGCCCAGCAAACAGTAATGGGGGGGGGGGGATACAATATGCTACTGCCACTTACCTTGCGCTCCTGTGTCATTCCATCACTGAAAAGGTTGTTATGAAAAAAGAACTTACAGTTTTACCAGTTAGGGGGGAAAGGGATGTTGTTTTAGGACTTCTGCTACATTGGCCTTTGTACATCGAGTCACTGTCTGCACTTTAACTTCAGAAGGCGTACTAAAAATGGCAATTGATAAACAAAACAACATAACAGATCCTGTGTAGTTAACTTCCATCTATATACCATAGTCACACATGACTGACCTTCTCAGTAGTAACTTTAGAAAGATCTTTATAGAGTAGCTTTCTAATGTACTCTTGCAGAGGGGGGCGCTTCTTTCTCACAGTCTTTTCAGCTGGGGGAGGGTTACAGTAGTAGTAAGCATTCTCAACCATCGTTACGTATCGTGCATCCAAGTGCATGGCTTGTTTTTTGCGCATCATTTGTTCCTGAAGAGAGTTTTCAGAAATATTACCAATTGTAAATTATCAAGAATTGGAGACAATTACACCAAATTTAGCTATGCAGAAGCTTACATTAATATTTTTAAACAAGTAAAACATTGGTTGACACTGCAGCACTGAATCTTGCATAATAGGTGGGCATTCACCAGACCTGTATTTTTGAAATTACAAAAAGAACCAAATAGAAGACATTTTCATTGACTATTAAATCTGTCCTTTCACAGACATTTGTCAGTATGTAAGTTGACAGTTCAGTGAGTTATACAACAACATCTACACAAGCAGCATAGCAAAGACCTTTAAGGTGTGCTGACAGAGAGGAGCCTGTGGAAAGGTCTGATGAGATAGAAATTTCCCATTGAGACATACGATGCAAATTTTGCTTTATAAAGCTGAATAATATATATATATATATATATATATATATATATATATATATATATATAGAGAACAGAACAGAAAAGCCGCACACATTTCCATAGTTCAGTCCGGGTGCTGTAATTCCATATAGAAAGTATAGTGAGACGTTCCTATAACATGAGAATCCCTCCTCAGCCACAAGAAAGAAACCAGCACACCAGCAATAATCAATTCAAAGAGAGCTCTATTTCAGCATGGCAACAGTCAGAGTTGAAACCATATTATTTTCCAGTTAGGATAAACATGATACATCACATGTCCCTCTGGTGAAAAGGAGAATCCTGATCCCCTCTGCCCAACAGCTGTTTCGATGTCACCACCTTCCTCAAGGGCATCCATACTAACACTGAGCCAAACGCTGCCATTTATCCACAGCCTGACGCCTGTCAACAACCTCATAATCCCACTCACCTGTCCACACGAACCACCATCACCTGGGACCAGTCACGTCCACACCGCTCAAGGCCGGAAGTCCCCGTCTTGGAACGCATTCAGCCCGCGGTGGAACGCACTTCCTGTCCCGGCTTCCGTCACGGGAGCACCATACATCCGCATGATGCGGCCGGGCGCTCGCGTGAGCCAATCCAGTGCGTGTGTAAAAATTCACCTAGGCAACCCGGGTAAACAAAGCCTTCTCATAATATGAGCTCATCTAGAACCATACTTTGGTTATCGCAATGATGAGATCCCAGCATACCCGTAAACCTTAGTGTGACAGGGACTGAGGCTTGCCTGACAGGCGCCATACTGCGGAGTCTGTGTCGAATCAATACAGAACCCAAGATCAACAACAAAATCAAAAAACATACATAACATTATATACATACAGATCAAAACATAATAATAAATAATAACCATAAGGCAGCCCTCAGAGTCCAATCATCTGAAATAACTATATCAATCATATGGCAAGCAAAAACCACGGCAAAAATAGGATCTTATGGAAAACAATCAAAAGTTCTCCATTCGTTTATAGGAAACAAGTGAAAGTTAATTCCTCGTTTAACCCGTGTGGTGAGACAGTATTGAAGTTATAGATCAATTCACACTCTCTCTGTAACAGCCTCTTATGCCGATCACCATGGTTTGATCTGATCCAATGGCATAAACTTAAAGTCACGTAGTGTGTGACCATGAGTCACAAAATGTCTCGCTACTGGAGGTGTAGATTGTTCAACCTTGGACATAGCTTTTTTAATTGAAGAGCGATGCATGGCTATACGTTCTTTCAATCTCCGGATCGTTTTCCCTATATAAATCAGCTTGCATGGGCACAGAACCAAGTACACCACATATTTGCTTTCGCAGGTCATATGATGCCTGAGGAAAAATTTCTTTCCAGATTGCGGATGGATAAAGTTATCACCAGTAATCATATGCTGGCAATTGACACAGCCACTACACCCATAGGCTCCATTTTTCAAGGATAGCCAGTTTGCTCTAGGGATTCCTGGGCTAATGTCAGAGGATGTAATAATTTCCTTCAGGTTATGGCTTCTTTTATATGCAAATAGCGGCTTATTACTGCAAAAGGGACCCATTGTCTGGTCTGACTGTAATATATGCCAATGCTGATAAATTCTATATCAGTAAGGGCATAATCAGAGAGGTTATAAACCTTTATTTCCTCCTGTTTTTCCAGGGGTTTTCCTTTTGAGCTGTTAGCTTTCCGTTTTCCCCTCCTACAGCGCCCTGATCTTTTTTGTTTCGAGTACGCGCAAGGCCCGCCTCCCGTAAAAAAGGGCCACTCTGGGAGGTAGACTGATCTGAGTCAGAAGTATGAGACTCAATATCAGTGTATGACCTCTCAAAGCGTTTTCTGCCTAGTTGTTTGGGACGCCATTGTCGAGTCCCACCTTGAAAAAATACCCAAGGGTATACTCTTAGTTCTTTATAGTCATCTCTCACCTTTTTATATTTATTCTTTTTAAAGGTAAGTAACTCGGTTTTAAAGGTCATGATGTTATTTTCTAACCTGGATAACCATTCAGTTGAAGTATCAGACTTTAATAAATCTAGTCCCGAAGCCTCACATGCACTAATCTCCTTCTCAAGAATGTTTTTCCCTAATACATTTTCCATTTCATCACAGTATTTAAGAAGCTCAATTTATCGGCATTGGCATATATTACAGTCAGACCAGACAATGGGTCCCTTTTGCAGTAATAAGCCGCTATTTGCATATAAAAGAAGCCATAACCTGAAGGAAATTATTACATCCTCTGACATTAGCCCAGGAATCCCTAGAGCAAACTGGCTATCCTTGAAAAATGGAGCCTATGGGTGTAGTGGCTGTGTCAATTGCCAGCATATGATTACTGGTGATAACTTTATCCATCCGCAATCTGGAAAGAAATTTTTCCTCAGGCATCATATGACCTGCGAAAGCAAATATGTGGTGTACTTGGTTCTGTGCCCATGCAAGCTGATTTATATAGGGAAAACGATCCGGAGATTGAAAGAACGTATAGCCATGCATCGCTCTTCAATTAAAAAAGCTATGTCCAAGGTTGAACAATCTACACCTCCAGTAGCGAGACATTTTGTGACTCATGGTCACACACTACGTGACTTTAAATTTATGCCATTGGATCAGATCAAACCATGGAAGAGAGGGGGTGATCGGCATAAGAGGCTGTTACAGAGAGAGTGTGAATTGATCTATAACTTCAATACTGTCTCACCACACGGGTTAAACGAGGAATTAACTTTCACTTGTTTCCTATAAACGAATGGAGAACTTTTGATTGTTTTCCATAAGATCCTATTTTTGCCGTGGTTTTTGCTTGCCATATGATTGATATAGTTATTTCAGATGATTGGACTCTGAGGGCTGCCTTATGGTTATTATTTATTATTATGTTTTGATCTGTATGTATATAATGTTATGTATGTTTTTTGATTTTGTTGTTGATCTTGGGTTCTGTATTGATTCGACACAGACTCCGCAGTATGGCGCCTGTCAGGCAAGCCTCAGTCCCTGTCACACTAAGGTTTACGGGTATGCTGGGATCTCATCATTGCGATAACCAAAGTATGGTTCTAGATGAGCTCATATTATGAGAAGGCTTTGTTTACCCGGGTTGCCTAGGTGAATTTTTACACACGCACTGGATTGGCTCACGCGAGCGCCCGGCCGCGTCATGCGGATGTATGGTGCTCCCGTGACGGAAGCCGGGACAGGAAGTGCGTTCCACCGCGGGCTGAATGCGTTCCAAGACGGGGACTTCCGGCCTTGAGCGGTGTGGACGTGACTGGTCCCAGGTGATGGTGGTTCGTGTGGACAGGTGAGTGGGATTATGAGGTTGTTGACAGGCGTCAGGCTGTGGATAAATGGCAGCGTTTGGCTCAGTGTTAGTATGGATGCCCTTGAGGAAGGTGGTGACATCGAAACAGCTGTTGGGCAGAGGGGATCAGGATTCTCCTTTTCACCAGAGGGACATGTGATGTATCATGTTTATCCTAACTGGAAAATAATGTGGTTTCAACTCTGACTGTTGCCATGCTGAAATAGAGCTCTCTTTGAATTGATTATTGCTGGTGTGCTGGTTTCTTTCTTGTGGCTGAGGAGGGATTCTCATGTTATAGGAACGTCTCACTATATATATATATATATATATATATATTATTTATTTATTATTATTATTATTATTATTAATAATGATAAATTAGCCTCTTAGACCCCACTATACCCTTTAAGAACAAACACATGTAATAATAGGTAAGGGTGTGTCTGTGCTTCTAATGAGAGAAATGGAGGCAAAAGGAGTGTTTGGAACACTGAGAATATCTCAGTAACACTGATTTTAGCCGACACACTGATATACAGTCTCTTGCACAAGTATTATCGGACCACAGTAGAGGGTCAGATATGCTATAAAGCATTGCCAAGTGTGACAGGGGTTTAGTATGAAACACCTACAATCCAAATCCTGACAGTCAAAATCCTGACAAAGGTCAAAATCCCAGCATGGTAAAAATCCTGACATTTAAAATGTTGACAGCTCAAAAAGTCAACACGACTTTTCCGTTTTTGTGTATGTCCACATAGGTCAACATGGACATCATATAAGTGTACTGCGTCCCCTCCCCTCGCATGGCAATCGCTTGGGCCTGGTGCCTCGCTGCACTCGGCACACTACATTGCCCTTCCAGGTCCACTGGGATGGTAAAGTATGAACAAGTCGGTTTCAATGATGTCGGTATTTTGACCTTGTCGGCATTTTAAATGTCAGTAGTTTGACCATGTCCAGTCGGTCAATAGTTGTTGAAATTTTGACAGTCGGGATTTTGATTGTAGGTAAATTGACCGCATCCCGTGTGACAGAGACTCCCATTATGTAATTTATTTGTAGGTAGAAACCAAATATCATGCTAGAGTTCCTAATTAAAATTATGTAACCTAGGCATGCAATAGGCCCTTTGAAGTAAATAAAATTGGGCAAGGTGTTTGTTCAGGCCAAGCTAGAACTGCTGTTAATCTTGTATTAGTATAAAAAACAAACAAACCAGTAGGTGGATGGTCTTAGGGGTAAAAATGAGAAAGGAGTAATAAAAAATCAAAAAGGTGTATTGGTAAACTATTCTTTAAGACCATAGTAACCAATTTTTAACAACAGAGGAAATGAGAGCAAAGCCATTTGTTGCCGATGTTGAATTTTTCAGTTCAAATAATTTTGAGGGCATAGTAATTGCTATATATTGTAACCAAGCTACTGGAAAAGTGCTCTGTAACCCAACAAAACACCACATTTAGAATTCATAGACATACTATTAGATATTGATAAAGAAAATGTGTGTGTATTAACGAAGGCAGAATAATAGGAATATCAATGATGAATGTTGTGCCTGCAGCGGATGCACAAATTCTACAATTTTTAAACGTTGCATATAAACGGATAAAACAGAGATAATTGAAGAGTCCTAAAATGGTAACCTTCTCTTTGTAGACTTTTCACCTAATGACTACTAACTTCTTTCCTCATTTAGCAATTGCACTGAATGATGTATTCAGCAGGCTGTGGGGACACTGAAATATGGGACTGGTAAGGAGTAGCAGTAACCCAGTGAAACGGTTAGAACAATAAAAACAAACCAGTAGGGTAAAGACGGTCAAGAACCAAAACCCTGCATGGCTGAGCGCAAGGGAGGGGATGCAGTGTCCCTTAGCCTGCTTAAGAAAAAAAATTCAGCGGCAAGTGACCAAAAATCCGCTTCTCTCTGGCAGCGAGGCTGAGCGACATTGCACCATGGAATGTCCAACAGCTGACCCCAGTGGAGAAAGGTTCCGGTATGCATGGTCGACCATGTTATGGTCGACAGTCATTAGGTCGACCACTATTGGTCGACATTGACATGGTCGACATGGACACATGGTCGACACATGAAAATGGTCGACGCACGAAATGTCGACACATGAAAAGGTCGACGTGAGTTTAACTTTTTTTTGTGTCGTTTTTTGCGTAAAGTGACTGGGAACCCCAATTAGTGCACCGTGTTCGCTCGCCATGCTTCGGGCATGGTGCCTTCGCTCCGCTTCGCTCGGCATAGATTACCGTTCCAATCGTAGTCCACGTGGATCGTAAAGTATGGAAAAGTTCCCCAAAAGAAAAAAAAAGAAAAAAAAAACTCATGTCGACCTTTTCATGTGTCGACCTTTCATGTGTCGACGTCGACCATGTCAATGTCGACCAATAGTGGTCGACATAATGACTGTCGACCATCTGAACGGATACCGTGGAGAAAACGCTCAGGCTGCCTGACCGGAAAACGGTTTGCCCAAAAGTAGGCATCGCCAGAGGCAAAACATGAAAATGGTAACAATGAGCAAATGTGTGGACAGAGGGGGTCATTCTAACCCGCTCGCTGCTTTTTATCGCAGCCGAGCGAACGGGTACCCACTGCGCGCATGCCAGACGGCCAAAGGCCGTAGCTGGGCTGCGACGCCTCTGCCTGATTGACAGGCAGAGGCGGTCGCTGGGCAGGAGGGGGCGGAACTGCTGCGTTTGGCTGCCGTTTCGTGGGCACGGTCTGGCCAACGCAGGCGTGGCCGGACCGCGCGGGGAGCGGCTCGCAGCGGCTGCGTGACGTTATACGCAGCCGCTGCGGGCCGGGGAGCGTCGAGTAACTCCCGGCCAGCATGCTAAATCTGCGCTGGTCGGGAGCTACTCCTGAAGTGCAAAAGCATCGCCGCTGTGTGATGCCTTTGCACTTCTGCGGGGGAAGCCGGCACCGACATGCGGGGCGGACTAGCCCTGTGCTGGGCGTCCCCCCGCATGTCAGTGTGAATGATCGTAGCTATGCTAAATTCAGCACAGCTACGATCATCACGATCATCTCGGAATGAGGGCCAGAGGAAGATGACAGACTTGTCCACGTAAGCCCTGTGTCATGCGCCCAGGAGGTTGCCTACGCCCTAGTGGAATGCGCAGACACTAGGTCTGGTGCCAGTAACCAGAATAGGCTTGAGTGGTGACCGAGCGGATCCAATGTGCAATGGTCTGCTTTTCTGGCCGGCAAATCTCGTTTATGTGCGTAGTAAGGAACAAGTAGAGGATCTGTGCAGTGGACAAAAGAAGTCTTGACCAAGCAAATAGTCAGAGCTCTGACTATGTTTAGATGAACCAGATTATACCGGTTCTGGGAAGTCATCAAAGAAGGGAAAACCTTCAAGACAACTTCCTGGTTTAAAGTGGAAACAATGCCATCGTCTGAGAGGAGATAATAGACTGGTCCAATGCCACCCTCTACTCCGCAGCCTGGAGAAGAGCAGTGGCTTCTCCGCACCTTGGGAAGGACAGTGGTGAGAAAACGCTGATGTGGCAGACCCCTGATGTTGATAATGTAACCTCTGAAAATATTGTCCAGTATCCAGGCGTCACAAAACAACTTCAACCAACTTGCATTGGAGAAACTGTCCCTCAACTTGTGAAAGGACTGAGTAGAGACAGACCCCGTCAGTCACTAGGCTTCACTGGAGCCTTGCCCCCTGAGTGTTGTCTGGCACCAGAAAATTTGCTCTTAGAAGCCAAACCCCTCCCAAAAGGAGGAGCAAGAAGCCCGGAAACTCGTTCACCTCTGTCAAGTGGCAGCTAACAGAACAAAAGTGCTTTTTCTACTGGCAGCCTGGGCAATAACGGTATCCAGTTCTGAAAATAAATAAATAAATAAATAAAACAAATAAATAAAGAATACAGGAAGTAGAAAGGGAGCGTCTATGGAGAGACTCTGGTACTCTGTGAACCAATGGCGCCTGGGCCAGGCTGGAGTCATCAACAGGATGGTGGCCTCCTTGCTTGAATTTACAAAGAACCCTAGGAAGGAGGGAGACTGAAGGGAAGAGGTACACCAGCTGGAAGTTCCAATTCACTGCTAGGGCATCCACGAAGGCTGCTTCAGGGGCCCTTGTCCTGGACCCGTACACAGGAACCCTGTGGTTGTGTCGTGAGGCCATGAAGTCCACGTCTGGTAGGCCCATTTGTCCACCAGGAGCTGGAAGACTTCTGGGTGTAGAGCCCACTCCCCAGCGTGAATGTCGTGATGGCTAGTCCATTTCCCAGTTGAGGACCCCTGGGATGAACACCGTCAAGATGGTCGGGAGATGATGTTCGCCCATCTGGGAATGTGCACCACTTCCTGCATCACCAACTGACTGAGTGCCTTCCTGATGATTGAGGTAGGCCACCACAGTGACGTTGTTGGACTGGACTTAACAGGCCTGCCCGAGAGAATGTCCCATGCCAGAGTGAGTGCTTTGTGGACAGCTTGAAGCTCCAGGACGTTGATTGGTAAGCAACTCTCGGTGGGAGTCCAACGGCCCTAAAAGGAGGGGTGGTTGGTCACTGGGCCCACTCCCCACGGAGACTGGCATCTGTGGTAAGGAGTACACAATCTGTAACCCAGAAGGGGTGACTCTTGTACAAGTGGGAAGTCTGTAGCCACCATGATAGGGACAGCAAACTGTTGGAGAGAGGACCATCTTCTGGGACATGATCACATGATGTTGCCCATTCAACCTGGACAGGATTAGGTGTTTAAGGTGCCTGGAGTGGAACTGGGTATACTTCACCATGTCAAAGGTGGAGACCGTGGACCCCAAAGACCTGCATTGCTGAGTGGATTGATGCTCAGCAACTGTGAAGTAACTTGGGCACTCTTTATTGCAGTATGGAAATATTGTCTGCTGGCAGGAAAATTATCTGTATCCGAGAATCTGGGAGAATTTCCAGATATAAAATGCTTTTGCAAAGGAGTCCGGGAGGACTTTTTCCAGTTGATTAGCCAGCCGAGTGTTTGCAGGAAGGCAATGGTCAGCTGACCATGGCGGCAAAAGGACCTCCGGAAAGAGTGTGCCACAATAAGCAGGCTGTCTAGAAATGGGAGTTCTCTGACCCTCTGATGACTTAGCTGGGCCGCCATAACAGCCATGATTTTGGTAAAGACTCGAGGAGCTGTAGAAAGACTAAAAAGCAGGGCCCAAAATTGGAAATGTTGCTGGAGAACAGCACACTGGAGAAATAATTGATGAGTGGGTGCTATAGGCACATTCAGGTAAGCGTCCTAAATGTCCAGAGACACCATAAAGTCCCCAGGCTCAACTACCAGGACAATGGAGCGGAGGGTTTCCATACGAAACCTGGCCACTCAAACTTGTTCAGGGACTTGGGGTTGAGGATAGGTTGAATAGACAGACTGGGTTTCTAAACCAAGAAAAAAAGAGTAGAGTAAAAAGGACAGTGTTTACTAACCCTGAGTGCAGCAGAGACTGAATGGCCTTCTGGAGGGCAAAGGATTTGCTCAGATCTTATGAAAAGCCTGTACAAAAGAACTGCTGGGGGGGGAAGGGGTCTCAGGAATGAGAGAGTGTACCTGTGAGAGAGCACTTCGTGCACCCAGGCATCTGAAGTGGTATGGCGCCAGGACTGTGCGACTTGAAGAAGTTGGCCTTACACCCAGGGGTCCTCCCCGTCAGACAGAGGGTTTACATTCAGACTTGGTGGTTAGACGTCTGGTAGCCCAAGCCTGTTTAGCTCGGGGTTTAGAGGACTTTGTGGAAGTTGACTGCTGAGGAATGGACTGTCCTTTAGCTTTGCCTTGTTGGTGAAAGGAAGGAAGGGCTACCACTGAAGTAGCAGACGCCTTGGAAGCTAGGAGATCAGTATCTAAAGCCGCTTCACCTAAGTAGGAGGCTGCTTCCCTAATATGCGAGATGTGGGACAGCTGTTCTCTGGTAACATCAGAAGGAAGGCTCTCCTCCAGAGCCTCTGCCCAGCTCTCAATGGCTTTAGCCACCCAGGCACTGGCCATAGACTTGAGTAATAGCTCTGCAAATCCTTCACTCCCTTGGTCTGCATGATACTGCCCCCTCCTGGCTGTCCTCCTACCTCTCTAACTGTTTCTTCTCGGTCTCCTCTCAGGGCTCCACCCCCCCCCCCCCTCCCCCACATCCACTTACTGTAGGTGTCCCCCAAGGCTCTGTTCTTGGTCCTCTCCTTTTCTCTCTGTATACATTCTCTCTAGGAGAGCTCATTAGCTCTTTTGACTTACAATATCATCTCTATGCTGATGATACTTAAATCTACCTTTCCTCCCCTGACCTCTTTCCTGCTCTCCTCACTCGTGTATCCAACTGTCTCTCTGCTACCTCTTCTTGGATGTCCCAGTGCCTTCTTAAACTTAACATGTCTAAGACTGAGCTGATCATCTTCCCCACCCTCCTGCACAACCTCACCTCCCACAATTTCATTATCTATAGATGGCACTACTATCTCCTCTAGCCCCTAAGTGCGCTTTCTTGGAGCAATCCTGGACTCCTCCCTCTCCTTCAAACCACACATTCAGCACCTCTCACAAACCTGTCATTCTCATCTCAAAAATTTTTCCAGGATCAGACCCTTTCTCACCCAGGATGCCACTAAAACCCTTATCCACTCACTGGTTATCTCCAGACTGGACTACTGTAATCTCCTCCTGACTGGCATCCCTAACACATACATCTCTCCACTTCAATCTATCCTCAATGCTGCTGCTCGGATCATCTTCCTCACCAAACGCACTACATCCACCTCCCCTCTCTTACAAGACCTTCTCTGGCTCCCCTTCGCCTTCAGAATCCATTTCAAGCTTCTCACACTCACTTACAAAGCCCTCACCCACTCCTCTCCTAGTTACATCTCTGACCTTATCTCCCTTTACACTCCAGTCCGTCCTCTTTGATCTGCTAATACACGCCGCCTCTCATGCCTTCTGATTACCTCCTCCCTCCAAGATTTTGCACGTGCTGCTCTCTTTTTCTGGAATTCTCTACCTCAGACTCTCCACAAAACTTCAAACGGGCTCTCAAGACACACCTCTTCACCAAACACAGCCGTCTCTCATCCTAAGCCTTCTGTGGCCCACGGTCACTTTCGACCCCATCTGTGTCATCCCTGTATGTGTGCCCCTCTCCTTTAGAATGTGAACTCTCACGAGCAGAGTCCTCCTCCGTCGCGCTTTTACGTCTCTTACTTGACCTAGCTTCTTTTCAATACTCCCTTTGATGGCACCAATTTTTTTGGCTTTCTGCCACCCTGATACTTATTTCAGTGCTGTTTACTGATGCAGCTATGTTTATATACCCTCTACTTGTCCTATATTGTATTGAACTGTAAGTCACTGTCTTCACGTATTTATTATCTGTAACTGGGCACTGCACGTCCCAAGTGGCACCATATAAATAAAAATAGTAATAATAATAATAATAATAAATAATAATAGAATAGACAGATTTAAGACAAGCTTCAATCTTTCTATCCATAGTCTCCTTCAGGGAAATTGCAGACGGTATAGACAAAGTAGAGCTTTTAACCAGGCGCGTCACGTGGAATCCACTGTAGAGCCTCCCACTTAACACAATCCCCAGATAAGAGAGGGTAAAAAGAAGCCAGTCGTTTTGGTATCTAGAACTTCTTACTAGGGGTACTCCATGCTTCACACATGAGGTCTGTAAGCTGATTTGAGTGAGGAAATTCTGGCTTTACAACCTTCTGACGTTTGAATAGCGGGGCTTTAGGTTTAGGAGCTGGCTCCGCCTCCTTCTATTTGCAAAATGAATTTGACTGTCCTCACTAGCGCAGGTACATCCAATGTAGAATGATGCTCCCCCTCACCTGAGGGGGGGGGGGGAGGGGATCAGGGAGAGAAACGTCTGCCTCATCTGCCTTCCCAGATGACACCTCAGAATATGAAAGCTGCGTAGACTGTGAGGATGGAACAGTACACCTAGTTGTATTAATGGTTAAGGGTCTGCCCCTTTTAGCATCTGTTGAAAGGCGGCAGAAGTCTGGGCCAAATTCTGGTGTGAGTGAGAAAGACTATCCACCCAGGGAGGAGACATAGAGGGGAGTGGTAAAGCAGGTTGTAACTGCTGTTGGAAACCCATAGAGGAAGACAAAGCGGAAGCTGCTAAGCGATCTACTATCTGCACCAAGACCTGTGAAAATGAAGACACCTATAGGGGGTCCTGAACAGGGGCTGGTGGGGCAGACTGGTTTGGTGGAATATAGTAAGATGAACACAGAACATCCTGTATAGTGTCCTGGACGGAAGATAATCCTGCTGAACAGGATTTACACAAGACCAGCATCCTCATTGTTACCCTTGCCTTTGTTAGACATAGCAGCAGTAACAGAATAGCACACTATAACACAATAATGAGTATAGCAATGTGACAGCCTTCACAAATACACGCAAATGTGAAGTACAGTGAACACCTGTATCTTAGTGTTTTAAGAATAAGAGATATAGGTATAAGGTGACAGAAAGAAAGTCAGACAGCAGAGCTAGCACAAGTCACATACAATGCAGAATAAATATATAATAGCAATGGGCACTAAAATCAACTATTCAGACTGCAGTGGCTGGTAGGATTTAGCGCTGTATAACCTGACCCTTGGGAGAGGTATACAGGGAGACTGGACCCAGCGTTTCCAGAGACTCAGCTCAATTTGTTAAAAATAAGATTTTACTCACCGGTAAATCTATTTCTCGTAGTCCGTAGTGGATGCTGGGAACTCCGAAAGGACCATGGGGAATAGCGGCTCCGCAGGAGACTGGGCACAACTAAAAGAAAGCTTTTAGACTACCTGGTGTGCACTGGCTCCTCCCACTATGACCCTCCTCCAAGCCTCAGTTAGGATACTGTGCCCGGAAGAGCTGACACAATAAGGAAGGATTTTGAATCCCGGGTAAGACTCATACCAGCCACACCAATCACACCGTATAACTCGTGATACCATATCCAGTTAATAGTATGAAACATAACTGAGCCTCTCAACAGATGGCTCATAACAATAACCCTTAGGAACAATAACTATGTACAAGTATTGCAGACAATCCGCACTTGGGATGGGCGCCCAGCATCCACTACGGACTACGAGAAATAGATTTACCGGTGAGTAAAATCTTATTTTCTCTAACGTCCTAGTGGATGCTGGGAACTCCGTAAGGACCATGGGGATTATACCAAAGCTCCCAAACAGGCGGGAGAGTGCGGATGACTCTGCAGCACCGAATGAGAAATCTCAAGGTCCTCCTCAGCCAGGGTATCAAATTTGTAGAATTTAGCAAACGTGTTTGCCCCTGACCAAGTTGCAGCTCGGCAAAGTTGTAAAGCCGAGACCCCTCGGGCAGCCGCCCAAGATGAGCCCACTTTCCTCGTGGAATGGGCTTTTACTGATTTAGGATGCGGCAATCCAGCCGCAGAATGCTCCAGCTGAATTGTGCTACAAATTCAGCGAGCAATAGTCTGCTTAGAAGCAGGAGCACCTATTTTGTTGGGTGCCTACAGGATAAAAAGCGAGTCAGTTTTCCTGACTCCAGCCGTCCTGGAAATATAAATTTTTAAGGCCCTGACTACGTCCAGTAACTTGGAATCTTCCAAGTCCCTAGTAGCCGCAGGCACTACAATAGGTTGGTTCAAGTGAAAAGCTAATACCACCTTAGGGAGAAACTGGGGACGAGTCCTCAATTCTGCCCTATACATATGGAAAATCAGATAAGGGCTTTTACATGACAAAGCCGCCCATTCTGACACACGCCTGGCCGAAGCCAAGGCCAATAACATGACCACTTTCCACGTGAGATATTTCAAATCCACAGTTTTAAGTGGCTCAAACCAATGTGATTTTAGGAAACTCAACACCACGTTGAGATCCCAAGGTGCCAGAGGAGGCACAAAAGGGGGCTGAATATGTAGCACTCCCTTTACAAAGGTCTGAACTCCAGGCAGTGAAGCCAATTCTTTCTGGAAGAAAATCGACAGAGCCGAAATCTGGACCTTAATGGAACCCAAGTTTAGGCCCATAGTCACTCCTGATTGTAGGAAGTGCAGAAAACGACCCAGCTGAAATTCCTCTGTTGTGGCCTTCCTGGCCTCACACCACGCAACATATTTTCGCCAAATACGGTGATAATGGTTTGCGGTTACTTCTTTCCTGGCTTTTATCAGCGTAGGAATGACTTCCTCCGGAATGCCCTTTTCCTTTAGGATCCGGAATTCAACCGCCATGCCGTCAAACGCAGCCGCGGTAAGTCTTGGAACAGACAGGGCCCCTGCTGTAGCAGATCCTGTCTGAGCGGTAGAGGCCATGGGTCCTCTGATATCATTTCTTGAAGTTCTGGGTACCAAGCTCTTCTTGGCCCATCCGGAACCACGAGTATCGTTCTTACTCCTCGTTTTCTTATTATTCTCAGTACCTTTGGTATGAGAGGCAGAGGAGGGAATACATAAACCGACTGGTACACCCACGGTGTCACTAGAGCGTCCACAGCTATTGCCTGAGGGTCCCTTGACCTGGCGCAATATCTAGTTTTTTGTTTAGGCGGGACGCCATCATGTCCACCTGTGGCCTTTCCCAACGGTTTACCAACAGTTGGAAGACTTCTGGATGAAGTCCCCACTCTCCCGGGTGTAGGTCGTGTCCTGGAATGAACACTGCTGACAGTGCTAAGACGTGATTTTCCGCCCATCGGAGAATCCTTGTGGCTTCTGCCATCGCCATCCTGCTTCTTGTGCCGCCCTGTCGGTTTACATGGGCGACTGCCGTGATGTTGTCTGATTGGATCAGTACCGGCTGGTTTTGAAGCAGAGGCCTTGCCAGACTTAGGGCATTGTAAATGGCCCTCAGTTCCGGAATATTTATGTGTAGGGACGACTCCTGACTTGACCAAAGTCCTTGGAAATTTCTTCCCTGTGTGACTGCCCCCCAGCCTCGAAGGCTGGCATCCGTGGTTACCAGGACCCAGTCCTGTATGCCGAATCTGCGGCCCTCTTGAAGATGAGCACTCTGCAGCCACCACAGTAGAGATACCCTGGTCCTTGGAGACAGGGTTATCAGCCGATGCATCTGAAGATGCGATCCCGACCACTTGTCCAAGAGGTCCCACTGAAAGGTTCTTGCATGGAACCTGCCGAATGTAATTTTGCTTCGTAAGAAGCTACCATTTTTCCCAGGACTCGTGTGCAGTGATGCACCGATACCCGTTTTGGTTTCAGGAGGTCTCTAACTAGAGATGACAGCTCCTTGGCTTTCTCCTGCGGGAGAAACACTTTTTTCTGTTCTATGTCCAGAACCATCCCCAGGAACAGTAGGCGTGTGGTAGGAACCAGCTGTGACTTTGGAATGTATAGAATCCATCCGTGCTGTTGTAGCACTTCCCGAGATAGTGCTACTCCGACCAACAACTGCTCCCTGGACCTCGCCTTTATAAGGAGATCGTCCAAGTACGGGATAATTAAAACTCCCTTTTTTCGAAGGAGTATCATCATTTCTGCCATTACCTTGGTAAAGACCCTCGGTGCCGTGGACAGTCCAAACGGCAGTGTTTGGAATTGGTAATGGCAATCCTGTACCACAAAACTGAGGTACTCCTGGTGAGGATGGTAAATGGGGACATGTAGGTAAGCATCCTTGATGTCCAGGGATACCATGTAATCCCCCTCCTCCAGGCTTGCAATAACCGCCCTGAGCGATTCCATCTTGAACTTGAATTTTTTTATATATGTGTTCAAGGATTTCGAATTTAAAATGGGTCTCACCGAACCGTCCGGTTCGGTACCACAAACAGTGTGGAATAGTAACCCCGTCCTTGTTGAAGTAGGGGCACCTTGACTATCACCTGCTGGGAATACAGCTTGTGAATTGCCTCTAGCACAGCCTCCCTGCCTGAGGGAGTTGTCGGCAAGGCAGATTTGAGGAAACGGCGGGGGGGAGACGCCTCGAATTCCAGCTTGTACCCCTGAGATACTACTTGAAGGATCCAGGGATCCACCTGTGAGCGAGCCCACTGATCGCTGAAATTTTTGAGGCGGCCCCCCACCGTACCTGGCTACGCCTGTGGAGCCCCCGCGTCATGCGGTGGACTCAGAGGAAGCGGGGGAAGAATTTTGATTCTGGGAACTGGCTGACTGGTGCAGCTTTTTCCCTCTTCTCTCGTCTCTGTGCAGAAAGGAAGCGCCTTTGACCCGCTTGCTTTTCTGAAGCCGAAAGGACTGTACCTGATAATACAGTGCTTTCTTAGGCTGTGAGGAAACCTGAGGTAAAAAATGTTCTTCCCAGCTGTTGCTGTGGATACGAGGTCCCAGAGACCATCCCCAAACAATTCCTCACCCTTATAAGGCTCTATGTGCCTTTTAAAGTCAGCATCGCATGTCCAGTGTCAGGTCTCTAATACCCTCCTGACAGAATGGACATTGCATTAATTCTGGATGCCAGCCGGCAAAATATCCCTCTGTGCATCCCTCAAATATAAGACGACGTCTTTAATATGCTCTTATGTTCGCAAAATAGTATCCCTGTTTGACAGGGTCACAGACCACGCTGCAGCTATCTGCAGGTCTCAGTCTAGTACCTGAGTGTGTAAATACAGACTTCAGGATAGCCTCCTGCTTTTTATCAGCAGGTACCTTCAAAGTGGCCGTATCCTAAGACGGCAGTGCCACCTTTTTTGACAAACGTGTGAGCGCCTTATCCACCCTAGGGGATATCTCCCAGCGTAACTTATCCTCTGGCGGGAAAGGGTACGCCATCAGTAACTTTTTAGAAATTACCAGTTTCTTATCGCTTTTTCACACTTCATTCACTCATTTGATGGGGGAACCAAACACTGCCTGCTTTTTCTCCCCAAACATAAAACCCTTTTTTAGTGGTACTTGGGTTAATGTCAGAAATGTGTAAAACATTTTTTATTGCCGGGATCATGTAACGGATGTTCCTAGTGGATTGTGTATATGTCTCATTCTCGTCGACACTGGAGTCAGACTCCGTGTCGACATCTGTGTCTGCCATCTGAGGGAGCGGGCGTTTTTGAGCCCCTGATGGCCTTTGAGACGCCTGGGCAGGCGCGGGCTGAGAAGCCGGCTGTCCCACAGCTGTTACGTCATCCAGCCTTTTATGTAAGGAGTTGACACTGTCGGTTTATACCTTCCACCTATCCATCCACTCTGGTGTCGGCCCCACAGGGGGCGACATCACATTTATCGGCATCTGCTCTGCCACCACATAAGCCTCCTCATCAAACGTGTCGACACAGCCGTACCGACACACCGCACACACACAGGGAATGCTCTGACTGAGGACAGGACCCCACACAGCCCTTTGGGGAGACAGAGAGAGAGTATGCCAGCACACACCAGAGCGCTATATAATTTAGGGATTAACACTATATTGAGTGAATTTTTCCCAATAGCTGCTTGTATATACAATATTGCGCCTAAATTTAGTGCCCCCCCTCTCTTTTTAACCCTCTGAGTCTGCAAACTACAGGGGAGAGCCTGGGGAGCTGTCTTCCAGCTGCACTGTGAAGAGAAAATGGCGCCAGTGTGCTGAGGGAGAAAGCTCCGCCCCTTTTTCGCAGACTTTTCTCCCGCTTTTTTATGGATTCTGGCAGGGGTATTTATCACATATATAGCCTCTGGGGCTATATATTGTGTTATATTTGCCAGCCAAGGTGTTTTTATTGCTGCTCAGGGCGCCCCCCCCCCCCCAGCGCCCCGCACCCTCAGTGACCGGAGTGTGAAGTGTGTATGAGGAGCAATGGCGCACAGCTGCAGTGCTGTGCGCTACCTTGGTGAAGACTGATGTCTTCTGCCGCCGATTTTCCGGACCTCTTCTTGCTTCTGGCTCTGTAAGGGGGACGGCGGCGCGGCTCCGGGAACAAACACCAAGGCCAGTTCCATGCGGTCGATCCCTCTGGAGCTAATGGTGTCCAGTAGCCTAAGAAGCCCAAGCTAGCTGCAAGCAGGTAGGTTCGCTTCTTCTCCCCTTAGTCCCTCGATGCAGTGAGCCTGTTGCCAAGCAGGTCTCACTGTAAAATAAAAAACCTAAAATAAACTTTCTTTCTAGGAGCTCAGGAGAGCCCCTAGTGTGCATCCAGCTCGGCCGGGCACAGAAATCTAACTGAGGCTTGGAGGAGGGTCATAGTGGGAGGAGCCAGTGCACACCAGGTAGTCTAAAAGCTTTCTTTTAGTTGTGCCCAATCTCCTGCGGAGCCGCTATTCCCCATGGTCCTTTCGGAGTTCCCAGCATCCACTAGGACGTTAGAGAAATGGCTGCTGAGTCTCTTCGAGAGGGAGGAGGGTGAAGGAGGAGCAGCTCAGAGGCGGGAAGCTGCAGTGGTATCGCGCCCTGAGCTGGGGGAGGGACGGCTGGGAGAGAACGGACCACCTCCCCCTATGGAGACTTTTACCTCCAGGGGATCCTGGCCTCTTACAAACCCCAGCGCGAGTAAATTTGTTTGCCCTAGCAGACTAGTGGGATCCTGGACGAACCATTGCCCACATCAGTGCCTCCAGATCAAGCTTGTGCCCCACTGTTAAATGGTGCATCTGGCTCCTGGCAGCACCAAAACGAAACTGATTGCGCTAGAGTATAGAGGGGTAGTGTTCGCGCTAGGTGTCTTTCACAGGGCGCTGTGCCCTGCCCCTTTTTTAGACAGCTGAATCCTGCCCTGCCCGTTTTTGTGCGTCCTGACGTTTGCTGCCCGCCGGACCCAGCCGTGCGCCACCAGACCCGGTAAGCACACTGTCTCCCTGCATGAGAGTCCCAACCGGCCCGCCCTGCCCGTCCGTAGCTGTCAGCCGCCGCTGTCTCAGCCTTGCGCTGACACAGTGACTGACAGCAGCTTCCCTCCTCTGCGAGCAGACTATAGGTCTGCTCATGATCTGGTGTGACAGGAGGGCTGGGTTTGCCTCTCCCACCGAGGCAAGCCCAGCCCTCCTGTGTATGAATGTTTAAAAGGACTCTGAGACGCCAGGGAGGATCAACAGGTCCCCATCTTTAATGCAGCTCCACAAGTGTGGCAGTGATCAGCACTCCCCCTCTGTGTCCTGGGCTATAAATTTACCTTGTAAGTACTGCAGCTGTAAACTTCAATCTCAGTGCTCTCTACCTGGTGCAGTGTGTCTCAGTGCTCTCTACCTGGTGCAGTGTGTCTCAGTGCTCTCTACCAGTGCTCTCTACCTGGTGCAGTGTGTCTCAGTGCTCTCTACCTGGTGCAGTGTGCCTCAGTGCTCTCTACCTGGTGCAGTGTGCCTCAGTGCTCTATACCTGGTGCAGTGTGTCTCAGTGCTCTCTACCTGGTGCAGTGTGTCTCAGTGCTCTCTACCTGGTGCAGTGTGTCTCAGTGCTCTCTACCTGGTGCAGTGTGTCTCAGTGCTCTCTACCTGGTGCAGTGTGTCTCAGTGCTTCCTGCCTGGTGCAATGTGCCTCAGTGCTCTCTACCTGGTGCAGTGTGTCTCAGTGCTCTGCCTGGCGCAACATGTATAACGTGCTCTACCTGTCGCAGTGTGTGTAGGAGATTCTACCTGGTGCAATGTGTATTAGGTGCACTACTGTGTGGTGTAATGTGAATTGCCACTATTATGTGGCCACGCCCCTTGCCCACAAAACAACGCCCCTAAATTTTTGCTACACGCCTTTGACGCGCACTGTCCATCATTTGTCCTATAGGAATGGGAGCACCAAGCATTATAGTATGTACCTAATTTTGCCCTTCTAACTTAAAAATGTGCCCTCCCGAATGAAAAATGTGCCCTCCCCGTGATCAGCACCCTGCCCTAAAAAAAATCCTAGAGTGAACACTAGAGGGGGAAGGCTCTAAAAGCTTTAACTGTTTGGTGCCCGGTCCTATCCAACCACCTACACCCCAATGTCTTCCCTGTGGAGACTATGGATCTTGAAGAAGAAAAGGTTGATATCATAAGTCCTGCTTCAAAGAGTGCCAATTAAGTGGTGCCCTTGGGTTGTCTTTGTTGCAGGGCTGCACAATTTGTGCCATAGAAGTATTTAGAGATTTTGCTAAGCAGGGTCTAAAGGAGTGTCAAATGAGTTGTCATTAACAGAGTCTCCATTTCTGCAAAAATAGATGATAACACTTTAAGACGCATCCTGGGTATTCAGTTATGGGCAGCTGTTGATTGTAGTAATAATAAGAATTTACTCACCGGTAATTCTATTTCTCGTAGTCCGTAGTGGATGCTGGGAACTCCGTAAGGACCATGTGGAATAGCTGGCTCCGAAGGAGGCTGGGCACTCTAGAAAGATCTTAGACTACCTGGTGTGCACTGGCTCCTCCCACTATGACCCTCCTCCCAGCCTCAGTTAGGTACTGTGCCCGGACGAGCATACACAATAAGGAAGGATTTTGAATCCCGGGTAAGACTCATACCAGCCACACCAATCACACCGTACAACTCGTGATATGAAACACAGTTAACAGTATGAAACAATAGAGCCTCTCAACAGATGGCTCAACAATAACCCGATTTAGTTAACCATAACTATGTACAAGTATTGCAGATAAACCGCACTTGGGATGGGCGCCCAGCATCTACTACGGACTACGAGAAATAGAATTACCGGTGAGTAAATTCTTATTTTCTCTAACGTCCTAGTGGATGCTGGGAACTCCGTAAGGACCATGGGGATTATACCAAAGCTCCCAAACGGGCGGGAGAGTGCGGATGACTCTGCAGCACTGAATGAGAGAACTCCAGGTCCTCCTCAGCCAGGGTATCAAATTTGTAGAATTTTTGCAAACGTGTTTGCCTCTGACCAAGTAGCTGCTCGGCAAAATTGTAACGCCGAGACCTCTCGGGCAGCCGCCCAAAATGAGCCCACCTTCCTTGTGGAATGGGCATGGACAGATTTTGGCTGTGGCAGGCCTGCCACAGTATGTGCCAGCTGAATTGTACTACAAATCCAACGAGCAATAGTCTGCTTTAGAAGCAGGAGCACCCAGCTTGTTAGGTGCATATAGGATAAACAGCGAGTCAGATTTTCTGACTCTAGCCGTTCTGGAAACATATATTTTCAGTGCCCTGACAACGTCTAGCAACTTGGAGTCCTCCAAGTCCATAGTAGCCTAGGCACCACAATAGGCTGGTTCAGGTGAAACGCTGACACCACCTTTGGGAGAAACTGGGGACGAGTCCTCAATTCTGCCCTATCCATATGGAAAATCAAATAAGGGCTTTTACAAGACAAAGCCGCCAACTTTGATACTCGCCTGGCAGAAGCCAAGGCCAATAACATAACCACCTTCCACGTGAGATATTTCAGATCCACGGTTTTTAGTGGTTCAAACCAATGTGATTTTAAGAAACTCAACACCACGTTGAGATCCCAAGGTGCCACAGGAGGCACAAACGGGGGCTGACTCTGCAGCACTCCTTTTATAAATGTCTGAACTTCAGGTACTGAAGCTAGTTCTTTTTGAAAGAAAATCGACAGAGCCGAGATCTGTACCTTAATGGAACCCAATTTTAGGCCCATAGTCACTCCTGCTTGCAGGAAATGCAGAAATCGACCTAGTTGAAATTCCTCTGTTGGGGCCCTTTCGGCCTCACACCATGCAACATATTTTCGCCATATGCGGTGATAATGAGTTGCTGTAACCTCTTTCCTGGCTTTAGTAAGCGTAGGAATGACTTCCTCCGGAATGCCCTTTTCCTTCAGGATCCGGCGTTCAACCGCCATGCCGACAAACGCAGCCGCGGTAAGTCTTGGAACAGACAGGGCCCCTGCTGCCGCAGGTCCTGTCTGAGTGGCAGAGGCCATGGGTCCTCTGATATAAATTCTTGAAGTTCTGGGTACCAAGCTCTTCTTGGCCAACCACGAGTATCGTTCTTACTCCTCGCCTTCTTATTATTCTCAGTACCTTTGGTATGAGAGGCAGAGGGGAGAACACATAAACCGACTGGTACACCCACGGTGTTACCAGAGCGTCCATAGCTATCGCCTGAGGGTCCCTTGACCCGGTGCAATATCTTTTATAGCTTTTTGTTGAGGCGGGACGCCATCATGTCCACCTGTGGCCTTTCCCAATGGTGTACAATCCTATTGGAAGACTTCTGGAGGAAGTCCCCATTCTCCCGAGTGGAGGTCGTGTCTGTTGAGAAGATCTGCTTCCCAGTTGTCCACTCCGGGAATGAACACTGCTGACAGTGCTAACACATGATTTTCCGCCTATCGGAGAATCCTTGTGGCTTCTGCCATCGCCATCCTGCTTCTTGTGCCGCCCTGTTGGTTTACATGGGCGACTGCCGTGATGTTGTCTGATTGGATCAGTACCGGCTGGTTTTGAAGCAGAGGCCTTGCCGGCCTCAGGGCATTGTAAATGGCCCTCAGGTCCAGAATATTTATGTGTAGGGAAATAACCTGACTTGACCAAAGTCCCTGGAAATTTCTTCCCTGTGTGACTGCCTCCCAGCCTCAAAGGCTGGAATCCATGGTCACTAGGACCTAGTCCTGTATGCCGAACCTGCGGCCCTCTTGAAGATGGGCACTCTGCAGCCACCACAGTAGAGATACCCTGGTCCTTGGAGACAGGGTTATCAGCCTATGCATCGGAAGATGCGATCCGGACCACTTGTCCAACAGGTCGCTCTGAAAAGTTCTTGTATGGAACCTGCCTAATGGGATTGCTTCGTAGGAAGCTACCATTTTTCCCAGGACTCGCGTGCAATGATGCACCGCTACCTATTTTGGCTTCAGGAGGTCTCTGACTAGAGATGACAACTCCTTGGCTTTCTCCTCCGGGAGAAACACTATTTCTGGTTTATGTCCAGAACCATCCCCAGGAACAGTAGACGTGTCATAGGAACCAGCTGTGACTTTGGACTGTTTAGAATCCAACCATGCTGTTGTAGCACTTTCCAAAATAGTGCTACCCCGACTACCAACTGCTCCTTGGACCTCGCCCTTATAACGAGATTGTCCAAGTACGGGATAATTACAACTCCCTTTTTTTGAAGGAGTATCAACATTTTGGCCATTACCTTGATAAAACACCCTCGGTGCCATGTACAGTCCAAACGGCAGTGTCTGGACTTGGTAATGGTAATCCTGTACCACAAATCTGAGGTACTCCTGGAGAGGATGGTAAATGGGGACATGCAGGTAAGCATCCTTGATGTCCCAGGATACCATGTAATCCCCCTCGTCCAGGCTTGGAATAACCGCCCTGAGCGATTCCATCTTGAACTTGAATTTTTGTGTTCAAGGATTTTAAAATAAGAATTTACTTACCGATAATTCTATTTCTCGTAGTCCGTAGTGGATGCTGGGGACTCAGTCAGGACCATGGGGTTTAGCGGCTCCGCAGGAGACAGGGCACAATAATAAAAGCTCTAGGATCAGGTGGTGTGCACTGGCTCCTCCCCCTATGACCCTCCTCCAAGCCTCAGTTAGGATACTGTGCCCGGACGAGCGTGCATAATAAGGAAGGATATTGAATCCCGGGTAAGACTCATACCAGCCACACCAATCACACCGTACAACCTGTGATCTGAACCCAGTTAACAGTATAACAACAACGAAGGAGCCTCTGAAAAGATGGCTCACAACAAGAATAACCCGATTTTTGTAACAATAACTATGTACAAGTATTGCAGACAATCCGCACTTGGGATGGGCGCGCAGCATCCACTACGGACTACGAGAAATAGAATTATCGGTAAGTAAATTCTTATTTTCTCTAACGTCCTAAGTGGATGCTGGGGACTCCGTCAGGACCATGGGGATTATACCAAAGCTCCCAAACGGGCGGGAGAGTGCGGATGACTCTGCAGCACCGAATGAGAGAACTCCAGGTCCTCCTCAGTCAGGGTGTGCCCCTGACCAAGTAGCAGCTCGGCAAAGTTGTAAAGCCGAGACCCCTCGGGCAGCCGCCCAAGATGAGCCCACTTCCTTGTGGAATGGGCTTTTACTGATTTTGGCTGTGGCAAGCCTGCCACAGAATGTGCAAGCTGAATTGCACTACAAATCCAGCGAGCAATCGTCTGCTTAGAAGCAGGAACACCCATCTTGTTGGGTGCATACAGGCTAAACAGCGAGTCAGATTTTCTGACTCCAGTCGTCCTGGAAACATATATTTTCAGGGCCCTGACAACGTCAAGTAACTTGGAGTCCTCCAAGTCCCTAGTAGCCGCAGGTACCACAATAGGTTGGTTCATGTGAAAAACAGAAAACACCTTAAGGAGAAATTGAGGACGAGTCCTCAATTCTGCCCTGTCAGAATGAAAAATTAAGTAAGGGCTTTTATATGATAAAGCCGCCCATTCTGACACACGCCTGGCTGAAGCCAGGGCTAATAGAATCTTCACCTTCCATGTGAAATATTTTAATTCCACAGTGGTGAGTGGATCAAACCAATGTGACTTTAGGAAACTCAAAACAACATTGAGATCCCAAGGTGCCACTGGGGGCACAAAAGGAGGCTGTATATGCAGTACCCCTTTTACAAACGTCTGAACTTCAGGCACTGAAGCCAGTTCTTTCTGGAAGAAATTCGACAGGGTCGAAATTTGAACCTTAATGGACCCTAATTTTAGGCCCATAGACAGTCCTGTTTTCAGGAAATGTAGGAAACGACCCAGTTGGAATTCCTCTGTAGGGACCTTCTTGGCCTCACACCACGCAACATATTTTTGCCAAATGCGGTGAAAATGTTTTGCGGTTACATCCTTCCTGGCTTCGACCAGGGTAGGGATGACTTCATCTGGAATGCCCTTTCAGGATCCGGCGTTCAACTGCCATGCCGTCAAACGCAGCCGCGGTAAGTCTTGGAACAGACAAGGCCCCTGCTGGAGCAGGTCCTCTCTTAAAGGTAGAGGCCCCGGTTCTTCCGTGAGCATCTCTTGAAGTTCCGGGTACCAAGTCCTTCTTGACCCATCCGGAACCACGAGTATCGTTCTTACTCATCTCCTTCTTATGATTCTCAGTACTTTTGGTATGAGATGCATAGGAGGGAACACATACCCTGACTGGTACACCCACAGTGTTACCAGAGCGTCCACCGCTATTGCCTGAGGGTCCCTTGACCTGGCGCAATATCTGTCTAGTTTTTTGTTCAGGCGGGACGCCATCATGTCCACCTTTGGTTTTTCCCAACGGTTTACAATCATGTGGAAGACTTCCCGCTGAAGTCCCCACTCTCCCGGGAGGAGGTTATGCCTGCTGAGGAAGTCTGCTTCCCAGTTTTCCACTCCCGGAATTAACACTGCTGAGAGTGTTATCACATGATTTTTCGCCCAGCGAAGAATCCTTGCAGTTTCTGCCATTTCCCTCCTGCTTCATGTGCCGCCCTGTCTGTTTACGTGGGCGACTGCCGTGCTGTTGTCCCACTGGATCAATACCGGCTGACCTTGAAGCAGAGGTCTTGCTAAGCTTAGAGCCTTGTAAATTGCCCTTAGCTCCAGTATATTTATGTGGAGAGAAGTCTCCAGACTTGATCACACTCCCTGGAAATTTTTTCCTTGTGTGACTGCTCCCCAGCCACTCAGGCTGGCATCCGTGGTCACCAGGACCCAGTCCTGAATGTCGAATCTGCGGCCCTTTCATAGATGAGCACTCTGCAGCCACCGCAGAAGAAAACACCCTTGTCCTTGGAGACAGGGTTATCCGCTGATGCATCTGAAGATGCGATCCGGACCATTTTCCCAGCAGATTCCACTGAAAGGTTCTTGCGTGAAATCTACCGAATGGGATCGCTTTGTAAGAAACCACCATTTTTCACAGGACCCTTGTGCAATGATGCACTGATACTTTTCCTGGTTTTAGGAGGTTCCTGACTAGCTCGGATAACTCCCTGGCCTTCTTCTCCGGGAGAAAACATCCTTTTCTGGACTGTGTCCAGAATCATTCCTAGGAACATTAGACGTGTCGTCGGAAAAAGCTGCGATTTTGGAATATTTAGAATCCACTCGTGCTGTCGTAGAACTACTTGAGATAGTGCTACTCCGACCGCCAACTGTTCTCTGGACCTTGCCCTTATCAGGAAAGCGTCCATATTTATTTTAGGAAGAATCATCATTTCGGCCATTACCATGGTAAAGACCCGGGGTGCCGTGGACAATCCAAACGGCAGCGTCTGAACTGATAGTGACAGTTCTGTACCACGAACCTGAGATACCTTTGGTGAGAAGGGCAAAATTTGGACATGTAGGTAAGCGTCCCTGATATCCAGTGACACCATATCGTCCTGGTTCGCTATCACTGCTCTGAGTGACTCCATCTTGATTTGAACCCATGTATGTAATTGTTCAAATCTTTTAGATCTCACCGAGCCGTTTGGCTTCAGTACCACAATATAGTGTGGAATAATACCCCTTCCCTTGTTGTAGGAGGGGTACTTTGATTATCACCTGCTGGGAATACAGCCTGTGAATTTTTTCCCAATACTGCCTCCCTGTCGGAGGGAGACGTTGGTAAAGCAGACTTCAGGAACTTGTGAGGGGAAGACGTCTCGAATTTCCAATGTACACCTGGGATACTACGTGTAGGATCCAGGAGTCCACTTGCGAGTGAGCCCACTGCGTGCTGAAACTCTTGAGATGACCCCCCACCGCACCTGAGTCCGCTTGTATGGCCCCAGCGTCATGCTGCGGACTTGGCAGAAGCTGTGGAGGACTTCTGTTCCTGGGAATGGGCTGTCTGCTGCAGTCTTCTTCCCTTTCCTCTAACCCTGGGCAGATATGACTGGCCTTTTGCCCGCCTGCCTTTATGGGTACGAAAGGACTGAGACTGAAAAGACTGTGTCCTTTTCTGCTGAGATGTGACTTGGGGTAACAAAAGTAGATTTTCCAGCTGTTGCCATGGCCACCAGGTCCGATGGACCGCCCCTTTATACGGCAATACTTCCATGTGCCGTCTGGAATCTGCATCACCTGACCACTGTCGTGTCTATAAACATCGTCTGGCAGATATGGACATCACATCTACTCTTGATGCCAGAATGCAAATATATAGAAATGCATCCTTAAAATGCTCTATAGTCAATAAAATATTGTTCCTGTCAAGGGTATCAATATTTTCAGTCAGGAAATCCGACCAAGCCCCCCCAGCGCTGCACATCCAGGCTGAGGCGATTGCTGGTCGTAGTATAACACCAGTATGTGTGTATATACTTTTTAGGATATTTTTCAGCTTCCTATCAGCTGGCTCCTTGAGGGCGGCCGTATCTGGAGACGGTAACGCCACTTGTTTTTATAAGCGTGTGAGCGCCTTATCCACCCTAAGGTGTGTTTCCCAACTCGCCCTCACTTCTGGCGGGAAAGGGTATACCTCCAATAATTTTCTATCGGAGGAAACCCACGTATCATCACACACTTTAATTTATCTGATTCAGGAAAAACTACAAGTAGATTATTCCCACCCTACATAATACCCTTATTTGTGGTACTTGTAGTATCAGAAATATGTAACACCTCCTTCATTGCCCTTAACATGTAACGTGTGGCCCTAAAGGAAAATACGTTTGTTTCTTCACCGTCGACACTGAAGTCAGTGTCCGTGTCTGTGTCGACCAACTGAGGTAAATGGGCGTTTTTACAAGCCCCTGACGGTGTCTGAGACGCCTGGACAGGTACTAATTTGTTTGCCGGCCGTCTCATGTCGTCAACCGACCTTGCATCGTGTTGACATTATCACGTAATTCCTAAATAAGCCATCCATTCCGGTGTCGACTCCCTAGAGAGTGACATCACCAATACAGGCAATTTGCTCCGCCTCCTCACCAACATCGTCCTCCTACATGTCGACACACACGTACCGACACACAGCACACACACAGGGAATGCTCTGATAGAGGACAGGACCCCACTAGCCCTTTGGGGAGACAGAGGGAGAGTTTGCCAGCACACACCAAAAACGCTATAATTATACAGGGACAACCCCTTATACAAGTGTTTTCCCTTATAGCATTTTCACATATGTAATCATATCGCCAAATAAGTGCCCCCCCTCTCTGTTTTAACCCTGTTTCTGTAGTGCAGTGCAGGGGAGAGCCTGGGAGCCTTCCTCACAGCAGAGCTGAGCAGGAAAATGGCGCCGTGTGCTGAGGAGAATAGGCCCCGCCCCCTAAAACGGCGGGCTCTTCTCCCGGAGTTTGTGAGATCTGGCAGGGGTTAAATACATCCATATAGCCTCAAGGGCTATATGTGATGTATTTTAGCCATTAAAAAGGTATAATACATTGCTGCCCAGGGCGCCCCCCCCAGCGCCCTGCACCCTCAGTGACCGCTGGTATGAAGTGTGCTGACAACAATGGCGCACAGCTGCAGTGCTGTGCGCTACCTTATGAAGACTGAAAGTCTTCTGCCGCCTGTTTCTGGACCTCTGGACCTCTTCAACTTCGGCATCTGCAAGGGGGGTCGGCGGCACGGCTCCGGGACGAACCCCAGGGTGAGACCTGTGTTCCGACTCCCTCTGGAGCTAATGGTGTCCAGTAGCCTAAGAAGCAAATCCATCCTGCACGCAGGTGAGTTTACTTCTCTCCCCTAAGTCCCTCGTAGCAGTGAGCCTGTTGCCAGCAGGACTCACTGAAAATAAAAAACCTAACTTAAACTTTTATTCTAAGCAGCTCAGGAGAGCCACCTAGATTGCACCCTTCTCGGCCGGGCACAAAAATCTAACTGAGGCTTGGAGGAGGGTCATAGGGGGAGGAGCCAGTGCACACCACCTGATCCTAGAGCTTTTATTATTGTGCCCTGTCTCCTGCGGAGCCGCTAAACCCCATGGTCCTGACGGAGTCCCCAGCATCCACTTAGGACGTTAGAGAAATATAAAATGGGTCACACCGAACCATGCGGTTTCGGTACCCCAACCCGTGTGGAATAGTAACCCCGTCCTTGTTGAAGTAGGGGCACCTTGAGTATTACCTGCTGGGAATACCGCTTATTAATTGCCTCTAGCACAGCCTCCCTGCCTGAGGGAGTTGTCAGCAAGGCATATTTTAGGAAACGGCTGGGGGGAGACATCTCGAATTCCAGCTTGTACCCCTGAAATACTACTTGAAAGAAACAGGGATCCACCTGTGAGCGAGCCCACTAATTGCTGAAATTTTTGAGACGGCCCCCCACCGTACCTGGCTACACCTGTGGAGCACCCGCGTCATGGTGTGGCCTCACAGGAGGCGGGGGAAGAATCTTGATTCTGGGAACAGGCTGACTGGTGCAGCTTTTTTCCCTCTACCCTTGTCTCTGTACAGAAAGGAAGCGCCATTTGACCCGCTTGCTTTTCTGAAGCCGAAAGGACTGTACCTTTGTCTGTGAGGAAACCTGAGGTAAAATTATTTCTTCCCAGCAGTTGCTGTGGATACGAGGTCCCAGAGACCATCCCCAAATAATTCCTCACCCTTATAAGGCTCTCTATGCGCTTTTAAAGTCAGCATCACCTGTCCAGTGACAGGTCTCTAATACCCTCCTGACAGAATGGACATTACATTTATTTTGGATGCCAGCCGGCAAAATATCCCTCTGTGCATCCCCCATATATAAGACGACGTCTTTAATATGTTTTTATGTTTTCCAACTAGTATCCCTGTATGACAGGGTCACCGACCACGCTGCAGCAGCACTATCTGCAGGTCTCAGTCTAGTACCTGAGTGTGTAAATACAGACTTCAGGATAGCCTCCTGTTTTTTATCAACAGGTACCTATTAAAGTGGCCGTATCCTAAGACGGCAGTGCCACCTTTTTTGACAAACGTGTGAGCGCCTTATCCACCCCTAGGGGATATTTCCCAGCGTAACTTATCCACCTGGCGGGAAAGGGTACGCCATCAGTAACTTTTTATAAATTACCAGTTTCTTAACGGGGGAACCCACGCTTTCACACACTTCATTTATTCATCTGATGGGGGAACAAAACACTGCCTGTTTTTTCTCCCCAAACCTAAAACCCATTTTTAGAGGTGCTTGGGTTAAAGTCAGAAATGTATAACACATTTTTTATTGCCGGGATCACGTCACGGATGTTCCTAGTGGATTGTGTATATGTCTCCACCTTGTCGACACTGGAGTCAGACTCCGTGTCGACATCTGTGTCTGCCATCTGAGAGAGCGGGCGTTTTTGAGCCCCTGATGGCCTTTGAGACGCCTGGGCAAGCGCGGGCTGCGAAGCCGGCTGTCCCACAGCTGTTACGTCATCCACCCTTTTATGTAAGGAGTTGACACTGTCGGTTAATACCTTTCACCTATCCATCCACTCTGGTGTCGGCCCCACAGGGGGCGACATCACATATAGCGGCCTCTGTTCTTTCACCATATAAGCCTCCTCATTCAACATGTCGACACAGCCGTACCGACACACCGCAGACACACAGGGAATGCTCTAAACGAGGACAGGACCCACAAAAGCCTTTGGGGGGACAGAGTAAGAGTATGCCAGCACACACCAGAGCGCTATATATATATATACAGGGACTAACTGAGTTATGTCCCTAATAGCTTTTATATAATATACTGTATACAGTGCCAATTTTAATGCCCCCCCTCTCTTTTCCGTCTTACTGTACTGTAGAATTGCAGGGAAGAGCCAGGGAGCTTCCCTCCAGCCGAGCTGTGAGGGAAAAATGGCGCCAGTGTGCTGAGGAGATAGGCTCCGCCCCTTTTTCGCGGCCTATTCTCCCGTTTTTTATGGAATTCTGGCAGGGGTATTTACCTCATATATAGCCCCTGGGGCCATATATTGAAGTATTTTAGCCAGCCAAGGTGTTTTTATTGCTGCCTCAGGGCGCCCCCCCCAGCGCCCCGCACCCTCAGTGACCGGAGTGTGAAGTGTGTGAGAGGAGCAATCGCGCACAGCTGCAGTGCTGTGCGCTACCTTGGTGAAGACAGAGTCTTCATGCCGCCGATTTTCCGGACCATCTTCTTGCTTCTGGCTCTGTAAGGGGGACGGCGGCGCGGCTCCGGGACCGAACATCAAGGCTGGGCCTGCGGTCGATCCCTCTGGAGCTAATGGTGTCCAGTAGCCTAAGAAGCCCAATCCGGCTGCAAGCAGGCGAGTTCGCTTCTTCTCCCCTTAGTCCCTCGCTGCAGTGAGCCTGTTGCCAGCAGGTCTCACTGAAAATAACAAATTCTAAGACTATAACTTTCTAAGAGCTCCGGAGAGCCCCTAGTGTGCATCCAACCTCGGCCGGGCACGAAATCTAACTGAGGCTTGGAGGAGGGTCATAGTGGGAGGAGCCAGTGCACACCAGGTAGTCTAAGATCTTTCTAGAGTGCCCAGCCTCCTTCGGAGCCCGCTATTCCCCATGGTCCTTACGGAGTTCCCAGCATCCACTAGGACGTTAGAGAAAACTAGAAAATACACAATGGGGCTGATTTAATTGTTTTGGGCATCTAAAAATCCTGTCTAAGCGGTACTTTTTAGACAACCAAACAATAGTCACAATTCAATTGTGTTTGCGTGCCGATGCACATTGTGCATGTCGCGTCCAAACAAAATGGGTTTAGCCCCCTAAAAAAGCGAAACCCTTCTAAGCTCTCTGCTTTGGGCAGTCAAACAGCCGCGGCAGAAATATTTGAAACAGCCCCAATGTGAGCGATATCAGAACTAGTTTGTAACCCTATTTAATAATAAAGGGTGCCAAGGTGCCCCAACCAAAGTGAAACAGAAAGTAAATTAAACAGGGTAGTGCATCAGTGACTAGGAGGCCTTATAGTGCAGTGTGCAGGCTTGGATGGTTTGAAAAACTGTGTGCTGAGAAATTCAGGAGCAGGGCCACTGTAGGAAGGAGCATCAGGTTTGGAGAAGCAAAAGATTGATGCTCATGAAAAGAAAACCCCTACAGGGACTGACGTAATAGCAAATCCCTATCACTGGGATTTATAGAGTACACTCCATAAATCGATATATGCTGATTGCTATGGTCAATTTCTCCAAATGCCCACTCCTTAATACATCTCCTACTATGTCAGCCGCTGACATCTTGCAGCGAGTCCTCAAAAAAAAAAAAAAAAAAAAAAAGCATAGCTTCCTTGCTGCAGTAAGTAGGGCTAAGAGTAGCCTTTATTCTTTATTTCATATGGGTGACTGCTAATGCCATTAAAAGTCTGTGTTCCTATTAGTTGAAAAAAATCCCTGTCTGTTACTTTAAATAAATCTATAACATTTGTATAACTCCTACACAGAAATTAATGACAGACTGAAAGACAATTCCCCAAACTCAAGAGTATAAACAGTTTAATTCTAACGTGTGTGAAAATGTGTTTAACATTTGTAGGATTTTTGGTTACTTTATGCTTACATGACATTATAACAATACTGGTACAAACCTTCATAGTCCTTTACTCTATAAGGGTCCAAAATATATAACAAAGTAACATGTCAAATAGTGTTAAGATTGCTCATAAGTGACGCCTCAAAACAAAAAGAAAGAAAAGAAAAAAAAAACCCACACACACGCCAATAGAGCCAAAAGGCCAGCTTTTTACTGGTGTACAGTGTGGTCTACAAAACCTTTCACCTGCTTTTTACCTGCTACACAATGACAGGCTGCTCTTACTAGCTGAATAAACAGCATACTCTTGAAGACAGATATTTTTTGTGAAGCTTATACTGAGCTATGTAAATACTGACAGATGTTTACAATAAAGATAAAGTCTGTACAGTTATGTAAGTTCATGGTCATCAGGTAAAGAATCTATGGGAAGAAGACATAAATAAATCAGTGAATACCTAACTTCCAGGAATGGGGTAGGAGGGTAAAAGTTATAAGTAAAATATGCACATTTAAGAGACAGGTTGAAATAGAATTCTGTGAAATTTAATATTTTATTTTCTATTTTTTTTTTTTCAATTATAAAAAAGGAGATTTATGGTAAGAACTTACCCTTGTTAAATCTCTTTCTGCGAGGTACACTGGATTTCACAGGGAATAACATCGGGGGTGTAGAGTAGGATCTTGATCCGAGGCACCAACAGGCTAAAAGCATTGATTGTTCACAGATGCTCAGCGCCGCCTCCTCTATAACCCCGCCTCCGTGCACAGGAGCTCAGTTTTGTTAACCAGTCCAATGCAGTGGCAGGTAAAAGACGACAACAGTTAGTAGCCACAGACACCACATTCTCCCGACAGGAGAAGGTATCAGCAGCTAATGCCATACCAACCCAAAGAAGCTAAGTGCGTCAGGGTGAGCGCCCTGTGGAATCCAATGTACCTCGCAGAAAGAGATTTAATAAGGGTAAGTTCTTACCATAAATCTCCTTTTCTGTAGCGGGGTACACTGGTTTTCCACAGGGAATAACAACATCGGGGATGTCCTAAAGCAGTTCCTTATGGGAGGGGATGCACTGTAGCGGGCACAAGAACCCGGCGTCCAAAGGAAGCATCCTGGGAGGCGGAAGTATCGAAGGCATAGAACCTTATGAACGTGTTCACTGTGGACCACGTAGCCGCCTTGCACAATTGTTCAGGGGTCGCACCACGGCGGGACGCCCAAGAAGGCCCAAAAGACCGAGTAGAATGGGCATTGATGGTAGCAGGAGCTGGAAGGCCAGCCTGTACATAAGCATGTGCAATCACCAGTCTAATCCATCTGGCCAAGGTCTGCTTGTTAGCAGGCCAGCCACGTTTGTGAAAACTAAACAGTACAAAGAGAGAATCAGACTTCCTAACAGATGTTGTCCTCTTCACACAGATACGGAGAGCCCGTACCACATCCAAAGACCGCTCTTTGCAGGATAAATCCAGAGAGACAAAGGCCGGAACCACAATCTCCTGGTTAAGGTGGAAAGAAGACACCACCTTAGGTAGATAACCAGGGCGTGTTCAAAGAACCGCCCGATCACGGTGAAAACTCAGATAGGGGAACCTATAAGACAAAGCACCCAAATCTGATACCCATCTAGCAGAGACAACAACCAGCAGAAACAAAACCTTAAGGGAAAGCCACTTAAGGTCTGCAGATTCAAGAGGTTCAAACGGAGGTTCAAAAGGTTCAAACGGAGACTCTTGCAAAGCCTCCAGAACCACCGACGAATCCCAAGGAGCCACAGGAGGGACATAGGGAGGTTAAAACACCCTGAGTGAATGTATGAACATCAGGCAAAGTCGCAATTTTTCTCTAAAACCATACCGACAAGGCAGAAATACGAACCTTGAGGGAGGGTAGCCGAAGGCCCAAGTCCAGGGCCTGTTGTGAGAAGGCCAAAAGTTTGGCCGTACTAAACTTGTAAACGTCATGATTGTTAGATGCGCACCAAGTAAGAATTCCAGACCCTATGGTAAATCCGAGCAGAAGCCGGCTTACGGGCCTTCAACATAGTTTGAATGACCGCCTCAGAAAATCCTTTGGCCCTCAGTATGGAAGCATCAAAAGCCACGCCGTCAAAGCCAGTCGGGCCAAATCCTGGTAAACACAAGGGCCCTGAACGAGGAGGTCTGGTCGTTGCGGTAGCAGAAGAGGACGCCCTAGCGAGAGACCCTGTATGTCTGAGAACCAATGCCGTCTTGGCCACGCTGGAGCTATTAGAAGAAGGATTCCTCCTTCTTGCTTGAACTTCCTCACAACTCTGGGCAGGAGTGACACTGGAGGGAACACGTACGGCAGCCGAAAGTTCCATGGAATTGCCAGTGCGTCCACGAATGCCGCTTGAGGATCCCTTTTTCTTACTCCGAAAGACCGGAACCTTGTGATTGAGTCGAGACGCCATCAGGTCTACATCTGGTAGGCCCCACTTATCCACTAGGCGTTTAAATACTTCTGGATGAAGGCTCCACTCTCCGGCGTGTACGTCCTGGCGACTGAGGAAGTCCGCTTCCCAGTTGAGGACCCCCAAAATGAACAATGCCGATATGTCTGGCAGATGGCATTTCGCCCATTGAAGAATCTTAGACACTTCCATCAGTGCCATGCGGCTTCGAGTGCCGCCTTTATTTATGTATTCCACCGTGGTGGCATTGTCGGACTGTACTTGAACAGGCCTGTTAAGTACCAGATGCTGGGCCAGTTTCAGAGCATTGAACACTGCCCACAATTCCAGAATGTTTATCGGGAGGAGAGACTCCTCCCTGGTCCACCGACCCTGAAGAGAGAGTGTTGCTCCAACACCGCGCCCCAACCCCTCAGACTGGCATCCGTCATCCAGTTGGAGATCCAGAAGGGACGACCCCTGCTCAATCGTTGGTCCTGCAGCCACCTGGTCAGTGACAGACTGATCTCCGGAGACAAGGAGATCATTTGAGACCTGATCCGGTGAGGCAGGCCGTCCCACTTCGCAAAAATCAGTTTCTGTAGAGGGCAAGAATGAAATTGATCATACTCCACCATGTTGAAAGCCAACACCATGAGGCCTAGTACTTGCATCGCTGAGTGTGTCGACACACGCGGATGAGAGAGGTAGCAACGTATCCAGGGAGGAGACGGAGCGTTGCAGGGGCAAAGCGACGCGTACGGCGCAAGGCGGCGATGGGTAAGATGGCGCCGGGTCTCCTGCGGCCGCAGCTAAGCTGCGCCGGCAGGAGGCATTAATATTTTTTACGATGACGCAGAAATTGCGAGGCGATCGCAATTTCTGCTTCATCAAGGAGGGGAGGCGCTGGTCTGCATGCTGGGCGGCCCCCAGCATGCGATCCAAAGGATAGCAAATTCTGCTGATTAGCAGAATTTGCTATCCTTACTGAATTAGCCCCTTAATAAGGAGTACCAAAAAATAGGAATTTAATACCTACCGGTAATTCCTTTTCTCCTAGTTCGTAGTGGATACTGGGGTCTTGTACTTTAGTACCATGGGGTATAGGTTGGGTCCACTGGAGCCTGGCACTTTTAAACCTTTAGTGTATGTATGTGTGTGCTGGCTCTATGCCCCTCCTACCAGACTCAGTCTAGGAAAACTGTACCCGAGGAGACGGACATAACATGAGAGAAGAAACAATACAACAGCGTTGAGGCAACAAGCCAACACACAACCATAAACGATAGGAGGGCGCTAACCAAAACAGAGGATAGCAACACCAACCTAACCAGGATAGCACAGCTATCCCAACAATGTAACTGGACCGCAACGCCGGTCCAACCAAATACCTACACAGGTAAGCAGGAACGAAGCACTGAGGCGGGCGCCCAGTATCCACTGCAGACTAGGAGAAAAGGAATTACCGGTAGATATTAAAGTCCTATTTTCTCTTACGTCCTAGTGGATACTGGGGTCTTGTACTTTAGTACCATGGGGAAGTCCCAAAGCTCCCAAACGGGTGGGAGAGTGCCAAAACCTCTGTAAAACCTACTGACCAAACTGAAAATCATCCTTGTCCAAGGTGTCGAACCTACAGAATTTAACAAACATGTTCGAACCAGACCAAGTAGCAGCTCGGCACAACTGAAGGGCCGATACGCCCGGGCAGCTGCCCAGGAAGATCCCACGACAATCTTGGAGGCATCATAAAGGACAAACAGCGAGTCAGATTTCCTATGACGGGCCGTCCGTTTGACATAAATCCTCAGAACCCTGACCACATCCAAGGACTCAGGACCAACGGAAGCGTCAGACAACACTGGAACCACAATAGGTTGATTCACATGAAAGGCTGACACCACTTTAGGCAAAAACGGAGGACGGGTCCTAAGTTGGACACTGTCTGCATGAAAAATCAAATAAGGGCTTTTACAGGATAAGGCCCCTAATTCAGAGACACGTTTGGCAGACGCCAATGCTAATAACATCACCGTCTTCCAGGTGAGAAATTTTAACTCCACCCTATGTGAGGTTCAAACCAGTCCGATTGGAGAAAGGACAGAACCACACTGAGGTCCCATGGAGCCGTGGGAGGTACAAAGGGCGGTTGCAAATGAAGAATTCCCTTCGGGAAAGTTTGAACTTCAGGCAACACAGCAAGTTGTTTCAGGAAGAAAATAGAGAGCGCAGAAATCTGAACCTTGATGGAGCCTAACCGTAGGCCCATATCAACTCGCGCTTGCAGGAAAAGTAGAAAACGACTGATTCTAAATTCCACTGGAGACACCTTTCTACTTTCACACCAGGAAACATACTTTCCCCAGATACGATGATAACGTTTTGACGTCACCATCTTCCTGGCTTGGACCATGGTGGAAATAACCCAGGAGGGAAGACCTTTTCTTGCTAGAATCTCCCTCTCAACTTCCAAGACATCAAATGTAGGCGCTGTAAGACTGGATAGACGAACGGACCTTGCTGAAGAAGATAGATAGTTTAGGAGCGGCAGAGGCCAGGGATCCTCCAGAGCCATGGCTAGGAGGTCCTAGTACCACGTCCGCGAAGGCCAATCTGGGGCAATTAGAATTGCCAGAACGCTCTCCCTTTTTAGTCTTTTCAGAACTCTTGGGATCAGCGGTAGAGGAGGGAAGAGGTACACAAACAGGTACGGCCAAGGAGTAGTCAGCGCGTCCACTGATACAGCCTGCGGATTCCTAGTTCTTGAAGAGTAACGTCATAGCTTCTTGTTGAGACGAGAAGCCATCAGGCCTATCTGCGGACAGCCCCACTGGTGAATTAATTGTTGAAACACATGTGGATGTAGACCCCATTCCCCCAGAATGAGGTCGTTTCTGCTGAGGAAGTACGCTTCCCAGTTGTCCACTCCTGGAATGAATATGGCTGAGATTGCCCTTGCGTTGGCCTCTGCCCAGAGGAGGATTTTGACACTTCTCGCATCGCTGCTCTGGTTCCCCCTTGTCGGTTTATGAACGCCACCGCCGTGGCGTTGTCCGATTGAACCTGGATCGCTTGATCCCTCAGTAGATGGGAAGCTTGCAGAAGGGTATTGTAAATTGCCCTGAGTTCCAGGACGTTTATCGGTAGAGTAGATTCAAATATGGAAAAAGATATGTAGCCTGCATTGGCGCTCCGACTTACAGATGTATCCCTAAAATCAATTAAGAATGTATGACCCCACAGGATCAATTAAACCAATAATTTGGTTCCATAAAAAATGTATTTATTGACACAAATGAACTCACTGACAAATAACATACATAAAGTGCAATTTAGGACCTGATAACAGTGACCGATTAAAGTGACCATGCAGTTGGTAAACAAGGATCTCTCACCATATGGCAGGATTGCGGTGGGCTAGCTTATGAAAAAGCAGTATGGGTCCAAGGCTGAAGTAGCCCGGCACCACCGCAATAGGCTTAATTCAGCGTGAAAGTCCTTCAGCTTGCATCACTGCTCCTCGTCCAAAAAACTCCTCCGTCCAAAGACAACGCGTTTCGGTCATGTACCTATGACCTTTTTCAAGTATTGGATGGAGGATCCTTTCCCTGGGACTGTATTTATACCCCTTTCGTTGATTACAACTCCTTACACCTGTTCGTGAATGGTCCATGGTTGCCGAGCATGTTTTCCCGGAAGTGCCGCGTTTTGCGTTCCAACCGTGACCGGAAATGGCGCACTCTGCGTTTCAGCGCTAGCCGGAAGTGAGATAACTTGCGCTCCATTTCAATACCAGCATTATAGGCATAGCGGTTTAGATTCTAGCTAGTTCCACTTTACTGGATTTATTTAATACACGATGCATCTCTCTCTTTGTTGGCTCCAAATTTATAATGGGTCCATATTGGAATAAATGGATTGATCACTCAAACCGAGGCCATCTCCGCCATCTTTGAAGAGGGAAAATAGCCCTTTTCCTGATGTAATCATTCAAAAAGGCTTTTATCCATTACTGGGATTTCTCTGACGTCCTAGTGGATGCTGGGAACTCCGAAAGGACCATGGGGAATAGCGGCTCCGCAGGAGACTGGGCACAAAAGTAAAAGCTTTAGGACTACCTGGTGTGCACTGGCCCCTCCCCCTATGACCCTCCTCCAAGCCTCAGTTAGATTTTTGTGCCCGAACGAGAAGGGTGCACACTAGGTGGCTCTCCTGAGCTGCTTAGTGAAAAAGTTTAAGTATAGGTTTTTTATTTTCAGTGAGTCCTGCTGGCAACAGGTTCACTGCACCGAGGGACTAAGGGGAGAAGAAGCGAACTCACCTGCGTGCAGAGTGGATTGGGCTTCTTAGGCTACTGGACATTAGCTCCAGAGGGACGATCACAGGCCCAGCCATGGATGGGTCCCAGAGCCGCGCCGCCGGCCCCCTTACAGAGCCAGAAGACAGAAGAGGTCCGGGAAATCGGCGGCAGAAGACGTCCTGTCTTCAATAAGGTAGCGCACAGCACCGCAGCTGTACGCCATTGCTCTCAGCACACTTCACACTCCGGTCACTGAGGGTGCAGGGCGCTGGGGGGGGGCGCCCTGAGACGCAATAAAAACACCTTAGATGGCAAAAAATACATCACATATAGCTCCAGGGCTATATGGATGCATTTAACCCCGGCCAGTTTTTTCCTTAAAAAAGCGGGAGAAAGGCCGCCGAGAAGGGGGCGGAGCCTATCTCCTCAGCACACAAGCGCCATTTTCCCTCACAGCTCCGCTGGAAGGACGTCTCCCTGACTCTCCCCTGCAGTCCTGCACTACAGAAACAGGGTAAAACAAGAGAGGGGGGGCACTAATTTGGCAGATTAATCAATACAGCAGCTATATAAAGGGGAAAACACTTATAGAAGGTTATCCCTGTATATATATAGCGCTCTGGTGTGTGCTGGCAAACTCTCCCTCTGTCTCCCTAAAGGGCTAGTGGGGTCCTGTCCTCTATCAGAGCATTCCCTGTGTGTGTGCTGTGTGTCGGTACGTTGTGTCGACATGTATGAGGAGGAAAATGGTGTGGAGGCGGAGCAATTGCCTGTGTTAGTGATGTCACCCCCTAGGGAGTCGACACCTGACTGGATGGTCTTATGGAGAGAATTACGTGATAGTGTCAGCACTTTACAAAAGACCGTTGACGACATGAGACAGCCGGCAAATCAGTTAATACCTGTACAGGCGTCTCAAACACCGTCAGGGGCTCTAAAGCGCCCGTTACCTCAAAACAAACGTATTTTCCAGTAGGGCCACACGTTACATGATCACGGCAATGAAGGAGGTTTTGAACATTTCTGATACTACAAGTACCACAAAAAAGGGTATTATGTGGGGTGTGAAAAAACTACCCGTAGTTTTCCTGAATCAGATGAATTAAATGAGGTGTGTGATGAAGCGTGGGTTTCCCCCGATAAAAAACTGCTAATTTCTAAAAAATTATTGGCATTATACCCTTTCCCGCCAGAGGTTAGGGCGCGTTGGGAAACACCCCCTAGGGTAGATAAGGCGCTCACACGCTTATCAAAACAAGTGGCGTTACCGTCTCCTGATACGGCCGCCCTCAAGGAGCCAGCTGATAGGAAGCTGGAAAATATCCTAAAAAGTATATACACACATACTGGTGTTATACTGCGACCAGCAATCGCCTCAGCCTGGATGTGCAGTGCTGGGGTGGCTTGGTCGGATTCCCTGACTGAAAATATTGATACCCTGGACAGGGACAGTATATTATTGACTATAGAGCATTTAAAGGATGCATTTCTATATATGCGAGATGCACAGAGGGATATTTGCACTCTGGCATCAAGAGTAAGTGCGCTGTCCATTTCTGCCAGAAGAGGGTTATGGACGCGACAGTGGTCAGGTGATGCGGATTCCAAACGGCATATGGAAGTATTGCCGTATAAAGGGGAGGAGATATTTGGGGTCGGTCTATCGGACCTGGTGGCCACGGCAACGGCTGGGAAGTCCACCTTTTTACCCCAGGTCACCTCTCAGCAGAAAAAGACACCGTCTTTTCAAGCTCAGTCCTTTCGTCCCCATAAGGGCAAGCGGGCAAAAGGCCACTCATATCTGCCCCGAGGCAGAGGAAGGGGAAAAAGACTGCAGCAGGCAGCCTCTTCCCAGGAACAGAAGCCCTCCCCCGCTTCTGCCAAGTCCTCAGCATGATGCTGGGGCCTTACAAGCGGACTCAGGTACGGTGGGGGGTCGTCTCAAAAATTTCAGCGCGCAGTGGGCTCACTCGCAAGCGGACCCCTGGATCCTGCAGGTAGTATCTCAGGGGTACAAATTGGAATTCGAGACGTCTCCCCCTCGCCGGTTCCTGAAGTCTGCTTTACCAACGTCTCCCTCCGACAGGGAGGCGGTATTGGAAGCCATTCACAAGCTGTATTCCCAGCAGGTGATAATCAAGGTACCCCTCCTACAACAGGGAAAGGGGTATTATTCCACGCTGTTTGTGGTACCGAAGCCGGACGGCTCGGTGAGACCTATTTTAAATCTGAAATCCTTGAACACTTACATACAAAGGTTCAAATTCAAGATGGAGTCACTCAGAGCAGTGATAGCGAACCTGGAAGAAGGGGACTATATGGTGTCTCTGGACATCAAGGATGCTTACCTCCATGTCCCAATTTGCCCTTCTCACCAAGGGTACCTCAGGTTTGTGGTACAGAACTGTCACTATCCGTTTCAGACGCTGCCGTTTGGATTGTCCACGGCACCCCGGGTCTTTACCAAGGTAATGGCCGAAATGATGATTCTTCTTCGAAGAATAGGCGTCTTAATTATCCCTTACTTGGACGATCTCCTGATAAGGGCAAGATCCAGGGAACAGTTAGAGGTCGGAGTAGCACTATCTCAAGTAGTACTACGACAGCACGGGTGGATTCTAAATATTCCAAAATCGCAGCTGATTCCGACGACACGTCTGCTGTTCCTAGGGATGATTCTGGACACAGTCCAGAAAAAGGTGTTTCTCCCGGAGGAGAAAGCCAGGGAGTTATCCGAGCTAGTCAGGAACCTCCTAAAACCAGGCCAAGTGTCAGTGCATCAATGCACAAGGGTCCTGGGAAAAATGGTGGCTTCTTACGAAGAGATTCCATTCGGCAGATTCCACGCAAGAACTTTTCAGTGGGATCTGCTGGACAAATGGTCCGGATCGCATCTTCAGATGCATCAGCGGATAACCCTGTCTCCAAGGACAAGGGTGTCTCTCCTGTGGTGGTTGCAGAGTGCTCATCTTCTAGAGGGCCGCAGATTCGGCATTCAGGACTGGGTCCTGGTGACCACGGATGCCAGCCTGAGAGGCTGGGGAGCAGTCACACAGGGAAGAAATTTCCAGGGCTTGTGGTCAAGCATGGAAACGTCATTTCACATAAATATCCTGGAACTAAGGGCCATTTACAATGCCCTAAGTCAAGCAAGGCCTCTGCTTCAGGGTCAGCCGGTGTTGATCCAGTCGGACAACATCACGGCAGTCGCCCACGTAAACAGACAGGGCGGCACAAGAAGCAGGAGGGCAATGGCAGAAGTTGCAAGGATTCTTCGCTGGGTGGAAAATCATGTGATAGCACTGTCAGCAGTGTTCATTCCGGGAGTGGACAACTGGGAAGCAGACTTCCTCAGCAGACACGACCTCCACCCGGGGGAGTGGGGACTTCACCCAGAAGTCTTCCACATGATTGTGAACCGTTGGGAAAAACCAAAGGTGGACATGATGGCGTCCCGCCTCAACAAAAAACTAGACAGATATTGCGCCAGGTCAAGGGACCCTCAGGCAATAGCTGTGGACGCTCTGGTAACACCGTGGGTGTACCAGTCAGTGTATGTGTTCCCTCCTCTGCCTCTCATACCCAAGGTACTGAGAATCATAAGAAGGAGAGGAGTAAGGACTATACTCGTGGCTCCGGATTGGCCAAGAAGGACTTGGTACCCGGAACTTCAAGAGATGCTCACGGAGGACCCGTGGCCTCTACCTCTAAGAAAGGACCTGCTCCAGCAGGGACCCTGTCTGTTCCAAGACTTACCGCGGCTGCGTTTGACGGCATGGCGGTTGAATGCCGGATCCTGAAGGAAAAAGGCATTCCGGATGAAGTCATCCCTACCCTGATCAAAGCCAGGAAGGATGTAACCGTGCAACATTATCACCGTATTTGGCGTAAATATGTTGCGTGGTGTGAGGCCAGGAAGGCCCCTACAGAGGAATTTCAACTGGGTCGTTTCCTGCATTTCCTGCAAACAGTCTATGGGCCTAAAATTAGGGTCCATTAAGGTTCAAATTTCGGCCCTGTCGATTTTCTTCCAGAAAGAACTGGCTTCAGTTCCTGAAGTTCAGACGTTTGTCAAGGGGGTACTGCATATACAGCCTCCTTTTGTGCCTCCAGTGGCACCTTGGGATCTCAATGTAGTTTTGGGGTTCCTAAAATCACATTGGTTTGAACCACTCACCACTGTGGACTTAAAATATCTCACATGGAAAGTGGTAATGCTGTTAGCCCTGGCTTCAGCCAGGCGTGTTTCAGAATTGGCGGCTTTATCCTATAAAAGCCCTTACCTAATTTTTCATACGGACAGGGCAGAATTGAGGACTCGTCCTCAATTTCTCCCTAAGGTGGTTTCAGCGTTTCACTTAAACCAGCCTATTGTACCTGCGGCTACTAGGGACTTGGAGGACTCCAAGTTGCTGGACGTAGTCAGGGCCCTGAAAATATATGTTTCCAGGACGGCTGGAGTCAGAAAATCTGACTCGCTGTTTATCCTGTATGCACCCAACAAACTGGGTGCTCCTGCTTCTAAGCAGACTATTGCTCGTTGGATTTGTAGTACAATTCAGCTTGCACATTCTGTGGCAGGCCTGCCACAGCCAAAATCTGTAAAAGCCCATTCCACAAGGAAAGTGGGCTCATCTTGGGCGGCTGCCCGAGGGGTCTCGGCTTTACAACTTTGCCGAGCAGCTACTTGGTCAGGGGCAAACACGTTTGCTAAATTCTACAAATTTGATACCCTGGCTGAGGAGGACCTGGAGTTCTCTCATTCGGTGCTGCAGAGTCATCCGCACTCTCCCGCCCGTTTGGGAGCTTTGGTATAATCCCCATGGTCCTTTCGGAGTTCCCAGCATCCACTAGGACGTCAGAGAAAATAAGAATTTACTTACCGATAATTCTATTTCTCGTAGTCCGTAGTGGATGCTGGGCGCCCATCCCAAGTGCGGATTGTCTGCAATACTTGTACATAGTTATTGTTACAAAAATCGGGTTATTATTGTTGTGAGCCATCTTTTCAGAGGCTCCTCTGTTATCATGCTGTTAACTGGGTTCAGATCACAGGTTGTACGGTGTGATTGGTGTGGCTGGTATGAGTCTTACCCGGGATTCAAAATCCTTCCTTATTGTGTACGCTCGTCCGGGCACAGTATCCTAACTGAGGCTTGGAGGAGGGTCATAGGGGGAGGGGCCAGTGCACACCAGGTAGTCCTAAAGCTTTTACTTTTGTGCCCAGTCTCCTGCGGAGCCGCTATTCCCCATGGTCCTTTCGGAGTTCCCAGCATCCACTACGGACTACGAGAAATAGAATTATCGGTAAGTAAATTCTTATTTTCTTACTCCTTTTTTGAGGAAAGAGACCCCCTCTGACCAAACTACGTGGTACTTCGTATTCCCACTAGTCCATCCCTATTACCCGAGAGGGGTCCCTCTTCTATACTGATGTAATGTATGGAGTTCCCATCACGAATTCATATAAGACATGCATCGCCGTCGTTGATGTGTATATAAAAGAAAAATAAACAAACAGTTTAAAACACACATAAAAGTTCAGAAATATAAAGTGCATCACAAGATATATAAAATCAATCTATAAACCACTTCAATTCGAAGTCAACATTGTGACCATTTAGTCTCAGGGAATTTAGATCGAAGATCCAACGCATCTCATTTTGCGCAAGGCATTTATCAAGATCTCTATTTTTCCAATTCGATTTTACTTGTTGAATTCCCAGATATCTCACAATATGTCCCTCACATTTCTTGTGTACCTTACTGAAATGTTCTGAAAATGGGTGACTATCCAGACCCTTACGGATGTTATACACATGTTCCGCCATTCTAGTTTTTAAGGGTCTAGATGTTTTTCCCACATATATCTGTCCACACCTGCATTCAAGTAAGTAGATAACATTTCTTGAATGACAGGTGATAAAATCCCTAATTTTATACTTTTTTCCATTCACTATGAATTCTGTAACTTTACGAGGGAGATCTTTTTTGGTGGTAGTCCGACACATGAGACAGGCCCCACATCTATGAAAACCCTGGTTACATGTTCTAACCAGGGAATTTTCAGGTAGGCTGCTCTTCACCAACCTGTCCTTCAGAGACTTGGCTTTTTTGTAGATGAAAGTGGGTTTTTTGGGGATGATTTGCCCAATAATTGGATCATCTTGTAGGATTCTCCAATTCTGTTTAAAAATTATTTCAATTCTCTTGTAATGTGCACCATATTGGGTGATGAATGCCCATTCATATGGGTTCCCACTTGATTCTAAGGTGGTTTTCTCTTTCAATAATATTTTTCTATCTGTGCTCCTCACCTGCTCCTCTGCTTTTTCTAATGTAGACTCTAGGTATCCCTTCTCACGAAAGCGATCCCCCATCTCCTTTATCTGTACATCTAATACTTTTGGGTCCGTACAGTTTCTTTTCAACCGCTTATATTGGCCCCCTGGGATATTTTCCAGCCACTTCTGGTGGTGCTCACTGTCTATGTTAATATAAGCGTTGGAATCCGTTGGTGTGCGGTGAGTTTGTGTACAGATAGAGATGTCTTCAATGTATATTTTCAAATCTAAGAAAACTAACCTTTTTACTATGAGTGAAGGTTAAATGAATGTTAAAACTATTTTGATTAAGAGATTCTAAAAAAGGTGGTAGACTCTCGTCTGGTCCAATCCAGATAAAAAATATATCGTCTATAAACCTCCACCATGACACCAGGTTCACTCCCAGTGCCCTAACGGTGTCTATGGTTTGCATCTCCCAGTAGGCCATGTATAAATTGGCATAACTGGGAGCGAACCTGGTGCCCATGGCCGTGCCCCTGATCTGGAGGTAATAGACACCATCAAAATAAAAGTAGTTGTTGGTGAGAATGAAATCAATTGATTCTAAAATGAAAGATTTCACCACATCTTTGTACTCACTCTTCTGTAAAAAATATTCAATGGCCCTTTTCCCCTCACTCCAATTGATAATGGTGTAGAGGGTACTAACATCGGCACTCACCATAGTGCACCCCTCATTCCAAGATATTGCCTCTAGTTTCCTCAACACATCCCCTGTATCTTTCAGAAAGGCAGGGGTATTTGCAACAAGAGGTTGAAGGAACGAATCAACCATGGCTGATAGATTGGACGACAGACTGTTGGTGCCCGTAATAATAGGGCGTCCAGGGGGATTTTCCGAATCCTTATGCACCTTTGGTAGGGTATAGATGGTGGGTGTGGATGGGTTGTCAATATGGATGAAATCACGTTCTTCTGTGGATATAGCTCCATTTTCTACTGCCTTATTGGTCAGTTCTTCCAATTTTTTCACCATATTGACAAGAGGGTCCGCCTTCAGCTTCCTATAGATCTCGGAATCCCCCAGTTGCCTCTCAATTTCCTTGGTGTAATTTGCTTTACTCATGATAACCACCCCCCCTCCCTTGTCGGCCGGCTTGATTATAATTTCTTTATTGTTCTGTAAAGATACCAATGCAGTTTTTTCTTTTTGTGTAAGATTACTTTTCTTAGATCTGGGGATTTATCTCAATTCCTTCATTACGATGGAATTAAAGCATTCTATACTGCCCCCTTTAACATGTTGGGGGTAGAAATGCGATTTCTTTTTGAACCCCTTTCTATCGACCCCCTGAGTATCCCCCTGAGTACCATTCTTTGGGTCCTTCCCCTCAAATAATTTTTTTAGACTTAATTTCCTTATGTATTTTTGCAAATCACAAATATTTCGAAGGGGTTGGGGTCACTTAAGGGGGAAAATTTTAGCCCCTTCAAAAGGACCGATCGTTCAAACTCAGATAGAGTATGGTCACTGAGGTTGAAGATTTTACTGGTGGGTACCACTGGGGGTGTACTGCGATTTCTTTTCTTTTTAATCGAATCTTTATCTTTAGATGCAAGGATTTTTTTCCTTTTTGGGACACCTCCTCTCTTTCCCCTCCTGGTGGGTTTCTGTTCTATTTCTTTCTTCTCTGAGACCAAATTCCCCGGTCTAAAAAACTAGGGTTCCTAAGTGGCGTTTGCTAAACATCTTCCCTTCTCGATTCGTTCCTACTGTCATAGTGTTGATTACTCATTCGAGGTATCTCCCTTTGGGGCTTGGGAACTTCTTGATGGTTTTTGTGTACCTGATACCACCTATTGGGGTTTTCCCAATGTGTATCCCTTCTGTCTTGGGGTTTATTTTTTCCCCAGGATTTCCAGTTCTCTCTCCCATCTCGAAAGGTTGGTTGGTAGGGACTTCTCTCCTCCCTAAATTGCCTATCCCTAGGAAATCTTGAAGGGTGGTATGATCTATTTTCCACAAACTTCTCCTGCCTGTAGTGGAATTGCTTCCCCCTTTTCCGCCATGTAGGAGTCCTAGTGGATTCCTTAATGGTGGATAGTTTCTCTACAACTCCTTTGGTAGGGTCTTCATGTATGGTTTCCTTGGAGTCCCTGATGAATTTCTTTTTCTTCCTATTTTTTAATTCATTGGTTTCCTTTTCTAATATAGTGAGGATCAGTTTCTCTTTAGCCTTTACCTCCTCTAAATCACAAAAAGTATCAACCAGGGTTTTTTGTGGGGCCTGTCTCATGTGTCGGACTACCACCAAAAAAGATCTCCCTCGTAAAGTTACAGAATTCATAGTGAATGGAAAAAAGTATAAAATTAGGGATTTTATCACCTGTCATTCAAGAAATGTTATCTACTTACTTGAATGCAGGTGTGGACAGATATATGTGGGAAAAACATCTAGACCCTTAAAAACTAGAATGGCGGAACATGTGTATAACATCCGTAAGGGTCTGGATAGTCACCCATTTTCAGAACATTTCAGTAAGGTACATAAGAAATGTGAGGGACATATTGTGAGATATCTGGGAATTCAACAAGTAAAATCGAATTGGAAAAATAGAGATCTTGATAAACGCCTTGCGCAAAATGAGATGCGTTGGATCTTCGATCTAAATTCCCTGAGACCAAATGGACACAATGTTGACTTCGAATTGAAGTGGTTTTTAGATTGATTTTATAAATCTTGTGATGCACTTTATATTTCTGAACTTTTATGTGTATTTTAAACTGTTTGTTTCTTTTTCTTTTATATACACATCAACGACGGCGATGCATGTCTTATATGAATTCGTGATAGGAACTCCATACATTACATCAGTATAGAAGAGGGACCCCTCTCGGGTAATAGGGATGGACTAGTGGGAATACGAAGTACCACGTAGTTTGGTCAGAGGGGGTCCCTTTCCTCAAAAGGAGTAAGAAATCCCAGTAATGGATAAAAGCCTTTTTGAATGATTACATCAGGAAAAGGGCTATTTTCCCTCTTCAAAGATGGCGGAGATGGCCTCGGTTTGAGTGATCAATCCATTTATTCCAATATGGACCCATTATAAATTTGGAGCCAACAAAGAGAGAGATGCATCGTGTATTAAATAAATCCAGTAAAGTGGAACTAGCTAGAATCAAAACAGCTATGCCTATAACGCTGGTATTGAAATGGAGCGCAAGTTATCTCACTTCCGGCTAGCGCTGGAACGCAGTGCGCCATTTCCAATCGCGGATGGAATGCAAAACGCGGCACTTCCGGGAAAACATGCTCGGCAACCATGGACCATTCACGAACAGGTGTAAGGAGTTGTAATCAACGAAAGGGGTATAAATACAGTCCCAGGGAAAGGATCCTCCATCCAATACTTGAAAAAGGTCATAGGTACATGACCGAAACGCGTTGTCTTTGGACGGAGGAGTTTTTTGGACGAGGAGCAGTGACGCAAGCTGAAGGACTTTCACGCTGAATTAAGCTTATTGCGGTGGTGCCGGGCTACTTCAGCCTTGGACCCATACTGCTTTTTCAGAAGCTAGCCCACCGCAATCCTACCACATGGTGAGAGATCCTTGTTTACCAACTGCATGGTCACTTTAATCGGTCACTGTTATCAGGTCATTTGTGTCAATAAATACATTTTTTATGGAACCAAGTTATTGGTTTAATTGATCCTGTGGGGTCATACATTCTTAATTGATTTTTGGGATACATCTGTAAGTCGGAGCGACAATGCAAGCTACATATCTTTTTCCATATTTGAATTTTAGGGAATTCATGTGTTTTTCCCTCCATGTGTAGAAGCAAGGCTGCCTTGATTTATTTACTGCGCATTCACTGTTGTTGTACACCCCCATTTCTTTCGGTAGAGTAGATTCCTAAACCGACCATATCCCCTGAAACTGGGCCCCTTGGGTCACAGCCACCCAACATCGGAGGCTGGCATCTGTTGTCAGTAGAATCCACGAGTGGATATCGAAATTCCTGCCTTCTACCAGGTGAGGAACTTGTAGCCACCATAACAGAGAAATCCGGGCTTTTGGAGAGAAGGTCACTTCCTGATGCGTGTGACGTGAGACCCGACCATTTGTCCAGCAGATCCAGCTGAAATGGCCGGGTATGAAATCTGCCGTATGAGATTGCCTCGCAAGCAGCAACCATCTTGTCCTGCAAACGTATGCAAAGATGTATGGATACCTTGTGAGGACGGAGCACTGAGCGAACCAAAGCCTGGATGGCCAAGGCCTTGTCCAACGGGAAAAATACCTTTTGAGATACTGTATCCAGTATCATTCTCAGAAATTGGAGATGTCAGGTCGCTTTCAGGTGAGATTTCTGGAAGTTTAGAAATCCACCCATGATCCTTAAGCAGGCGAGTCGTCAGATCGATGCTATGCAGTAGACGTTCCCTGGACATAGCCTTTATCAGGAGATTGTCCAAGTAGGGGACTATGTTGACGCCCACCATGTGCAGTTGAAGCATCATTTCCGACATGACGTTGGTGAAAACCCTTGAAGCTGTGGACAGGCCAAAGGGCAAGGCCTGAAACTGGAAGTGGTCGTCCAAGATGGCGAACCCGAGGTAAGCCTGATGAGGGGGCCACATGGGAATGTGTAGGTATGCATCCCTGACATCCAGGGATACTAAGAATTCCTCAAAACCGGACACCACTGCATGCAGGGATTCCATCTTGAATTTGAACACCCGCAGATACGGGTTTAGAGACTTCAGGTTTAAGATTGGCTGCACCGAACCGTCCGGTTTTGGAATGACAAAAGGACTTGAGTAAAACCCCCTTTTGTGTAAAGGAGGAGGTACTGGAACTACCACCCCTGCCCACAAAAGTTTTTGAATTCCTTCTTGCAAGGTAACTTTTGCATCTGGTAAAACTGGTAAGGCCGATTTGAAGAATCTGTGAGGAGGAAGTGTTTGAAATTCCAGCCGGTATCCGTGGGAAATGAGATCCCTCACCCAAGGATCCCGGCAGGACTCCGCCCACACGTGGGCGAACTGTTGAAGGCGAGCACCCCCTATCATAGATTATACTGGCCACGTTATCACAAACATCAGAAAATGGATTCTACAGTCCACACAAAGCCTTGAGACAGTGGAAACTGCGGGGCAACAGCCCTGAGCCAGATTGTCCGCGGCGGGCACCGCAGCTCCGGCCCGTGACCGCCGCGTGACTTGCCGCCAACACTGCACCGGGGACCCGCTAACCGAGACACCGGTGTAACACTCACCGCACCTTGTAACTTCGGCATCTGTTAGAGGGTGGCGGCTAGCTGCTGGCGTGGGCACACAAACTAACGATGTGTGATCAGTACCTCGGGAGCTGTGTCCTGTCAGATGGGATTACGAACCATTAACCCTCAGGAGGTGGGTTCGGTCCGCCCTCTAAGTCCCATGAAACAGGTAGCCTGGTTGCTAACCAGAGCTACCTAAAAATAATAAAAATAAAATAAAAAAAATAAGATTTTAAACCTACCGGTAAATCTATTTCTCCTAGTCCGTAGAGGTTGCTGGGGACTCCGTAAGGACCATGGGGTATAGACGGGCTCCGCAGGAGATAGGGCACCTAAAAAGAACTTTGACTATGGGTGTGCACTGGCTCCTCCCTCTATGCCCCTCCTCCAGACCTCAGCTAGAGAACTGTGCCCAGAGGAGATGGACAATACAAGGCAGGATTTAGCAATCCAAGGGCAAGATTCATACCAGCCCACACCAATCATACCATGTAACCTGGAACATACATAACCAGTTAACAGTATGAACAACGACAGTAACGGTCCAAGACCTATTCCAACTGTAACATAACCCTTATGTAAGCAACAACTATATACAAGTCTTGCAGAGTTTCCGCACTGGGACGGGCGCCCAGCATCCTCTACGGACTAGGAGAAATAGATTTACCGGTAGGTTTAAAATCTTATTTTCTCTTACGTCCTAGAGGATGCTGGGGACTCCTTAAGGACCATGGGGTTTATACCAAAGCATCCAATCGGGCGGGAGAGTGCGTAGGACTCTGCAGCACCGACTGAGCAAACGCTAGGTCCTCATCAGCCAGGGTATCAAACTTGTAGAATTTAGCAAAAGTGTTTGCCCCCGACCAAGTCGCCGCTCGGCAAAACTGTAATGCCGAGATGCCTCGGGCAGCCGCCCAAGAAGAGCCCACCTTCCTAGTGGAATGGGCTTTAACCGAATTTGGTACCGGCAATCCAGCCGTAGAATGAGCCTGCTGAATCGTATTACAGATCCAGCGAGCAAGACTGCTTCGAAGCAGGTGCGCCAATCTTATTAGCAGCATACAGAACAAACAAAGCCTCTGTTTTCCTAATTTTAGCCGTTCTGGCTACATAAATCTTTAAAGCCCTGACTACATCCAGGGATCTGGAATCCTCCAGGTCACTTGTAGCCACAGGCACCACAATAGGTTGATTCATATGGAACGAAGAAACCACTTTAGGCAAAAATTGCGGACGTGTCCTCAATTCAGCTCGATCCACATGAAAAATCAAGTAGGGGGCTCTTGTGTGACAAAGCCGCCAATTCAGACACTCGCCTCGCTGATGCCAAGGCCAACAGCATGACCACCTTCCAGGTAAGAAATTTCAACTCAACCTTGTTAAGCGGTTCAAACCAGTGTGATTTTAGGAACTGCAACACCACGTTCAGGTCCCATGGTGCCACTGGAGGCACAAAAGGGGGCTGGATATGCAGCACTCCCTTTACAAACGTCTGGACTTCTGGAAGAGAAGCCAATTCCTTCTGAAAGAAAATCGAGAGGGCCGAAATCTGCACCTTAACAGAGCCTAATTTCACGCCCATATCCACTCCTGTCTGTAGGAAGTGGAGAAAACGACCCAGATGAAAATCTTCCGTAGGTGCATTCTTGGTCTCACACCAAGACACATACTTTCGCCAGATACGGTGATAATGCTTAACCGTCACCTCCTTCCTAGCCTTTATTAAAGTAGGGATGACCTCTTCCGGAATCCCCTTTTTCGCTAGGATTCGGCGTTCAACCACCATGCCGTCAAACATAACCGCGTTAAGTCTTGAAATACACAGGGCCCCTGTTGCAACAGGTCTTCCCTCAGAGGAAGAGGCCAGGGATCTCCTGTGAGCATCTCTTGTAGATCTGAGTACCAGGCCCTTCGAGGCCAGTCTGGGACAACAAGTATTGTCTGTACGTTTCTTTGCCTTATGATCCTCAACACTTTTGTGATGAGAGGAAGAGGAGGAAACACGTAGACCGATTTGAACAGCCACGGTGTTATCAGAGCATCTACTGCCACTGCCTGAGGGTCCCGAGACCTGGCACAGTACCTCCGAAGCTTTTTGTTGAGGTGTGACGCCATCATGTCTATTTGAGGAGTTCCCCAAAGACGTGTTATGTCTGCAAAGACTTCTTGATGAAGACCCCACTCTCCTGGATGGAGATCGTGTCTGCTGAGGAAGTCTGCTTCCCAGTTGTCCACTCCCGGAATGAAGACAGCCGACAGAGCACTTACATGATTTTCCGCCCAGCGAAGAATACTTGTGGCCTCCGCCATCGCGACTCTGCTTCTTGTCCCGCCTTGGCGGTTCACATGAGCCACTGCTGTGACATTGTCTGATTGAATCAGAACCGGTAGGGTTCGAAGAAGACTCTCCGCTTGTCGAAGGCCGCTGTAAATGGCCCTGAGTTCCAAAACATTGATGTGTAGACAGGACTCCTGGTCTGACCAAAGACCCTGAAAATTTTTTCCTTGTGTGACCGCTCCCCATCCTCGGAGGCTCCGTCCGTGGTAACCAGGATCCAATCCTGAATTCCGAACCTGCGACCCTCCAGCAGGTGAGCACTTTGCAACCACCACAGAAGAGACACTCTGGCCCCTGGGGACAATTATTTTCAGATGTAAGTGCAGATGGGACCCGGACCACTTGTCCAGAAGGTCCCATTGAAAAGTCCTTGCATGGAACCTTCCGAAGGGAATGGCCTCGTAGGCCGCCATCATTTTTCCCAGAACTCGAGTGCATTGGTGAACTGACACCCTTTTCGGTTTTAGCAGGTCTCTGACCATATTCTGGATGTCCTGGGCTTTCTCTATTGGGAGGAAGACCTTCATTTGTTCCGTATCCAGTATCATACCTAGGAACGGTAGTCGAGTTGTCGGAATCAACTGTGACTTCGGTAGATTTAGAATCCAACCGTGTTGCTGGAGCACTCTCAGAGAGAGCGCCACACTGCTCAGCAATTTCTCCCTTGATCTCGCTTTTATCAGGAGATCGTCCAAGTATGGGATAATTGTGACTCCATGCTTGCGCAGGACCACCATCATTTCCGCCATTATCTTGGTGAAAATCCTCGGGGCCGTGGAAAGTCCAAACGGCAACGTCTGAAATTGGTAATGACAATCCTGTACAGCGAATCTCAGGTATTCCTGATGGGGGGTCATATATGGGGACATGAAGGTACGCATCCTTTATGTCCAGAGACACCATAAACTCCCCCTCCTCCACGTTGGCTATTATCGCTCTGAGTGATTCTATTTTGAATTTTAATCTTTTTATGTACAGGTTTAGGGATTTCAGATTCAAAATAGGTCTGACCGAGCCTTCCGGTTTCGGGACCACAAATAGGGTTGAGTAGTAACCTCTTCCCTGCTGGTGCAGGGGAACCTTGATTATCACTTGCTGTATACACAGCGTTTGAATTGCAGCTAACACTACATCCCTTTCCGATGTGGAAGCTGGTAGGGCCGATTTGAAAAATCGGCGCGGGGGCACCTCCTCGAATTCCAATTTGTAACCCTGGGAAACTATTTCCAACACCCAGGGATTCAGGTCTGAACTGACCCAGGCCTGACTGAAAAGTTGAAGACGTGCCCCCACCGGTGCGGACTCCCTCTGGGGAGCCCCAGCGTCATGCTTTGGGTTTTGGAGCAGCCGGGGAGGACTTTTGTTCCTGGGCACCTGCCGAAGAAGGTGCTCTTTTGCCTCTGCCCTTACCTCTGGCGAGGAAAGAGGATCCCCGACCTCTTCTGGACTTGTGCGACCGAAAGGACAGGCATCTGATAGGGTGTTACTTTCTTTTGCTGTTGGGGAATATATGGTAAAAAATTTGATTTACCTGCTGTAGCTGTGGTAACCAGGTCCGTCAGCCCATCCCCAAACAATACATCACACTTATAGGGTAGTACTTCCATATGTTTTTTGGAATCCGCATCACCCGTCCATTGGCGAGTCCATAAGGATCTTCTCGCTGAGATAGACATGGCATTGGCCCTAGAAGCTAGCAATCCAATGTCCCTTTGAGCATCCCTCATAAATAAGACTGCGTCCTTTATATGGGCTAGAGTTAAGAATATAGTATCCTTATCCATATTATCAAATTGATCTGTCAGCTCATCTGTCCAAGCTGCAATTGCGCTACACACCCATGCCGACGCAATTGTCGGTCTTAGCACAGCACCCGTATGAGAATAAATACACTTTAAGGTAGTTTCTTGCCTGCGATCTGCAGGGTCCTTAAGGGCTGCTGTGTCAGGAGACAGTAGCGCCACTTTCTTGGACAAGCGCGTCGGGGCCTTGTCCACAGTGGGGGGTGATTCCCAAATCTCCCTGTCCTGCTTAGGGAAGGGGTATGCCATATAAATTCTTTTGGGGATCTGCGGTCTCTTATCCGGAGTCTCCCAAGCTTTTCCAAAGAAATCATTCAATTTATGAGATGTGGGAAAGTTAATAATCTGTTTCCTTTTCCTTAAACATGTGTACCCTTGTGTCGGGGACCGAGGGTTCATCCTCAATATGCAACACATCCCTTATTGCAAGGATATAGAGGAGAAAAGGATCCCCAGTGGTATGCCAATCCCACTCTCCCGGCGCTGTTTAGTAAATTATTATAAATAGGAAAAAATTATTAGTATAAATATATCTCATAGATAAACAGCAGCGTATGTTTTGAGACTTGGTCAGGGTCTCTAGCATAAACAAAGTAATATAGATCTAAGAAACATCGCGCTATTAATTAAATAAAATAAAAAAAAAATATATATATATATATATATATATATATATATATATATATATATATGGATGAATTTTTATAAATGTAAAAATAAGGCCGTGAAGCTGTCAGAAATGAGGTCGGGAGACTGTTTATAAACAATAAAATACTTTATTTTAAACCAAATACTCCACAATGTGGAATATAGAAATAAAATATATTTATAAAATTTCTATGCAAGCATCAAACATTTAATAATTATAAAGCATTCCAAGATATATAAATAAATATAACTGTTATAACAGCTCAGATGAATATGCTATATTGTATTTAAATAAATACTACGTATCTTTTTTAGAGACAATATGTATCAATAAATACAATCCTTTGCAAGATCCACACGGGTTTAGCAGATGGCTTTATATGCCGGCGTCCCGGCTATAATGATTGATTCAGAATAAACTGAAAGTTTAATATTTACCGCCTGTGGCTGTCACAATTGTGACTGAAATCGTCCTTCCTTTCCCGGTGGTGAGGCTGTCACCGCCCCTGGCGTGAAGTATCGTGTGTCCGTAAATAATTAAGAGCCAAAGGACTCACGGATCGTTCCTGCTGAGGTGTTGTGCCGTCTTCCCTCTCCCGGTGGTGAGGCCGTCACCGCCCCGGGTGATGAACTCCGAGTGTTCGTAGATGCCGCCCACAGATATCCTGCTGTCGATATGCTGCAACGTGATGGTATTCAGCAGACAGGTTAACAAGCAGGTGGAACGGCAATGTAGGAAGGTGCTTACTAATGATGATACTGCCGCAGGATCTCTGTATATACTTTCAAGAAGCCAAATCGGTTTTATCCCGGTGGATCAATGCACTGCTGGATATCCAATGTAGCGTCAACGCGTTTCGTCCCACAATGCCTTGGGACTTCCTCAAGACTACCATTTAGTTAGGATGTTCCTTTTTTATATAGCTAGCAATGATCACTAATTAATTAATTGATTTCAGCTATTTGCAACAGATTGGTTTTAAAACCACACATAGTCTCTGAATTTCCATATAGATCAGTATTTATCCTTTATTTAGTTCCAGATGCTTGTAAAAATATCATACTAATTATAAAAATAGATGTTTAACATAAATAATAAGTAAAATATATATAACAAAAAGGTCTCCCAACCTTACACTCTAATTATTTAAGATTTATACAAGGCATTTGTATCTTTAGTATATCTCAGCTGAATAGAATTTCAAGCAATCAGATAGTGAAGCTGATCTACGCTGCCAAATTTCTCTATTTATAAAAGATAAATGTCAGAGAGGAAAGAAAATAATAGAGAGGAAAAGAGAGAAAAAGTAATAATAATAATAATAAAAAATAAAAACGTAGTTTCCTTTGTTATAATTATATATAATATATATTTCAAAAGGATAAATGAACACTTATCCGGAAGACTTATTTAATAATTTTTCCTTTATCTAGAAGTTCTAAAATATGCACAATTTGCTAAATAGGAAAGAAGTGTGTTTTGTTAGAGAGGAAGAATTTACTATTAATGATGTTAATCTTAATATTATTGTTGTACCACAAGGAAGGGGATAAAACAAGGAGAAGAAAAGGAGGGGGGGGGGGAGGGAAAAGGGGAACGGGGGTAGGGAAAAAGGGAAGGGGATGGGGGAAGGAAAGGGGGGGGGGGGGGGGGGAAGGGAGAAGAGGAAGGAGGAGGGAATAGGTGAAGGAACCAAATAGTAAAAGAGATATTATAAAACTGTTTTATCTCAGTATATCTATTCAATATTTAATATCTAGACCAGACTCTACCTTCACATATATTCAATCGTCAAGACATGTGTAGTCAAGTGCCTCATTTAAACCTTTAGGTATAAGAGTCTCTAGTTTAAATATCCAGGAGGACTCACCAATACACAATTGTCTGAATCTATTTCCACCTCTTTTTGTATTTGTAAATCTTTCCACTGCTATAATCGACAGACCCATAGGGTTTCCTCCATGATGTCTTGCAAAGTGACGTGAAACACTATGTGTCATTTTTTTATTTATGATGTTACATCTATGTTCCCTAAACCTGCTCTTTATACTTCTAGTAGTCCTTCCTACGTACTGTAGGGAGCATGGACATTGAAGGACATAAACACAGTAGGTAGATTCGCAGTTGATGTATTGTTTTATATCAAAAGTATCCCCATTGGAACTTGAAGTTATACTGGTGGTTTTATTAAGCATGAATTTGCATGTTAAACAAACAGTTTTATTACATCTATATGAACCCACCATTTTAGTTTTCAACCAGTTCTTTGAATTTTCCGTTTCTTCTAAAGATTTTAACATACTTGGGGCTAATAATAGCCTTATATATATATATTTTATTTTATTTAATTAATAGCGCAATGTTTCTTAGATCTATATTACATCCCTTATTGCCACAATCATACACTGAATGGTTTTAGTCACCTTAGGGTGCAATTTTACTTCGTCGTAGTCGACACTGGAATCAGAATCCGTGTCGGTAGTAGTGTCTTGTGTTAAGGGACGCTTTTGAGACCCCGACGGGCCCTGTGAGTCGGTCCAATCTGAGGATTGACCCCCTGGTGCCCCCCCTAATTCAGCCTTATCAAGCCTCTTATGTAAAGATGCCACACTTGCATTCAACATATGCCACATGTCCTTCCAATCCGGAGTCGGCACAACCGACGGGGACACGCCACTCATTTGCTCCACCTTCTCCTTGGAGAAGCCTTCCGCCTCAGACATGTCGACACACACGTACCGACACCCCACACACACAGGGATTAACCTATAAGGGGACAAAACCCCAACCAGGCCCTAAGGAGAGACAGAGAGAGCGTATGCCAGCACACACCAGCGCTTAAAAACACTGGAAAAAATATGACCAGATAGCGCTTTTCTATATATAATATGCCAATTCCCACTCACTGCGTCGCTAATGTGCCCCCCTCCTCTTTTTTCCAGCCTGTGAAGTTCAGCAGGGGAGAGACCAGGGAGCCAGCATTTTCCTCATGCAGCTTCTGTGGAGAAAAAGGCGCTGGTTAGTGCTGAGGATGAAGCCCCGCCCACCCGACGGCGGGCTTCGGTCCCAGTGATTTTTCAATAAAAATGGCGGGGGGATCATAGATTTACTGCCTCCGCAGTCTAATCAATCTGCATTTGCCCAAATGTGAGGTTTATTGCTGCCCAGGGCGCCCCCCCCTGCGCCCTGCACCCTTCAGTGCTGCTCTGTGTGTGTGTGACTGGGAGCAATGGCCTTACCTCATGAAGATCTGATGTCTTCTGCCGCCTAAGATGTCTTCTGCCTTCTCATCCGGCTTCTATCTTCGGCATCTGTGAGGAGGACGGCGGCGCGGCTCCGGGACGAACCCCAGGTGAGACCTGTGTTCAGACTCCCTCTGGAGCTAATGGTGTCCAGTAGCCTTAGAAGCAGTGCCCAACTTGACAAGCCAGCTCTGCTTCTCTCTCCTCGGTCCCACGATGCAGGGAGCCTGTTGCCAACAGGACTCCCTGAAAATAAAAAACCTAACAAAATTCTTCTTCAACAGAAAACTCTGGAGAGCTCTCTGCAGTGCACCCATTCTCCTCTGGGCACAAGATCTAACTGAGGTCTGGAGGAGGGGCATAGAGGGAGGAGCCAGTGCACACCTATAGTCAAAGTTCAATTTAGGTGCCCTATCTCCTGCGGAGCCCGTCTATACCCCATGGTCCTTACGGAGTCCCCAGCATCCTCTAGGACGTAAGAGAAATAAAGGAAACTCTCTGGAGCTCCAGAGACATGCACCCGGCTCCTCGACACATTTTTCTAAACAGAGTCTGGTAAGAGGGGCATAGAGGGGAGGAGGCAGCACATACATACACACACTAAAGGTTTTAAAGTGCCAGGCTCCAGTGGACCCGATCTATACCCCGTGGTACTAAAGTACAAGACCCCAGTATCCACTAGGACGTAAGAGAAAATAAGAATTTACTTACCGATAACTCTATTTCTCGTAGTCCGTAGTGGATGCTGGGGACTCCGTAAGGACCATGGGGAATAGCGGCTCCGCAGGAGACTGGGCACATCTAAAGAAAGCTTTAGGACTATCTGGTGTGCACTGGCTCCTCCCCCTATGACCCTCCTCCAAGCCTCAGTTAGGATACTGTGCCCGGACGAGCGTACACAATAAGGAAGGATTTTGAATCCCGGGTAAGACTCATACCAGCCACACCAATCACACCGTACAACTTGTGATCTAAACCCAGTTAACAGCATGATAACAGAGGAGCCTCTAGAAAAGATGGCTCACTACAGCAATAACCCGATTTTTTGGTAACAATAACTATGTACCAGTATTGCAGACAATCCGCACTTGGGATGGGCGCCCAGCATCCACTACGGACTACGAGAAATAGAATTATCGGTAAGTAAATTCTTATTTTCTCTAACGTCCTAAGTGGATGCTGGGGACTCCGTAAGGACCATGGGGATTATACCAAAGCTCCCAAACGGGCGGGAGAGTGCGGATGACTCTGCAGCACCAATTGAGAGAACTCCAGGTCCTCCTCAGCCAGGGTATCAATTTTGTAGAATTTTACAAACGTATTTGCTCCTGACCAAGTAGCTGCTCGGCAAAGTTGTAAAGCCGAGACCCCTCGGGCAGCCGCCCAAGATGAGCCCACCTTCCTTGTGGAGTGGGCATTTACAGATTTTTGGCTGTGGCAGGCCTGCCACAGAATGTGCAAGCTGAATTGTACTACAAATCCAACGAGCAATAGTCTGCTTAGAAGCAGGAGCACCCAGCTTGTTGGGTGCATACAGGATAAACAGCGAGTCAGATTTTCTGACTCCAGCCGTCCTGGAAACATATATTTTCAGGGCCCTGACAACGTCTAGCAACTTGGAGTCCTCCAAGTCCCTAGTAGCCGCAGGCACCACAATAGGTTGGTTCAGGTGAAACGCTGAAACCACCTTAGGGAGAAACTGAGGACGAGTCCTCAATTCCGCCCTGTCCGAATGGAAAATCAGATAAGGGCTTTTACAGGATAAAGCCGCCAATTCTGACACGCGCCTGGCCCAGGCCAGGGCCAACAGCATGACCACTTTCCATGTGAGATATTTTAACTCCACAGATTTAAGTGGTTCAAACCAATGTGACTTTTGGAACCCAAAAAACTACATTGAGATCCCAAAGTGCCACTGGAGGCACAAAAGGAGGCTGTATATGCAGTACCCCTTTTACAAACGTCTGAACTTCAGGGACTGAAGCTAGTTCTTTTTGGAAGAAAATTGACAGGGCCGAAATTTGAACCTTAATGGACCCCAATTTCAGGCCCATAGACACTCCTGTTTGCAGGAAATGTAGGAATCGACCCAGTTGAATTTCCTCCGTCGGGCCTTACTGGCCTCGCACCACGCAACATATTTTCGCCAAATGCGGTGATAATGTTTTGCGGTTACATCCTTCCTGGCTTTGATCAGGATAGGGATGACTTCATCCGGAATGCCTTTTTTCCTTCAGGATCCGGCGTTCAACCGCCATGCCGTCAAACGCAGCCGCGGTAAGTCTTGGAACAGACAGGGTCCTTGTTGGAGCAGGTCCCTTCTTAGAGGTAGAGGCCACGGATCCTCCGTGAGCATCTCTTGAAGTTCCGGTTACCAAGTCCTTCTTGGCCAATCCGGAGCCACGAATATAGTGCTTACTCCTCTCCATCTTATCAATCTCAGTACCTTGGGTATGAGAGGCAGAGGAGGGAACACATACACTGACTGGTACACCCGCGGTGTTACCAGAGCGTCTACAGCTATTGCCTGAGGGTCCCTTGACCTGGCGCAATACCTGTCGAGTTTTTCCCAACGGTTTATAATCATGTGGAAGACTTCTGGGTGAAGTCCCCACTCTCCCGGGTGGAGGTCGTGCTGAGGAAGTCTGCTTCCCAGTTGTCCACTCCCGGAATGAATACTGCTGACAGTGCTATCACATGATTTTCCGCCCAGCGAAGAATCCTTGCAGCTTCTGCCATTGCCCTCCTGCTTCTTGTGCCACCCTGTCTGTTTACGTGGGTGACTGCCGTGATGTTGTCCGACTGGATCAACACCGGCTGACCTTGAAGCAGAGGTGTTGCTAAGCTTAGAGCATTGTAAATGGCCCTTAGCTTCAGGATATTTATGTGAAGTGATGTCTCCAGGCTTGACCATAAGCCCTGGATATTCCTTCCCTGTGTGACTGCTCCCCAGCCTCGCAGGCTGGCATCCGTGGTCACCAGGACCCAGTCCTGAATGCCGAATCTGCGGCCCTCTAGAAGATGAGCACTCTGCAACCACCACAGGAGGGACACCCTTGTCCTTGGTGACAGGGTTATCTGCTGATGCATCTGAAGATGCGACCCGGACCATTTGTCCAGCAGGTCCCACTGGAAAGTTCTTGCGTGGAATCTGCCGAATGGGATTGCTTCGTAGGAAGCCACCATTTTACCCAGAACCCTTGTGCATTGATGCACTGAGACTTGGCTCGGTTTTAGGAGGTTCCTGACTAGCTCGGATAACTCCCTGGCTTTCCCCTCCGGGAGAAACACCTTTTTCTGGACTGTGTCCAGGATCATCCCTAGGAACAGAAGACAAGTCGTCGGAACCAGCTGCGATTTTGGAATATTGAGAATCCAATCGTGCTGCCGCAACACTACCTGAGATAGTGCTACACCGACCTCCAACTGTTCCCTGGATCTTACCCTTATAAGGGAATCGTCCAAGTAAGGGATAACTAAAATTCCCTTCCTTCGAAGGAATATCATCATTTCGGCCATTACCTTGGTAAAGACCCGGGGTGCCGTGGACCATCCATACGGCAGCGTCTGAACTGATAGTGACAGTTCTGTACCATAAACCTGAGGTACCCTTGGTGAGAAGGGTAAATTTGGACATGAAGGTAAGCATCCTTGATGTCCCGAGACATCATGTAGTCCCCTTCTTCCAGGTTCGCAATCACTGCTCTGAGTGACTCAATCTTGAATTTGAACCTCTGTATGTAAGTGTTCAAAGATTTTAGATTTAGAATCGGTCTCACCGAGCCGTCCGGCTTTGGTACCACAACAGTGTGGAATAATACCCCGTTCCCTGTTGCAGGAGGGGTACCTTGATTATCACCTGCTGGGAATACAGCTTGTGAATGGCTTCCAAAACTGTCTCCCTGTCAGAAGGAGACATCGGTAAAGCCGACTTTAGGAAAACGGCGAGGGGGAGACGTCTCGAATTCTAATTTGTACCCCTGAGATATCACCTGAAGGATCCAGGGGTCTACTTGCGAGTGAGCCCACTGCGCGCTGAAATTCATTGAGACGGGCCCCCCACCGTGCCTGATTCTGCTTGTAAAGCCCCAGCGTCATACTGAGGGCTTGGCAGAGGCGGGAGAGGGTTTCTGTTCCTGGGAACTGGCTGATTTCTGCAGCCTTTTTCCTCTCCCTCTGTCACGGGGCAGAAATGAGGAACATTTTGCCCGCTTGTCCACGAAAAGACTGCGCCTGATAATACGGCGTCTTCTCATGTTGAGAGGCGACCTGGGGTACAAACGTGGATTTCCCAGCTGTTGCCGTGGCCACCAGGTCTGAAAGACCGACCCCAAATAACTCCTCCCCTTATTAAGGCAATACTTCCAAATGCCGTTTGGAATACGCATCACCTGACCACTGACGTGTCCATAACCCTCTACTGGTAGAAATGGACAACGCACTTAGACTTGATGCCAGTCGGCAAATATTCCGCTGTGCATCACGCATATATAGAAATGCATCTTTTAAATGCTCTATAGGCAAAAATATACTGTCCCTATCTAGGGTATCAATATTTTCAGTCAGGGAATCCGACCACGCCAACCCAGCACTGCACATCCAGGCTGAGGCGATTGCTGGTCGCAGTATAACACCAGTATGTGTGTAAATACATTTTAGGATACCCTCCTGCTTTCTATCAGCAGGATCCTTAAGGGCGGCCATCTCAGGAGAGGGTAGAGCCCTTACAAGCGTGTGAGCGCTTTATCCACCCTAGGGGGTGTTTCCCAACGCACCCTAACCTCTGGCGGGAAAGGATATAATGCCAATAACATTTTAGAAATTATCAGTTGTTATCGGGGGAAAACCACGCATCATCACACACCTCATTTAATTTCTCAGATTCAGGAAAACTACAGGTAGTTTTTCCTCACCGAACATAATACCCCTTTTTGGTGGTACTCGTATTATCAGAAATGTGTAAAACATTTTTCATTGCCTCAATCATGTAACGTGTGGCCCTACTGGAAGTCACATTTGTCTCTTCACCGTCGACACTGGAGTCAGTATCCGTGTCGGCGTCTATATCTGCCATCTGAGGTGGTAACGGGCGCTTTAGAGCCCCTGACGGCCTATGAGACGTCTGGACAGGCACAAGCTGAGTAGCCGGCTGTCTCATGTCAACCACTGTCTTTTATACAGAGCTGACACTGTCACGTAATTCCTTCCAACAGTTCATCCACTCAGGTGTCGACCCCCTAGGGGGTGACATCACTATTACAGGCAATCTGCTCCGTCTCCACATCATTTTTCTCCTCATACATGTCGACACAAACGTACCGACATACAGCACACACACAGGGAATGCTCTGATAGAGGACAGGACCCCACTAGCCCTTTGGGGAGACAGAGGGAGAGTTTGCCAGCACACACCAAAGCGCTATATATATACAGGGATAACCTTATATAAGTGTTTTTCCCCTTATAGCTGCTGTATTGTTAATACTGCGCCTAATTAGTGCCCCCCTCTCTTTTTTAACCCTTTCTGTAGTGTAGTGACTGCAGGGGAGAGCCAGGGGAGCTTCCCTCCAACGGAGCTGTGAGGGAAAATGGCGCCAGTGTGCTGAGGAGATAGGCTCCGCCCCTTTTTCGCTGACTTTTCTCCTGCTTTTTTATGGATTCTGGCAGGGGTTAAAATTCATCCATATAGCCCTGGGGGCTATATGTGATGTATTTTCGCAAGCCAAGATGTTTTTATTGCTGCTCAGGGCGCCCCCCCCTAGCGCCCTGCACCCTCAGTGACCGAAGTGTGAAGTGTGCTGAGGAGCAATGGCGCACAGCTGCAGTGCTGTGCGCTACCTTGGTGAAGACAGGATGTCTTCTGCCGCCGATTTTCCGGACCTCTTCTGTCTTCTGGCTCTGTAAGGGGGCCGGCGGCGTGGCTCTGGGACCCATCCATGGCTGGGCCTGTGATCGTCCCTCTGGAGCTAATGTCCAGTAGCCTAAGAAGCCCAATCCACTCTGCACGCAGGTGAGTTCGCTTCTTCTCCCCTTAGTCCCTCGATGCAGTGAGCCTGTTGCCAGCAGGTCTCACTGAAAATAAAAAACCTAAACTAAAACTTTCACTAAGAAGCTCAGGAGAGCCCCTAGAGTGCACCCTTCTCGTTCGGGCACAAAGATCTAACTGAGGCTTGGAGGAGGGTCATAGGGGGAGGAGCCAGTGCACACCAGATAGTCCTAAAGCTTTCTTTAGATGTTCCCAGTCTCCTGCGGAGCCGCTATTCCCCATGGTCCTTACGGAGTCCCCAGCATCCACTTAGGACGTTAGAGAAATCCTTTTTTCTCAAATTTTCCCACGCACTTCTATGCTAAGATACTGGTTGCCAGGTGTCTTTAACAAACCATACAAGGGCACTTTGGTCATTGCGCAGAATTGAATTCTCCTTTATATGTTAAATATCACAGTGGTGGTTGTGGACTGAATGCAGCATGTATGCATTTTGCTGCTTTACTAGAACAATTAGGCAAGAATTTAATTAAAAAATACATTTAAAGGGTACACACATTCTAAAAACTTATTTTAAGGTACTAAAGTTATGTATATTTACTCTTAGGGGGCAATTCAACTCCAGGCAATGTGCCCCGTGGCATCAGCTAGATGTTTGGCTAAGCATATTTCTGCCTTTTACAGTAGCTCATCATTTCTAGGATGTGCAGAAAATAGAATCACCCCCTAAACCTACTGTAACGGTTTGTTCACAAAGGTGATGGATGGTACACTGAGTGAGTAAAAGAATCAATGAATATTATACTATTATCAGCATTATATTCATAATCTATTCACGGGGAATATAGCAGAAATAATACCAAAAAGCTACCTGCTCTAAATAAATGCATGTACACAGGAAGATCATGCTTACCAAAAGTACACTAGTTCGCAAGTGGGAATCTGGAGATCGGAAAAGAAATCTACCACAAGTTTCAAGCAGAGTGCAAGCCATTTCAATGTGGTGATGTGAAAAGTCTGACAGCAGCATCTGTGTGGAAAAATTGTAGACATATGAGAATTAAATAATTAGTGGTTTGTCTGTTACAGTTTGAAACAAAGCCTTAAGGATCACTACAATCAGACGCAAGTTCCTTTGAAACGCAAGAGCAGCTATATGTCACACTTACGGTACCTCTGGACTTACCAGGTTTTTGTTCGCAGCCTCAAAGGGCTGCATGCGAAAATCCATGTGTCCAGAGTGAGATCAGGCTATGAGGGAAGACAGTCGTGTTCTACACAGTGGCAACTCGCCCCTCTGGCGTCCAAATGAATTGACCCCTATCTTTAAATTGTAGCATACATTCCTATCTCTCATACATGACCACAAAAGGTGCTTATTTCCTATCCCAGCACAAAAAGGCACTTCTAGTTATAAGATATAGGATTCAAATAATATTTATGCTCATGTTAAATCCTACTCTCTGACTCCATTGTGGGACCCAAAATCCTGGGGCTATAGTCTCCTATATGAAGTGGAAACTTTAATTAGTGCAAAGGACTTGAGCACCTCAGTCTTTCATATCTCCATCCGCTGTTTATTTTCTAATCAAACAGGACAGATAAACTGGCAAAAATGTTGAAAATGAGGTGTGCGCAGATGTTGTTTGCAGTTATATAGGCACAATCCAGTGACTCAAACTATGAACAGACCAATTGCCTAACAAACGGTGTTGGTTTAGTGAAAGATAGCAGGTACAGCTGTACTCACTGTTACATGTACAGTGGTGATGGGGCAGAGTTGAAGTGGAGTGGGGTTTCATAAAGCTCACCAGCTGGTGACTGTATGCTGTGAATGGGTAGCAGTGCAGAGATAAAACACATTGTGGATTGCAGGTAATCCCCAGTCTCCCTGGAGCTAAGTAGGAGAGTTCCGTCTTCCACCACGTCACATTACACCAGGGGTGGGCAATTATTTCAGCTGGGGGGCCACATAACACTTTCCAGTGACTATTCGAGGGCCGCACACACAGAATAAGCCCGTTTATTTATATACTGGCATTTTTCTGCTGTAACTCCAGGAAACCCCCCCCCCCCATATCCCCCATATGTATGCATTATATAGTGAACTAGGTGACTCATCGGGTGGTGGAGGGGCAGGGGCGGGGAGGGGTTCCGTAGGTGCTGCGGGTGGGGAAGGGGCGGGTACGGGGGTGCCGCGGGTGGTGTAGGGGGTCCTGACACCCATTTTATGCCCCACACACAATAATGCCCCTTACAAATGATGCTACACAGTAAGGCTTCTAATTACTTTTAAATTACCTGCCTGTTGTCAGGGGTCTCATGCACGTTGTCATGGGACTCCAGCACTTTGGCAGGGGTTTCATTCGCGTTGCCAGGGGTTTCATGCGCGTTGCCAGGAGTCTCCTGGGTACAGCCCCAGTAAAGTATGGGAGGGTGTTTGAGATGCGCTGGGGGCTGTGGAAGCGCTTCCGTACATTGCAGTGTAAAAACAAAAACCTTAAACTGGCCGCTGCCGAGGAAACAGGCGCTAGAGGTCAAATGTGACCTCTAGCGTCTGTCTCCTCCTTGGCGGCGGCCATTTTTGATGGTTCTTTTAACACAGCAATGTACGGAGGCGCTACCACAGCCCCCAGCGTGCCTCGAACTACTGCGGGGGCTGCGGTGGCTAGCGTTACTGGGTGGCTGGTTCCGTGGGTGCTCCTCGTTGCTCAGGCCCGGGAGCACCCACAGATATATTAGGCCAGACATGTGACTGACTCCGCCTAGCGTAGTGACTCCGCCCAGCGTTATACACTGAATCACAGATCTGGGCTAATATATAGGAGATTATTCACATAATAATGGGGGCTGCCAAATATAACTAGCAATGTCAAAAAAAAGAAGAAGAAAGAAACTGAAGAGCCTTTATTCAAGTACAGAAGCCAGTAATTAAAAAATAAAATAAAAAACTAATGAAAACAAAGAAACAGCATCCAGTATATATTAGCAGCTCCTCTCCCTATCGCTCTCTTTCCATGGGCACAGTTACCAGCTCCTCTCCCTCCCTCCATGGGCACAGTTACCAGCTCCTTCCCCCCTCCCTCCTTGGGCACAGTTATCAGCTCCTTCCCCCTCCCTCTCTCCCTCCATGGGCACAGTTTTCAGCTCCTTCCCCCCACCCTCCCTCCTTGGGCACAGTTATTAGCACCTTCCCCCTCCCTCTCTCCCTCCATGGGCACAGTTTTCAGCTCCTTTCCCCCTCCCTCCCTCCTTGGGCACAGTTTTCAGCTCCTTTCCCCCACCCTCCCTCCTTGGGCACAGTTATCAGCTCCGTCCCCCTCCCTCTCTCCATCCATGGGCACAGTTTTCAGCTCCTTTCCCCCTCCCTCCCTCCTTGGGCACAGTTTTCAGCTCCTTCCCCCCACCCTCCCTCCATGGGCACAGTTTTCAGCTCCTTTATCCCTCCTTCGGCACAGTTTTCAGCTCCTTCCCCGCACCCTCCCTCCTTGGGCACAGTTATCTGCTCCTTCCCCCTCCCTCTCTCCATCCATGGGCACAGTTTTCAGCTCCTTCATCCCTCCTTCGGCACAGTTTTCAGCTCCTTCCCCGCACCCTCCCTCCTTGGGCACAGTTATCTGCTCCTTCCCCCTCCCTCTCTCCATCCATGGGCACAGTTTTCAGCTCCTTTATCCCTCCTTCGGCACAGTTTTCAGCTCCTTCCCCGCACCCTCCCTCCTTGGGCACAGTTATCAGCTCCTTCTACCTCCCTCTCCAAAGTTTTCGGCTCCTTTTCCCCTCCCTCCCTCCTTGGGCAGTTTTCAGCTCCTTCCCCCCACCTTCTGGCAAAGTTACCATCTCCTCCCCCACTCCTTGGGCACAGTTATCAGCTACTTCCCCCATCTTCCCTCTCTCCTTGGGCACAGTTATCAGCTCTCCCCCCCCCACCTCCCTCCTTGGGCAAAGTTATCAGCTCCTTTCCCCCTCCCTCCCTCCTTGGGCACAGTTTTCAGCTCCTTCCCCCCACCTTATGGCACAGTTACCATCTCCTTCCCCCCTCCTTGGGCACAGTTATCAGCTACTTCCCCCATCTTCCCGCTCTCCTTGGGCACAGTTATCAGCTCCCCCCCCGCCCCTCCCTCCTTGGGCAAAGTTATCAGCTCCTTCCCCCTCCCTCTCTCCCTCCATGGGCACAGTTTTCAGCGCCTTCCCCCCACCCTCCCTCCTTGGGCACAGTTTTCAGCTCCTTCCCCCCACCTTCTGGCACAGTTACCATCTCCTTCCCCCCTCCTTGGGCACAATTATCATCTCCTTCCTCCCTCCTTGGGCACAGTTATCAGCTCCTTCCCCCTCCCTCTCCAAAGTTTTCAGCTCCTTTTCCCCACCCTCCCTCCTTGGGCAGTTTTCAGCTCCTTCCCCCCACCTTCTGGCAAAGTTACCATCTCCTTCCCCCCTCCTTGGGCACAGTTATCAACTACTTCCCCCACCTTCCCTCTCTCCTTGGGCACAGTTATCAGCTCCCCCCCCGGGCACAGTTATCAACTTCTTCCCCCCCTCCCTCCCTCCTTGGGCATAGTTAGCAGATCCTTCCCCCCTCCCACAGTGGGCATAGTTAACAGCTCCCTCTCCTCGCCCCACATACTGGGCAGACCTACTGTAGCATTGATAATCCACAGCCGCAGACAGCGCTCCCCCACTACAGACAGTGCAGCTTCATTTAAATCTCCTGGGTCTGAGTGCTGCCATTGGCTCCACCCCCAACTCCGAGTCTCCCCTCGATGCCTGACATCTACCAGCCAGGTCCTTCAGTCCGTCCAGCTACTACAGTACACCTGGCACATCGTGACCTGTTCTCTCCACACACTCAGTGGCGGCTGCAAGTTATTGTAGCGCAATGACAAGCAGCCGGTCGGGCCACTTAGTGGTGGGAGGCAGCGGGCCAGGATGTATTGGTTTGCGGGACGTATTTTGCCCACCCCTACACTACACAGTGGTTTCCACACAGTCTCAAGATGGCCTCAGATGGTAAAACAGTCCCTAGATTAACTGGCCCTGTCACCGTTTTAAACCTACTGATATTCTGAAACCATTTTGCCCAATATGGTGCTACTGTACTAACAGCATCTGGACGCAGTACTGTTTTCGCTTTTTGAGAATGCTCCTAAGTATTACTAGTAGAGAAAAATGGTAAATTAGATGAAAATTACACAGAACAGTCATGGTCTGGACAAGATGTGCATGTGAATACATGGCTCTTGAGCAGAAGCATTATACCTTTTTGTTCAACTGACATACCATATTGACACCTGGCTGACCCAACTCTCCCCAATCTGCTTGAATATCTCAGGGTGTACGAACCGCTCTATGTGGTTCAAAATGTGCCTGCTCAAGTATTCCACCCCTGCTAAGAAAACATCTGATGACTAAATGAATGTGTAGAGACCTTTCCTGCAGAAGAAGGTGAACAAGAACTACAACGTTTCGCGTTGCTCTTAATTCTAGAGCATTTATCTAAAGCATTGCTTCTGATAGGAACACAGACCCTGGACTGACAGTGAAGGAGACTCCCCAGGATCAAAACTACAACAGAGCCCTGATGATTCTGCGCCTTATCCAAGAACGATTTTTACAGAATACATTCTAAGGAGTAGAAAACCTTAACACTCTTGATAAGCACTGGTTCTCTAGTAGCGTCACCAATGGCCCTGCTGATACAACTAATACCCCTTTCAGACTAGCATAAATTTCCAGGGTTATTGGAGTGAACGCACATCAACCCGGGATTTTACTTAGTCTGAAATGGTCCAGAAACAATATCCCGGGTCAAGTGTCCTGGCATTTCATCCCAGGTCGCGACCTGGGTTGAAGACGGAATAGACATGGGCTGCGTGCAGTGTGAACGGGTAAGCAGAGTCAAGGCGACCCGGCACCCATTCTCGGCATAGGAGGAGGTAGTGCTTGGAGATAATCATCTCCAAGTGCCACCTCCTTTAGCGGTGACATCACCAACCCGGCAATATGCCGGGTCAGGCCACAAGTCTGAAAGGGGTCTCAAGCCAGGTTGCACCTGTGTACAAATTCCTGGATGCAACCCGGCTCTGTGAATCGGAGAAGGTATAAATGCATTGGAACATATGGGATCATTTGATATACATTTAGCAATATACAAACACAGAGGCAGCCACAAGACTTCTTTTCAGTTACTTTTCACCTGTGCCAGGAAGGAGGAGACACATTGCTGTTAACTCAATGTATAGTCTGGTACTACTGCACCTGGCCAATGGGAAAGAACCCCCGGTCCCTATTAGTGCAGGAGTGAAGAGGGGACCAGAAAAACATCACACAACAGGAACAGGATGGTGAGAGGGAACTCAGATTGGAACCTTTACTGCTTCTTTGTTTCCTCTAGCAGCAGCATACTAATAAGCACCCTTAGCTGAGGTTCCAGCAGGGTGACTCAAAATATTGACAATATTTAAAGTGCCAACGTCCTATAAAACACTGCATCTTCCCAGGGTCCACTATCCCCCAAAAGATTACATTATGTATTTCTGAACTCTTGGACCACAAAGGGGTATGACGAATGTCATGTTTTGGCAGAAAGGAGATTGTATTAGTTAATCACTTACACACTAGAAAGTGACAAGAAAAAAATCAACATATTCTGTACTTAATATACTGCCTAAGTAGGCTAGCAATTGAAATACAGTAAACAGAATGCTGCATTTTATTTCCTTGTAGAATAGAAAAACAAACAAATATATTTTTTGACAGTCTTGAACATCATAAACGTTATATACACACACACACTAAGGCCGGTGCCAAACAAATGATTTAAAATTGGCTTTCCAGCCTGAAGCTAAAACAACGAAACTTAGCCATAAAGAGAAAACGAATCCCCTGAGAACCACTTCATGTGTGACAAGGGGAAAAAATAAGAATTTACTTACCGATAATTCTATTTCTCGTAGTCCGTAGTGGATGCTGGGGACTCCGTAAGGACCATGGGGGATAGCGGCTCCGCAGGAGACTGGGCACAAAAGTAAAGCTTTAGGACTACCTGGTGTGCACTGGCTCCTCCCCCTATGACCCTCCTCCAAGCCTCAGTTAGGATACTGTGCCCGGACGAGCGTACACAATAAGGAAGGATTTTGAATCCCGGGTAAGACTCATACCAGCCACACCAATCACACCGTACAACTCGTGATCTAAACCCAGTTAACAGCATGATAACAGAGGAGCCTCTAGAAAAGATGGCTCACTACAGCAATAACCCGATTTTTTGGTAACAATAACTATGTACCAGTATTGCAGACAATCCGCACTTGGGATGGGCGCCCAGCATCCACTACGGACTACGAGAAATAGAATTATCGGTAAGTAAATTCTTATTTTCTCTAACGTCCTAAGTGGATGCTGGGGACTCCGTAAGGACCATGGGGATTATACCAAAGCTCCCAAACGGGCGGGAGAGTGCGGATGACTCTGCAGCACCAAATGAGAGAACTCCAGGTCCTCCTCAGCCAGGGTATCAAATTTGTAGAATTTTACAAACGTATTTGCTCCTGACCAAGTAGCTGCTCGGCAAAGTTGTAAAGCCGAGACCCCTCGGGCAGCCGCCCAAGATGAGCCCATCTTCCTTGTGGAGTGGGCATTTACAGATTTTTGGCTGTGGCAGGCCTGCCACAGAATGTGCAAGCTGAATTGTACTACAAATCCAACGAGCAATAGTCTGCTTAGAAGCAGGAGCACCCAGCTTGTTGGGTGCATACAGGATAAACAGCGAGTCAGATTTTCTGACTCCAGCCGTCCTGGAAACATATATTTTCAGGGCCCTGACAACGTCTAGCAACTTGGAGTCCTCCAAGTCCCTAGTAGCCGCAGGCACCACAATAGGTTGGTTCAGGTGAAACGCTGAAACCACCTTAGGGAGAAACTGAGGACGAGTCCTCAATTCCGCCCTGTCCGAATGGAAAATCAGATAAGGCTTTTACAGGATAAAGCCGCCAATTCTGACACGCGCCTGGCCCAGGCCAGGGCCAACAGCATGACCACTTTCCATGTGAGATATTTTAACTCCACAGATTTAAGTGGTTCAAACCAATGTGACTTTTTGGAACCCAAAAACTACATTGAGATCCCAAAGGTGCCACTGGAGGCACAAAAGGAGGCTGTACATGCAGTACCCCTTTTACAACGTCTGAACTTCAGGGACTGAAGCTAGTTCTTTTTGGAAGAAAATTGACAGGGCCGAAATTTGAACCTTAATGGACCCCAATATCAAGCCCATAGACACTCCTGTTTGCAGGAAATGTAGGAATCGACCCAGTTGAATTTCCTCCGTCGGGCCTTACTGGCCTCGCACCACGCAACATATTTTCGCCCAATGCGGTGATAATGTTTTGCGGTTACATCCTTCCTGGCTTTGATCAGGATAGGGATGACTTCATCCGGAATGCCTTTTTTCCTTCAGGATCCGGCGTTCAACCGCCATGCCGTCAAACGCAGCCGCGGTAAGTCTTGGAACAGACAGGGTCCTTGCTGGAGCAGGTCCCTTCTTAGAGGTAGAGGCCACGGATCCTCCGTGAGCATCTCTTGAAGTTCCGGTTACCAAGTCCTTCTTGGCCAATCCGGAGCCACGAATATAGTGCTTACTCCTCTCCATCTTATCAATCTCAGTACCTTGGGTATGAGAGGCAGATGAGGGAACACATACACTGACTGGTACACCCACGGTGTTACCAGAGCGTCTACAGCTATTGCCTGAGGGTCCCTTGACCTGGCGCAATACCTGTCGAGTTTTTCCCAACGGTTTATAATCATGTGGAAGACTTTTGGGTGAAGTCCCCACTCTCCCGGGTGGAGGTCGTGTCTGCTGAGGAAGTCTGCTTCCCAGTTGTCCACTCCCGGAATTGCTGACAGTGCTATCACATGATTTTCCGCCCAGCGAAGAATCCTTGCAGCTTCTGCCATTGCCCTCCTGCTTCTTGTGCCACCCTGTCTGTTTACGTGGGTGACTGCCGTGATGTTGTCCGACTGGATCAACACCGGCTGACCTTGAAGCAGAGGTCTTGCTAAGCTTAGAGCCTTGTAAATGGCCCTTAGCTTCAGGATATTAATGTGAAGTGATGTCTCCAGGCTTGACCATAAGCCCTGGAAATTCCTTCCCTGTGTGACTGCTCCCCAGCCTCGCAGGCTGGCATCCGTGGTCACCAGGACCCAGTCCTGAATGCCGAATCTGCGGCCCTCTAGAAGATGAGCACTCTGCAACCACCACAGGAGGGACACCCTTGTTCTTGGTGACAGGGTTATCCGCTGATGCATCTGAAGATGCGACCCGGACCATTTGTCCAGCAGGTCCCACTGGAAAGTTCTTGCGTGGAATCTGCCGAATGGGATTGCTTCGTAGGAAGCCACCATTTTACCCAGAACCCTTGTGCATTGATGCACTGAGACTTGGCTCGGTTTTAGGAGGTTCCTGACTAGCTCGGATAACTCCCTGGCTTTCTCCTCCGGGAGAAACACCTTTTTCTGGACTGTGTCCAGGATCATCCCTAGGAACAGAAGACGAGTCGTCGGAACCAGCTGCGATTTTGGAATATTGAGAATCCAATCGTGCTGCCGCAACACTACCTGAGATAGTGCTACACCGACCTCCAACTGTTCCCTGGATCTTACCCTTATCAGGGAATCGTCCAAGTAAGGGATAACTAAAATTCCCTTCCTTCGAAGGAATATCATCATTTCGGCCATTACCTTGGTAAAGACCCGGGGTGCCGTGGACCATCCATACGGCAGTGTCTGAACTGATAGTGACAGTTCTGTACCATAAACCTGAGGTACCCTTGGTGAGAAGGGTAAATTTGGACATGAAGGTAAGCATCCTTGATGTCCCGAGACATCATGTAGTCCCCTTCTTCCAGGTTCGCAATCACTGCTCTGAGTGACTCAATCTTGAATTTGAACCTCTGTATGTAAGTGTTCAAAGATTTTAGATTTAGAATCGGTCTCACCGAGCCGTCCGGCTTCGGTACCACAACAGTGTGGAATAATACCCCGTTCCCTGTTGCAGGAGGGGTACCTTGATTATCACCTGCTGGGAATACAGCTTGTGAATGGCTTCCAAAACTGTCTCCCTGTCAGAAGGAGACATCGGTAAAGCCGACTTTAGGAAACGGCGAGGGGGAGACTTCTCGAATTCCAATTTGTACCCCTGAGATATCACCTGAAGGATCCAGGGGTCTACTTGCGAGTGAGCCCACTGCGCGCTGAAATTCATTGAGACGGGCCCCCCACCGTGCCTGATTCTGCTTGTAAAGCCCCAGCGTCATACTGAGGGCTTGGCAGAGGCGGGAGAGGGTTTCTGTTCCTGGGAACTGGCTGATTTCTGCAGCCTTTTTCCTCTCCCTCTGTCACGGGGCAGAAATGAGGAACCTTTTGCCCGCTTGTTCACGAAAAGACTGCGCCTGATAATACGGCGTCTTCTCATGTTGAGAGGCGACCTGGGGTACAAACGTGGATTTCCCAGCTGTTGCCGTGGCCACCAGGTCTGAAAGACCGACCCCAAATAACTCCTTCGCATCACCTGACCACTGTCGTGTCCATAACCCTCTACTGGTAGAAATGGACAACGCACTTAGACTTGATGCCAGTCGGCAAATATTCCGCTGTGCATCACGCATATATAGAAATGCATCTTTTAAATGCTCTATAGGCAAAAATATACTGTCCCTATCTAGGGTATCAATATTTTCAGTCAGGGAATCCGACCACGCCAACCCAGCACTGCACATCCAGGCTGAGGCGATTGCTGGTCGCAGTATAACACCAGTATGTGTGTAAATACATTTCAGGATACCCTCCTGCTTTCTATCAGCAGGATCCTTAAGGGCGGCCATCTCAGGAGAGGGTAGAGCCCTTACAAGCGTGTGAGCGCTTTATCCACCCTAGGGGGTGTTTCCCAACGCACCCTAACCTCTGGCGGGAAAGGATATAATGCCAATAACATTTTAGAAATTATCAGTTGTTATCGGGGGAAACCCACGCATCATCACACACCTCATTTAATTTCTCAGATTCAGGAAAACTACAGGTAGTTTTTCCTCACCGAACATAATACCCCTTTTTTTGGTGGTACTCGTATTATCAGAAATGTGTAAAACATTTTTCATTGCCTCAATCATGTAACGTGTGGCCCTACTGGAAGTCACATTTGTCTCTTCACCGTCGACACTGGAGTCAGTATCCGTGTCGGCGTCTATATCTGCCATCTGAGGTAACGGGCGCTTTAGAGCCCCTGACGGCCTATGAGACGTCTGGACAGGCACAAGCTGAGTAGCCGGCTGTCTCATGTCAACCACTGTCTTTTATACAGAGCTGACACTGTCACGTAATTCCTTCCAACAGTTCATCCACTTAGGTGTCGACCCCCTAGGGGGTGACATCACTATTACAGGCAATCTGCTCCGTCTCCACATCATTTTTCTCCTCATACATGTCGACACAAACGTACCGACACACAGCACACACACAGGGAATGCTCTGATAGAGGACAGGACCCCACTAGCCCTTTGGGGAGACAGAGGGAGAGTTTGCCAGCACACACCAGAGCGCTATATATATACAGGGATAACCTTATATAAGTGTTTTTCCCCTTATAGCTGCTGTTTTATTTAATACTGCGCGTAATTAGTGCCCCCTCTCTTTTTTAACCCTTTCTGTAGTGTAGTGACTGCAGGGGAGAGCCAGGGAGCTTCCCTCCAACGGAGCTGTGAGGGAAAATGGCGCCAGTGTGCTGAGGAGATAAGGCCGCCGATAAGGGGGCGGAGCCTATCTCCCGTTTTTCTATGTATTCTGGCAGGGGTTAAATGCATCCATATAGCCCAGGAGCTATATGTGATGCATTTTTTGCCATCCAAGGTGTTTTTATTGCGTCTCAGGGCGCCCCCCCCTAGCGCCCTGCACCCTCAGTGACCGGAGTGTGAAGTGTGCTGAGAGCAATGGCGCACAGCTGCAGTGCTGTGCGCTACCTTGTTGAAGACAGGACGTCTTCTGCCGCCGATTTTCCGGACCTCTTCTGACTTCTCGCTCTTTAAGGGGGACGGCGGCGCGGCTCTGGGACCGTCCATGGCTGGGCCTGTGATCGTCCCTCTGGAGCTAATGTCCAGTAGCCTAAGAAGCCCAATCCACTCTGCACGCAGGTGAGTTCGCTTCTTCTCCCCTTAGTCCCTCGATGCAGTGAGCCTGTTGCCAGCAGGTCTCACTGAAAATAAAAAACCTAAACTAAACTTTTCACTAAGCAGCTCAGGAGAGCCACCTAGTGTGCACCCTTCTCGTTCGGGCACAAAAATCTAACTGAGGCTTGGAGGAGGGTCATAGGGGGAGGAGCCAGTGCACACCAGGTAGTTCTAAAGCTTTACTTTTGTGCCCAGTCTCCTGCGGAGCCGCTATCCCCCATGGTCCTTACGGAGTCCCCAGCATCCACTTAGGACGTTAGAGAAAGTTTAAATACCAGTGTCTTAAAATTTGTTGCACATTTACCATAAGAGACTTTTTTTTTGTTCAAGCACATTCTTGTGATGTGCCATTATTTTAGGAACATGGATCTAACATTTTTAAATATGATTTAATTGACATAACAGAACCCAAAAGCATTCTTTCCAAATTGTTAAATAGTACTTATATTGCCGCAGGATTAACACTTAAACTAGGCGAAGATCATCTCTATATATATGTTACTGGATACACACACAGACTACTAAATTGGAGCCATATATCCCGAGTCACCTTGGTACGCCTGCCACTCCATTCCAAACCGAACACTGACCCCACCATTACCATACACGGCTGTATACTTGCCCTGTTTTCAACGGGTCCTCCATCTGTTCTAGCTAAGGTCTGTCATGTTGCTTGCAGCAGTGGGAACCAATGGAAGGGAGGCGAAATGCGCTCCCACTGCGCATGTCAGACTGGACAGACCTTAATTTCAGATATACATACAAAATGTACAAACAATTATACATACCCCCATATAAACAAATAAAACTAAATAAATATAGTATAATACAAACCTTTAAACAATGCAGAGTGTCTGTTCGGCTAAACATTTTAAACTTGGCAAGTTCTCCAATGAATCTCACAGTCTTGTTCTTGGTTTCAATGTTGATCTGATCCTTCTTTCTCACCTAAAAATGTGCAGTAGGTTTTGTAGGATTACTGCTATTATTTTTTGAAAACTCACAATCTTATAGGCAATTCAATAATTATGTCTTTTCACACAAAATGTAAAAATTGTAAAACTTAACAGTACTGTGTGTACGATCTGTGTGCAGTACATCCTGAAACAGTACCTACCACTACTTAGTTAAATAGATTCCTGCTGTTCTCTATGCATCTCAGTAGGTACAAGCTACATTTGAAAAATAAGATATGTTGCTGGCTCAGAGGAATTTTAGTTTAAGTTAACCCGAGGTCAACCTGTGGAGAAATATTTTAACACATACAAAATGTAAGAGGCACTACAAGGTCGATTTAATTAACTTGCACCCACGAGTCCGTGCGGCTATATGCTGCACTCCGGATTCGCTGATTTTTGTTTGCAGACCCACAGGGCTGAGCACAAAAATTAGAGTCCAGGATGAGATCGCGCTGCGAGGGGCAGTTGGCAGCATTTACAGACCATTGCCACAGTAATTCGCTCCTCTCGCGGCTCACTGAACTGACCCCTAAATGTGATTGCATAAAGCTTAACTCATAACAAAAAGGAACAATAGCAGTAACTATAAAAAAAAAGCCTAAAGGTGCATACACACGGAGAGATTTTGGCTATGAGAGATTTTGACTAACTTTTCCCTTGAACTGGCAGTAGGAGATTATGACTAACTTTACCAGAGATTTTGTCTAACTATGCAAGAGATTTTGGCTATGGGAGATTTTGGCTATGGGAGATTTTGACTATCTCATTTAAATAAGGGGATGAGTGTCATATATAGGACGATTTTACAGGGTGGCTGGTATTTAAATAGCTGAAAGTTAAAAAAAAAATTTGCGGGGGGGCGTGGCCGGGCAGCTGAGCTGGAAAGACGTGCTTAGGACCAGCTCCAGGCACCAGAGCCGATAAAAGCCAGATATAGCCCTTAATTTAGCCTGCATTTATCCCCAGCACGATCCTACAGCCTTACAAGGTCCCCCCTGCTCCCATATCGCCGAGTCCCGGAGCCGGAGGAGGCCTCCTGCCTCCTTGCGGGTTGGGGCCTAGGTGTCGGGCGGAGGCCGGGGGCTAAAGTTTGGAGGAAGCCCCGATCGGTGTGGAGGAGTGCGGCGGAACACACAGAAGACAAGCGGGACCCAGCTACACCCTCTGCAGACCCTCTTGTGATCTCCGCGGCTGTGGGGCCCCGTGGGTTTCCGACAACGAAGGAGACGGGGCGCGGGCGGCTGCCTGCGGCGAGCCCTGTGTGTGCCGGGACGAGTGTCGCGATCCGCCGGAGGTTGGCGGCGGACCCTTGCAGCGTGCAGCGGGCGGCGGCGGCGGCCCTGCCCCTCGGTATTGGAGTGGCCTACTCTACCTGGAGGGAACGAGAAGCACCATCCAGGGACCTGGAGGAATCGAGCCGGATGCTGGCGGCCATCTTGGCAGGGGAGACCGGGTGCGGACGCGGCCGGCGGGACCTGGAGGTGAGACTAGGGGAACCTGTGTGGCGGCTGGACCGCAGGCAGGATCCCACCCCTGTGGATCCTGGAAGTGTGCCCCCCAATATATAAATTTATAAATATCTCTGCCTGCCAGACATAGAAGCGGTTATCCGCTGGGCCCGCAGGCCCTGGCCCGCCATAACCCCACTACCCCCTACCTCATATGTACCAGAGCAGCCCAACCTAATCGGGCATTCCACAAAAAAGCCCACTAGGAACCCCCGGAGCCGGACACTTAATCAGGGCAGAGTGACCCACTATCCACCATTTTACATTGCTCTGCTTCCCTCATGATATGTGATCCTGGAGCTCCACCTGCTGGCGGCCCGCATATCTGCTCCCAACTACAGGCTGAGTAGCCTATATCTCATAATGTGACCCATTGGACCATGCCCTGAGTCTCGGGATCATCTATGTTATAAAATAGCAGCTGCTCCGTCTCCACTATCTTAAACACTCCGATGCAGTAATTCTCTTTAACCAGTCCATACACGCGCAACCTCATTATGTCTAAAGGCAACAAAAAGCAACAAGCAGCAGCGGCGACCCCGAACCTGAAGAAATTTGCCTATGCAAATACCAAAAAATCAGACCAAGAGACCACGCCGCATCTCGACGCCTCAGACTCGGAGGACTCCGACCATTCTCCTCTGACCCGGAAGGATCTCCACCTACTTTTCTGTGAAATTAAGGAGACAAGGTGGTCTGTACAGGCGATCCAGGCGGAGGTACACACCGCTATCACATCTCTTAAAGCCGACATCACAGACCTTGGGGACAGAACAGACCACTTGGAGTCCAAAATGGACGAAGTGGTCACCTTTCAGCAGGGGGTGGAAGATGATATCCATACTATGAGACAAGAGATGCGCCTAATCCAGGAACACCAGGAAGACCAGGATAATCGGGCGCGCCGGAATAATCTCCGCATTAGGGGGATCCCCGAAGAAATTGATATGACATCCCTTCCCGGCTTCCTTAAGAAATTGTTCGTTCATCTCTTGCCCTCAACGCCGGAAGATCAATTTCTGCTAGATAGAGCCCACAGAGCACTTCGTCCCCGCTCTCAGGACCAAGCTCAACCAAGAGACGTTATTCTTCGCTGCCACTACTACTCGGCTAAAGAGGACTTGCTCCGGGAGACTAGAAAACTCTCTAAGCTGGACTTTCTGGGTCACTCCCTTCAAATATTCCAGGACATTGCTCCCAGCACGCTAATTAAAAGAAAGGAATTTCGTCCTATCACTCTGGCTCTCCGTGATAAGGGCTTTAGATATAGATGGGGATTCCCCTTCCGCATTCTTGTGTGGCACCACAACCGCCTCCACTCGACTAGAGACCTAGCCGAAGCCAAAGATCTCCTACGCAACCTAGGCGTTACCTCGTCTCTGAATATGCCCGAATCCCCGATGCGGACAAACGAGGCTCCCCACGCAGAATCGTCCGATACCCCGAGACGCTCCCTGAATCGTGATTGGACGCGGGTCCCCTCAACTCGGAAGTCCGCCTCGGTTGGCCGAGACCCATGAGGACAGCCTAGTCTAAAAGTTGCCTTATTCTCCTTTTCTATATTGTTTATCTCTATGTCTGTCTCTCCCAAATGTGTTTTTTTTCTGCTTCCGCCCTAACAGGGTTCCACCCCCCCGTAACAATTACAATGCCATCTAGGTATGACAACTTAATCTGGCCGGTAGTACATGGCTAGACAACCCAGGGGAGGGTGGAGATGGGGCGTAGATATTTATGCATATATCCTTCTAAACGTAGATTCCCAGACTCGGGGCACTGAGATGAGTGCCCACAACCTTTGATGCGTCTGGCTCGGCCAGGCCGCGTCCCCACACTTGGGTCTTATACCCTTGCCCGGTCGTTGTCACTTAGTGACCCCCTATGGTTTCCCCTTGACCGGCACATATGGCCAGATGCCGTTTTTTCTGGTCTCCAACCCCCCTCTCTTCCCTGTCTTTCCCTCGTTTTGTCCTCCCTGTTTCTATCACCATCTCGGTATCTAGGCTTTTTCTTCCCTTTTGTCCGTCCATGCACAATTACCAATCAGAATCTGCATACATTCGCAATCTTTTTGTTCCGGTTCTCTGTAGGGATGCGGTGTCCGGAGGGAGGAGATGAAGCGTTTCGAGACCCGGCCGGACATGGCTCTTAAAGTCTACTCGCACAACGTTAAAGGTTTGAATAGCCCCCAGAAACGCACTAAACTATTTCTCTCCCTTAAGCAGTCCAAAGGAGATTTAGTCTTCCTTCAGGAAACACATTTTAAGAAATCCCTACACCCCGCCCTAAAATCCAAAGCTTACCCACTTACGTTTCACGCATGCGATGCCACACAGAAGAAGAGGGGGGTTTCCATCTTGATAGCTGCCCATCTAACGTTTGAGCTGCTGGACAGTCATGCAGATAAAACAGGTAGATGGCTTATCCTAGTGGGGAAGCTGAATGATACCCTATGCACCCTAATTAACATATATGCACCAAACCAAAACCAAGCTGCATTTTTCAGGAAAATCAGCGCGCAACTAACTAGCCTCGGCCGTGGAGAAGTTATCATGGCTGGGGATTTTAATGAGGTGCTAGATGCCTCTATAGATAGATCATCCCCTCCAAGGCCTGGGCCCCCTCACCACTCCCGCCCGTCGTTCGCATCCCTTGCCTTACTAGACCTTTTAAAAACCCACTTGCTATTTGATTCCTTTAGGATATCTGAACCTTTGACTAGGGACTACACCTTCTATTCCCCGGTACATAAAACGTACTCTAGAATAGACATGATCCTACTCAGCCGGGATATATCCCCAAAACTGAAATCCGCTGGTATCCTCCCCATGGTATGGTCGGACCATTGCCCGATCACTGCCGTACTCCAATCCATTACCCCACGACCCCCTCCTGTTTCCTGGCGTTTGAATGACTCCATCTTACATAACTGTGAAGTCATCTCTCAAATTAAAGACTGCCTGACCGAATACTTCCTTCTCAACGATGTCCCGGAGATATCCCCGACTACCCTCTGGGAAGCACACAAAGCTGTCCTACGAGGCCATCTAATAAGCCAGACGGCTAGGTTTAAAAAATCCCAGAAGCTTAGCTTCCTTTCCCTCTCCACGAGACTCCAGACCCTTGAACGACAACACAAACTGTCCCCCACCACTTCTAACCTGGAGCTCCTGCTAGAGGCTAGGAATGCAATGTCACTTTCTCTGTCGGAACGCACGGCGAAGACTCTTCAGAGGCTTAACCAGACCTTCTACGAGAGAGGTGACAAAGCCGATAGAATCCTAGCATCTCGCCTTAGAGCACAAACCTCTCGTAACAATATCTTAGCGATAAAGTCCGACTCTGGAGTACTTACATATGACCCAGGAGGTATAAACAGGGAATTTCGAGACTATTATACCAAACTATATAACTTAAACCCCAAGACCCCAAGTCCCAACCCCCCTGATGTGTTAATCTCAGATTTTCTCCGACAAGCTGACCTCCCCCAACTATCTGCCACCGATGCGGCAGATTTGAATAGAGATATCACGGAGGAGGAAATAACAGCCGTCCTGAGAAACCTTAAATCTTCTAAAGCCCCAGGCCCTGACGGCTTTACGGGCTCATATTACAAAAAATTTGCCCCCCTGTTGGTCCCCCATTTACGGGTACTGTTTAATGCAGTCCTACAGGGAGCCCCACTACCAAGTACCATGCTGGAGGCCAGAGTTATAGTTATACATAAGGAGGGTAGAGACCCACGAAATTGCGCTAGCTACCGCCCTATATCCCTACTGAATCTTGATATCAAAATATATGCAAAGATCCTGGCCACCCGCCTTAACGGGGTGTTACCTGAATTGATTCATTATGACCAAGTGGGATTCATACCAGGACGCCAGGCCAGAGACAACACTAGAAAAGCGATCGACACTATTCACCTACTAAATATCAGACAAACCCCATCTATTATCCTCTCCCTCGACGCTGAGAAGGCGTTCGATCGCATCTCTTGGCCGTTCTTACTGCAGACTCTTCAGGCATTTGGGATATCGGCGAAATTTCTGACTGGGATCTCAGCACTCTATTCCTCTCCGATAGCAAAAGTTCTTACCAACGGGATACTGTCCCCCCCCTTCCCACTGACTAATGGAACTAGACAGGGTTGTCCTCTTTCGCCCCTGATGTTTGCCATGGTCATTGAGCCACTAGCAGCTATGATTAGGAAATCAGACAGTGTTCGGGGAGTCCGGGTGGGCCCACAGGAGTCCAAAATCTCCCTTTTTGCCGACGATGTCCTCCTATCTCTGACCCAGCCGCAGTCTTCCCTACCCGCCCTATACAGGATTGTGGAGGAATATGGTTCCCTCTCGGGATATAAAATAAACTACTCTAAATCAGAAGCCATGCTGCTTCATGTCCCTGGAGACACTAGACGATCTCTACAATCCTCCTTTGACTTACGTTGGCAAACCAAAAAGATCAAATACTTAGGAGTCTATATTACCTCCCACTATAATTCCCTATACTCTGAAAATTTTCCACGGATACTGAACAAGATCAAAGCAGATTTGGTAAAATGGAGGACGCACATCATATCCTGGCTGGGTAGGATAATTGCCCTTAAAATGACAGCTATGCCACAACTTTTATATCTTTTTCAGACTCTGCCTGTGAAGGTCCCGGAGAGGGTCCTCAGGGATGCCCAGGCCTCATTTGTGAGGTTTGTCTGGAATGACAAACCCTCTCGGATTGCCTTTAATGTACTTCGACTTCCCCGCACTGCGGGTGGGCGAAGATTCCCAGATATCAAACTTTACTACTTGGCCAGCCATCTTAGTCAAATGGTGGCTTCATTTGCACCCCGTGGCTGTATCGCCTGGGTTGATCTCGCCGCACTATCTATGGGATTCCGCTCACTGGCTTCGCTATGGGGCCTGGGCAAACCACACCAACTGGCCCTTAGAGACATATCACCTTCCCTTAAATTTCACTTATCTACTTGGCACAAATCTATTACGAAATACTGCCTATCTTCCCCACACTCCCCTCTTACACCCCTCTGGGATAACCCAGACTTCCCCGCCGGGACTTCTCCCCGCACATTTACATCCTGGTTTAATGCCCAGATCCTGGTGGTACACGACCTATCCCTTCAAGGCCAATGGATGTCATTAGATGTCATTAAGTCAAAATTTCCCTCACTGGCCCCTCCCTTCTTTGAATACTTCCAACTACGTCACTTCCTTCTATCCCTACCTCAGGCCGACGCCCAGCGGGACCTCACACCATATGAGTCTTTATGTCTTGCAAAACCCATAAGCAGAGGCCTAATCTCAAAAATATATAACCTGTTGGGTGAGATCTCCTCCGGGCCGCAGACCCGCCACGAGCGGGAGTGGGAGAGGGACCTGGGCCCCCCCCCCGACGAAACATGTTGGGAGGAGGTTCGAGAGGGAATTGCTAAAAGCTCAATCTCGACCCGACTCAAGGAGACTTCCTATATATTATACTACAGGTGGTATTATACCCCTGACAAATTATCGCGGATGTTTCCTTCGGCCACCCCGATGTGTTGGCGGGGATGCGGCCTACGGGGTACTCTCCTCCATATTTGGTGGACCTGCCCACGTATCCTTAACTACTGGAGGAGAGTGCTCGACATATTAAACTCCCTAGCAGGGCTTAAGCTTACATTGGACCCTTGGATGTTCCTACTGGCCCGGCCACACCCAGATCTAGACCCCCTACTGAATAAATTATTTTCCCACATACTAGTAGCGGCTAAATCCTTGATTGCTAAAAATTGGAAAAACACCGCTCCGCCCACGATCCCTGCCCTGAACAACCATATATGGTTTGTAGCCAACATGGAAAAAATCACCTATTACCTGCATGACTGCCCCCTCAAATTCGAATTGGTCTGGGGTCCCTGGTTAAATACGCGATCCCCCCCTACTTAGGATTCAATCCCGGCCTTTGGCCCCATCTCATTGTCCCCCGAGTGGGTCGCACCCGGGCCCTCTCTCCGGACGCCGCGTCGAAATAATGGGACCGGACTATCTCTGAACTGCCTCATGTTATACAGGTATGCCCAATGTATGTGAAATGACTATATTACCTTTAAGTAATGCAGACAGTCCTGATATCGTACACACATTGTCGCCTAGAACGGATTTGTTGTCCCCTCTCTCCCCTTCTCCTCTCTTTCTTTTCTGTCTTGCTGTCCCCCCTCCTTACCTCCACGTTACCTTCTGTGGTTCCCATTTCCCCCATGATACGCTCCTGTCTCGAGGAGATATTATGCTTATATGTTAATTATATTTAAAATAATTGGAAAACTCTCGCCTTGAAGACTGTTGTATACATTTTATTTTGCCATTGCTTTCTGTACCACATGCTGTTGTCCTATCAGTCTTTCTTGGTGTGAATAAAGAAAATTGTTAAAAAAAAAAAATTTTGCGTGGGGTCCCCCCTCCTATGTAAAACCAGCCTCGGGCTCTTTGAGCCAGTCCTGGTTGTTAAAATACAGAGGAAAAAATGAGTAGGGTTCCCCCATATTTAGACAACCAGCACCGGGCTCTGCGTCCGGTCCTGGTTTAAAAAATACGGGGGACAAAAGACATAGGGGTCCCCCGTATTTTCCAAACCAGCACCGGGCTCCACTAGCCAGGGAGATAATGCCACAGCCGGGGGACACTTTTATATTGGTCCCTGCGGCCGTGCCATTACCCCCCCAACTAGTCACCCCTGGCCGGGGTACACTGGAGGAGTGAGGACCCCTTAAATCAAGGGGTCCCCCCCTCCAGCCACCCAAGGGCCAGGGGTGAAGCCCGAGGCTGTCCCCCCCATCCGTGGCCCGGTGGATGGGAGGCTGATAGCCTTTCAATAGTAATATTGTTCTTTACAGGAGGCCTACAGGTCCCAGCAAGCCTGCCCCAGCATGTTGGCACTTGGAGAACCACAAGTGCCAGCATGCCCGGACATAAAGGGCCCGCTGGCACCTGTAGTCCACCTGTAAAGAAAATATTTAAAAAAAAACACATTCTTTTAAAAATCCTTTATTAAACTGGGTCTTCACCTGGGGGCGGCGGCCTTTAAGCTCTTTTGCATGGCCGCCGCCTTCCCAGGGCTTCCGGCGTCTTCACCAGGGGGGGGCGCCACCTCCCCAGGGCTTCTGGGGTCTTGCTCCGGCGTCTTCACCTGGTGGGCGGCGGCTGCTAAGCTCTTTTGCATAGCCGCCGCCCATCCAGGACTTCCACGGCGTCTTCAGGAGCTCTTCTCCGCTCCTCCTCCGCCGTCGGACTGACAGCCGCTGCCTCGCGCTGACTTATATAAGTCAGCGGGAGGGGGCGGGGCGATGACGCGGCGAGCCGTGATTGGCTCGCGGTGGCCATCTTGAATTTCAAAAATGACGCTGAGGCGCCATTTTTTAAACTGGTACCGCTCCGCTGCCAAACTCTGCAATAGAAAGGTAAATTTCCCCCGACCGCACCGCTGCCGCAACCCGCTGCCGCCCGCACCGCCACCGCAACCCACCGCCGCCGCAACCCGCCGTCGCCCACACCGCCACCCGCCGCCGCCCGCACCGCCGCCACAACCCGCCGCCACAACCCGCCGCCGCCCGCACCACCGCCGCCTGCACATCGCTATCGCTGGGAAAAATCGCTGGCCTCTTAAAGTGTTAGCGATTTTGACTAACTTTTGCAGCGACATAGCCAAAATTGACTTGCCTGCACTGACTATTTTTCCCAGCGATAGCGACCTAGCGGGGACGCGCATCGCTATCGCTGGCTGTGTACACACGGAGCGATCTGCACTAACTTTCTGAGCGATTTTGACTATATAGTCAAAATCGCTCAGTTATATCGCTCCGTGTGTATGCACCTTAAGAAAGAACAAAAAGCAACACTTCATTACTCATTTAACATACATCTTAACTGACAATTTTTTCCCCACAAAACCGCTCAGAACAACACAGGAACGAACTTGGGCTGTTAGCAAATGACTCTTCCGATACAATTATAAGTATGGTGACAAAGTGAGACTTGCGTTAACCTGTTAAATCCTAAATCTTAGTCCCTAAAGTGCAACAGTTGTCAACTTACATGAAATTTGAAATCCCCTTTCAACATAGAACAAAGGTCTTCTGCAACGTCCGTCATGCATGGGTGCAAGGTAGCAACCAACCTTGCATAAAATGGCAACAGATCCAACCTGATAACAAGAAAATAATAATAAAAAAAAATTAAACGTCAGTTTCCAGAAAGCAGTTCATATGTTGCTTTATGTACATACAAAGATCAGATTTTTGATCAGAAGTTTCTTTAAGCAAAAAAGTCATTTTTGACTGGCGTTCCTTTTAAGACCAACTTTCTAAACTTGAATGCCAAGCCAGTTCTCAGCAACACTGATATTTTACCCCCACTCTGAGATGCCATACTTGATCATTATCTTCACAACCCTGTTGTGTGAGGTGTATCTTTTGTAGGTGTATATTTAAAATAAAGTACATAGCCTAGTCCAAATCCTAGAATATCTACTTTTTAAATGCCTAAATTAACACTTGATAGTATTAACTGCTAAAATTCAACAAAAAGTGATTTAAAAATATACAAACAACATAAAAATAATAGAAGACTGCACATTTAGCAATAACTTAACCCCCCTAGTCTTTATTATGTTTTGAGACAACTAGAGAGGTCCAGAATAATATCCTAGTACTCTTTGTTCTATACATTTCCTTGCTAAAACCCCTTAGATTTAGGGCAGATTTAACACTGAGTGATATTCTATTATCACTTGTTACTTATCTTAAATGGTGCTTCCACTAATCAGTTCCAAACGGTCACGTGTTTTAAAAATGACAGGAGCTGATTGGATGGAGCACCATTTTAGATTAGTCATGAGTGATAACTAGATTATGGGATCCGGTCAGCATACAAGAATTCCAACAGTGGTCAGGAGACTGATGCCGGGATCCCAACATGGATGACAATGCCGGCGCCAGAATCCCAACTGTCGGCATCCCGATCGTAAGTATGCTGGGGAGGGTTATGGATAGGCTGCAGGGGTGGGTGTTTAGAGTTAGGCACTACAAAAGGGAGGGTTAGGGCTAGACTGCAGGGAGGGAAGGTTAGATTTAGGCACTAAGCGGAGAGGGTGAGGGTTAGGCTGCAGGTAGGGAAGGATAGTGTTAGGGGGGTACGGGAAGATGGGTTAGAATACTTACCTAGCAGGTGTCCGGATTCCGCACATCTACTATTATCTACTATATTTCCTCTTCTCCTTCCTTTGAGGATTACACAGAGTATTGGATGAATCATGAGAAGAATTCTCTAATATCGCAGGTTGTGAACTGTGAGATGGACTGAGATTATATTGGTGGAATATTTGTGCAGAGTAGTTATATATAACTGCCGGACTGAACTCAAACTTCAGAACTTTTGGCTATTATTATGCTACTGGAAATGACAACGTCCAGTAGAGCACCTTCATAGTGTTGTGGTTCACAGCATGAATGTGCAGCTGATAAATTTGCTATCATATCCACTTAGAATAGTGGGGGTCATTCCGACCCGATCGCACGGCTGCGAAGCAGGCGCGTCGTTGCCCAGTGAGCAGCGACGCCGCGTACGAAGAAAGCGGTCGCAGCAGCGATCGCAAGAAGATTGGCAGGAGGAAGGCGTTCCGAGGCATCAACTGACCGTTTTCCTGGAGTGGTTCGGCAAACGCCTTGACACGCCTGCGTTCGGAGGGCGGATGTCTGATGTCAAAACCGAAACCAGCATCCCTGAAATCATCGCACCAGGTGAAGTATGTCTAGGGCTAGTCTTGTTTTACACAAAACTTTTTTTGCATACCAGGGCTGCACAAGCGTTCGCAGCCGTGCTATGCAGAAATACACTCCCCTAAAGGCGGCGTCTAGTTGATCGCACGGGCAGTAAAAAGTTGCTACATGCGATCAACTCGGAATGACCCCCAGTATCCCTAAAGCAAGGCATACATTATGTGAGTATTGCCCCAATCTGCTGATAATCAGTGGATCAAAGCATGCCTACCACCAATAAGTGATAATTGGGCATGAAAAAATCCTCCACCATGCCCGACCTATCCAGTCATCGGTCAGCATCATCTGGCAGTATGCACTGCCTGTTTCTTCATAGGGGAGGAACAGGGAAATGTTTCTTCCCCAGGGAAGGAGCGCAGATATTGTGACATTGTGAGATATCTCAGTGTATGTTTATGACGTGCTGGGTGTCAGTAAAAGGTCTGTCGGTCTGACAGGAATTTTATCTCATTGTATATGCTCAGTCTAAGAAATGTTTCCTTGTTAAATCCATAATTCAATCAACGTGCATTGAGGACATACAAAAAACTCCTAACAATACTATACAGCCATAATACCACATTGTTTAATCAGGAACTGTATTGCAATACAAATAAATAAAATTATAGGAAAAGAATATAAAGGATACAGTTCTCTCCAAATAATTTAGTGTTTATTATTTTTCGAATTCTAAAAATGACTTTAGTACATAAAAGTTGCATTAACTAAAAAATAAGAATTTACTCACCGGTAATTCTATTTCTCGTAGTCCGTAGTGGATGCTGGGAACTCCGTAAGGACCATGGGGAATAGCGGGCTCCGAAGGAGGCTGGGCACTCTAGAAAGATCTTAGACTACCTGGTGTGCACTGGCTCCTCCCACTATGACCCTCCTCCAAGCCTCAGTTAGGTACTGTGCCCGGACGAGCGTACACAATAAGGAAGGATTTTGAATCCCGGGTAAGACTCATACCAGCCACACCAATCACACCGTACAACTCGTGATATGAAACACAGTTAACAGTATGAAACAATAGAGCCTCTCAACAGATGGCTCAACAATAACCCGATTTAGTTAACCATAACTATGTACAAGTATTGCAGATAAACCGCACTTGGGATGGGCGCCCAGCATCCACTACGGACTACGAGAAATAGAATTACCGGTGAGTAAATTCTTATTTTCTCTAACGTCCTAGTGGATGCTGGGAACTCCGTAAGGACCATGGGGACCGTAAGGACCAAAGCTCCCAAACGGGCGGGAGAGTGCGGATGACTCTGCAGCACTGAATGAGAGAACTCCAGGTCCTCCTCAGCCAGGGTATCAAATTTGTAGAATTTTTGCAAACGTGTTTGCCCCTGACCAAGTAGCTGCTCGGCAAAATTGTAAAGCCGAGACCTCTCGGGCAGCCGCCCAAGATGAGCCCACCTTCCTTGTGGAATGGGCATTGACAGATTTTGGCTGTGGCAGGCCTGCCACAGTATGTGCAAGCTGAATTGTACTACAAATCCAACGAGCAATAGTCTGCTTAGAAGCAGGAGCACCCAGCTTGTTAGGTGCATATAGGATAAACAGCGAGTCAGATTTTCTGACTCTAGCCGTTCTGGAAACATATATTTTCAGTGCCCTGACAACGTCTAGCAACTTGGAGTCCTCCAAGTCCCTAGTAGCCTAGGCACCACAATAGGCTGGTTCAGGTGAAACGCTGACACCACCTTTGGGAGAAACTGGGGACGAGTCCTCAATTCTGCCCTATCCATATGGAAAATCAAATAAGGGCTTTTACAAGACAAAGCCGCCAACTTTGATACTCGCCTGGCAGAAGCCAAGGCCAATAACATAACCACCTTCCACGTGAGATATTTCAGATCCACGGTTTTTAGTGGTTCAAACCAATGTGATTTTAAGAAACTCAACACCACGTTGAGATCCCAAGGTGCCACAGGAGGCACAAACGGGGGCTGACTCTGCAGCACTCCTTTTATAAATGTCTGAACTTCAGGTACTGAAGCTAGTTCTTTTTGAAAGAAAATCGACAGAGCCGAGATCTGTACCTTAATGGAACCTAATTTAAGGCCCATAGTCACTCCTGCTTGCAGAAAATGCAGAAATCGACCTAGTTGAAATTCCTCTGTTGGGGCCCTTTCGGCCTCACACCATGCAACATATTTTCGCCATATGCGGTGATAATGAGTTGCTGTAACCTCTTTCCTGGCTTTAGTAAGCGTAGGAATGACTTCCTCCGGAATGCCCTTTTCCTTCAGGATCCGGCGTTCAACCGCCATGCCGTCAAACGCAGCCGCGGTAAGTCTTGGAACAGACAGGGCCCCTGCTGCCGCAGGTCCTGTCTGAGTGGCAGAGGCCATGGGTCCGCTGATATAAATTCTTGAAGTTCTGGGTACCAAGCTCTTCTTGGCCATCCACGAGTATCGTTCTTACTCCTCGCCTTCTTATTATTCTCAGTACCTTTGGTATGAGAGGCAGAGGGGAGAACACATAAACCGACTGGTACACCCACGGTGTTACCAGAGCGTCCATAGCTATCGCCTGAGGGTCCCTTGACCCGGTGCAATATCTTTTATAGCTTTTTGTTGAGGCGGGACGCCATCATGTCCACCTGTGGCCTTTCCCAATGGTGTACAAACCTATTGGAAGACTTCTGGAGGAAGTCCCCATTCTCCCGGGTGGAGGTCGTGTCTGTTGAGAAGATCTGCTTCCCAGTTGTCCACTCCGGGAATGAACACTGCTGACAGTGCTAACACATGATTTTCCGCCTATCGGAGAATCCTTGTGGCTTCTGCCATCGCCATCCTGCTTCTTGTGCCGCCCTGTTGGTTTACATGGGCGACTGCCGTGATGTTGTCTGATTGGATCAGTACCGGCTGGTTTTGAAGCAGAGGCCTTGCCGGCCTCAGGGCATTGTAAATGGCCCTCAGGTCCAGAATATTTATGTGTAGGGAAATAACCTTACTTGACCAAAGTCCCTGGAAATTTCTTCCCTGTGTGACTGCCTCCCAGCCTCAAAGGCTGGAATCCATGGTCACTAGGACCTAGTCCTGTATGCCGAACCTGCGGCCCTCTTGAAGATGGGCACTCTGCAGCCACCACAGTAGAGATACCCTGGTCCTTGGAGACAGGGTTATCAGCCTATGCATCGGAAGATGCGATCCGGACCACTTGTCCAACAGGTCCCTCTGAAAAGTTCTTGTATGGAACCTGCCTAATGGGATTGCTTCGTAGGAAGCTACCATTTTTCCCAGGACTCGCGTGCAATGATGCACCGCTACCTATTTTGGCTTCAGGAGGTCTCTGACTAGAGATGACAACTCCTTGGCTTTCTCCTCCGGGAGAAACACTATTTCTGGTTTATGTCCAGAACCATCCCCAGGAACAGTAGACATGTCATAGGAACCAGCTGTGACTTTGGACTGTTTAGAATCCAACCATGCTGTTGTAGCACTTTCCAAAATAGTGCTACCCTGACTACCAACTGCTCCTTGGACCTCGCCCTTATAACGAGATTGTCCAAGTACGGGATAATTACAACTCCCTTTTTTTTGAAGGAGTATCAACATTTCGGCCATTACCTTGATAAAACACCCTCGGTGCCATGTACAGTCCAAACGGCAGTGTCTGGACTTGGTAATGGTAATCCTGTACCACAAATCTGAGGTACTCCTGGCGAGGATGGTAAATGGGGACATGCAGGTAAGCATCCTTGATGTCCCAGGATACCATGTAATCCCCCTCGTCCAGGCTTGGAATAACCGCCCTGAGCGATTCCATCTTGAACTTGAATTTTTGTGTTCAAGGATTTTAAATATAAAATGGGTCACACCGAACTATGCGGTTTCGGTACCCCAACCCGTGTGGAATAGTAACCCCGTCCTTGTTGAAGTAGGGGCACCTTGAGTATTACCTACTGGGAATACCGCTTATTAATTGCCTCTAGCACAGCCTCCCTGCCTGAGGGAGTTGTCAGCAAGGCATATTTTAGGAAACGGCTGGGGGGAGACATCTCGAATTCCAGCTTGTACCCCTGAAATACTACTTGAAAGAAACAGGGATCCACCTGTGAGCGAGCCCACTAATTGCTGAAATTTTTGAGACGGCCCCCCACCGTACCTGGCTACACCTGTGGAGCACCCGCGTCATGGTGTGGCCTCACAGGAGGCGGGGGAAGAATCTTGATTCTGGGAACAGGCTGACTGGTGCAGCTTTTTTCCCTCTACCCTTGTCTCTGTACAGAAAGGAAACGCCATTTGACCCGCTTGCTTTTCTGAAGCCGAAAGGACTGTACCTTTGTCTGTGAGGAAACCTGAGGTAAAATTATTTCTTCCCAGCAGTTGCTGTGGATACGAGGTCCCAGAGACCATCCCCAAATAATTCCTCACCCTTATAAGGCTCTCTATGCGCTTTTTAAGTCAGCATCACCTGTCCAGTGACAGGTCTCTAATACCCTCCTGACAGAATGGACATTACATTTATTTTGGATGCCAGCCGGCAAAATATCCCTCTGTGCATCCCCCATATATAAGACGACGTCTTTAATATGTTTTTATGTTTTCCAACTAGTATCCCTGTTTGACAGGGTCACCGACCATGCTGCAGCAGCACTATCTGCAGGTCTCAGTCTAGTACCTGAGTGTGTAAATACAGACTTCAGGATAGCCTCCTGTTTTTTATCAACAGGTACCTATTAAAGTGGCCGTATCCTAAGACGGCAGTGCCACCTTTTTTGACAAACGTGTGAGCGCCTTATCCACCCTAGGGGATATCTCCCAGCGTAACTTATCCACCTGGCGGGAAAGGGTACGCCATCAGTAACTTTTTATAAATTACCAGTTTCTTAACGGGGGAACCCACGCTTTCACACACTTCATTTATTCATCTGATGGGGGAACAAAACACTGCCTGTTTTTTCTCCCCAAACCTAAAACCCATTTTTAGAGGTGCTTGGGTTAAAGTCAGAAATGTATAACACATTTTTTATTGCCGGGATCACGTCACGGATGTTCCTAGTGGATTGTGTATATGTCTCCACCTTGTCGACACTGGAGTCAGACTCCGTGTCGACATCTGTGTCTGCCATCTGAGAGAGCGGGCGTTTTTGAGCCCCTGATGGCCTTTGAGACGCCTGGGCAAGCGCGGGCTGCGAAGCCGGCTGTCCCACAGCTGTTACGTCATCCACCCTTTTATGTAAGGAGTTGACACTGTCGGTTAATACCTTTCACCTATCCATCCACTCTGGTGTCGGCCCCACAGGGGGCGACATCACATATATCGGCCTCTGTTTTGTCACCATATAAGCCTCCTCATTCAACATGTCGACACAACCGTACCGACACACCGCATACACACAGGGAATGCTCTAAACGAGGACAGGACCCACAAAAGCCCTTTGGGGGGACAGAGTAAGAGTATGCCAGCACACACCAGAGCGCTATATATATACAGGGACTAACTGAGTTATGTCCCTAACAGCTTTTATATAATATACTGTATACAGTGCCAATTTTAATGCCCCCCCTCTCTTTTCCCTCTTACTGTACTGTAGAATTGCAGGGAAGAGCCAGGGAGCTTCCCTCCAGCCGAGCTGTGAGGGAAAAATGGCGCCAGTGTGCTGAGGAGATAGGCTCCGCCCCTTTTTCGCGGCCTATTCTCCCGTTTTTTATGGAATTCTGGCAGGGGTATTTACCTCATATATAGCCCCTGGGGCCATATATTGAGGTATTTTAGCCAGCCAAGGTGTTTTTATTGCTGCCTCAGGGCGCCCCCCCCAGCGCCCCGCACCCTCAGTGACCGGAGTGTGAAGTGTGTGAGAGGAGCAATGGCGCACAGCTGCAGTGCTGTGCGCTACCTTGGTGAAGACAGAGTCTTCATGCCGCCGATTTTCCGGACCATCTTCTTGCTTCTGGCTCTGTAAGGGGGACGGCGGCGCGGCTCCGGGACCGAACATCAAGGCTGGGCCTGCGGTCGATCCCTCTGGAGCTAATGGTGTCCAGTAGCCTAAGAAGCCCAATCCGGCTGCAAGCAGGCGAGTTCGCTTCTTCTCCCCTTAGTCCCTCGCTGCAGTGAGCCTGTTGCCAGCAGGTCTCACTGAAAATAACAAATTCTAAGACTATAACTTTCTAAGAGCTCAGGAGAGCCCCTAGTGTGCATCCAACCTCGGCCGGGCACGAAATCTAACTGAGGCTTGGAGGAGGGTCATAGTGGGAGGAGCCAGTGCACACCAGGTAGTCTAAGATCTTTCTAGAGTGCCCAGCCTCCTTCGGAGCCCGCTATTCCCCATGGTCCTTACGGAGTTCCCAGCATCCACTAGGACGTTAGAGAAATAAAAATAGTTAACATGAGCAGGGTAGTATTGCCATGCTAAAAGATTAAAAGACTCTATTTTTTTTTTTTTTTTAAATACTTTTTATTTCAATCGAAGCGTATCAAAGATTCACAACAAAGTACATTGATAAACATGGTTGATAAAATCCATCACATGAACATTGATTTGTCATATATTCAATGCAAGTTTACATAATAATCTATTATTAGGATATAGTGTAATAAATGTCATAGCGAAGTTTCCTTCAAGTATGGAAAACAAATGGAATAGAATGAGTCCGGATCTGTGCCCACACCCACTTCCCCCTATGATAGGGTGCCTCAGTCCCCTTTAAACTAACCGGCCACGAGCGAAACTGGAGGGTCCTGTTCATAAATTCTAGTTTCGTACCATAAAGTATTACGGAAACATTTCCACACTTGTTCCTTTAATGGGTGGGATAGGGTTTCTATGTAGCTTTCCCATGTTTCAAAAAATCTTTCAGTGAACTTTTCTTTTTGTAGGGAAGCCTCCAGCCATTCCATTCTGAAAATATGGAAGATTTTCCCTAGAAAAAGTGATAGTGGTGGGGCAGAGGGTTGTATCCACATTTGTAAAATGCATTTTTTGGCAGCTGCAGAGATCATCATCAATAACTTTTTAACACCTTGTGCCATCCTAGTGCCTTCCGGCATCATACCAAATATTGCCCATTCAGGGGTGAGCGGTAAATAGTTTACTAGGTGTTGGGTAACATATTTCCATATTTGGAGCCAGAATCTCCGGATTATAGGGCATTCCCATAGACAGTGGAACAGCTCAGCTCGTTGGTTACCACATCTAAGGCAGGACGCGTTTTCCAATAAGCCCATTAGGTGTCTACGGTGTGGTGAAAGATATGTTCTGTGCCATATGTTTAAAAAGAGTTCAGTGTAAGATGCGGCAGGTATCAGCCTGATGGACAACTCGAGGTGTTTCAGCAGATTCGTTACAGAAAGGGATGGGAAATGATCTATCCATTGCGCTAGTCCCGCCGTTGTATCAGTGTATTGTAAGGGTGTGTGCAGGAATGAGTACAGAGTGGAGATAGCCTTAGATGAGGGGTTCCCAGCCAGCAACAGTTTATCTAACGGGTTGTCATAATCCTGTGAGGATAGTGTTCTAGAGACAGTAGCTACGTAATGTTGAGCTTGTAGGTATGCTAAGGGGAATGTATTTAGTATTGGAAAGAGTTCCACTGCCTGTGCCAGTGTGAGTGGTTTTTTTGACTCACCATGTATGAATTGTCGTATTGAAGTGATACCATACCGTTCCCAAAGTGTGAAAGGATGGCTCGCATTGCCATCTTGAAAGCGATTATTGTGGACTAGGGGGAGGAAAAGAGACTTATGTGGATTTAGGGAACATTTGTGTCGTAAAATATGCCAGACTTTCCGAGTGGACATTAGTAGTGGGTTCGCTCGAACCGGGGCAGATATTTCTTCTTCGTGTAGGTGCAAGAAGGTGGTCATACTGCCACCACCCAGGAAGGCAGACTCTAAGGTCGTGTTGGAGTACATATTCCCTCCATGCAGCCAATCTCTCAAATAGCGTAGGTGGGAGGCGTAGCTGTACTCCAGCACATTGGGGAGGTTTACACCTCCATTGTGTCTACGCTGTTGTAATTTTACCAGACTAATTCTTGCTCGTTTACCATTCCAAATGAATGTACGTATTATTTTGTTAATTTCTGTCGTGGCATTTTTAGAGAGTAAAATAGGAAGGGATTGCAAAGGATATAGAAGCCTAGGAAATAAAATCATTTTCACCAGGTTCACTCTGCCCAAAAACGATATTTTAAGATGTCTCCAGCGATCCGTATCCTCCCTCATATTATGTATGATTTGTTTTAGGTTGAGGTTGTATAGATTTGTCAAATTTTTTGGGATCTGTACCCCTAGATAGGTAATCGCTTTAGTTGTCCATCCAACTGTAGCCTCTCTGAACCAGGCTGGGCGCGCATAGCCTGGTTTTAAATATAAGGCCGTGGATTTTTCAAAATTGACCTCGAATCCCGATACTCTTCCAAATTCCCTAATACGTTCCATCAGCGGTCCCAGGGCCCTCCGCGGTTCCGATAAGAACAAGAGGACATCGTCGGCGAATGCCGATATTTTTACCTCCTCCATTCCGACACTGATGCCTTTAAATTGGGACCAGTTCTGTAGCACCCTTAGCATTGGGTCTAATGCTAAGTTGAAGAGTAGGGGCGAAAGGGGGCAACCCTGTCTCGTCCCTCTGGTGAGCTCAATTTTGTCTCCCTTTGTTCCATTAATCAATAGTGAGGTGTGTGGTTGGGTATAGAAAAATTTTATTAGAGATTGGAATGTTAGTCCAAAGCCCCTCCTCTCTAGTATATCGTGTAGATAGGGCCAGGAGACCATGTCAAATGCTTTAGTTGCGTCTAAGCTTAGGAGCATGTTTGGGGTATCCGTCTGGAGATTCGCCGCCATTACTGCAGCTATGGCAGTACGAATTCCCTTTACTGAGTGTCTGCCTTTGGTGAAGCCCAGTTGGTGGTCTGTGAGCATGGATGCAAGAAATGATTGGAGCCTATCTGCCATTATCTTAGCTAGGATTTTGAAGTCAACGTTCAAAAGTGTTATGGGTCGGTATGAGGATGGTAGGGAGAGGTTTTTATTGGGTTTTGGTAAGAGGGTTGTGAAAGCCTGGTTAAAGGTAGGGTACATAGGAAATTCTGATTGGATGTGTCTATATAGGGTATGCATTGCTGGGATGGCATCATGATGTAAGAGCTTGTAGTATTCTATAGAGTAACCATCCGGTCCTGGTGATTTGTTGAGGTGCATAGAAGAGATTGCCTTAGCGATCTCCTCCTCTGTGATTGCTCTCTCGAGGTCTTCCCTCTGTAAGGGTGTTATGCAAGGGAGATTCGCCTCATCTAGTAGTTTATCTGACAAGACCGGGTCATGTGGGGTAGGTGCATAAAGCTGACGGAAATAGTTCTGGAATGTCCGTGCAATGTCCGCAGTTTTAGTGTGTAGGGTGTCAGTGTGGCTATCGAGTATAGTAGATATGTGTCCACGTCGCTTAAAGCTTTTGGTCATATTTGCCAGCAAAGTCCCCGTTTTGTTTCCCCATCGGAAGAATTTTTGTTTAGTGTAGTCCAGTTTTTGCTGGGCCTGTGTTACTAAGAAACTGTCGTACAGTCGGCGTGATTCAATGTAATTGTTATGAGTGATGGAGGTAGGATCTGATATATATGCTGCAAGGTGTGTCCGCATAGTGTTTAATAAATCATCATGGTGTGCCTTGTTTACCCGATTTCTGTTCGCTACATATGACATAATGTGTCCCCTCATCACGACCTTGGATGTTTCCCAGAATAAGACAGGGTTGTCCCAGTGTTCCAGGTTATCATCCGAGAACTCCGCCCATTTCAATCTGAGAAATTTTTTGAATTGTTCTGAGTGGAAGAGGTAAGAGGGGAATCGCCAAAAGAATGGGCGTGAGCCCATGGCTCGGGTATTAAGCGTAATTGAAACTGGTGCGTGGTCAGAGACCGCAATGTCCCCTATCTGGGTATCTATGGTGTCAGAAAGTAGGGGCGTTGACAACAGTATGTGATCTATACGAGAGAAGGACCCATGGACCGCCGAGTGGAACGTGTAAGATCTATCCGTGGGGTTAAGCATTCTCCACGGATCGATTAGAGAATGTTCCGCGAGTAACCTGGAGATCTGGCGCCACTGAGGGGCCATCAGGTTCACCGGTGTCGGGCATTTGTCGATTAGAGGGTCTAAGATTGTGTTAAAATCACCACCTATTATGAGCTCGTGGTTGCTTCTACTATGGAGCAGTTGCGAGATATGTTGATAAAAAGCTGGTTGATCAACGTTTGGAGCATACAAATTGAGCAGAGTGAACCTAGCATCATATACTTGAATATCCATGAGAATATAGCGGCCCTCTGGGTCCATGTTTGTGTTTAGGATAGTGTAGGGGAGGTGTCTCGCCAAGATTATTGCCACTCCGCGTGATTTAGTGCGGTAAGGCGCAGAAAAGCAATCCCCTATCCACCCATCACGTAGGGCAGAGTCCTCCCCTCTTTTCCAATGTGTCTCTTGAATATAGACAATATCAGATTTGAGTTTTTTAAGGGCGGATGTCACTTTTTTGCGTTTTATTGGGGTGTTGAGACCCCCCACATTCCATGAGGTAATTTTAATGGAACGAGGTGATCGTTGGGTAGGGTTGTGTGGTTCAGGGTGATGAGATGTCATCCTATGCCCGTCGGGGGGCGTATGTGACTATGGGTATATCTATTGTATGTGGGATCACCCCTGTCCCAGCAAGCAGGGTAAATCCCAAGGGCGTGTATCAGGCACAGACCCGGACTCAACATAGAGAGTAAAACCATGTTCAGTGAGTATAACCATAAAGATTTCAGCTTCAAAAGAAAATTTTCAAACTTTTTCCCATCCAAACAAATACCACGCCAGCCCCTGAATAACATTTCAGTGGGTGGCAAATATAGATAGAAACAATATATAACATAGAAAATTAACATTACACCAACTATAGGTGTTAACATAGAAGTGGTAAATCCTAAACTATCGATTACCACGAAGTCAGGAGAGCATGTCATCTCAATTCCAGTGAGCCATGTAGGCTCATTAGCGTAGGTGGGCTCTTAATTATGGTCAGGCAGGTGAGTTCCTAGATTGGCGAGTCAGTTGCAGATGGGCCCGGGCTTCAGTCGGGTTGTCAAAAATAAATGTTTGCCCATTCTCGGTGATCTTTAGTTTTGCCGGGTATAGCAGTGCAAAACGTTTGTTATTGTCGGCTAAAAACTTGCAAAGCGGTGAGAACTCTTTGCGTTTCTGGGCCACCGTGGCCGAGAAGTCCTGAAAGATGAGGATCCGATGGTCCTCAACGACCAAGTCGCGGTTCCGTTTAAAAGCAGTTAGGATCTTCTCTTTGTTACGGTAGTCCAGAAATTTAGCGATTACTGGGCGGGGTCTCCTATCAGGTCCATCACGCTCTGGTCCCAATCTATGGGCTCGTTCAATGCGAGGGATGTCCATGTCACTGCCGAGGTTGAGCGCCTCAACCAGACGCGTGCTTATGAAATCTGTCAAGGCCAACCCTCTCATCTGTTCGGGGATGCCCACGAAGCGGAGATTATTCCGTCTGTGTCGATTTTCCAAGTCATCTACCTTGTCGACAAGTGTTTGATAGGAGGCAATGGTAGAGGAGTTGGACGACCGTGTGGCGTGTAAGTCATCTTCAATGTCACTAACCCTTTGTTCTAGTGTGTTCAGTCTATTGGTGTGGTCAGTTAGGGAGGTTAGAGCTGAATCTAGGGATGTTTGTAGTTTGTCCAACCTTTTGTCGATTTTAGGCATGAGTTGGTCGAATTTAGCCTCAAATCTGGGGAGGAAATTTTTGAACTTCTCATCAATCATAGGCATGAGCAACTCAAATTTCTCCTCGATTTTTGGCATTAACACCGTGAGTAAGGACGATGCCACGTCCGAGGGTGGTGTAATAGGGCCTCCACTTTCCCCTATAGAGTGTGCAGGAGAAGAGTTACCCGGCTATGAGGGCGGGGAGGGGCCAGACTTCGCTGGCATTTTTTGGGGGTTAACCATAGTACGAGTAGTTCTGGGTGGAAGTGAGGACAGTGGTTTGTTAAGAAACTTGTCCATACACCAAGTAAGGAGATCAGTGGTCCCAGCTCCAAGGTATTAGGGGTAAAGCAGTTCCGGCCCGGGGCTGGTATAACAAGATAGAAGAGAAACCGCTCTCCTGAGAGTTGATAAGGTCACATTTTAAGAAGTCAAGGAATAAATACTAAAGTAAAAGTGGTCCTGAACGTAATATTCTAGTGAGTATGTTTAGAAGTTTGTACAAGGATCTGAGTAGTAATTGAAGCACTAGTATTAAGGTCTAAGGAATATGATCCGCCCTAATATTTAGTGAGTTACAGATGTTATAAATGTGTTTCTACAAAAGTATAATACAGCACTGTGAATCTTATAACAAATATTTTCAAACCGGCCACCAGGTGGCAATACAATCATAGAAGAGAATATCTGTATGTCAGCTTGCCGGCTGTGTACAGATATGTATGGGTGAAGGAAGAGGGGAGAAAGAATAGAAATAAAATAATAACAATAGTTGTAATAGTCCTGCAATTCAAAAGGGACAAAGACGTGTGTCTTCAGTATATAGGACGTTTCATGAGATGCAGTGTGAGGCTGTATAAGATCAGGTCCCCGGGAATGAGAGCGCTCGTCCAGCGCCGGTATCCCACAGCGGGGGTCACAGGTAGAGGCGCACTCCACAGCAGCAGAAGAAGGAGCAAAATCTCCAGGTTAGTGATGGCAGCACCCGTCCAGCTCCGGCGGCTTGCAGTGGGGGTCACAGGCAGAGGTGCACTCCACAACCGCAGGAGAAGGAGCGGTAATCCCCAGGTCAGTGGTGGCAGCACCCGTCCAGTGCCGGCAGTTTGTAGTGAGGGTCACAGGCATAGGCGGATTCGCGCCAACGCCACGTTGGCGGTCATGCTGGCCGTCAGATCCGATGGCCTAACTCCGGGGCAGATCTCGGTCCTCCTCCACAATGCAGGCACCCCTATTATCAGGAGAGTCCCAGCAATCAGGGGGTATCAGTCTGTAGAAAGTGGGTTCCACAGAAAGGGAGGATTCGGCTGGATATACTGTGCAGTCTGGAGGAGCTCTAAAAAGCGGCCATGCTAGCTGGCTCCGCCCCCGGAAGTCCTAAAAGTCTCTATTTAACAGTTTAATGAGGTCATGATGGCAATAACAAAAAGGTATTTGAAAACCTATGCCAACAATCAGGCTTGGACTGGCCCACAGGGGTATAGGGGAAACCACTGGTGGGTCCAACTGCCTGGGGGCCCACCTCCTGCTTTAAGGATCAGGTTCCAGACTGTGCACTTGAATTATATACATTATACACGTTACCTTATACTGGACTATGGTGTATTTTCTACAGTACATTGCTGTTATTAATCGGTTATAAATCTGGTACATTATCATGCATGCAGCAGCTGAATTTACTGAATATATTTATGAAGGGGCCCAGACGTTGCACTCTCTAATGGTTAGTCAAACCAATGAGGTTGCAGGCCACACCCCCTCTGCAGACAGGACACATCCCTAACAGAGGCCCCTACCACTGCATTCCCCCGGTGGGCCCTACATGCCCCAGTCCGACACTGCCAACAATATACAAATGAATCCGTTCTAGGTTACAGGGGAATCTTAACACTTACATAGAACAATTACTCCACCTAGTGTCCAGTCACATAAAGATCCTTCATAAAACAGATTATATTTATTACACACAGTGTGAATCAGTTGCCTTAGGAGTGATGCACTGAGGATGACTTGCCAACACTGGCCCGGATACTGTCTAGTACCACTTGGAAGAAGGGTACATAAAAAAGCACCCAGGAACAATGATGGTCTGTGAGTCTGGTAGGAGATGGAAAAGCAATAACACAAAATATATATGAGCCTCAGATGAGTAATAAGTAATTTTGTGTCTTCGGCTAAAACCTTAGTATGCTTACTAGGGACACTCCTGTTATGCAATTGTGGACAGGGCATAAAACAAAAACTCTGGGAGTGAACTTTTTTTTTTTTTTTATGAAAGATGTGTTTTTTCCTGCCTGATCATGAGTAGGTTGAGTTTTTAACAGTGGAGGTGGTTGAAGATGTTATTAAGGAAAAGTATTCAGATACTCACAAATTTTAAATGCAATATTTCAGGAGATAGGCGATCTCTTATGCTGGGTACACACCTATAGATATATCTGCAGATCAACTGATCTGCACATATATCTATAGCCGGAACCGGTAGTGTGTTGTGCATTTACACTGCCCGATCCGTCGGTACTGACGTCAAGAACTGGGCAAGCGTTTACATGCGCCCGCCAAGTTCAGCCATCAAACACCGCCGGCTGCTGCAGCTTGTGTACGGGCGGTCAGCTGACCGCCTGTACACACACAGCAATGCACCAATATATCGGTAGATATATTGGTTATCGGCTGTGTTGCAGGGCAGACGCGATATCGTCTGTGAACGACGGCGTTCACAAACAAATAATTTGTATACACTGGCCAACGGACCCACGATATATCGGCAGTTCAATATAATGGCCAATGTATCGGCCAGTGTGTACGCACCATTAGTTTGTAAAAGCATTAAACTACATAGTTGTACAAATATTTAGTAAACTATACAAAAATTGCTAATATTTACAAAAAGGAGACATTAACCTGACATGGAAGGACATGGCTCATTTCATCCATAAATCACATTATGACTAATGAAATATAAAGCAGATTTTTTTGGGGGTGACTTTTTGTTTTTAAATCACTTCCTTGAAAGGCAAAACACTGGTATTTTAGCAACACGATTTAGGCCAAAGACATTTTTTTGCATGCTGTGTAATGCCATTCGATCATAAAATACTTAGGCTATAGTGAACATTAAAGCTGCTCAAAATTTCCTGCTGATAAAGCACCACATTCAATCCTTAACTATACCCTTGCACCTATCCCAGGTGCAGATTGCCATGTCATCAATATGGCTGCATACTGCCTCAATTAAGGAGCATTTACAACGCAAAGCGAACTAGAACACTGACAAATAACTACTGAAGAAAAATACTGAATACTAATAATGCATTTAGCTTTACCTTTGTCTGGGAACAATGAAAAGTGCGCGAACCAGTTTCCTTCTGTTTGCTTTGGTGTTCATATTCATACAGAAATCCATTGCAGCCTAACACAACATAAAACAAAAGATATCAAATAATAGCTAATAGAGTATAAAGCCACAAATATAAGTAAGAATTAAAATAATAAACTATGGAAATTTAAAGCCAAGCCCAGCAGAGAAGATGCTGTGAAGCATATGCCTATGGCTACTGACTAAGGGATGTGTCACTCAGATGTTCCCGACAAAAAGCAGCAATTATAAAGCTACACTCTAGTAGGGACACATATTACTACATAGGAACTACTGTTTCCGTTACATAATGATACTTTAAGTATAAAAAGTGCTGCGGCATACACTGCTTTAATACCTTTAGTGGTACAGCTTGATAGAGAAAGTTAGGTACCTATTGGAGTGTTTATACTGTTTTAGAACTTCACATTTTCAAATCCCTGCTTTATATCCATAATTATGAAAATTAAAAAAAGGACCAATTTATGCAAGATGATCATCTACTTCCTTTTGAATACAGAAGAAGAATGAATAGGATTACAAGGTTTTATGCATGGATACACTGCAGAGAGAGACTTACGATTGGCATGTAAGCAATGATTTGTTACCGAAAATGGAACTCAGAAAACAAATGAATCAAGTATGTAGAGATAAAGATCACAACACAAATAACCTTTTCTAGTCTATTTTATTTTAGAAAGTAGCACTGTGGAGAAATTCTAACAGCCCATTCTACAGAAAGGAACACTATATTTTGTGCAGCAACCAATGAGCTATACGGTACCACTAACTAACGGTGGCGGGGCGCCTGAGGCGGTTCGCACCCTGGGATCTCCCGGTCATTTTTTTTCGGCCCCGACTTGCCCCCGTTTTGTGTGGCCCACCCAGGCAATGCTTGGTTGCCTCCCCCAAATGGCCTGAACTGTCAATCATAATGCGGCAGCATCCTACGGCAAAAGTGCAAGCGGCCCGAATGCAGCCGCTGCGTAGACTCCAATGTCCATGATCGTGTCCGAGGTTGAATTCCATTCAGGGGGTATGGGCAGCGCCTAAGGAGATATAAGGGTTTCCCTAACCCTTAGGGTACAAATTGAAATAGAGGACACTCCGGCACTGGAAAGTTATACACATAACATGCGCCTATCACACAGAGCTGTAACTAGGCAGTCCCTCACCCATTTAGGGAAAGCACATATACATGTATCTGGGAGGATTTCACTCTGTTACTGCTTCAGGAAGCGGCCAGGAGCTGTAACAAATGCATCCAGCTTCACTTACAAGTGAGAAATATTTCATCAGATTTTTAGGCTTTATTTTTATTCTATTTTATTTTTTGGTCTATATGATTTTATGCCTATGTTATTTTTTTGATGCTGTATAAAATTTTTATTTTTAAACGCAATACTTAGCTGCATAGTGACATCATACAGTGATTTTTTTTATTATTATTATTAACACGTTTGTCCAAGACAGAATAATAGAGTATTACAAAAATGTAATTAATTAACTAATTAACCTTTTATAAACCTATTTGGGTTATTGCCATGTCATAAACAACTAGTTATTAATTTTTAAAATGACCAGCTCTACTTTAACTAGTACTCCTCCCAGACATCTATCCTGCATCGCAGGTACAACTAGATGAGCCTGGCTGCGACTATCCGTACCCGCGATTAGCTAATGCATTTGCTATGAGCCACAGGTGTGAATATACGCACACAACCGTGTGTACGCACTGCGGAAAGCCAGTTGCGAATAGCTAGATCTTGGATGAGCGAGGATACATCTGTATATGCATATGTTGTGCTCTCCGTAAAGGAATGTCTCGTTACAGCTCTGTGTCAGATATGTGTCAGAGGTGTGTACCCTAATATAAACTACTGCACAGAACTGTTTGAGACTTTTCTGACAAATATGCTTATCAGGTTGAAGCTTGCTTCTAAGACAAAACATCGGACGCTTTCCACAAGTCTACCTGATCATTCAAAGCCTTTGTGTGAGGGAAGGAACTAACAGAGCATTGTCAGCTAGCAGTGAGAAAGGAGTCAGCTATTACCCATGTTTTAGAAATCTCCTTCACGAAAAACACAAAACTAAAACAAGACTACAGGTTCATTTTCACCTCCTAGAAACTAGCTACTGTATATCCCGCCAGCGGTATAGTCTGCTGAAATGAAGTCAAATTTACTATGTATCTCAGTATGTCATTCTATAATACATGGTGCGGTGTACGCCAATAAAACAAGTAAGGAGGAAAAATCTATGTATGTCTTAAAATACTGTATTAGGTTATTATAACCATTTTATATCAAAACCTAATTACAAAATCGATCATAAAAATAACAAACAGAAGCTGTAACATTCCTATCAGATTGTGCACAGGATATACTAATGTGACATTCCAAGGTGGCAAGCTACAATGTGAACAGCGCTGAATACAAACGTTAGATGTAAGGAAATGTACATCACCATGTCAAAGTAACCATCTGTTTCTAACATTACTGCATTTCTGAAGGGAGGTATTCAAGAAACAAAAAAACAACTTTTTTTAACCATATAAAATTCTAATTTGAAGTATAGACAAACACTGTGAACTTATCAAATACCCTACTATCACTAAATAAACTATCTTATTAGAGGACGCCATTATTTCACTTTATTCAATATTTTCAAATAAATACTCTTCCCATTGTCCAAGCTATAGAACGTTAATCTGAATAAGCCAAATGCAGACACACCATTTATGTTCTCCCTGCTTTGGTAGGCATCATGTACTAAGTACAGTCTCTCACAGACAATGGAAAAGGGATCACCCTGATTTAGCTTTATAGAACTGTCTAAGGCATTTGCATAATCATAAAAATGATTTACAGGTTGCTGTGCCCTTATTTGTAGTTTGCTGTAATTGGGCAACTTCATTCAAGCTTTTGAAATGTTGCTTTATTAAATGAACCAGACAAATTAAAATTTACTTAATTACATGTAACCTATCTGCTGTATACTTGTGCTTTGCTACAGAATTTCAAGTATATTAACAAAGAGAAGAAAACACTGGTATTTAAGCAAATTTACTACTGCTTTTAAAAATTTTTACATATATCTTTGTCAGACCGCACCTCCGGGCGGACTTTCCCCGGATTGATGCTGTTAAAAGGCTGGCGCTGAGGAGAATAATCCATCTCCTTTTCAGCCCCGTCCCACCTCTGATGCTGCCCTGCTCAGTGATGTAAATGCTGGGATAACAGTCCAAGCTCCGCCGCTGTATGTTAAATATGTAAAGATTTCCATACAACACTTAAGGTCACTGGGAGAGCTGTCAGTACCCTTTATACAGCAGATAAGCAGTAACTGACTATCAAGCTTTCCTTTAATGCATTTAAGAGTCAAAATATCTCCTTTCCTCCAATTGATATTTGAGAGGTTCGGCAAGGTTTAGTTCAAGTGACAGGTTAACCTCTGATAATTGAGACACTATCCTCTCCAGACTGGAAATAAGTTGATGAAGTACTTATATCTGAAATAAATCTAAAATCTCCTGAACCATGAGGCTGGACTGCCTTGCCAGTGGCAGTTGCACATAACACTGCCACCAGGAAGCCGCTCTGGTTTGCGGACACTAAACACCGCCAGGAAGCCGCTCTGGTCATCAACGCTGCCGGGAAGCCGCTCAGGTCCGTGGACATCAAACGCCGCCGGCTACAAGCTGCTTGAGCCCGGGTACGCTCGGGTTCCAATTGTCCAATATCTGCAAAGGTCCCCAATACAAGCAACGAGTAAGACAGAGTGAGTAGCAGCAGGCAGCGGCCAGCAACCTGCTATATGTACATGCGGTAAAAGGGAATTGTGTGAGCATTATCATCAGTACCCAGTTGGGTACATCCCCATATTATATTGCTAATTTCGGGACCCCAGCTCAATATTGATCAAAATCCATATGGATTGTTTTTAACTGGGATTTAACTGTATCATTATTCCTCACTAATACCGAGATTTATGGTAAGAACTTACCTTTGTTAAATCTCTTTCTGCGAGGTACACTGGGCTCCACAAGGATAGACATTGGGGTGTAGAGTAGGATCTTGATCCGAAGCACCAACAGGCTCAAAAGCTTTGACCTTCTTCCCAAGATGCATAGCGCCGCCTCCTATATCACCCCGCCTCCGTGCACAGGAGCTCAGTTTTGTTAATTAGCCCAATGCAGTAGCAAGTAAAAGAGACGACAACTGCAAGTTGCCACAAACACCACACTCTCCGACAGGAGAAAGTGTCAGTGGCTACTGCCACACCAACCCAATAGAAGCTAAGTGCGTCAGGGTGGGTGCCTTGTGGAGCCCAGTGTACCTCGCAGAAAGAGATTTAACAAAGGTAAGTTCTTACCATAAATCTTGTTTTCTGCTGCGGGTCACACTGGGCTCCACAAGGATAGACATTGGGGATGTCCTAAAGCAGTTCCTTATGGGAGGGGACGCACTGTAGCAGGCACAAGAACCCCGCGTCCAAAGGAAGCATCCTGGGAAGCGGCAGTATCGAAGGCTTAGAACCTTATAAACGTGTTCCGAGGACCACGTTGCCGCCTTGCACAATTGTTCAAGGGTCGCACCACGGCGGTCCGCCTAAGAAAGTCCAACAGACCGAGTAGAATGGGCCGTAATGTGAGCAGGAGATGACAAACCAGCCTTCATATAAGCATGTGCAATCACCATTCTAATCCATCTGGCCAAAGTCTGCTTGTGAGCAGGCCAGCCACGTTTGTGAAAACCAAACAGAACAAAGAGAGAATCAGACTTCCTAATAGAAGCAGTTCTCTTCACATAGATACGGAGAGCCCGTACCACATCCAAAGACCGCTCTTTGGGAGACAAGTCAGGAGAAACAAGGGCCAGGACCACAATCTCCTGATTAAGGTGGAACGAAGACACCACCTTAGGTAAATATCCGGGACGAGTCCAAAGAACCGCCCGGTCACAGTGAAAAATCATATATGGGTAACTACAAAACAAGGCACCCAAATCCGACACTCTACTCTTCTAGCGGAGGCAATAGCTAGCAGAAACACCACCCTAAGGGAAAGCCACTTAAGGTCAGCTGAGCCAAGAGGTTCAAATTGAGACTCTTGTAACGCCTCCAAAACCACCGACAAGTCCCAAGGAGCCACAGGTGGGACATAGGGAGGTTGGATACGCAACACACCCTGAGTAAAGGTATGAACATCAGGTAAGGTCGCAATTTTGCTCTAAAACCACACTGACAAGGCAGAAATATGACCCTTGAGGGAAGCCAGGCGCAGGCCTAAGTCTAGGCCCTGCTGAAGAAAAGCCCAAAACTTGGCTGTACTAAACTTGGAAGCGTCATAATTGTTATATCCGCACCAAACAAAGTAAGAATGCCAGACCCTGTGGTAAATCAGAGCAGAAGCCGGTTTCCGGGCCCGCAACAAAGTTTGAATGACCGCCTCAGAAAACCCTTTATCCCTCAAGACGGAAGCTGCAAGAGCCACGCCGTCAAAGACAGCCGGGCCAGGTTCTGGTAGACACAGGGGCCCTGAACGAGGAGGTCTGGGCGTTGTGGAAGTAGAACTGGACGCTCTAACGAGAGGCCCTGGAGGTCTGAGAACCAGTGCCGACTGGGCCACGCTGGAGCTATGAGAAGCAGGATTCCTCCTCCCTGCTTGAACTTCCGAATTACCCTGGGCAGGAGTGACACCGGAGGGAACACGTACGGCAGCCGAGACCTCCATGGCACCGCCAGCGCATACACGAATGCTGCTAGAGGATCCCTTGTTCTTGCTCCGAAGACCGGAACCTTGTGATTGTGTCGAGACGCCATCAAATCCACATCTGGAAGGCCCCACCTTTCCACGAGGAGTTGAAACACTTCTGGATGGAGGCCCCACTCTCCGGCGTGTACGTCCTGACGACTGAGGAAGTCCACTTCCCAATTCAGGACTCCCGGAATGAATATTACCGATATAGCCGGTAGATGGCGTTCCGCCCATTGAAGAATCCGTGAGACTTCCTTCACTGCCAAGCGGCGTCGAGTGCCGCCTTGATGATTTATGTAAGCCACTGTGGTGGCGTTGTCAGACTGTACCTGAACAGGACGGTTCTGTATTAAATGCTGGACCAGGTTCAATGAGTTGAAGACCGCCCGTAATTCCAGAATGTTGATCGGGAGGAGAGACTCCTCCGTGGTCCACCGACCCTGAAGGGAGTGTTGCTCCAATACCACGCCCCAACCCTTTAGACTGGCATCAGTTGTTAACAGGACACAGTTGGGTATCCACAACCGTTGGTCCTGGAGCCACCAGTACAGCGACAGACGGACCTCCGGAGTCAATGAGATCATGCGAGACCAGATCCGGTGAGGTAGGCCGTCCCACTTGGCCAGTATCAGCCTCTGGAGAGGGCGAGAATGGAATGGAGCATACTCCACCATGTCGAATGCTGACACCATGAGGCCCAGCACCTGCATCGCCGAATGTATCGACACTTGCGGACGAGAGAGGAAGCAACTAATCCTGTCCTGAAGCTTCAGGACTTTCTCCTGAGAAAAGAACAACCGTTGGTTGTGAGTGTCCAATAGTGCTCCCAGGTGCACCCAGGGCCGGCGCTACCATTAGGCAGCTTTAGGCAGCTGCCTATAGGCGCCGGCACTGCAAGGGCGGAACTGAGTGGGGGGAAAAATTGAATCTGTAACAATGTGGGTTCTGCCTCCCCCTCCTTTGCGTCACTCGCTGCCTCCCCGCCCCTCAAACCCCCGACCTGTGGACCGGCATCGCTGCTGTTGAGGAGGAGGAGGCCACGATCAGCGGCGGCACTTTCACGTGGGGAGAAAGTGCCGCCAACCACCAGCTGATCTGCCCTCCCTGCCAGCGGCCTGACCGGTCCGGCGTTGGAGAGTCCAAGCCCCAGCTGGAGTCCGAGTAGGAGGCCACGATCGGGGCGGCACTTTCACCTGGGGAGAAAGTGCCGCCAACCACCATCTGATCATCTGCCCTCCCTGCCAGCAGCCTGACCGGTGCAGCGGCGGCGGAGGAGAGTCCAAGCCCAGCAGAAGTCCGGAGAGGAGGCCACGATCGGGGGCGGCACTTTCACCTGGAGAGTCCAAGCCCAGCAGCCACTACGCCATACAGGAATTCATCTTCAAGGGCTAAATCTGCCGGCTGTCCACCCTCATTGAGTGCCACAGGATCAGCCAGAAGGACAGACAACCATGGTCAGTGTCTTGCTGGCTGTCATTCATTTGACGGGCAGGAGGTTCTGCAGCAGCTGCACCTCTCTAGTGACTGAGAGGTGTCAGCTGCCTCAATAACATGCCAAAATGTGACTATATAGTGTGTGTGTGTGTGTATATATAGATATATATATATATATATATATATTAAGTATAATCAGCATATCAGCTCCTGGTAGACATACCATCCATCTAGTGCATAGGTCTGATTAGACAGATTCTTATATTTAACTCATTTATATCCCTAATGCCATGGGCACTGGTGGTATCCCTATTCACAACACCATAAATAGCATTACTGTATTACCTCCAATATTTTTTAAAATTCTACATATATTTCATTTTATATATATATATATATATATATATATATATATATATATTTAAATGCAGTTACCAGCACTCAACGCCTCCCACTCTGGTATGCCCCGGTGCCCTCCGTCACTAGAACGTGTAAATATGCAATGTATCGGCGGCACTCGCTGGGGACTTGTTCAGCATAAGAAGAAGAGACACAGCTCTGCAGAGCTGTGTCTCTTCTTCTTATGCTGAACAAGTCCCCAGCGAGTGCCGCCGATACATTGCATATATATATAATAGGCACTTATAATCTTATTTTTTATATCCACTGCACTGATAATTTATAGTGAGAACAGTAATAACCATAAGAACTACAATAACCATAAATAACTCCTAATGTATGTGTTGATACCGAGCATATAATAATCCTGCTTAAACTATTGAGAGATAAAATACCATTTATATCTAATATATAAAAATTTGTAGCGCAATTTTATTTTAACCTGTATCAATATGGTGTTCTAACATATGTTTTTATTTTTATATGTGGTATCCGTTTCCATGGAGACATCGCTGGTATTATGTAAAAATGCGTCTGTAAACTTAGAAACTCCATTAAGATGGCCGCCGCTTGATTGACAGCTTCCACATAACCATTAAGAACAAAGTGAGCCGACTGCACCCGCCCTGACAGGAAGCGTGACGTTTGCCAGCAGTTTGCGCGGACGGAAGTGTGACACAGCCAGACACCGAAACCGGAAGTGCGGCATGTCGCGCATGCGCACATTGATGAGACGGATACCGGAAACGGGGCGGAAGTGACGCGTAACGCGTCACGGACACTTTAACACGCCAGTAACCCCATTTGTAGGACTCGTTTTTCACCTGAACCATAATCTGTGGACTCCAAATCATAAGCCCATTCCATCTAATGTATTTAAATCTAGATTTGTGTGCCTAAACAAAACGGACGTTTTTAACAGGAAGTGATGTCACACGCATCAATTAACACTTGCACTAGCTATAAATAGGTCCTTTGATCACTTGTTCATTAGTACCTAACCCCTTGAAGAAGTCTGAACGGACGAAACGCGTTGGGAGTACCTCTAACTGACCCTCCATTTTTTTAAAAGATAAGCACCATTCTTTTATTATATTAGACCTTGATACTCGGTATTTTATATTTTATTTTTATGTTTTATGTTTTATGCATTTTTTTTTCTTATTTTATCCTTCTCAGTTCTCTTTTTATGTCATTTTTACCCTACATTTTTATTGTCTGATATCCCAATTCTTATTATAAATAAATGTAATTTTAATTTTTAATCTTAAAACTGTATCCAGCCACTTCTTTTTAAATATCTTTAAATATATATCTCTGACACCGTCGGTCGCTGGTGCCCCCATCCCCATCTCTCTCTATATATATATATATATATATATATATATATATAGCAGTAGTCCAACCTGAAAGCGGCACTCAGAGACAATAGCAGTGACAAAAAACTGTATTACAATACAGTTTTTTGTCACTGCTATTGTCTCTGAGTGCCGCTTTCTGGTTGGACTACTGCATTATACATGTAGCGAGCACCAGAGCACGTTGTTTGATTTATGAGAGCGGCGGCTGCTGCTGGAGGACTATATATATATATATATATATATATATAAAATGTTTGATATCTTATCTGCTATTGTATTAGACGTGATGTGATTTACATTATATTTATATTCAGGTATATATTGGAGCCAGATGTAGTAAGCACACACTCCCTGTGAAGTCCTACTAGTGATGAAACGCATTGGGTGTGGCCAACAGAATACATATATATATGCCCTCTTGTCTGTGATCACTGTCTACCCCTTCTGCGTCACCCTGGTCTGTCAGCCCTTCACCTTTTAGATTGTAAGCTCGCAAGAGCAGGGACTTCTTTCCTCATGCTCCTTTCCTTTTCTTACTTACACTATCTTATACTCCATACTCCCTTTGATGGCACCTAACCCTGGTTTTCTATACCTGTCCTATATTGTCTTGTACTGTAAGTGCTGTTTTCTTGTTTGCTTATCTGATTATGTACTGTGTAATGGGCGCTGTGGATCCTTTGTGGCGCCATATAAATAAAGGATAATAATAATAATAATAATATATAATCTCCCTCCAAACCTCTCCCTAATCATAACCCCTAACCCTAATATCTGAAATCAAACCAGTAAAGTAACCCTCATATCCTTTCCCTTATACCCTAACCCAGTGGTTCCCAAACTTTTTTGAATCACGGCGCCCTAGAGTATCAGAATTTTTTTCATGGCACCCCTAGGCCAAAAGTTTTTTATTGAGAGATTTAGAATAAATATTAAATTAAATAAAATTGTGTTTATATGTCATCCTTAGGGGTGTAGTACGGCTGACTGGCGGTCAGGAGACCGCCGGTCAGCTTACCGACGCCGGGATCCCGGCAGCATACCGACGCCGGGATCCCGGCGGGGAGGGGCGAGTGCAGCAAGCCCCTTGCGGGCTCGCTGCGCTCGCCACGCTGCGGGCTCGGTGGCGACCTGCGGTCGCCATGGGTTCTATTCCCACTCTATGGGTGTCGTGGACACCCACGAGTGGAAATAGTCCCTGTTGGTAGGCATGCCGACCATCGGGACAGTGACCCGTCGGGCTGGTGGAGGAGGTCATGTGACTCTCGGTCAGCTGACCGGCGGTCACATGAATACCACCCATCCTTAGGGTCAGTTGTGTGGTGAGGGACAAGATTTGCTTCTGTTTGTCCACCTATTTTATGACTGGCAGCCACCAGCACTGGTTTTGCCTATTACATTGAACATAAATAATTAAAATTGTCCCTTGATCACCAATCCAAGGAACCCCTGCAAGTGTCCCGAGGCACCCCGGGGTGCCTAGGCACACAGTTTGAGAACCACTGTCCTCCTAATATCCTTTCCCTATATAACTCTTAAGATGCCACCACTGCACTGTATCATCTGAGAGGCCGAGTATTGGGAAAAGGGGAAGGGTGTGTGTGTGTGTGTGTGTGTGTGTGTGTGTGTGTGTGTGTGTGTGTGTGTGTGTGTGGGGGGGGGGGGGGTGCTTAAGATTTGCCTAGGGTGCTGAGAAACCTTGCACCGGCCCTGGGTGCACCATGCTCTGAGCAGGGACCAGGGAAGATTTCTACCAGTTGATGAGCCACCCGTGGGCTTTGTTGAAACCGGACAGTCAGATCCAGGGGACGTAGGAGAATTTCTGGGGAATTTGCCAGGATCAACAAGTCGTCCAGATACGGTAGGATCCTGACCCCTTGAGGGCGGAGTACCGCCGCCATTACCGCCAGATACTTGGTGAAGACTCGCGGAGCCGTGGTTAAACCAAAAGGTAACGCCCGAAACTGGTAATGGAGGTTGCCAACCGCAAACCTCAGGTATTGCTGATGCGACACTGCTATAGGGATATGCAGGTAAGCATCCTGTATGTCCAGGGAGACCATATAATCCCCAGGTTCCAAGGCCAGAACCATAGAGCGAAGGGTTTCCATACGGAACTTGGAGATTCTCGCAAACTTGTTCAACGCCTTGAGGTTGAGAATGGGTCGGGAGGACCCATTCGGTTTCGGGACTAGAAAAAGCAGAGAATAGTACCCCTGGCCCCTCTGAGCAAGGGGCACCTGTACTACCACTCCTGTGTCCAGGAGGGTCTGTACCACCAAATGAAGAGTCTTTGCCTTTGTCTGGTCCGAAGGGACGTCTGTCAGGCAAAATCGATGAGGGGGACGTTTTTGAAGGCTATGGCGTAACCTCGAGTGACGACTCCCGTACCCAGGCATCTGAAGTGGTCTTCCAACCATTCCTGGGTATACCCTAGAAGCCGGCCTCCCGTCATGCGGCAGGCTTATCGGTCTTGGAAGCTGGCTGACGGGCAGCCCAGGCTCTTTTGGGCTTTGGCTTACTAGGTTTGGAAGTGCGGGCCTGTTTGTGGTACACCTGACCTTTTGCTTTACCTGAAGGGCGAAAGGAAGTACTTTTAGCCTTCAGCACAGAAGGAGCAGTACTTGGTAGACAGGCTGTTTTGGCAGTATCCAAATCAGCCACTGTCTTATTTAATCCTCTCCGAACAGGATATTTCCCTTAAAAGGTTGTACCTCCAGGGATTTTCTAGAATCCAGATCCACAGACCAGGATCTCAGCTACAATATCCGGCGAGCCAGGTCTGACGTAGTAGAAGCCTTGGCTGCCAGAACACTGGCATCAGAAGCCGCCTCTTTAATATAGTGAGAAGCTGTGACAATATATGACAAGCATTGTCTAGCATGGTCAGAAGAGATTTCAGCTTCCAACTCTTGGGCCCACGCTTCAATAGCTTCTGCAGCGCATGTCGCTGCAATAGTGGGCCTGTGTGCAGCACCCGTGAAGGTGTAAATCGCTTTCAGACAACCCTCCACATGTTTATCCATAGGCTCTTTCAGAGACGTGACGGTAGTGACAGGTAGAGCTGAGGAGACCACCATCCTTGCCACATGCGTTTCCACTGGTGGAGGTGTCTCCCAATTTTTAGACAGCTCGGGCGCGAGGGGATAGCGAGCAAGCAGCTTCTTGTGAGGCATGAACTTCTTACCTGGATTTTCCCAGGATTCCTGACGTATATCAACCAGGTGATCAGAATGAGGTAAAACTTGTTTAACCACCTTCTGACGCTTGAATCTATCTAGTTTCTTAGGAGGGACGGATGGTTTGGGATGATCCGTAATCTGTAGAATTAACTTTATGGCCTCCAATAGATCAGGAACATCCACTCGTGAACCACTATCCCCATCAGTATTATCAGTGTTAGAATCTGTGGGGTCAGTGTAAGCGCCATCTTCATCAGACGAGGTGTCAGGGACAGCAGTGGATTGTGAGGAAGTAATGGCCCGCTTAGAGGACTCCTTGGTCTTAGGCGGGCGAGGGTTAGACTTTTTAGTAGTCAGGGACTGGTTCAATTTCTGTAACCGAGTGGACAAGTGATCTGCCCACGGCAGATTAACCGCGGGGACCATATACGGCTGGACCGGCATAGGAGGTCCCATAGGGGGCGTTAGTTTAGTAACTAGCGTATTCAGTAGCGTGGAGACGGTAGCCCACGGCGGGTCATTCTGGACTCCCGTTGCTACAGTCCCACTGGGGGGCAAGGAACCCCCAGAACCAGAGCCCTCAGCTGCTATATTTTCCTCAAAAGTATCTGTGGCCTCAGCACCGCTACCAGTGTGTTCAGCCCCAGAACAGTTACCCTCATCAGCAGACATGTTATAACTTGCAGTATAAGGTAACACAGTACAATTTGTCAGCAGCACAATACCTGACCCAAACCCCTGCACAGTGTAGTAAGCACAAACAGGGATTCAGGAGAGATATGGTGACTAAAATCACAGAGAAAAATACAATTTAAGTATATCTTGTGAATATCCTATATCCTGTATTACAAACCTGACGCACCTAGCCCCCTCAGGTTATAGAATACAGGTATAGCAAGCTGAGTGAGAAACACAAAATGGAGGTCACACAGCAAGCCAATGCACACACATATAGTCACAGTTTGTACAATGCAGAGGTTATGACAAGCAATAATACTGCACTGGACTAGCTTATATATAGCTATGTAATCAATAGATATAACACTACACAGTAAAGACTGGATGTATATCACAGGGTAAATATACAAAAAAAACCCTGACCAAATGCACTTTTTCTTAACTATCACTGTCTAAACGACATGTAGAATACTTAAGTGTCTTGTAAAGGCACAGCGCTGACTATCAGGCGGCTTTACAAAGGAGGATTTGCACAAGCAGTCCCAGGAACAGTGTAGCTGGGGAAAAGGCGACCAAACACTGACTGGGAGTGAGGGAGAGATAGAGATATGCAGCTCCAGGGCGGGAACATTTACTCTAAATGGCGCCCTGGGGCCAGGGGAGGGGCTACAGGTCTAAGCCTTATCCCCCTGCTGGACTTCACCACCGGTACCGTGGGCTGCATAAGAAATGTTTTTTAAGAGAAAACCGACCTGTGCCCTTGCCCTGGTGGCTTAGTGGGGTCCCTGTACTGCCACAGTGTCCACGCCAGCGCGCGCGGCCCGCCTCCCACCGGCCGCGTCGGATCGCGATAAAGCGCGGTTCCCGCGAGCGGGACCCACTTACCTCCTCCCGAAGTGCGGCCACGCAATCCCGGAGAGCCCCAGCCGTGTGTGACTGACTTGGAAGAAAACCGGAGTCTCCTGCTGTAGGTACGCGGCAACCAGGGCGCAGGAGTGTACAGCGCCGCTGGGGGAGAGATGGAGCTGCAGCAGCTGATGTCTACTGACATCTAACACAATCTGTGCCTCTGCTGCAGCCCTTGTAGTCTTCTTTTTTCCTCAGAAAAAGCTTTTTCTAGAGCTGCTGTGAGCAGCCCTTCCTGTTACATGCTTGCATCGCAAGCACCAACTACAAACTGAGCTCCTGTGCATGGAGGCGGGGTGATATAGGAGGCGGCGCTATGCATCTTGGGAAGAAGGTCAAAGCTTTTGAGCCTGTTGGTGCTTCGGATCAAGATCCTACTCTACACCCCAATGTCTATCCTTGTGGAGCCCAGTGTACCCCGCAGCAGAAAAGGAGATTGGGGGTCTTTCCGAGTTGATCGTAGCTGTGCTAAATTTAGCACAGCTACGATCAGGCACTCAGACATGCGAGGGGGATGCCCAGCACAGGGCTAGTCCGCCACGCATGTCAGTGCCGGCACCCCTCCCCCACAGAAATGCAAAAGCATCACACAGCGGTGATGCTTTTGAATCTCAGGAATTTCTCCCGGCCAGCGCAACTCCTGCGGCTGGCCGGGAGAACCTCTTCGCTGCCACGGGTCGCAGAGGCTGCATGTGACGTCACGCAGCCGCCGCCCCCCCCCCCCAACGGTCCGGCCACACCTGCGTTGGCCGGATTACGCCCCCTAAACGGCGGATTAACGCCGCCGTCCATCCCCCTCAGAGGCGATCACTAGGCAATGACGGCTGGCATGCGCCGGTGCATGCGCAGTTCCGACCCGATCGCTGCGATAAACTGCAGCGAACGATCGGGTCGGAATGACCCCCATTGAGTCATTTGAATCAAAATGAGTTGATACATTTTGGTTGACAATTTTGTAATTTGATTACCAGTTACAGTTGTATCAATTAGGTGTTATTCACCTTAATATTTGGCTACAGTTTATTTTATTTGTACATGGTATATGTGTAATAAATTATTACTGTATTTTTTATTATACTGTATTTTCAATTTATTAAACTGGTTCTTTAGCGCGACCCTTTTTAACAATTGTATACAGTTGCAGAGCAGTCCATTACTCAAAAAGGCGATGTTTGACAGTGTTTTAGGGGTAGCAGTTGATGTGGCTCCCCTAGTTGAATAATAGATTGCTCTGCAACTGCCACTGGCGAGGAAGTCCAGGAACAGAGCATTGTGTCCTCCCCCCTTGCGACTTAGTATCACTGGCAACATACATTCTTTATAGCCTCGGCTGGATAGAGTCTTAACTCTCCTCTGTGAGGGGGGGGGGGGGGGGGGGGAATTCCCAATAATCATCTCACTCCTTTTAACCCCTTTGTGGGTGAAATTTTGAAAAATCCCCACTTAGTGGGTGCCTACTGTACGTCACAAAAGCAAGCTACTGTCCATATGTCAAGTTCCTAGTCATTATGGATCAGTAGATTGATTCTGTGATGAGTCAGTGGTATGTCCTCTTAGAGATATATATATATATATATATATATATATATATATATATATACACACACACACACACATACATACACACACACACACATACACACACATATACATACACACACACACACACACACACAAAAAGGAAACCACAGCACTCACCACCCCAGAATGCGGAGCACACCAATGCACTTACCACTCATATGGTGGGGTGAATGTAACACAGCACTCGCCACCCCAGAAGCAGGGTACACAACTGCACTTACCACTCATAGGGTGGGGTGCATGTAGCCCATGACCACATCACTCAAATACATACAGAGAACCCAGCACTCACCCAAGTAAGCTCACTTATCCTCAACACTTCAATAAATAAATGATGGGGGTTTAGTTAGTGGATTGGCCAATGCACAAAACTCCTATGTGGACTCTATTACCCTGAACCTGTCTTAACTGTTCCTTAGCAATCTATTAGCCAGTGTAAGGTGACTAGTGTACCTTTAAAAGCCATTAAGTGTGTGGCAGGTGCACATTAAATCTAGCAGGCAGGTGATGCGTGAAACAGTAGTCAGGTTTTAAAATAGGGATTTTTGTTACTTACCGTAAAATCTCTTTCTCTGATTCCATCTGGGGGACGCTGCGCTGTTACTTGTGGGGTTAGTGTGTGTGGATGGGAGTTTGGCACAGAACCTATCAAAACTAACTCCTCCCCCTCTAACCCCTCCCATCTCCAGCCTACCACCAGATCACCTCAGTTAACGTTTAGCAAAGCCGGAGGAGATGAGATAGAACCTGACCAAGGAAACCAGACAAAAATACGGGAGGGATCGCAGCGTCCCCCAGATGGAATCAGAGAAAGAGATTTTACGGTAAGTAACAAAAATCCCTATTTCTCTTTCATCCATCTGGGGGACGCTGCGCTGTTACTTGTGGGATTTCCCAAAGCAAGCTAATTAGAGGAGGGAGACGTGGACGGCATAGCCGTCCGTAAAATCTGACGCCCAACAGAGGCAGACTCCAAACCAAAAGTATGGAAACGGTAGAAACTTTGTGAAGGTATGCACAGAAGACCAGGTTGCCGCTCGACATAACTGCTCGACGGACACTCCACCGCGCACAGCCCAAAGAATCAGGAATAGGTAACGCTGAAGAAACATAAGCCTGTCTAATAGCAGAGGTAACCCAGCGCGCCACTGTATTTTTAGAGGCCGGCCAGCCACGCTTGGGCGCAGCAAACGAAATCAGTAAGGTATCCGGAAGAACAATGTCCTGATTCATAAGGAAAGCCGATACCACTTTAGGCAGAAAAGAAGGCTTTGTACGCAAAACCACTCGATTGTCGTGAAAAACCAACAAAGGCGGCCTGCAAGAAAGGGCTGCCAACTCAGAAACACGCCTAGCGGAGGCAATGGCCAAGAGAAAAACCACTTTAAGAGTAAGAAAACGTAACTCAACAGAATTTAATGGTTCAAACGGAGGCTTCTGGAGAGCCTGAAGAACCAGATTTAAATCCCACGGTGGAACCGGAGGTATAAAGGGAGGTTGAATCCTGAGTACACCCTGAAAGAAGGTCTGAACTTCCGGAATGACAGCCAATCCTTTTTTGAAAAAGTACCGACAGTGCTGAAACCTGTCCCTTAAGAGAAGACAAACGAAGTCCCTTAGTCAGACCCTCCTGGAGAAAAGAGAGCAGACGAGGTAATTGGAAGAGGTGCGGGGACAACCCACGCCTTTCACACCAAGCAATGTAAATACGCCATACCCGGTGATAAATACGAGAAGTGACAGGCTTCCTAGCCTGAAGCATTGTTTTTACCACAGGACGAGATAACCCTTTAGCTCTTAAAATGTTGGATTCAAGAACCAAGCCGTCAAAGCCAGACGATCTAAACTCTGATGGTGACAAGGACCTTGTAAGAGGAGATCGGGTCGTAGAGGAAGACGGAACGGTTCTCCGACCACCATGCTCCGAAGAAGAGTGTACCACTGACGTCGAGGCCAGTCCGGTGCTACACGAATGACTGGTAGACCCTCTCTGCGGATGCGTTGAAGACGCGGTATCAAGGGAATTGGAGGAAACACATATCCGAGACGAAATCGCCACGGGGCTGTCAATGCATAGATTAGCGTTGCTTGAGGGTCTTGAGTGCGAAAGCCGTACCGAGGTAACTTTCGGTTTAGGCGGGATGCCATGAGATCGATGTCGGGTGTGCCCCACTGAGACACCAGGGTCAGAAAGACTTCTTGATGAAGTTCCCATTCCCCCGGATGTATCGTGTGGCGGCTTAAGAATTCTGCTCCCCAGTTGTCTACCCCTGGAATGTGAATTGCGGATATGGTCGGAATCCACTTCTCCGCCCACTGTAGAATATGTGTGACTTCCTTCATGGCTCTCCAACTGCGAGTTCCTCCCTGCTTGTTTATGTAAGGCACTGCTGTTGCGTTGTCTGATTGGATGCGTACTGGGTGACCCCTGACACTGTCCTGTATTTGAACCAGAGAATACCAAATTGCTCTTAACTCTAAAATGTTGATTGGTAGCCTTGATTCCTGAACGCTCCATAGCCCCTGGAGATGCTGAGACTGAAATACCGCCCCCCAACCGGTGAGGCTGGCGTCCGTGGTGACCATCATCCAATCCCATACCGTGAACGGTGCTCCTTTGGTCAGATATGGACTGTGAAGCCACCAAAGTAGAGACTGTCGAGTCTGAACCGACAGCCGGCATAATTGCAAGTCCAGATGCGGACCCGTCTGATTCCAAGAGCCCATTATCTGCGACTGAAGGGCACGAGCATGAAATCTGGCATATGGTACCACCTCGAACGCTGCTACCATCTTGCCCAACACCTGCATACATCTGAGAACCGACACCCTTGGCAATTGTAAGAGAGCGAATCCTGGACCTGAGATCCTGAATCTTGTCCGGAGGTAGAAAAACCCTCTGCCTCCTTGTGTCGAACAGGAGACCTAGAAACACTATCTCCTGAGAGGGAGTCAGGGAAGATTTTTGGAAATTCACAATCCATCCGAAGGATTGCAGAGTGGCCGTGGTGCGCTGTAGGTGCAGTTGAAGTAGTTCCGGCGAGGAAGCTTTAAGAAGTAGATCGTCCAGATAAGGAGTAATGTTGATCTCCTGGCCTCTGAGGACCGCTACCACGTGACCCAATATTTTTGTAAATACTCGAGGGGCCGTGGAAAGACCGAAGGGAAGAGCCTGAAACTGGAGGTGCAAGGGCCCTAGTGCGAACCTCAACAGACACTGGTGACCCGACCAAATTGGAACGTGGAGATAAGCGTCCTTTATGTCGATAGATGCCAAATACTCCTCTGGTTCCATGGCTGCGATGATTGAACGAATCGATTCCATTTTGAACTTCTGGACAGAAAGGTAAGGATTCAGGCACTTTAGATTTAAAATGGGCCGAAAGGAACCGTCCGGTTTGTTTACTAGAAAAAGACTTGAGTAAAACCCTTGACCGCGTTGAGTTCTGGGAACTGAACGAATTACTCCTTGTTTCAAGAGCGTGGAAGTAGCCTGAGTTATTGCTTGTCGTCTGGAGGGATCCCTCGGAAGAGGAGTGATGAAGAAACGGTTTGGAACAGGTTCTTCGAGATCTAAAATGTAACCTCGGGTTATGACTCCAGACACCCACTGATCCGGATGCGACAGGAGCCACACCTCTTTGAACTGTAGTAACCGCGCTCCCACTACCAAGGATTCCTCCAGGGGATTCCTTGAGTCATGCTGCAGGCTTGTCGGCAGGTTTGACTGCCGCTCTGCGAGGTGCTTGTGCGCCCCTACCACGGTACACGCCTCTACGTGGGAATCTTGAAAAGGCCCGAAAGGACTGGAACCCGCCCCTACTCTGAGTACGGAAGGACCGAAACCTAGTCGCTCTTGACTTCTGAGGGGCAACTGGAAGAAACGGACTCTTACCACCTGTAGTATCAGAGATAATCTTTTTAAGCTCTGAACCAAAGAGGAACTCTCCTTCAAAATGAACCGCTGTCAATGTCTGTTTTGAATCAGAGTCAGCGTTCCAAACACGAAGCCATAGCGCACGCCTTGCTGTAACCGCCTGAGCAGATACCCGAGACTGTAGTGAGACAGAGTCTAGTAAGGCCTCACCAACGAAGGTGACCGCCTCGGAGATCTGCTCAGCCAGCTGAATAGCCTCTGATGGGTCATCCGACTGCATGCCAGATACCACCTGGCCCAACCATTCATCAACGGCTTTAAGGACCCAGGCACTAGCAAGTATTGGGCGCAGAGAAATACCTGATAAAGCAAAAATGGATTTAAGAATAGCTTCAAGCTTCCGATCTGTTGGATCCTTTAATGTCACTGATTGTGCTGAAGGAATTACCGTAGCCTTCGCTAAATGAGAAATAGGAGCATCCACTCTTGGAGCAGTCTCCCAGAATTTTGTGTCTTCATCTGCAAAGGGATACAATAATTTTAATTTCTTAGGAGCCTGAAATCGTGAATCTGGCCTAAGCCAAGGTTCCTTCAAAATGTCTTCAAAATGAGTATAAGACGGAAAGACTACTACTTGTCTTTTCTGACGCTTGAAGAAACCTGACGAAGTCTCCGCCTCCGCCGAATCCTGAATATTAAGAGTCTGACGGATGGCCTCAATCAATAATCTGACACCTGAACTTGTAGATAATTCCTCCTCTTCCCAGGCGGAAGTATCCTCCCACTCAGACTCCAGTTCACCCTCCTCCAGAGGAGCGGATACCGGATCCAAGTCCTCTCCTGGGAAGGTGATAGCGGCCACCGGATGCTGTCGCTTAGCGGCCGCCGAACTGGATGCGGACACCATCTTGTTAATAGACTGTGCCAAGTCTGCAATATTTTTTTCCATATTCCTTGCCCAAGGTGGCTCCATAGCCGACTGACCGGAATCCACCCCTGACTGTGATTGACGTAAATCAGCAATAGCGTCGGCCATGTTCCTGGCCCATAGAGGGACTGACTGATCTGCTGATACACTAGGCTGCTCTACTGTAGGTGTCACGGAGCATGTCCTGCAGAGCGAACCAGGATCCGTGCTACCCTTTGACAGCTTTGAACCACACTGAGAACAGGCAAAATATACAGCTGAGCCTGTCTTCCCCTTAGTAGGTCTGTCTGGCTTACTGGTCATTATTATTTTTTTTATTTTTTTTTTAGTGACTTATTAAATAAAGGAAATTTCTATATAAGGCTTCCACCCTATACAATATGCTGACAAATTGTGTACCCCTCCTGTAAATCTCACAGTGTGAGTACTAAAACAACTGTAAAGAAATGTAAAGACAGCTTGTGGGAAACCTTTCAGGATACTTCTTACAATATTATACTTGCTATTTTGCTGCTCCCCGCCTGTGAGATATACAGGGTGAGATGCTGTCCCTGTGTGTGTGTGGCGTCAGCGCAGTGTCCCCCGCTTCCACTCCGGCAGCAAGCAATAAGATGGCGCCTGAAGCTGGGACCCGCCCCCACAGAGTGAGGACGACGGACGCTACATGGCGGGAGCGCAATGCGGGAAGATGTCATCTCCCCCTGCATCCCGCCGCGGTTACCGCTCCCCTTCAGTGACCGGCGCGTCATACGTTCCCTTCCCTGAAGGGACCTTCCGCTCTCTGCGCTGTTACACTAGCGGCGGCGATCTGAGAGATCCCGTGCGCTAGTGCTGCCCGCACCGCGCTATACGTCCCCTTCTGTGAAGGGACCTTAGCGCTCTGTGCAGTGAAAAGAAAGCTAACGGCGGTGATCTGAGTGATCCCATCCGCCAGAACTGTGGGGGGGGGGGGGGGATTAGGATCTTGTCCTACCGTGACAGCTCTGTTTTTGCCTCCTCGGATCTGAGCCCGGAATGAGAAAGCCCCAGTGACCGCAGTATGGTGACTCCCCAGAGGCGCAAAAATAGGAGTGAGTAAAAGCATGCTGACTAACCCCACTCCTGTTATACTTGTCACCTGTGGACAGGGACTAAGTATAATTGAAGAAATCTAAAGAAAAGAAATAAAACCTAAATAAAAGTCTAGCTAAGGAAATCTGTGCCTGTACTCCCTCAGGCACAAAACTAAAACTGAGGTGATCTGGTGGTAGGCTGGAGATGGGAGGGGGTAGAGGGGGAGGAGTTAGTTTTGATAGGTTCTGTGCCAAACTCCCATCCACACACTCTAACCCCACAAGTAACAGCGCAGCGTCCCCCAGATGGATGAAAGAGAAACTCTGATAGTGTAGGACCTGCATGAAGGTGGGGTAACTTGGCGATCGGTTTGCAGGCTTTTGTGCATTGGCCAATCCACTAACTAAACCCCCATCATTTATTTATTGAAGTGTTGAGGATAAGTTAATTTGCTATGGCGAGTGCTGGGTTCTTGGTTTGTATGTATTTGAGTGATGTGGTCATGGGCTACATGCACCCCACCCTATGAGTGGTAAGTGCAGTTACGTACCCTGCTGATTTATATATTAGTTCAGGCATGTCCAAACTGCGGCCCTCCAGCTGTTGTGAAACTGCATATCCCAGCATGCCCTGACACAGTTTTGCTGTGTCAAGGCATGCTGGGATGTGTAGTTTCTCAACAGCTGGAGGGTCGCAGTTTGGACATGCCTGTATTAGTTGATTTACAGATGCTTCCTCAAACACCCTTCCAAAATGCAGCACGAGTTGCCTGGCGTGAGTGAACCGCCAGGTCCCGTACAACTCTGCTACCGTTGTTAGTCTGTTTTGCCGAAAATGCATATTAGTCATAACGCAATGCGACTAGGACACACAAGGAGACTGTGCTAATTAATTTGATAAATGACAGTTATATATTGTGTGACTGAGTCTCTATACGGAGCAGAATAGAACTTGTATTGGAAAAAAGCTCGGGCCGCTACGTCGTACACAGATTCAGAAACTTAATCATGCACAGATATACAAAAGTCACATCAAAATAATCAGCAGTGTCTCCTTGTGCGTCCTAGTCACGTTGAAGTGCAACTAGGAAGCATTTTCGGCAAAAAAAAAAAACCTGTCAAAAATACGCTAATGCTAGAAGATACTCACACAACCTGGCATGCCAAAAGGGGCTGTTTGGCATGACTGCAGCAAAGATGAAGGAAGACATGAATTAAGAAAGTATTAAAGTAAAGGTACCTTATCTATCAGATCACGATTAACACAATTGGGCAGCTGCTGGATGAAGGCATCAACAATGAGCTTCAAATGAGACCCGGTGCTGGCTTCTTCATCTTCTTGTTCTATTGCAGAAAAAATTGTAAATGCTAAATATTCTCTGTTGAAAGTAACAGCAAAATAAATGTTGTAAGCTGCACCACTACTGTACATGCAGTTGAAAGTATTGCACCTCAGTGTAGAAAACAAACATATAAAGTATTAGTTATTTGTGATGAACTAACAAAGGGGACCAATTGAAAAGGTAGGCTATGGTGTGATACTGGAAAGTAATCGGTCACTTGTTTTTGCAAATATGCAGTGGGACAAGGGTGGTGGTGACAGAAGCACAAAAGCATATAGCCAACCAAATCACCTGCACAGAGTTCATTTAAGGAACAGTGCATCTGATTAACAATACAGTGTTAACACCATTATGAGAACCCTATAATGAACTCTAAGTTCTATTCGTGCCTGCAGAGTCATCAAATGATCATTCTGTAGAAGCATTAATGGTAAAAAATAAGATTTTACACTTACCGGTAAATCTATTTCTCGTAGTCCGTAGAGGATGCTGGGACTCCGTAAGGACCATGGAGAATAGACGGGCTCCGCAGGAGGCATGGGCACTTTAAGAAAGACTTTGGACTCTGGGTGTGCACTGGCTCCTCCCTCTATGCCCCTCCTCCAGACCCCAGTTAGAGAAACTGTGCCCAGAGGAGATGGACAGAACGAGGAAAGGATTTTTGGGAATCCCAGGGCAAGATTCATACCAGCCACACCGTATAACTTGGGTATGAACAAACATAGTCTCGGTCTAAACCGATGAAACTATAACATAACCCTTATGTAAGCAATAACTATATACAAGTCTTGCAGAAGAAGTCCGCACTTGGGACGGGCGCCCAGCATCCTCTACGGACTACGAGAAATAGATTTACCGGTAAGTGTAAAATCTTATTTTCTCTAACGTCCTAGAGGATGCTGGGACTCCGTAAGGACCATGGGGATTATACCAAAGCTCCCAAACGGGCGGGAGAGTGCGGATGACTCTGCAGCACCGCTTGAGCAAACAGGAGGTCCTCCTCAGCCAGGGTATCAAATTTATAGAACTTTGCAAATGTGTTTGACCCCGACCAAGTAGCTGCTCGGCACAACTGTAATGCCGAAACCCCTCGGGCAGCCGCCCAAGACGAGCCCACCTTCCTAGTGGAATGGGCCTTAACCGATTTAGGCAATGGCAATCCTGCCGTAGAATGCGCCTGGTGAATCGCGTTACAGATCCAGCGAGCAATAGTCTGCTTTGAAGAAGGCGCGCCAACTTTGTTGGCTGCATACAGAACAAACAGCGCTTCAGTTTTCCTAACCCTCGCTGTTCTGGCCACATAAATCTTCAAAGCCCTGACCACATCAAGGGACTCTGAATCCTCCAAGTCCCGTGTAGGCGCAGGCACGACAATAGGTTTATTCATATGAAAAGAAGAGACCACTTTAGGCAGAAATGGAGGACGAGATAGGGGCTTTAATGTGACAAAGCCGCTAATTCCGAAACACGCCTCGCAGAAGCCAAGGCCAACAACATGACCACTTTCCAAGTGAGATATTTCAACTCCACTGTTGTGAGTGGTTCAAACCAAGGTGACTTGAGGAAACTTAATACCACATTAAGATCCCACGGCGCCACCGGAGGTACAAAAGGAGGCTGAATATGCAGCACCCCCTTCACGAATGTCTGTACTTCAGGAAGAGAAGCCAATTCCTTTTGAAAGAAAATGGATAAGGCCGAAATTTGGACCTTTATGGACCCTAATTTTAGGCCCAAAGTCACTCCTGTTTGCAGGAAGTGAAGCAGACGACCCAAATGGAACTTCTCCGTAATAATTATAATAATAATTTTATTTATATAGCGCTCTTTCTCCAACAGGACTCAAGGCGCTTAACAGATACATAGCATAATATAGTACAGTGATAATGTTTCAATGTCACGTCCTTCCTAGCCTTGATCAGGGTAGGAATGACCTCCTCCGGAATACCTTTTTTCGCTAGGATCCGGCGTTCAACCGCCATGCCGTCAAACGCAGCCGCGGTAAGTCTTGGAACAGACAGGGCCCCTGCTGCAGCAAGTCCTGTCTTAGAGGAAGAGGCCACGGATCTTCTGTGAGCAACTCTTGCAGATCCGGATACCAAGTCCTTCGTGGCCAATCTGGAACAATGAGGATTGTTCTTACTCTTCTTAGTCTTATTATTCTCAACACCTTGGGTATGAGAGGTAGAGGAGGGAACACATAGACCGATCTGAACACCCAAGGTGTCACTAGAGCGTCCACCGCTACCGCCTGAGGGTCTCTTGACCTGGCGCAATACCGCTTTAGCTTTTTGTTGAGACGGGACGCCATCATGTCTATCTGAGGCAGTCCCCACCGACCCACGATCTGTGCGAAGACTTCTTGATGAAGTCCCCACTCTCCCGGATGCAGGTCGTGCCTGCTGAGGAAGTCCGCTTCCCAGTTGTCCACCCGCGGGATGAATACAGCTGATAGGGCGCTTACTAAGAAACCTGGTCACTTCTGCCATGGCCGCTCTGCTCCTTGTGCCGCCTTGGCGGTTTACATGAGCCACTGCTGTGACATTGTCTGACTGAATCAGAACCGGTTTGTCCCAAAGCAATGCCTCCGCCTGGCGTAGGGCGTTGTATATGGCCCTCAACTCCAGGACGTTAATGTGGAGACAAGTCTCTAGATTCGACCAGAGACCTTGGAAATTTCTTCCCAGTGTGACTGCTCCCCAACCTCGGAGGCTTGCGTCCGTGGTCACCAGGATCCAGTCCTGAATTCCGAACCTGCGGCCTTCTAGGAGGTGAGCACTGTGCAGCCACCACAGGAGAGATACCCTGTCTCCCAGAGCCAGGGTGATCCTCTGATGCATTTGTAAATGGGACCCGGACCATTTGCCCAGTAGATCCCATTGAAAGGTCCTCGCATGGAACCTTCCGAAGGGGATGGCCTCGTACGATGCCACCATCTTCCCTAAGACACGCGTGCAGTGATGCACTGAAACCTTTTTTTTAGCTTTAATAGGTTCCTGACCAGGGCTATGAGCTCCTGAGCCTTTTCCATCGGAAGAAAAACCTTTTTCTGGTCTGTGTCTAGAATCAGACCCAGAAAGGTCAGGCGCATTGTAGGGCCTAGCTGGGACTTCGGTATATTGAGAATCCAGCCGTGCCCCTGCAACAACCTCACCGACAGCGACACGCTGTCCAGCAACTTCTCCCGAGATCTCGCCTTTATGAGGAGATCGTCCAAGTATGGGATAATTGTGACACCCTGCTTGCGCAGGAGCACCATCATTTCCGCCATTACCTTGGTGAAAATTCTCGGGGCTGTGGAAAGCCCAAACGGCAACGTCTGAAATTGGTAATGACAGTCCTGTACTGCAAATCTCAGGAACGCCTGGTGAGGAGGGAAAATCGGAACATAAAAGGTATGCATCCTTTATGTCCAGGGACACCATCCAATCCCTCCCCTCCAGGCTGGCGATGACCGCTCTGAGCGATTCCATCTTGAACTTTCTCAAGTACAAGTTCAGGGATTTTAGATTCAAAATGGGCCTGACCAAACCGTCCGGTTTCGGGACCATAAACAGGGTTGAGTAATACCCCTTTCCTTGCTGGAGAAGAGGAACTTTGACTATCACCTGTTGAAGATACAATTTTTGAATTGCAGTCAACACTAACTCGCTCTCTGACGGGGAAGATGGCAGAGCCGATATGAAAAACAGGCGAGGAGGCACGTCTTCGAATTCCAGCCTGTATCCCTGAGAAACAATCTCTATAGCCCAGGGATCCACCTGTGAGTGAACCCAGACCTGGCTGAAAAATCGAAGACGTGCCCCCACTTGAGCTGACTCCCCCCGGGAAGCCCCAGCGTCATGCGGTGGACTTTGCAGATGTAGGGGAGGACTTCTGCTCCTGGGAACTAGCTGCATGCAGCTTTTTTCCCTTGCCTTTTCCTCTGGCAAGGAAGGACGATCCCCGTACCTTCTTGCTTTTATTGGAACGAAAGGACTGCATTTGATAATGAGGTGCCTTTTTAGTATGCTGCGGGGGGACATAAGGTAAGAAATTCGATTTACCGGCCGTAGCAGTAGAGACAAGGTCCGAGAGGCCTTCTCCAAACAACTCCTCCCCCTTGTAAAGCAACGACTCCATATGCCGCTTTGAGTCGGCATCCCCCGTCCACTGCCGGGTCCACAGGAGTCGCCAAGCAGAAATAGACATAGCATTTATTCTGGAGCTTAGTAAACAAATGTCTCTTTGAGCATCCCTCATATATAAAGCAGCATCTTTGATATGCTCTAGGGTCATTAGAATGGTATCCTTATCTAGGGTGTCAAGTTCCGTAGATAAGGAATCTGTCCATGCTGCGACAGCACTACACACCCAGGCCGATGCCATAGCCGGTCTAACGATAGTGCCGGAATGTGTGTAAATGTGCTTCATGGTAACCTCCTGCTTACGATCAGCAGGATCCTTGAGGGAAGCTGTATCCTGAGAAGGCAGTGCCACCTTCTTGGATAAGCGTGTCAGCGCCTTGTCTACCTTCGGCGAAGATTCCCATCGTATCCTGTCCTTTTGTGGAAAGGGATACGCCATAAGAATTCTTTTGGGAACTTGTAGTCTCCTATCTGGAGATTCCCAAGCCTTTTCGCACAAGTCGCTTAGTTCAAAAGAGGACGGAAAAGTGACCTCAGACTTTTTCCCTTTATACATGTGTACCCTCGTGCCAGGGACAGGGGGTTCCTCAGTGATATGCAAAACCTCTTTAATGGCAATAATCATGTAACGAATACCTTTCGCCACCTTTGGCTGTAATTTTGCATCCTCATAGTCGACACTAGAGTCAGTATCTGTGTCGGTATCTGTGTCAGTGATCTGGGATATGGTGCGTTTTTGAGACCCCGAAGATCCTGGTGTCACAGCTAGCTTCAGCCTTGTCTAATCGTTTATGCAGTAAATTTACATTTGCATTCAAGACATTCCACATAACCACCCAGTCCGGTGTCGGCGTTGCCGACGGCGACCTCACTATCATGCACTCCCCCTTAGGTGAGCCTTCCTCGTCATACATGTCGACACACACGTACCGACACACTTCACACACACAGGGAATCTATTTTCTGAAGACAGGTTCCCCCTGAGGCCCCTTGGAGAGACAGAGAGAGAGAGTATGCCAGCACACACCCCAGCGCTATATAACCTTGGAGAAAAACACAGATTGTTTACCCAGTAGCGCTGCTTAATGTAAAAACGCCAATAATGTGCCCCCCTCTACTTTAAAACCCCCTTTCACCGTGTGTCAAGCAGGGGAGAGTACGGGGAGATTCCTCTCAGCGGTGCTGTGGAGAGAAAATGGTGCTGGTGAGTGCTGAGGGAGAAGCCCCGCCCCCTCGGCGGCGGGCTTCTGTCCCGCTCAAACTTACTAAAAAATGGCGGGGGCTCTTTTATATACATGTACAGTGCCCACCTGTACATGTATATAGACTTTTGCCATAGGAGAGGTGTTTTATTGCTGCCCAGGGCGCCCCCCCTGCGCCCTGCACCCTTACAGTGACCGGAGTGTGTGAGGTGTATGGGAGCAATGACGCACAGCTGCGGTGCTGTGCGTTACCTCAGTGAAGCACCGAAGGCTTCTGCCGCCTGAGACGTCTTCTGTCTTCGTTTCTTCTGGCTCTGTGAGGAGAACAGCGGCGCGGCTCTGGGGTGAACGCCCAGGACGAACCTGTGTTCACTCCCTCTGGAGCTAATGGTGTCCAGTAGCCGAGGAAGCAGAGCCTATCATTTAAGTAGGTCTGCTCCTCTTTCCTCAGTCCCTCGATGCAGGGAGCATATGTTGCCAGCAGTGCTCCCTGAAAAAGAGAAAAAAATCACTCAGGAGAGCTCCCCGCAGTGCACCCATTCTCCTCTGGGCACAGTCTAAAACTGGGGTCTGGAGGAGGGGCATAGAGGGAGGAGCCAGTGCACACCCAGAGTCCAAAGTCTTTCTTAAAGTGCCCATGCCTCCTGCGGAGCCCGTCTATTCTCCATGGTCCTTACGGAGTCCCAGCATCCTCTAGGACGTTAGAGAAATAGGAATTTGATACCTACCGTTAATTCATTTTTTTGTAGTCCATAGGGGATACTGGGATGGTATTAGTACCATGGGGAAGTCCCAAAGCTCCCAGAACGGGTGGGAGAGTGCCGAGACCCCTGCAAAACCGCCTGCCAAACTGAAGGTCAGCTCCGGCCAAAGTATCGAACGGACAGAACTACACAAACGTATTCGAACCAGACCAAGTAGCAGCTCGGCACAACTGCAAGGCCTAGATGCCACGGGCAGCCGCCCACTAGGAACACACCGATGTAGTGGAGTGGGTCTGAATAGAAGTCTGCAGCGGCAACGCCGCTGAAGAATAAGCCTGTTGGATAGTCAGCCGTAGCCAATGGGCAATGGACTGCTTGGAAGCAGGACATCCAATCTTGGTAGCGTCATAAAGGACAGTGAGTCAGTCTTTCTGTGACTATCTGTCCTCTCTACGTAAATCCTCAAAGCCCAAACCAAATCCAGTGACTTTGGAGCAACTGACGTGTCAGATACCATCGGAACAACGATAGGTTGATTAATGTGAAAAGCCCATACCACTTTTGGCAAAAACTGTGGGCGAATTCTGATCTCTGCCCCATCCTCGCGAAATATCAAATAAGGGCTCTTACAGGATAAGGCCCCAAATTCCGACACACGTCTTGTGGAGGCCAAAGCCAGTAACATCATGGTCTTCCAAGTAAGATATTTCAAGTCTACCTTGTACAAAGGTTCAAACCAATCTGATTTCAGAAAGGTCAAGACCACCGTGAGATCCCACGGAGCCGTGGGAGGGACAAAGGGTGGTTGAATGCGAAGGACACCCTTCAGGAATGTCTGTACTTCCGGAATTACAGCCAGCTGTCTCTGGAAGAAAATGGGTAGGGCCGGAATCTGAACCTTGATGGAGCCTAATCTTAGGCCCATATCCATGCCTGCTTGCAGGAAGAGCAGAAAACGGCCAAGGTGAAATTCCACAGTAGAATATTTTCTACCCTCACACCAAGAAACATACTTTTTCCAGATACGGTGGTAATGCTTCAACGTGGCCGCCTTTCGAGTTTTCACCATTTCACCATAGTCGAGATAACTATAGATGGAATACCCTTACTTTCTCCCTCTCAACTTCTAAGCCGTCAAATGCAGCTGCAGTAAGTCTGGATAGACAAACGGCACTTGTTGAAGAAGATCCTTGAGAAGTGGTAGGGGCCAGGGCTCTTCGAGAGACATGATCAGGAGGTCCGCATACCAGGCCCGGCGAGGCCAACCTGGGGCGATTAGAATGGCTTGAACGTTTTCCCGTTTGAGCATTTTTAGAACTCTGGGGATGAGAGGAATCGGAGGAAACAGATAAACTGTTAGTTTCACGGTGCCGTCAGAGCATCCACTGCCGCAGCCTGCGGATCCCTCGTTCTGTAACAGTAGCGAGGCAGCTTCTTGTTGAGACGAGAAGCCATCATGTCCATCATCGGACAGCCCCACCTGTGAAGCTGCTGTTGAAACAACTTTCTAGTGAAATATACAGGTGGATTTATCTGAACTACACAGACAATATTAATAGATGATCTCAGAAGTACTTTGTAGATGAGACAAGGACATCAATTTATAAAACACTTTTATTGTGAGATTTGAACAACACAGAGTTCCTCAGTGTGCATCTATTATAATCACATTCTTTCCTTCTACACACTTATCTTTTTGCTTTTAATCTACATTTTCGCTAGCTTTTAAAATATGTTATATAAAAAAAGTTACGTTCTATTCGATGTTCATCATTGTGCACCACTTTAGGGCAATCTGTCTTTCCCCATCTACTCTTTCCCAAGTACTTCAAATTGATACTTCATTGCCTGTGGTAGCACCTCCCTGATATAAATACAGAATTTCTATGGTTATTTTTAGAATAGGGGTTCAATCTTCTATATATGAAAACCAGTGCGACCAGTAACCTACATACCTACTGAAACACCTGAGGGTGAAGGCCCCATTCCCCCAGATGTAGGTCGTGTCTGCTGAGGAAGTCTGCATCCCAGTTGTCCACTCCCGGAATGAATATGGCCGATATGGCCCTTGCATTGGTTTCCGCCCAGAGGAGTATCCTTGACACTTCTGGCATTGCGGCCCTGCTTTTTGTTCCTCCCTATCGGTTTATGTAGGCCACCGCCGTGGCGTTGTCAGACTGTACCTGTATGGCTTAATGTTGGAGGAGAGAGGATGCCTGTAGAAGGGCATTGTAAATCGCCCTGAGTTCCAGAACATTTATCGGAAGGGAAGATTCCTAATTTGCTGCTACGCAGGTCTGAATTAGGCCCCATGTTCACTCCCATCATGGACTTGTAGCATCATCTCTGCCATAACTTTTGTGAATACCCTCGGTGCTGTTGATAGGCCAAAGGGTAAGGTCTGGAACTGGAAGTGGTGATCCTGTATAGCGAATCTGATTAATTCCTCCCCAAACAGGGCATCTCCCATGAAAGGAAGGTTTTCCACGCCTTTCTTGGAATCAGCATCTGCTGACCATTGTTGCAGCCAGAGCTCTGCGAGCACAGACCGCCATAGCGTTAATCGCCTCACTCGTGCAGTTAGCAGCATCCTGGATATGGTGCAGCAGAGTCAGGATTTCGTCCTGATGTAAGGTGCCAAACCCCTCAATAACATTACCAGACTATTCAACTATGGCCCTTGTGATCCAACCGCAAGCAATGGTGGGTCTCTGTGCGAATCCCACTGTGGCGTAAATGGATTCGAGTGTAGGTCAAGCCCAGTCCTTTAGAGATATAGCACCAGGTACAGGCAGCATGATCTTACGTAATAGCCTGGACACTGAGGTATCCACAATCGGAGGGTTCTCCCAAACTTATCTATCCTCGGGGGAAAGTAAATGAACTCAGCAAACTCTTAGGGGTTTGAAATTTCTTGTCAGGATTAAGCCACGCTTCTTTAAAAAGTGTGTTTAATTCCTTGGAGACGGGGAATGTGGCAGTAGATTTTGGTTTGACATTGAAAAAACTCTTCCTCAGGTTCTCTCTCTTTATCTGGTATGTTGAGGACATCCCTAATGGAATATAGTAGGGCTTCCACTACCTGAGAGAGTATTGCCCCCTTCTACGTCTACTTCACCTTCCTCCAGATCTGGCATGTGATTGTCAGAGTCAGATTGGAGTACCTGTGGGAGTGTGTGTGTATGTGAGACCAGCAGGTGGGACTGAGGAGACTGTCTGTGGTCAGCAGCAGTGAGTATAAAATCATCTACAGATTTCTTTAGTAAATGTTTTTCTTGTCTGGCAGTAACCAATTCAGTATTACGATTAGAAATCATTCCTTTAAATGATTCGAACCACTCAGGTTCGGGTGTACTGCTACCCTGAGAAGGGAGAGAGCACCGAGTACATAGTAAAGATCCCCCAGGAGAAGGGGAAAACTTTGTGTTGCATGATGGACACAGCTTTTTTTTTTTTACCAGACATGCTGATGTGCAGAAGTCATACACACAGTAATGTGAAATAACACAGTGAAAATTAAATACACAATAATATGAACACAGAACCCCAGACAGTCAGTATGGAGTGATATACAGAGGGATGAGACCAGCACACAATGCCTCACAGCGACAGCAGCGCTTGGCCGGGCATAAACCAGAGCCTTCGATAAAGGAACTGGTTATCGATCTATAAATCTATATCTATCTATATATCTATGTATATATGAAATTACTGTGTCCACTTCTCTACTCCACTGCTCTGGGACTTTGGAATAGAGCAGTGGACACAGTAATTTCCGTCCAGCGAGACGAGTGCGGTATATCCGTCCATTCTTACCCAGTTGTTACCTCGGTCATGCTGCCAAGCGCGGTACGGAAGCGCTGTTGTGGAGGATTACGAGTGAAGCCGGTTATCTTAAACTATGCTGTATGTGAGTTGAATACTTTTATGCAGTAAAAGCTTTTAATTATACTCACCTGTGCGCCATCCATCTGTGCTTTTTCTACATGTATTGAGCTGGTGGGACAGCTCCTGTGATTTGGCTGCACTGATACATCTTCCAAAGCCCTCATATTGGACACAGGTTATAGTGCGCTAATATATATATATATATATATATATATATATATATATATATATATGCTCCCCCCCCTCCTTCCTATAATCCCCCTGGTACCGTACAAGGTGACTTTTGGAGTAGCAGCACTAACTAGCGTGCAACCTGTAGTGTAAGGCAGTAGGAAATGGCACCTCTGAGCCGCTGGTTCCGCTCTCTGGGAAGCTCCGCCCCCGTAATGGCACGCGGTCCCTGTTTGGCTTATACTGTTGTGTTCCAAATTGTAGGAAAAACCACGTCCTGTATCAGCGCAAAGTGAGAGTGTCCACAGCGGGCATCGCCGCTCGTAGACGCGTTCCCGTCACACCCTTATACCGCCACTGTCACCCGGGACACGCTAACTGGGGCCCCGTTGTCTGCACTTACCGCACCTGAAGTGTCTTCTGCATCTGTTAGGGGTGGCGGTATGCTGCCGGCGTGTGCGCACACCCTGGAGGCATGCGACACATCACCTCATGAGCTATGTCCGTCAGTGGGGATCCGGACGATTAACCCTCTAAGAGGTTGGTACGTCTCCCACCCCCCCTAAGTCCCACGACGCAGGGACGTCTCCCACCCCCCCTAAGTCCCATGGTGCCAGCCAGTGCTGCCTGAAAATAAAACTAAAAAATACATTTCTGAAGAAAACACTCTGGAACTCCAGAGAATGCACCCGGCTCCTTGGGTACATTTTTCTAAACTGAGGCTGCAGGAGGGCCATAGAGGGGAGGAGCCAGCAAACACTGAAGATTTCTTAAAGTGCCAGGCTCCACTGGACCCAATCTATACCCCATGGTACTAATACCATCCCAGTATCCCCTGGGACGTTAGAGAGAAAACACAGTGTATGGTGCTCTACCACCTGCACACACTGTGGCCAGTTTTCAGAAATGGCAACAGATTGTAAAAGTACTTCTAGGCACAGTGGAACACTATTATAACCAAGGCCAGACTTTTTTTTGTTGAAAAAATAACTAGGAGCATATGTGACAATTCCCAGCAGGTGGAGTGAAGATTATATATTTATATAGGATGGCAACTAGAAGGTTCACTGTATTAGGCACAGGTTGCGTCTAAGGCTAGGTACACGAGACAGACATATCGGTGGACCCACCATTGCACCTACAGAAAGGCCGATTCAGGTAAGTATACACAGTTACCCATCAGCCGATCAATATGTTGATCCTCTAATCCAGCTGGGCTGGCATTTGAATTTTCCCAGCCATCTGTGACGTCAGCCACTGCAGCAAGTGTATGGGCGGACCTCACTTACACACAGCCAGATGCGTCTAAATATATTTGGCTATATCAGCCATCGGCCGTGATGCAAAATGTCTGTGAATAACCTCCTTTACAGACATATCGGGGTACACATCTGCCAACGAGCCTGCAATATATATCGGCCATTCGCTTGAACGGCAGATATATCGCCTAGTGTGTACCCTGCATAACACATTTCAGCTATATAGTTGATATTGGAACCAGCAAATGATTGTTGGAAAAGGGATAGGGGTCTATTTACTAAGCCTTGAAGAGAGATAAAGTGTACAGAGATAACCAACTGAAGTTAGCTTCCGTAAAAATTTTCTCCAGTCTACTTGAGGACTCAAATTAAAGATGTGTATTATCACTGATTGTTTAATCCGTTTGTTTTATTTACCTTGCTCATCAAGAAGTTTTTTAGTGAGGTCTTCCGCTTCCTCAACACCTTCCAGCTCCATTGTATCATCATTTATATCCAAAGTCTCCAATTCCAATTCTAACTCCTCAGTCGTGGATACATCTCTTTCTTTACAATCCTTGGAATCTGACATTTTAAAAATACATATATTTTTTTACAATCCTATAAACAGTATGCCAAAGCTTGTGTGGGTGAATAATCATTTTTAGTTTTAGATGTTCTCTTTCCAGAAATCTGATACATAGACACCTCAGACATACATAAAACTATTCAAAAGCATTTACAACACTGGAAATAAAATCCCCAGAGCAATCAATTTAATTAAACATATGGGTCACAAATAGACTGAAGTCTAGAAATCATGCCAAATGAGAACAGTAGCAGTAATACCCATGAACGTTCCATCTGCATAAACAAATATACAAACCACATGTACAAGGAACTGTGGCTTGGACAGACATGGAGAAGAACAGTAGTCTGCAATTTCAGCCTCAACATCCTTTCAACACACCTGCCACTGCTGGTTGTCTCCTACTAAACCATCTACTGCTTGTCATACTTGCCTGAGGGTGGCCTTTCGATCTGTGGTTGTCCGGCTCCTGAGTTTCCACTCCCCCGGCTTACTGCAATCTCTTCCCCACACCAGCATGTGGTTGCCTGTACTGAGGCCCTCTCCTCTTCTCCTTTACATTGACTATCTGCTGGGATCACTGACACTGTTTGTAGATCTGGGATTGCTCTCCTAGTACTTGCTGGCTACCATCCTAGATCTAGTGCTGATCTCCTCCTTTGTCTGACCTGTGCATTGCAACACCCTGCAGCTCCTTCTGCCTAATATTACATCTGCCCTTTGGATATTCTACTGATCAGGGTGAGCTGTCCTGCCTATTTCTTTATGACTTCTATGAATGCCAATTTTATGTTTGAAAAAAAAAATCGCTTTTCTTGTGCGCTTCTTGTTGGCGGAGTCTGCCCTGTGGTGCAAAAAGTGTTTCCCTCTACTCACAATTTTCCTGCAAGATCCTTCTTGGCCATCTATGGATTTGTTTTTGCTACCACTGTTTCCACAAGATGGCCAAACATTTGCAGGCCTCAACAGATGCATGGCCCACAGTGTAACTATAGAACAACGGTTACATGCAAATAAGTGCCTCTGAAAAGAGGGTGGCTGACAGTATTGCAAAAGTACAATTAGTCTATCATTAATTTGTTAGGATATGCAGAGCATAAGGGAGTGAATCTGTGAGACTGAGAACTATATATCCTTCCTGGAGGATGCAGCAGCTCCAGTGCCAGGTCAGTAGACCATATTAGAGCCGCAGATTACATAGAAACATAGAATTTGTCGGCAGATAAGAACCACTTGGCCCATCTAGTCTGCCCCTTTTTTTTTTTTTTTTAATATTTTTATCTCTAACCTTATTTGATCCTTATTTCTTTGTAAGGATATCCTTATGTCTATCCCATGCATGTTTAAATTGCTCTACTGTCTTAGCCTCTACCACCTCTGATGGGAGGCTATTCCACTTATCCACTACCCTTTCTGTGAAATAATTTTTCCGCAAATTTCCCCTGAACCTCCCCCCCTCCAGTCTCAGTGCATGTCCTCGTGTCCTATTGCTTCTCTTCATTTGGAGAATGTTTCCCTCCTGGACTTAGTTAAAACCCTTGATATATTTGAAAGTTTCTATCATGTCCCCCCTTTCCCTTCTCTGCTCCAAACTATACATATTGAGATTTCTTAGTCTTTCTGGGTATGTTTTGTGATGTAGGCCATGCACCATTTTAGTTGCCCTCCTTTGTACAGTTTCTAATGTATTAATATCCTTTTGAAGATATGGCCTCCAGAACTGAATACAGTATTCTAGATGAGGCCGTACCAATGACCTATACAGTGGCATTATTACTTCTTTCTTTCTGCTGCTGATTCCTCTCCCAATGCAGCCAAGCATCTGACTAGCCTTCCTCATTGCCTTGTTACATTGCTTACCTGCCTAAGTCATCTGAAATAGTGACTCCTAGATCCCTTTCCTCCTCAGTAGTTTCCAGTATAGTGCCATTAATACTGTATTTAGCGTTAGGATTTTTGAGACCCAAGTGCATGATTTTGCATTTTTTGGCATTAAACTGTAATTGCCAGACTCTTGACCATTCCTCTAGTCTACCTAGATCCTCAATCATTTGTTTTACCCCACCTGGTGTGTCTACCCTGTTGCATACCTTTGTGTCATCTGCAAAAAGGCATACTTTCCCTTTAATGCCATTTGCAATGTCACCAATAAAGATATTAAAAAGCACTGGTCCAAGTACAGATCCCTGGGGTACTCCACTGGTAACATTTCCCTCCTGTGAATGCACTCCATTTACCACAACTCTCTGTTTTCTATCCTTCAACCAAGATCTTATCCATTCAATAATCCTAATATCCAATCCCAAACTTTCAAGTTTATTTAGCAGTCTGCGATGTGGAACTGTGTCAAAAGCTTTACTAAAGTCTAGATAAGCTATATCCATGGCTCCACCTTTATCCATCACTTTAGTCACACAATCAAAAAAGTCAATAAGATTTGTTTGACATGATCTCCCCCCAGTGAATCCATGCTGTTTGGGATCCAGTAAATTGCCGGATTTGAGATAATCTACAACTCTTTCTTTTAACAGTGTTTCCATCAATTTCCCTACTACTGATGTAAGACTCACTGGTCTGTAGTTGTTTGCCTCTTCCTTGCTTCCACTTTTGTGCAGTGGGACTACGTTTGCTCTTTTCCAGTCCCCTGGAATTACTCCTGTAGCCAATGACTGGTTGAATAATTCTGTCAATGGTGCTACCAGCACCTCTTTAAGTTCTTTTAGTATCCTTGGATGTATCCCATCTGGCCCCATAGATTTGTCCACTTTCAGCTTTGAGAGTTCTGTTAGGACCTTCTCGTCTGTAAATGTACTTGTTTCATTTTCCTGAATATCCCTGCAACTTAACTGTGGCCCCTTCCCATCTCTTTCAGTAGTAAATACTGAGCAAAAATAATCATTAAGATGATCTGCTATTAAATTGTCTCCTTCAACAAGACTCCCAGTGTCCGTCTTTAGTTTTATAATTCCGCCTTTTGTTTTTCTCCTTTCGCTTATATACCTAAAAAAAGTTTTGCCTCCTTTACCCACTGACTGGGCCATTTTCTCCTCAGCTTGTGCCTTTGCACATCTGATTACATTCTTTGTCTCCTTCTGTCTAACAAGATATATCTTTTTGTCTTCATTATTTTGTGTCTGCTTATATTTCCTAAAAGCCATCTTTTTTGCTCTCACAATATTTGCTACTTCTTTTGCAAACCACACTGGCTTCCTTTTCCTTATGTTTTTCCTAACAGTTTTGATACAAAGGTCTGTTGCCTTCAATATTGCACATTTTAATGTTTCCCACCTCTCCTGCACTGTTTCCAAGTTCCTCCACTCTGCCAAAGAATTGCTTACACATTTTCCCATCCCTACAAAATCAGCCTTCCTAAAATCCAACACCTTTGTTTTTGTATGGGACGAGTCAGTCTCTGTCTTAATGCTGAACCATACTGCTTGATGATCACTGGATCCCAGGTTTTCACCCACTTTTACGTCCGATAATCTGTCTCCATTTGTAAGTATTAAGTCTAATATTGCGTCTTTCCGAGTGGGCTCCCTCACCAATTGGTGGAGGGATGCTCCCTGAAGGAAATTTAAAATGTTCCTACTTCTAGTGGAACTAGCAACAGACACCTCCCAGTTTACATCAGGAAGATTAAAGTATCCCATGATTATTACCTCTCCTTTTAATGCCATTTTAGTTATGTCCTGCAATAGGTTCTTGTCAAGTTCCTCTTCCTGACCTGGTGGCCTATATATCACGCCAATACGAATAATCAACTTTTCCCCTGTTTCTATGGTCACCCAAAGGGCCTCAGTTTTTTCTTCAATACTTTGTATTAATGTAGTATTTATGGCATTTTTTACATACATTGCTACCCCTCCTCCGATTTTTCCAATTCTGTCCTTCCTAAATAAAGTATATAGATTGTAGGTTGCATGCCTGCAAAAGCTGAATGATATGAAGGGGTGTCTTCACTGGAACAACATCCAGTTGGTGGGACTTCCTGAGAAAGCAGAGTGCATTAAAGCTACGGATTTCTTAAAGACCTGGCTGGTGGAATCGTATGATTGAGAGGGTGGTCTTCTGTATGCCGGCGGTCGGGCTCCCGGCGCTCAGTATACCGGCGCCGGGAGCCCGACAGCCGGCATACCGACACTTATTTTCCCTCGTGGGGATCCACGACCCCCATAGAGGGAGAATAAAATAGTGAGGCGCGCGTAGCGCGCCACCGTGCCCGTAGCGTGGCGAGAGCAGCGAGCCCGCAAGGGGCTAATTTGCGCTCGCCACGCTGTCGGTAAGCCGGCGGTCGGGCTCCCGGCGCCGGGATGCTGGTCGCCGAGAGCCCGACCGCCGGCCAGCCGTAGTGAACCCGATTGAGAGACCGTCACTTACAAGCCAAAATTTCTGCCCATGGCCTTCTCCCGGGGGCCCTCCACATACATTTATTGTGAAAGTCCTCTAAGATTGAGATACTAACCTCTGTCTGGCAAAAAGCCTTTTCTCAAATTCCTCGTAAAGTCGTGTTCACAATTTGTTCACATTAAAAGACAATTTCAAGACCTAAAAAGCTCATACATGTTTTGCAATGGCTGGCTGAAAGCAGTCTCAGGGGAAATAATAACCCATTTGTTCGATTATCTGGGTTCCTGGCTGAATCATCTAGCTCCTGAATAAGGCATCCTCTGGTTTGATCCTAGTGTGTTTGGAAGTTCTTCAATACTATTGTCATGTGTTTATTCACTGCTATCTTATGCTGACTTTTTATATCATATATGATTCTGTTTCACAGCTTGGATTTGGAGTACGCAGTGGGGGTTGTTTGGAATCCAGGTACTCTGTTAGGGTATGGTCGGGATTGTTTGGAATCCAGGTACACTGTTAGGATATGGTATACAGGTTGGGTGGGAACTATTGTTGGAGGTATTATTTTTACATATTTTTATTTTGCCTATTCATGTTCTGTAGTAAGGGTGTTATTTTGTTTATTGTTGCACAGTGTTGGTATCTGTTGACATGCTTTGTTGACAGGCTCTCGGGTACTCTAGTCCCTTCAGGGGTGAAGCTTGTTGGCCTTTTCATAACTTTTTGATGTGATATCTGTAGATAACCATTTTTATTACAAGCATTCCCTTCTATTATAGTCCAGTTTCTAAGCTGAAATAATGATTTTATAATCAAAGTGTACAAAACTGTTACAAGCCGCTGCCAGTTTGCCTTCCGACGAGTCCTGGTTGTTGCTAATCAACCGGGACAACGCATCATCCAGCTGCTTTCCTGCTGTTTACCTAGTAGCCAGGACGCCAGGAGCTACATGCAGTGCCGCAGTTGCATGAAATATTGCATGAAATATTAGAACCTTTCAATGCTGGCTCTCCTGATTGTCCTACTCTTTGTTATAAGGCAGCCAGATCAGTTGCTCCCCGCCAGTTATAGCTTATACTTGTGTGTAATTATCTGGTCTGTATCCCAGGTTCCCGCACTCTGTACTTTTCCTGTGGATACTCTGCCCGTCCTGACGGCCACTCATGTCTCAATCTTGCCTGACCTAATACCTGTTTACTCCAAGTCTGTTTCCATTGTGTTCTCTCTCAGTTCAGCCTGCTTGTGTATTACCAACTACACTGTGCTCTGCTTAGCAACTCACAGTGTCTCACTTGCTACCACTGAGATCCTGACCCAGACCAGCCCATTAACCCTCTGTGTTCTAGTCCAGTCTGTACTTTGCTGTATATTACTCCAGTCTATAATGCTGCGGAATCCAGCCAACTGGATGAGCACCTACTGTTTGAGGGTCAAGACCTGGAGGCATCCTAAGCACAGGCGTGTGCATAATACACTAAGGGAACAACAGGCGGCTGTTGTAGGTAGAAGACCCTCTCAGTGGCTCTAGGGGTCTTACACAATTGTGCTGGAGATCCATAGCAAAAAACAAGCACTTTATCACATACTAATCCACAAAACATTGAAAGAATAATATTTTAATTGTAGCCTCACTTGTTGAGAGACCCAAAACCTTTTACTACTTCCACTAAGTATGTGGTTTCCCTACGATCCCCACTGATCACCTCACATCATGACACTGATCAACACATACAAAATAATAACGGCGTGATCTCCCATCATTGGTAGCAGATGGAAAAAGCTAATTTCTCCTCACTCTGGAACAGAACTACAGCTGGTGGACACAGTCCACACTATAGCCGCATTAGGGGGGTAATTCCAAGTTGATCGCAGAAGGAAAAATTTTTAGCAGTTGGGCAAAACCATGTGCACTGCAGGGGGGGCAGATATAACATGTGCAGAGAGAGTTAGATTTGGGTGGGTGATTCTGTTTCTGTGCAGGGTAAATACTGGCTGCTTTATTTTTACCCTGCAAATTAGATTGCAGATTGAACACACCCCACCCAAATCTAACTCTCTCTGCACATGTTAAATCTGCCTCCCCTGCAGTGCACATGGTTTTGCCCAACTGCTAAAAAATTTCCTGCTGCAATCAACTTGGAATTACCCCCTAGAAGCGGCAGTGGTGAAACAGAAAACAGCAGCATTTCAGCTGATTGTGCAGTAGTGCCACAGTTGGTTGACAGAGATCGCTGTATAGCTGTAGCCACACTGGAAACAACTGCTAATTACATCATCCACAATCTGTACCTGGCGCACTAGCTGCTGAGAGTCAGGGACCGTGCAAAGACGGGACTACTCGCTGCTGCTGTACACAATAAGTATCAGCTTTTATGCATTTTACCGAATACAGGTTTGTGCATGAATTTATCTGAGTGTAATACCATCAAGCACTTCCTTTGTATGGAACATTAATTAAACTTAGAATCTATCGAAATTGTCATTTGGTTCAATAAGTCAATGACATTTAACCAGAGACAGTGTGGAAATGGACAGATGTAATAGTACACCTTTATTTTAAAACCTGTTGGTTCAGATTACCCTGGATTGTGCAATATTGAACATAAAATGGTGAGAAATCGATATATATATATAATAAGAATTTATTTACCGATAATTCTATTTCTCGTAGTCCGTAGTGGATGCTGGGACTCCGTCAGGACCATGGGGAATAGCGGCTCCGCAGGAGACTGGGCACAAAAGTAAAAGCTTTAGGACTACCTGGTGTGCACTGGCTCCTCCCCCTATGACCCTCCTCCAAGCCTCAGTTAAGATACTGTGCCCGGACGAGCGTACACAATAAGGAAGGATTTTTGAATCCCGGGTAAGACTCATACCAGCCACACCAATCACACCATATAACTTGTGATCTAAACCCAGTTAACAGTATGATAACATGAGGAGCCTCCAGAACAGATGGCTCACTACAACAAAAACCCGAATTTTTGGCAACAATAACTATGTACAAGTATTGCAGACAATCCGCACTTGGGATGGGCGCCCAGCATCCACTACGGACTACGAGAAATAGAATTATCGGTAAGTAAATTCTTATTTTCTCTGACGTCCTTGTGGATGCTGGGACTCCGTCAGGACCATGGGGATTATACCAAAGCTCCCAAACGGGCGGGAGAGTGCGGATGACTCTGCAGCACCGAATGAGAGAACTCCAGGTCCTCCTCAGCCAGGGTATCAAATTTGTAGAATTTTACAAACGTGGTTTCCCCTGACCACGTAGCTGCTCGGCAAAGTTGTAAAGCCGAGACCCCTCGGGCAGCCGCCCAAGATGAGCCCACCTTCCTTGTGGAATGGGCATTGACAGATTTTGGCTGTGGCAGGCCTGCCACAGAATGTGCAAGCTGAATTGTACTACAAATCCAACGAGCAATAGTCTGCTTAGAAGCAGGAGCACCCAGCTTGTTGGGTGCATACAATATAAACAGCGAGTCAGATTTTCTGACTCCAGCCGTCCTGGAAACATATATTTTCAGGGCCCTGACTACATCCAGTAACTTGGAATCCTCCAAGTCCCCAGTAGCCGCAGGCACCACAATAGGTTGGTTTAGGTGAAACGCTGAAACCACCTTAGGGAGAAATTGAGGGAGAGTCCTCAATTCCGCCCTATCCGAATGAAATATCAGGTAAGGGCTTTTATAGGATAAAGCCGCTAATTCTGATACGCGCCTGGCTGAAGCCAGGGCCAACAGCATTACCACTTTCCATGTGAGATATTTTAAATCCACTGTGGCAAGTGGTTCGAACCAATGAGATTTTAGGAATCCCAAAACCACATTGAGATCCCAGGGTGCCACTGGAGGCACAAAGGGCGGCTGTATATGCAGTACCCCCTTTACAAAAGTCTGGACTTCAGGAACTGAAGCCAATTCTTTCTGGAAGAAAATCCACAAGGCCGAAATTTGAACCTTAATAGATCCTAATTTTAGGCCCATGGACAGTCCTGTTTGCAGGAAATGCAGGAAACGACCTAGTTGAAATTCCTCTGTCGGGGCCTTCCTGGCCTCGCACCACGCAACATATTTCCTCCAAATACGGTGATAATGTTGTGCAGTTACATCCTTCCTGGCTTTGATCAGGGTAGGAATGACTTCATCTGGAATGCCTTTTTCCTTCAGGATCCGGCGTTCAACCGCCATGCCGTCAAACGCAGCCGCGGTAAGTCTTGGAACAGACAGGGTCCTTGCTGAAGCAGGTCCCTTCTTAGCGGTAGAGGCCACGGATCCTCCGTGAGCATCTCTTGAAGTTCCGGGTACCAAGTCCTTCTTGGCCAATCCGGAGCCACGAGTATAGTTCTTACTCCTCTCCGTCTTATAAACCTCAGTATCTTGGGTATGAGAGGCAGAGGAGGGAACACATACACTGACTGGTACACCCACGGTGTTACCAGAGCGTCCACCGCTATTGCCTGAGGGTCCCTTGACCTGGCGCAATACCTGTCTAGTTTTTTGTTGAGGCGGGACGCCATCATGTCCACCTTTGGTTTTTCCCAACGGTTTACAATCAATTGGAAGACTTCTGGATGAAGTCCCCACTCTCCCGGGTGGAGATCGTGTCTGCTGAGAAAATCTGCTTCCCAGTTGTCCACTCCGGGAATGAACACTGCTGACGGTGCTATCACATGATTTTCCGCCCAGCGAAGAATCCTTGCAGCTTCTGCCATTGCTCTCCTGCTTCTTGTGCCGCCCTGTCTGTTTACGTGGGCGACTGCCGTGATGTTGTCCGACTGGATCAACACCGGCTGACCCTGAAGCAGAGGCCTTGCTTGACTTAGGGCATTGTAAATGGCCCTTAGTTCCAGGATATTTATGTGAAGTGACGTTTCCAGGCTTGACCACAAGCCCTGGAAATTTCTTCCCTGTGTGACTGCTCCCCAGCCTCTCAGGCTGGCATCCGTGGTCACCAGGACCCAGTCCTGAATGCCGAATCTGCGGCCCTCTAGAAGATGAGCACTCTGCAACCACCACAGGAGAGACACCCTTGTCCTCGGAGACAGGGTTATCCGCTGATGCATCTGCAGATGCGATCCGGACCATTTGTCCAGCAGATCCCACTGAAAGGTTCTTGCGTGGAATCTGCCGAATGGAATCGCTTCGTAAGAAGCCACCATTTTTCCCAGGACCCTTGTGCATTGATGCACTGACACTTGGCCTGGTTTTAGGAGGTTCCTGACTAGCTCGGATAACTCCCTGGCTTTCTCCTCCGGGAGAAACACCTTTTTCTGGACTGTGTCCAGAATCATCCCTAGGAACAGCAGACGTGTCGTCGGAATCAGCTGCGATTTTGGAATATTTAGAATCAACCCGTGCTGTCGTAGCACTACTTGAGATAGTGCTACTCCGACCTCTAACTGTTCCCTGGACCTTGCCCTTATCAGGAGATCGTCCAAGTAAGGGATAATTAAGACGCCTTTTCTTCGAAGAAGAATCATCATTTCGGCCATTACCTTGGTAAAGACCCGGGGTGCCGTGGACAATCCAAACGGCAGCGTCTGAAACTGATAATGACAGTTCTGTACCACAAACCTGAGGTACCCTTGGTGAGAAGGGCAAATTGGGACATGGAGGTAAGCATCCTTGATGTCCAGAGACACCATATAGTCCCCTTCTTCCAGGTTCGCTATCACTGCTCTGAGTGACTCCATCTTGAATTTGAACCTTTGTATGTAAGTGTTCAAGGATTTCAGATTTAAAATAGGTCTCACCGAGCCGTCCGGCTTCGGCACCACAAACAGCGTGGAATAATACCCCTTTCCCTGTTGCAGGAGGGGTACCTTGATTATCACCTGCTGGGAATACAGCTTGTGAATGGCTTCCAATACCGCCTCCCTGTCGGAGGGAGACGTTGGTAAAGCAGACTTCAGGAACCGGCGAGGGGGAGACGTCTCGAATTCCAATTTGTACCCCTGAGATACTACCTGCAGGATCCAGGGATCCACTTGCGAGTGAGCCCACTGCGCGCTGAAATTCTTGAGACGGCCCCCCACCGTGCCTGAGTCCGCTTGTAAGGCCCCAGCGTCATGCTGAGGACTTGGCAGAAGCGGGGGAGGGCTTCTGTTCCTGGGAAGAGGCTGCCTGATGCAGTCTTTTTCCCCTTCCTCTGCCCCGGGGCAGAAATGAGTGGCCTTTTGCCCGCTTGCCCTTATGGGGACGAAAGGACTGAGCCTGAAAAGACGGTGTCTTTTTCTGCTGAGAGGTGACCTGGGGTAAAAAGGTGGATTTCCCAGCCGTTGCCGTGGCCACCAGGTCCGATAGACCAACCCCAAATAACTCCTCCCCTTTATACGGCAATACTTCCATATGCCGTTTGGAATCCGCATCACCTGACCACTGTCGCGTCCATAACCCTCTTCTGGCAGAAATGGACAGCGCACTTACTCTTGATGCCAGAGTGCAAATATCCCTCTGTGCATCTCGCATATATAGAAATGCATCCTTTAAATGCTCTATAGTCAATAATATACTGTCCCTATCCAGGGTATCAATATTTTCAGTCAGGGAATCCGACCAAGCCACCCCAGCACTGCACATCCAGGCTGAGGCGATTGCTGGTCGCAGTATAACACCAGTATGTGTGTATATACTTTTTAGGATATTTTCCAGCTTCCTATCAGCTGGTTCCTTGAGGGCGGCCGTATCAGGAGACGGTAACGCCACTTGTTTTGATAAGCGTTTGAGCGCTTTATCTACCCTAGGGGGTGTTTCCCAACGCGCCCTAACCTCTGGCGGGAAAGGGTATAATGCCAATAATTTTTTAGAAATTATCAGTTTTTTATCGGGGGAAACCCACGCTTCATCACACACCTCATTTAATTCATCTGATTCAGGAAAAACTACGGGTAGTTTTTTCACACCCCACATAATACCCTTTTTTGTGGTACTTGTAGTATCAGAAATGTTCAAAACCTCCTTCATTGCCGTGATCATGTAACGTGTGGCCCTACTGGAAATCACGTTTGTTTCCTCACCGTCGACACTGGAGTCAGTGTCCGTGTCTGGGTCTGTGTCGACCATCTGAGGTAACGGGCGCTTTAGAGCCCCTGACGGTGTTTGAGACGCCTGGACAGGTACAAACTGATTTACCGGCTGTCTCATGTCGTCAACAGTCTTTTGTAAAGTGCTGACGCTATCACGTAATTCCTTCCATAAGACCATCCAGTCAGGTGTCGACTCCCTAGGGGGTGACATCACTATTACAGGCAATTGCTCCGCCTCCACACCATTTTCCTCCTCATACATGTCGACACAAACGTACCGACACACAGCACACACACAGGGAATGCTCTGATAGAGGACAGGACCCCACTAGCCCTTTGGGGAGACAGAGGGAGAGTTTGCCAGCACACACCAGAGCGCTATATATAATGTATAGGGACAACCTTGTATAAGTGTTTCTCCCTAATATAGCTGCTGTATAGATTCTTATGCCAATTTAGTGCACCCCCTCTCTTGTTTTACCCTGTTTCTGTAGTGCAGGACTGCAGGGGAGTCAGGGAGACGTCCTTCCAGCGGAGCTGTGAGGGAAAATGGCGCTTGTGTGCCGAGGAGATAGGCTCCGCCCCCTTCTCGGCGGCCTTTCTCCCGCTTTTTTAAGGAAAACTGGCAGGGGTTCAATGCATCCATATAGCCCAGGAGCTATATGTGATGTATTTTTTGCCATCCAAGGTGTTTTTATTGCGTCTCAGGGCGCCCCCCCCCAGCGCCCTGCACCCTCAGTGACCGGAGTGTGAAGTGTGCTGAGAGCAATGGCGCACAGCTGCAGTGCTGTGCGCTACCTTATTGAAGACAGGACGTCTTCTGCCGCCGATTTTCCGGACCTCTTCTGTCTTCTGGCTCTGTAAGGGGGCCGGCGGCGCGGCTCTGGGACCTATCCATGGCTGGGCCTGTGATCGGTCCCTCTGGAGCTAATGTCCAGTAGCCTAAGAAGCCCAATCCACTCTGCACGCAGGTGAGTTCGCTTCTTCTCCCCTTAGTCCCTCGATGCAGTGAGCCTGTTGCCAGCAGGACTCACTGAAAATAAAAAACCTAACTTGAACTTTTTCACTAAGCAGCTCAGGAGAGCCACCTAGTGTGCACCCTTCTCGTTCGGGCATAAAAATCTAACTGAGGCTTGGAGGAGGGTCATAGGGGGAGGAGCCAGTGCACACCAGGTAGTCCTAAAGCTTTTACTTTTGTGCCCAGTCTCCTGCGGAGCCGCTATTCCCCATGGTCCTGACGGAGTCCCAGCATCCACAAGGACGTCAGAGAAATATATATATATATATATATATATATATATATATATATATATATATATATATATAGGACTGTTTAATAGTTTGATACTTCAGTAATTAGTCCAGCAGTTCTGAAAGATGTCTCATGTTATATTTAGAAATGTAATAAAAAGAACTCCTTGGACTCTACATCAAAGCACTGAAGAAGGACAGTATACTACTTTACCAATGTTGTTTTACTGCTTAATCTGTGCCATGCAATAAATTCTGTTCATCTTTACTTTTGGTGGTATAATTCACAGTGGATTGGATAGCAATACTACTATTTTTTTTTTTTTTTAGACACACAAATAATAGCACAAAGGACAAATCACAGCCTCGGGTAAGAACGGCACGCTCATCACCTGAAATTATCTGTGCACTTTCAGTTAAACTAATTGGCTGAAACAGGACTGTCTGGACAAGAACAGCATGAAGATAGAGTACAACAAGGTATGCTGACCCTAGTCAAAAGCAGATCTGGTGGCCACACAAACTTCACAACTCTAAAGGGAGTTACTGACGGGAGAGATGTGTGCTGAGCGATCTTAACACAGACCGCTCAGCACACATCTCTCCCCCCGCTCAGCACAGCGCGATGTGCTGAGCGAAAGGGGACGACGGGCCGCTCACTTCACACAGTGCTGAAGTGAGCGACGCGCTAGATAAAGCTCTAGCACCGGCGATAGCGATGCGCGGCCCCATCACTGGGGGGCATACACACGGCAGATCAGTGTTTAAAATCTAAGCAATCTAGTCAGACTGCTTAGATTTTAAACACGGATCTCTCCGTGTGTACCCCCCTTTAATTTCACACTAAAGCTATGCCGGCTGTTCATAACATCTTCAACAGATAAGTAGTATTGGAAAACAATAATAAGAAGATTTACCTTTTAACTCATCTTTACCAACGTCCTTGCCTTGGGTGCTTTTTTCATTATCTTTAAACAGAATTGCAGGGACAAAAGCTTTAAGGTCAATCATGTTTTCGTAGAAGTTACGGGCATCTTCATCTTCCCAGATACCTCCATCCAAGTCGTAATCACCAGATTTTCCAGGTGTAAAAATGTCAATGCCAGGCCCATGTTCTATAAAAAAAATACACATTTATTTCAAGTTTCTTTTAAGGAATATTCAAAGTTTTTAGGAACTTGCATTCAGATGTTGGCACCAATAATATTGCATTGACATTTTTTCCATTTGCACCAATTGTACAGACCAACCTAACTGGTGTCATAATACATTCAGAAATTGTTTGCAATGGAATAAATAATGGTCAGTTAAAGCAAAACTAGATAAGATGATTACCTCATTTAAACATTTTGTAAAAATGAAAAAAAAAAAAAAAACCCAGACATACCAAAGCATCTAGACAAAATTAATCTGACTTAGTCTCTCTACATGTGCACACACCTTCTGGTACAGGTTTATCTTGAGGAAGTTCAGGCATATTCTCATCCAGAAGATCAGCAAGAGATTGCGAGTTTGCCAACAATTTCTGATAAGATGTTGCAAACTCTTCATATTGCTTGTGTCTGTCTTCGCTCAGTTCTCCCTTTGTGTGAAGGATGCGCCTGCCCAAAAATAAACACTCAGTGCATTACTCATTTTATGTTTTTCTTCGGCAAGGTGACTAAGGGGGTCTATGTGTGAAGGTGTAATGCTACTGGGGTTGTGAGACACCCCTTAAGCTATTTTTTTTAAATACAAAATCTAAAAAATAAAATAAAAAAAATCTGGTTTTAACTGAATTACATGAAAAGACAATCTTTGAGGACTTTTTTTGTAAAAAAAAAAAAAAACAACAACAAAAAACAACAACAAAAAAAGACAAAAATAATCAAGTAGTTAAAACATAAATAACACAGATGGGAAAACATTACTTTGACATTTCATTCAACTGAACAGGGACGGCGTCTAAGCTCATGCAAAACTTGACAGATTTCTTAATTTGCCACTGGTGAGAGAACCCAATATACATTGCATAGTACAAACTTTAAATCTAAAAAAAATAAAAAATAAAAATAAAAAAATGGGTTCCCTAGGGGTTTATTTACGAAGCATTTGGATGTAAACCTTTACACTTCTGATTGTGTTTATGCCTGATATTTGAAAGGGCACAGCTATTACTGGCAAGACATGGCTAGTAAAAACATTGTCCTTTTAAAATATTGCGCATAAACACAATAAGCATTGAGTTACTTTGTATATAAACCCCCTAGTGTTTCCTCATGAACAGCCAGAAGCGGTATGAAAAAGTGGGTGTATTTAAATAAGTTAAGGGTCGCATGTTATCAACTGTCAGCCATAGTCTTCCTATGCGCCCTCTCTTCACACGTGCACACTCCCATCACAGTTAAAATTAGCAATTAATGCTGATAACATACCTCCTAACTGTCCAGATTTTTGAAGGACAGTCCCCTTTTTCTGGGACTGTCCCGCTGTCCCACCTGCGGACAGCAGTGTCCCGTGGTGAGGGGGCGACAGTTTGCAGAGCAGCGGTGAAAAGACACTGTGCGCATGCACACAGCGTTTATTCACATGAGAAAGAGAGGACTGGGGGCACACCAGCAGACCATGCCTCCACTGTGATAAATACAGGAGGAGTGTAAGGAGGCGCCCGCGCGAAGCCACGCCACCTTTTGCAGGGCGCCAGCGGCTTCGCCGTGCAATGGAGTCCCGACTGGCAGCTACGAAAAGTTGGGAGGTATGTAATACTAGGAAGGTGTACAGTGCCTTTGATGAAAAAGGCATTGTGCCGAGTAAACAGCCAGGCAAAAGAACAAAAAAATAAAAAAAGTTGATTGACTAAAACATATAATTTTTTTTTTTTTTTTAAACCTTTAAACTATAAAACAATAACAAAAACCTAGTTAAGGCAAGAGATGCCAAGTTGTTACATGTTATAACCAAACAAAAATCAGTAGGACCCAGAACGGTTCTACAACTGTGTGCTACTTTTACCTATTTTGGCGCTCTGTGTTCTGCAACTCTCTGTGGTCCCTTTTCAGGTGCTTTGTTAAAGATGTGAAGTATTCCTTCAGCAAGTTTTGAAAAGGCTGCTGCTTCTCTGGGCTGATGATCTCACTTGGTGGGAAGTTTAGACTAAATTTTTCAGATGCATACTTCACCTTTCTTGAAATCAAACCTGCTATATCATCACCGCAATGACGACAGAAGCTAATAACTACTGAAACATGAGTGTGAGACTCTCGATCAGCATTAATGATGTTCTTCAGTTGCTCGTAGATTAAAGAAAGACCTTCTTTGTCCGTGAAGATGCCAATAATGGTTAACTCAGCAATAAAACGCAAATCTGTTCTCAGTTTAGTTATGTTGGGTGTTTTCTCTTCTTTGCGGGCCTCAAAATGTTTTTTCCAAACCTGTAGAAGAGACTGGGCAAAATCAACATACCGCTGATGGAAGAGAGAACACAGGTGAACTGCACAGTTAACGTCAGAAATTTTCAATTTTGCTTCTACTATAGAAGCTGCAGCTTCTGCAATGTACTTGCTCAAATTAAGGCCATTGAAATCATGTGACAAGGAATCCCTCTGCTGCTCAGTAATGGTTTTAAGTTTCTTCACAAAGGCAGTGTTTTTCTTCAGACTAGAGTCCAGCTTGCTAAAGAAGTGCTCCTCTGGCCGGTGTTCTGGAGCATTCTGATTCTTACTGCGAAGTTCTTTCCTGGCCTGATGTCGTTCCCAGGCTTCCTGGTGCAGTTGATGCGCTTCTTCTTTTTCTCTGTACCAACAATAAGAAAAATTATTTAAAATACAATATATCCATTTCAACATTCATCATTCCACATTAGGCACAAATCTATAAAAGCTTTTTTTCTGGAAAAGCTATAGAAAATAACATCTAATAAAACAATTACAGTTCCTGTACATTTAGTAAATGACACACACTACCTACCATCAAACAGCTTGAACCAGCTCTGGGATCGATTCAACAAAGGGTGCATTGGACACGAATAAATCTTGCTATACAGTTACCAAAGAATCTTGCACTGAGGATTAAAAACCGCAATATAACCGAGAACTGCTTACCATCTAATACCAACCTGGTTAATGGAAAACATCCTTGGGCGGTGAGCACAAAATTAACCTCAAAAGAATAAATTATTTCTTGGAACTGTAGTGCCAATCCACAAGGTGATTATCCAAAAAGTTCACCATGGAAACACCAAAGTTGCCAAATATACCGGATGCACCATAGGAACGGGCAAATATGATGGCCTGATATTGTAATATCACATTCCAGTGGGTGAGAATTGTTTTTATAAGACAACTTTTTAATATATCTAATGTATGATGTGTAATGTTTTTATTATTAATGTGTGTTAAATATTTACGCTAAGTAATTTATTTACATAGAGGCGCTGCTCCAGGCTATTGTACTAATTGTATTTAGGGGACTGACTATCTCTAATAAGCAGCTGCCGGGTAGAAGCAAACCACGTCAGCGCCTGTCACACCACAAGGTATAAATCTTCCTGCCGTCACAGTAACGCGTCTGAAAGTTGCTCCCCTGAATAAAATGAAGGGCGCTCTGTCTGGTGTAGACATTGAAGAATGATCTCCTCCTGCGTCCACTCTCTCACTTGTTTGTTAATGGGGGGCATTCTGTGTAGCCAGCAAGTAGGGACAGTATCTGGGAGTGGTTAAAAACATATTTGTGTCCACAGAGCAATTGGGCAGTGTCTGGGCACGGTTTAAACAAATTATTTGCAAAAGCTCCCACCTGGCTATTTCTTGATAGTTATGGCTAAAATATTTATGTCTTACCTTTTTCTTTGAGTGTATAGGGGGCACAGGAGAAGGCTAAACGCTGGGTATAGGCTGGCTGGGAGCAGGCTAGCACCAAAAGGGTTACTTTAAAGTACCCAGCAGGCCATGCGTCCCTGTCCCCTATACCCTGTCTCCAGGCCCGCCAGTTTAAGTAGCAAGCCCAAAGCAGTAGCGGAAGGAGAGGAAGGAAGAAAACCACACACAGGAAGACACCGCGAAAATGGCTGGCCACACACCGCCCACACAGGAACTTAAATCCGCAGGACAGGTGCGTCAGGGAGGGCGTCCTGTGCCACCTATGAACTCAAAGAAAAGGATTTACCAAGGTAAGACATAAATCCTATTTTATTTATCGTCCATTAGGGGGCACAGGAGAATGCTTACATTTGGGACGTCCCAAAGCTGTCCCCCAAAGGGAGGGGACACTCCTGGACTGCGCTCAGGACACTACGCCCGAAGGCAGCGTCACCCGACACAAAAGTGTAGAACACACAGAACTTAATGAAGGTCTGGGCAGAGGACCATGTAGCAGCTTTACAAAGCTGCACGGCCAAGGCCTCACGAGAGGCCGCCCAAGAAGCTCCCACAGCTGGTGTGGAATGAGCTTCGACCCCCAGAGGTGGGGGAAGGTTCGCCGCCATATAGGCATGTTGAATGGTCAACCGAAGCCATCTGGCCACCCCCGTTTGTGAGGATCCAGTAACACAAACAGGGAGTCCGAGCATCGGATATCCTTGGTTTTGTCACATATATGCGAAGAGCGCGGAGGACATCTAATGAAGCTTCCTCAGGAGGGGCCGCCGATAAGGCCAGCACCACAATTTCTTGATTCAGATGGAAACTAGAAACCACTTTTGGAAGAAAACCTGGTCGAGTGCGAAAAACCGCCCTGCCAGAGTGAAAGACCAGGAAGGGCGAACGCCAGAATAAGGCACTTAGATCCAATACTCTTCGAGCTGAAGAGATAGCCAAAGGTCTTCCACGTGATCCATCTGAGGTCAGGCGAGTCCATGGGTTCAAAAGGAGCGGTCTGCAACGCCCTGAGCACCAGGGAAAGGTCCCATGGAGCCACTGGGGGCACAAATGGTGGCTGTACATGAAGTACTCCCTGGAGGAAAATTTTAACAACTGGAATGTTTGCAAGTTGTTTTTGAAACAGCACTGACAGTGCTGATACCTGGACTTTCAAGGACGACAACCAGAGTCAGAGATGCAAACCTGACTGGAGAAAGGATAAAAGTCGAGGCAATCTAAAAAGACAGCGGGCTGAAGTGACGAATTGTACACCAGGAAAAGTATGCCTTCCAGATGCGGTGATAGACTCTGGCAGACGATGCTTTCCTGGTACTAAGCATTGTTTTGATGACCGCCCTGGAAAATCCTTTCAGTCTTAGGACGGATGACTCAATAGCCACGCCGCCAAAACAATGCAAATAGGATCTGGATATACACAGGGTCCCTGTGACAGAAGGTCCGGGCGAACTGGAAGACGCCACGGGGCATCTATGGACAGATTGAGAAGATCTGCATACCAAGGGCGAAGCGGTAAATCAGGAACCACTAGTATCATCATGCCTCCCAGTTGCTTGAATTTCCATAGTAGTCTGAGAATCATGGAAATCGGAGCATAGGCATACACCAGGGGAAACGACCAATGGTCTGTTAGGGCGTCCAATAGGAACGCTAGAGGATCTCTTGTGTGCGAGAGCCGAACCCGCTGACCTGCCTGTTATGACAGGATGCCACGAGGTCTATGTCCGGCATATCCCACCAAGACACCAACTGGTTGAACACCTCTGGGTGTAGTTTCCACTCTCCCGAGTGAACGTCCTGTCCAGTTGAGTACCCCTGCTTTCCAGTTTAGTACCCCTGGAATGAACACTGCAGACAGTGCCGGTAGATTTTGCTCGGCCCACAGGAAAATCTTGGTTACCTCTTGCATGGCCCCCCCTGTCTTCGAGTGCCTCCCTGGAAGTCTATGTATGCCACCGCCATCGCATTGTCTGACTGGACTTAAACTGGCCAGCCGTGGAGGAGTGGTTTTGCTGAAAGTAACGCGTTTAGAATTGCTCTTAATTCCAAGACATTGATGGGGAGCTTGCTTCCTCGAGTAGTCCAGCGACCTTGGAACGTGTGGGTCTCCAAGACCCTCCCCTAGAAGACTGCCGTCAGTGGTGATCACGGTCCAGTTTTGAACCCAAAAGGGTCGTCCCTTGTGGAGATTGGCTCATATGAGCCACTATGTTAAGGATAAGCAAAACTCCAGAGTAAAGACAATGGTCGGCGATCGGATGTGGAGAGGAGAACCGTCCCATTTGCGAAGGACCTCCAATTGCAGAGGGCGAGTGTGGAACTGGGCACACTCCACCATGTCGAACGCCGCCACCATCGAGCCTAGAACTCTCAGGCATGCATGAACTGATACTATGCGCAGAAGTGAGCGGATTCTGGTCTGAATGATCAGGATCTTGTCCGGAGGTAGGAACACGCACTGGTCTTTGGTATTTAACAATGCCCCTAAATGAAGGATTGTCTGCGAGGGCGTTAAGGATTATTTTTTCCAGTTTATCCTCCAGCCATGAGACTACAGAATCTCCACTGCTGAACGAACATGTACTGAGAGCATATCCTGGGACTGTCCAAGAAGCAGGACGTCATGTAAGTAGGGTAGGATCCGTATTCAAGTGCGTCTGAGATGGGCAGCAATCACTGCCATCGCTTTTGCGAAGACTTGTGGAGCCATGTAAAGGCCAAAAGGCAAGGCTCAAAATTGGTAACGGCTGTCGTTGACTGCAAACCGGAGATACAATTGGTGGCATGGTCAAATTGGAATATGCAAATATGCATCCTGGATATCCAGGGATGCCACATAATCCCCAGGTTCTAGAGCCAAGATGATCGTTCTGAGAGATTCCATGCAGAATTTGGGGACCCTCAGGTACAGATTTAACTTCTTGAGGTTGAAGATGAGTCGAAACAAAGCGTCCAGCTTCTGAACCAAGAGGAGCAAGGTGAAAAAACCTCATCCCCGTTGTTCTGTTGTTACTGGAACAATGACGTTGGCGATGAGAAGGGAGCCGACTAATTGTAGTAGTGCTTGCTGCCTCTCCGGGATTCCCCGGATGCCCCATGGTGAAGAATTTTCTTGGAGGGCGGCACCAAAAAGTCAGGGCATATCCGTGAGTATCGAGTTCCCTGACCCAGGTGTCAGTCGTGATGTCCAACCATTGCAAAGCAAAGGACAGCTGTCGGCCCCCCAACCTGGGATCCCCCAAGACGAGGCCCGCCCCGTCACACCGCAGGCTTCTCGGTGGATTTGGAGGTTGGGCGTCTGGTAGCCCAAGGCTGTTTTGTGTGAGACTTGGAATCTTTCGCCGGGGCCTGATAATGGGAGGAGGCCTGGCCCTTAGCCCTTCCTTGAAAACAAAATGAGCAAAAGGAAGGTTTAGGGGCTTCTGCTGACGGTAGGAAGGCGGTTTTAGCGGTCGCCAGTGAGGTAACAATGTCATTTAATTCCTTGCCGATCAAGATATCTCCTGCCAAAGGTAAAGTTTCCAGAGCTTTCTTGGAGGAAGCATCCGCTCTCCAACTACGAAGCCATAACGATAGTCTGGCCGCCACCGTTGTAGCTAAAACCTTAGACTTAAGAATAGCTGTATCCAGGGCTGCTTCGCCAAGGTAGGTAATCGTCTTCTGAATATTCCCCACCAGGACCAACAACTGTTTTCTACTAACAATAGACGACAGACCCTGGTGTAGATTTTCCGTCCAACAAGCTATTGCCTTAATTATCCAGGGCGAGGTAAACGCTGGCCTTGTAATCGCACCTGCATGTGTATAAGCTGTCTTGAGGACGTGTCTTTAGATGGAAATGGGTAGAAAGACTGATATCTTTTGGAGAGCTGAAACAGCTTATCCGGTTTGGCCCAAGCTCCCTCTAACATATCCTCCAATTGTGCCGAAGAGGGAAATTGTGTTGAATATTTCTTTATTTTTTTTGAAAACCAGTGTCTTGGACGTGGGAGTTGGATCCATGTGCTCAATATCCAGGACCAGACGTACGTGTTTGACAAGGGCTTCCACCTCTGCCACCGATAGGGAGTACTCAAGACCCATAGATGTGTCCAGATCAGAACCCCCGAACCCGCTCTCCTGATCTGAATGAAGGGACTCTAACTCTGAATCCTTGTCTAAGAGAGGGGTAGCGGTGTCACTAGAGGCATGAGCCCTTCTGGGACGTCTGTCCCTGTCTATAAGTTGTTGCATGGAGGCTGAGAACTGAGAAAGGCCCTGAACCGACTGAGCCAATGTGTGAACCCAAGGTGGCTCTACCTGGGGAGGAGGAATCGGATAGGACTGACCTGTTGCAGAGGCACCAGGCGGTGCTGGATCCGGTGGAGATACAGTGGAGCCAAACGATCCACCAGTTGTGCCATAACCTGTGTGAGGGTGGTCGCCCAAGCCGGTTCCTGTACGGCATGTGCCGGATCATCTGATGGCGGAGCTCCCACACATGCAGTACATAGGTCCGCAGAATCCTTTGAAGAGAGAATATTGCAACACACACGAGAAGTAGGAGACTCAGGTGTAACAAGCTTTTTGCCTCTGAATTACATTATTAAAATGAGACAGAAAATAAGATTTTACTTACCGGTAAATCTATTTCTCGTAGTCCGTAGTGGATGCTGTGGACTCCGTAAGGACCATGGGGAATAGACGGGCTCCGCAGGAGACATGGGCACTTTAAGAAAGAATTTAGATTCTGGTGTGCTCTGGCTCCTCCCTCTATGTCCCTCCTCCAGACCTCAGTTAGAGAAACTGTGCCCGGAAGAGCTGACAGTACAAGGAAAGGATTTTGGTAATCCAGGGCAAGATACATACCAGCCACACCAATCACACCATATAACTTGTGATAAACTTACCCAGTCAACAGTATGAACAACAACAGAGCATCAGTACAACCCTGATGCAACTATAACATAACCCTTATTGCAGCAATAACTATATACAAGTATTGCAGAAGAAGTCCGCACTTGAGACGGGTGCCCAGCATCCACTACGGACTACGTGAAATAGATTTACCGGTAAGTAAAATCTTATTTTCTCCAACGTCCTAGTGGATGCTGGGGACTCCGTAAGGACCATGGGGATTATACCAAAGCTCCCAAACGGGCGGGAGAGTGCGGATGACTCTGCAGCACCGATTGAGCAAACACAAGGTACTCCTCAGCCAGGGTATCAAACTTATAGAACTTTGCAAAAGTGTTTGAACCTGACCAAGTAGCCGCTCGGCACAGCTGTAATGCCGAGACCCCTCGGGCAGCCGCCCAAGAAGAGCCCACCTTCCTAGTGGAATGGGCCTTAACTGATTTTGGCAGCGGCAATCCAGCCGCAGAGTGAGCCTGCTGAATCGTGTTACAGATCCAGCGAGCAATAGTTTGCTTTGAAGCAGGAGCACCAAGCTTGTTGGAAGCATACAGGATAAACAAAGACTCTGTTTTCCTGACCCTAGCCGTTCTGGCTACATAAACCTTCAAAGCCCTGACCACATCAAGCAACTCGGAATCCTCCAAGTCAGTAGTAGCCACAGGCACCACAATAGGTTGGTTTATATGAAAAGATGAAACCACTTTCGGCAGGAATTGTGGACGGGTCCTCAATTCTGCTCTATCCGCATGGAAAACCAGATAGGGGCTTTTATGTGACAAAGCCGCCAATTCTGACACACGCCTAGCCGAAGCGAAGGTTAGTAGCATGACCCCCTTTCACGTGAGATATTTAAATTCCACCGTTTTGAGTGGTTCAAACCAGTGGGATTTCAGGAAACTCAACACCACGTTAAGATCCCAAGGTGCCACTGGAGGCACAAAAGGGGGCTGAATATGCAGCACTCCCTTTACAAACGTCTGAACTTCAGGTAGAGAAGCCAGCTCTTTTGGAAAGAAAATGGATAGGGCCGAAATCTGGACCTTAATGGAACCCAATTTTAGGCCCAAAGTCACTCCTGACTGTAGGAAGTGAAGGAAACGGCCCAGCTGGAATTCCTCCGTAGGGGCATTCCTGGCCTCACACCAAGCAACATATTTTCACCATATACGGTGATAATGTTGAGCTGTCACGTCCTTCCTAGCCATTATCAGCGTAGGAATAACCTCATCCGGAATGCATTTCTCTGCTAGGATCCGGCGTTCAACCGCCATGCCGTCAAACGCAGCCGCGGTAAGTCTTGGAACAGACAGGGCCCCTGTTGCAACAAGTCCTGTCTTAGAGGAAGAGGCCACGGTTCCTCTGTGAGCATTTCTTGCAGATCTGGATACCAAGTCCTTCTTGGCCAATCCGGAACAATGAGTATTGTTCACTCCTCTTTTTCTTATGATTCTCAGCACCTTGGGTATGAGAGGAAGAGGAGGAAATACATAGACCGACTGGAACACCCACGGTGTCACCAGTGCGTCCACATCTATCGCCTGAGGGTCTCTTGACCTGGCGCAATACCTCTGTAGCTTTTTGTTGAGGCGGGATGCCATCATGTCCACCTGTGGCAGTTCCCACCGACTTGCAATCTGCGTGAAGACTTCTTGATGAAGTCCCCACTCTCCCGGGTGGAGGTCGTGCCTGCTGAGGAAGTCTGCTTCCCAGTAGTCCACTCCCGGGATGAACACTGCTGACAGTGCGCTTACGTGATTCTCCGACCAGCGAAGAATTCTGGTGGCTTCCGCCATTGCCACCCTGCTCCTTGTACCGCCTTGGCGGTTTACATGAGCCACAGCGGTGATGTTGTCTGACTGAATCAGAACCGGTTGGTCGCGAAGCAGGGTCTCCGCTTGACGTAGGGCGTTGTAAATGGCCCTTAGTTCCAGGATGTTGATGTGAAGGCAAGTCTCCTGACTTGACCACAGACCTTGGAAATTTCTTCCCTGTGTGACTGCTCCCCACCCTCGGAGGCTTGCATCCGTGGTCACCAGGACCCAGTCCTGAATGCCGAATCTGCGGCCCTCGAGAAGGTGAGCACTCTGCAGCCACCACAGGAGAGACACCCTGGCCATGGGGGATAGGGTGATTAACCGATGCATCTGAAGATGTGATCCGGACCATTTGTCCAGTAAGTTCCATTGAAAGGTCCTCGCATGGAACCTGCCGAAGGGAATGGCCTCGTATGATGCCACCATCTTTCCCAGGACTCGAGTGCAGTGATGCACTGACACCTGTTTTGGTTTTAATAGGTTTCTGATTAGTGTCATGAGTTCCTGAGCTTTCTCTATCGGGAGATAAACTCTTTTCTGGTCTGTGTCCAGAATCATGCCCAGGAAAGGCAGACGAGTCGTAGGAATCAACTGCGACTTTGGAATATTTCGAATCCAGCCGTGTTGCCGTAACACTTCCAGAGAACGTGCTACGCTGATCAGCAACTGCTCTCTTGACCTCGCTTTTATGAGGAGATCGTCCAAGTATGGGATAATTGTGACCCCTTGCTTCCGCAGGAATAAGATCATTTCCACCATTACCTTGGTAAATATTCTCGGAGCCGTGGAGAGACCAAACGGCAACGTCTGAAATTGGTAATGACAATCTTGTACCACAAATCTGAGGTACACCTGATGAGGTGGGACATGAAGGTATGCATCCTTTATGTCCAGAGACACCATAAAATCCCCCCCTTCCAGGCTTGCGATGACCGCTCTCAGCGATTCCATCTTAAACCGGAACCTTTTCAGGTACATGTTCAGGGATTTTAAATTCAATATGGGTCTGACCGAACCGTCCGGTTTCGGTACTACAAACATGGTCGAATAATAACCCCTTCCTTGTTGAAGGAGGGGAACCTTGACCACCACCTGTTGAAGATACAATTTGTGAATTGCAGTTAACACTATTTCCCTCTCGAGGGGGGAAGCTGGCAGGGCCGATTTGAGGTATCTGTGAGGGGGCATCTCTTCGAATTCCAGCTTGTATCCCTGAGACACAATATCTATTGCCCAGGGATCCAACTGGGAGTGAACCCACTTGTGGCTGAAATTTCGGAGACGCGCCCCCACCGGGCCTAGCTCCGCCTGTGGAGCCCCAGCGTCATGCGGTGGATTTTGTGGAAGCCGGGGAGGACTTCTGTTCCTGGGAACTAGCTGTGTTGTGCAGCTTCTTTCCTCTGCCCCTGGCAAGAAAGGAAGCACCCCGGACTTTCTTGCTTTTCTGTGATCGAAAGGACTGCATTTGGTAATACGGTGCTTTCTTAGGCTGTGAGGAAACATATGGCAAAAAATTTGACTTTCCAGCAGTAGCTGTGGAGACCAGGTCCGAAAGACCCTCCCCAAACAATTCCTCACCCTTGTAAGGTAAAACCTCCATGTGCAATTTTGAGTCGGCATCACCTGTCCATTGCCGAGTCCACAGGACCCTTCTGGCAGAAATCGACATAGCATTTATTCTAGAACTCAGTAGACTAATGTCTCTTTGAGCATCTCTCATATATAGGACAGCATCTTTTATATGCCCCAGGGTCAATAATAAGAATTTACTTACCGATAATTCTATTTCTCATAGTCCGTAGTGGATGCTGGGGACTCCGAAAGGACCGTGGGGAATAGCGGCTCCGCAGTAGACTGGGCACAAAGTAAAAGCTTTAGGACTAGCTGGTGTGCACTGGCTCCTCCCCCTATGGCCCTCCTCCAAGCCTCAGTTAGGATACTGTGCCCGGACGAGCGTACACAATAAGGAAGGATTTTGAATCCCGGGTAAGACTCATACCAGCCACACCAATCACACCGTACAACTTGTGATCTGAACCCAGTTAACAGCATGATAACAGAAGGAGCCTCTGAAAAGATGGCTCACAACAACAATAACCCGATTTTTGTAACAATAACTATGTACAAGTAATGCAGACAATCCGCACTTGGGATGGGCGCCCAGCATCCACTACGGACTATGAGAAATAGAATTATCGGTAAGTGAATTCTTATTTTCTCTAACGTCCTAGTGGATGCTGGGGACTCCGAAAGGACCATGGGGATTATACCAAAGCTCCCAAACGGGCGGGAGAGTGCGGATGACTCTGCAGCACAGAATGAGAGAACTCCAGGTCCTCCTCAGCCAGGGTATCAAATTTATAGAATTTAGCAAACGTGTTTGCCCCTGACCAAGTAGCTGCTCGGCAAAGTTGTAAAGCCGAGACCCCTCGGGCAGCCGCCCAAGATGAGCCCACTTTCCGTGTGGAATGGGCTTTTACAGATTTTGGCTGTGGCAGGCCTGCCACAGAATGTGCAAGCTGAATTGTACTACAAATCCAACGAGCAATCGTCTGCTTAGAAGCAGGAGCACCCAGCTTGCTGGGTGCATACAGGATAAACAGCGAATCAGATTTTCTGACTCCAGCCGTCCTGGAAACATATATTTTCAGGGTCCTGACTACGTCCAGCAACTTGGAATCCTCCAAGTCCCTAGTAGCCGCAGGCACCACAATAGGCTGGTTTAAGTGAAATGCTGAAACCACCTTAGGAAGAAATTGAGGACGAGTCCTCAAATCTGCCCTGTCTATATGAAAAATTAGGTAAGGGCTTTTATAGGATAAAGCCGGCAATTCTGAGACACGCCTGGCTGAAGCCAGGGCTAACAGCATTACCACTTTCCATGTGAGATATTTTAAGTCCACAGTGGTGAGTGGTTCAAACCAATGTGATTTTAGGAATCCCAAAACTACATTGAGATCCCAAGGTGCCACTGGAGGCACAAAAGGAGGCTGTATATGCAGTACTCCCTTGACAAACGTCTGAACTTCAGGAACAGAAGCCAGTTCTTTTTGGAAGAATATTGACAGGGCCGAAATTTGAACCTTAATGGACCCTAATTTGAGGCCCATAGACAGTCCTGTTTGCAGGAAATGCAGGAAACGACCCAGTTGAAATTCCTCTGTAGGGGCCTTCCTGGCCTCGCACCACGCAACATATTTACGCCAAATACGGTGATAATGTTGTATGGTTACATCCTTCCTGGCTTTGATCAGGGTAGGGATGACTTCATCCGGAATGCCTTTTTCCTTCAGGATCCGGCGTTCAACCGCCATGCCGTCAAACGCAGCCGCGGTAAGTCTTGGAACAGACATGGTCCCTGCTGGAGCAGGTCCTTTCTTAGAGGTAGAGGCCACGGGTCTTCCGTGAGCATCTCTTGAATTTCCGGGTACCAAGTCCTTCTTGGCCAATCCGGAGCCACGAGTATAGTCTTTACTCCTCTCCTTCTTATGATTCTCAGTACTTTTGGTATGAGAGGAAGAGGAGGGAACACATACACTGACTGGTACACCCACGGTGTTACCAGAGCGTCCACAGCTATTGCCTGAGGGTCCCTTGACCTGGCGCAATATCTGTCCAGTTTTTTGTTGAGGCGGGACGCCATCATGTCCACCTTTGGTTTTTCCCAACGGTTCACAATCATGTGGAAGACTTCTGGGTGAAGTCCCCACTCCCCCGGGTGAAGATCGTGTCTGCTGAGGAAGTCTGCTTCCCAGTTGTCCACTCCCGGAATGAACACTGCTGACAGTGCTATCACATGATTCTCCGCCCAGCGAAGAATCCATGCCACTTCCATCATTGCCCTCCTGCTTCTTGTGCCGCCCTGTCTGTTTACGTGGGCGACTGCCGTGATGTTGTCCGACTGGATCAACACCGGCTGACCCTGAAGCAGAGGTCTTGCCTGACTTAGGGCATTCTAAATGGCCCTTAGTTCCAGGATATTTATGTGAAGTGACGTTTCCATGCTTGACCACAAGCCCTGGAAATTTCTTCCCTGTGTGACTGCTCCCCAGCCTCTCAGGCTGGCATCCGTGGTCACCAGGACCCAATCCTGAATGCCGAATCTGCGGCCCTCTAGGAGATGAGCACTCTGTAACCACCACAGGAGAGACACCCTTGTCCTTGGAGACAGGGTTATCCGCTGATGCATTTGAAGATGCGATCCGGACCATTTGTCCAGCAGATCCCACTGAAAAGTTCTTGCGTGGAATCTGCCGAATGGAATCGCTTCGTAAGAAGCCACCATCTTTCCCAGGACCCTTGTGCATTGATGTACTGACACTTGGCCTGGTCTTAGGAGGTTCCTGACTAGGTCGGATAACTCCTTGGCTTTCTCCTCCGGGAGAAACACCTTTTTCTGTACTGTGTCCAGAATCATCCCTAGGAACAGCAGACGTGTCGTCGGAATCAGCTGCGATTTTGGAATATTTAGAATCCATCCGTGCTGTCGTAGTACTACTTGAGATAGTGCTACTCCGACCTCTAACTGTTCTCTGGACCTTGCCCTTATCAGGAGATCGTCCAAGTAAGGGATAATTAAGACGCCTTTTCTTCGAAGAAGAATCATCATTTCGGCCATTACCTTGGTAAAGACCCGGGGTGCCGTGGACAATCCAAACGGCAGCGTCTGAAACTGATAGTGACAGTTCTGTACCACAAACCTGAGGTACCCTTGGTGAGAAGGGCAAATTGGGACATGGAGGTAAGCATCCTTGATGTCCAGAGACACCATATAGTCCCCTTCTTCCAGGTTCGCTATCACTGCTCTGAGTGACTCCATCTTGAACTTGAACCTTTTTATGTAAGTGTTCAAGGATTTCAGATTTAAAATGGGTCTCACCGAGCCGTCCGGCTTCGGTACCACAAACAGCGTGGAATAATACCCCTTTCCCTGTTGTAGGAGGGGTACCTTGATTATCACCTGCTGGGAATACAGCTTGTGAATGGCTTCCAATACCGCCTCCCTGTCGGGGGGAGACGTTGGTAAAGCAGACTTCAGGAACCGGCGAGGGGGAGACGTCTCGAATTCCAATTTGTACCCCTGAGATACTACCTGCAGGATCCAGGGGTCCACTTGCGAGTGTGCCCACTGCGCGCTGAAATTCTTGAGACGGGCCCCCACCTTGCCTGAGTCCGCTTGTAAGGCCCCAGCGTCATGCTGAGGACTTGGCAGAAGCGGGGGAGGGCTTCTGTTCGTGGGAAGAGGCTGTTTGCTGCAGTCTTTTTCCCCTTCCTCTGCCCCGGGGCAGATATGAGTGGCCTTTTGCCCGCTTGCCCTTATGGGGACGAAAGGACTGAGCCTGAAAAGACGGTATCTTTTTCTGCTGCGAGGTGACTTGGGGTAAAAAGGTGGATTTTCCAGCCGTTGCCGTGGCCACCAGGTCCGATAGACCGACCCCAAATAACTCCTCCCCTTTATACGGCAATACTTCCATATGCCGTTTGGAATCCGCATCCCCTGACCACTGTCGCGTCCATAATCCTCTTCTGGCAGAAATGGACATCGCACTTACTCTTGATGCCAGAGTGCAAATATCCCTCTGTGCATCTCGCATATATAGAAATGCATCCTTTAAATGCTCTATAGTCAATAATATATTGTCCCTGTCCAGGGTATCAATATTTTCAGTCAGGGAATCCGACCAAGCCACCCCAGCACTGCACATCCAGGCTGAGGCGATTGCTGGTCGCAGTATAATACCAGTATGTGTGTATATACTTTTAAGGATATTTTCCAGCTTCCTATCAGCTGGTTCCTTGAGGGCGGCCGTATCAGGGGACGGTAACGCCACTTGTTTTGATAAGCGTGTGAGCGCCTTATCTACGCTAGGGGGTGTTTCCCAACGCGCCCTAACCTCTGGCGGGAAAGGGTATAATGCCAATAATTTTTTAGAAATTATCAGTTTTTTATCGGGGGAAACCCACGCTTCATCACACACCTCATTTAATTCATCTGATTCAAGAAAAACTACGGGTAGTTTTTTCACACCCCACTTAATACCCTTTTTTGTGGTACTTGTAGTATCAGAAATGTTCAAAACCTCCTTCATTGCCGTGATCATGTAACGTGTGGCCCTACTGGAAAATACGTTTGTTTCCTCACCGTCGACACTGGAGTCAGTGTCCGTGTCAGTGTCTGTATCGACCTGAGGTAACGGGCGTTTTATAGCCCCTGACGGTGGTTGAGACGCCTGTACAGGTATCAACTGATTTGCCGGCTGTCTCATGTCGTCAACAGTCTTTTGTAAAGTGCCGACACTATCACGTAATTCTTTCCATAAGACCATCCAGTCAGGTGTCGACTCCCTAGGGGGTGACATCACTAACACAGGCAATTGCTCAGCCTCCACACCATTTTCCTCCTCATACATGTCGACACAGCGTACCGACACACAGCACACACACAGGGAATGCTCTGATAGAGGACAGGACCCCACTAGCCCTTTGGGGAGACAGAGGGAGAGTTTGCCAGCACACACCAGAGCGCTATATATATATATATATATAGGGATAACCTTATATAAGTGTTTTTCCCTAATATAGCTGCTGTATATATTAATATGCCAATTTAGTGCCCCCCCTCTCTTGTTTTACCCTGTTTCTGTTGTGCAGGACTGCAGGGGAGAGTCAGGGAGCCTTCCTCCAACGGAGCTGTGAGGAAAAAATGGCGCTTGTGTGCTGAGGAGATAGGCTCCGCCCCTTTTTCGGCGGCCTTTCTCCCGCTTTTTTGTGGAAAACTGGCAGGGGTTAAATACATCCATATAGCCCAGGAGCTATATGTGATGTATTTTAAGCCATTTAAGGTATTTTCATTGCGTCCCAGGGCGCCCCCCCCCCCCAGCGCCCTGCACCCTCAGTGACCGGAGTGTGAAGTGTGCTGAGAGCAATGGCGCACAGCTGCGGTGCTGTGCGCTACCTTATTGAAGACAGGACGTCTTCTGCCGCCGATTTTCCGGACCTCTTCACTCTTCTGGCTCTGTAAGGGGGCCGGCGGCGCGGCTCCGGGACCCATCCATGGCTGGGCCTGTGATCGTCCCTCTGGAGCTAATGTCCAGTAGCCTAAGAAGCCCAATCCACTCTGCACGCAGGTGAGTTCGCTTCTGCTCCCCTTAGTCCCTCGATGCAGTGAGCCTGTTGCCAGCAGGTCTCACTGAAAATAAAAAAACCTATTTAAACTTTTACTCTAAGCAGCTCAGGAGAGCCACCTAGATTGCACCCTTCTCGTTCGGGCACAAAATCTTAACTGAGGCTTGGAGGAGGGTCATAGGGGGAGGAGCCAGTGCACACCAGCTAGTCCTAAAGCTTTTACTTTGTGCCCAGTCTCCTGCGGAGCCGCTATTCCCCATGGTCCTTTCGGAGTCCCCAGCATCCACTAGGACGTTAGAGAAAATATAGTATCCTTGTCTAAGGTATCAAGTTCCTCAGAAAGGGTGTCCGTCCATGCTGCCACATCACTACACACCCAGGCCGACGCGATCGCCAGCCTCAGTAAGGTACCTGAATGTGTATAAATGGACTTCAGGGTACCCTCCTGCTTTCTATCCGCAGCATCTTTGAGGGTAGCCGTATCCTGTGACGGCAGGTCTACCTTCTTGGATAAGCGTGTTAAAGCTTTGTCCACCCTAGGGGAGGATTCCCAGCGTAACCTGTCCGTTGGCGGGAAAGGATACGCCATAAGAATCCGTTTGGAAATCTGCAGTTTTTTATCTGGAGATTCCCAAGCCTTTTCACATAACTCATTTAACTCGTGTGAAGGGGGAAAGGTCACCACCTGCCTCTTTTCCCCATACATATGAACCCTCTCGTCAGGGACTGGGGTTTCCTCTGTGATGTGCAACACATCCTTAATTGCTATAATCATATAACGGATTGATTTAGCCAATTTAGGCTGTAACTTTGCATCATCGTAATCGACACTGGAGTCAGAATCCATGTCGGTATCTGTGTCAACAATTTGGGATAGTGGGCGCTTCTGAGACCCTGACGGCCTCTGCGACATAGGATCAGGCACGGGCTGAGACCCTGACTGTCCTGAGGCTTCAGCTTTTTCCAACCTTTTATGCAAGGAATTAACATTATCATTTAAAACCTTCCACATATCCATCCAATCAGGTGTCGGCGCCGTCGGCGGAGACACCACATTCATTTGCTCCCGCTCTGCTTCCACATAGCCTTCCTCGTCAAACATGTCGACACAAGCGTACCGACACAACACACACAGGGAATGCCCTTTTTGAAGACCGTTCCCCCACAAGGCCCTTTGGAGAGACAGAGAGAGAGTATGCCAGCACACACCCCAGCGCTATAAACCCAGGAATAACACAGTAACTTAATGTTAACCCAGTAGCTGCTGTTATATTGATTTTTGCGCATAATTATATGCCCCCCCTCTCTTTTTACCCTCTTCTACCGTGTATCTGCAGGGGAGAGCCTGAGGAGCTTCCTCTCAGCGGAGCTGTGGAGAAAAAATGGCGCTGGTGAGTGCTGAGGAAGAAGCCCCGCCCCCTCGACGGCGGGCTTCTGTCCCGCTTAAATATGTATTTTCTTGGCGGGGGCTCATACATATATACAGTGCCCAACTGTATATATGTTCACTTTTGCCAAAAAGAGGTCCAAATGCTGCCCAGGGCGCCCCCCCCTGCGCCCTGCACCCTTACAGTGACCGGAGTATGTAGGTGTGTGGGAGCAATGGCGCACAGCTGCAGTGCTGTGCGTTACCTCAGTGAAGACCGGAGTCTTCTGCCGCCGATTTCGAAGTCTTCTTGCTTCTCATACTCACCTGGCTTCTGTCTTCCGGCTCTGCGAGGGGGACGGCGGCGCGGCTCTGGGATCGGACGACGAGGGTGAGATTCTGTGTACGATCCCTCTGGAGCTAATGGTGTCCAGTAGCCTAAGAAGCAGGACCTAGCTTCAGAGAGTAGGGCTGCTTCTCTCTCCCCTCTGTCCCACGATGCAGGGAGACTGTTGCCAGCAGAGCTCCCTGAAAATAAAAAACCTAACAAAATACTTTCTCACAGCAAGCTCAGGAGAGCTCACTGAAAAGCACCCAGCTCGTCCGGGCACAGATTCAAACTGAGGTCTGGAGGAGGGACATAGAGGGAGGAGCCAGAGCACACCAGAATCTGAATTCTTTCTTAAAGTGCCCATGTCTCCTGCGGAGCCCGTCTATTCCCCATGGTCCTTACGGAGTCCCCAGCATCCACTAGGACGTTAGAGAAAAACGTGTACAAAACAAGGATGACAATGAGTGAGCACCCAACAGCACGTAAAAGTACTCAGGAAGTAATCCAGGCCGGTCATTGGGACACCCCCTGCAGACCTAGGCTCTGTATAAAGGCATGAAGCCAACCAAATGTACTGCAGTAGCACACCCACAAACACGCAGCCACACAATGCTTGAAATAAAACAAGAAAAGGGCCAAGATGCTTAACTGTCCTATGGTATTCCAGTAGGCAGGAGAAATATGCTGAACCCAGCCACTGGAGCAGGGTACAGGGGAGAATGTGGCCAGACCCTGCTCTCTAAGCAACTCCCAGCCAGCATGTGAGCTAAAATGGCTGCTCAGCATTTTCTGGGAGGGACTGAGAGGGGAGGGAGGAGGAACAGCCCTGGGGCATACCTTGAGCAATGCTACCAGTGAGCTACCAGGGGTGGGGGAGGGGCTGCAGGCTGGGCACCCTCCCCATCAGATGTTGGACTCCAGGGACGTTGCCCACTTGCCCTGTGGCGATAGCCCTGGTGGTCTAGTGTCTCCGTTCAGCGGGAGGGGATAGCCACACGGGAAGCCATTTAACTTCCCCTCCGGAACCGGACGCGGCTGCGGAGGAGGCTTAGCGCTGCCTGGGTGTCCCACGGTGGAAGACCCCTGCCCAGATACCGGCGATGCCGCCTGCGGACTCCGTGTGTTAGAGCGGGCATGCTGGTCTCTAAGTGCACCAGCATCACGCTCTCTTCGCTGCGGTTGCATCGCTACTCATCAAAAATTAAATGAAAAAAAGTAGAATAGCTGTTTAGAAACAGCTCCTATTGAGAGTTGCCATGCTCCTGTCTTGGCACCAAGAAAAAAAAAATAGCAGGCCCAGAGACGGGGGTGGGGTATGGGGGACAGGGAGGCAAGGCCTACTGGGTACTGTAAAGTAACCCTTTTGGTGCCAGACTGCTCCCAGCCAGCCTATACCCAGCATTAAGCCTTCTCCTGTGCCCCGCTAGTGAACGATAAAGAAAACCAAGTTGGGGAAAGGACCTCTGACGTCAGAGGGAGGAGCAAGCTACGAACAGGGCACCCGGAATGTACCCTCGCGGGCTCGGTGGCGAGCGGAGGTTACTAAAGAGAGTAGTTGGTGGCGTGGATAGTGAAAGTGTTATCCCGCCGGCCTAGCTCCTCCCCCTGACATCAGAAGTCCTTTAGCCCACTTGATTCTAGCATCTACAATTTCTTGATGCCACACGGCTGAAAAATATTTCTAGGGAAAACATTGACTACATATTTAAATGTAAAATGATACGCTTACAATAGAGGACTTAAATTAGGCCAATATGGCAATAAGGGATATAGTGAAGGAGGTAGACAGAGGAGAGAAAAAAAAAAATTACTATAGTAAATAGAAAATATGCATTTAATACCTACCGGTAATTCCTTTTCTCGTAGTCCGTAGTGGATACTGGGGGACTGTACTTTAGAACCATGGGTGAGGCGGGCACCCAGTATCCACTACGGACTACGAGAAAAGGAATTACCGGTAGGTATTAAATTCCTTTTTTCTCTTACGTCCTAGTGGATACTGGGGAACTGTACTTTAGTACCGTGGGGAAGTCCCAAAGCTCCCTAAATGGGTGTGAAAATGCTATGACCCCTGCAAAACTGCCTGACCAAACTGAAGGTCCTCCTTGGCCAAGGTGTTGAACCTATAAAATTTCACAAAAGTGTTAGAACCAGACCAAGTAGCAGCTCGGCACAACTGTAAAGCCGAAACACCCCAGGCAGCCACCCAGGAAGAACCCACCGATGTTGTCGAGTGAGCCTGAATAGACATCAGCAAAGGAAGAGCCGCCGAAGTATAGACCTGTTGAATAGTCAACCTGAGCCAACGAGCAATAGATTGCTTAGAAGCCGACCGACCAATTTTGGTGGCATCATAAAGGACAAACAGCGAGTCAGATGTCCAATGAAGAGACGTCCTTTTGACAAATCCTCAGAGCCCTCGCCACATTCAAGGACTCTGGGCCCACAGAAACGTCAGCCAACACCGGAACTAAAATGAGCTGATTCACGTGAAAGGCTGACACCACTTTTAGGCAAAAACGGAGGCCGGGTCCTGAGCTCAGCCCTATCTTCATGAAAAATCAAGCATGGGCTCTTACAGGATAATGCCCCTAATTCAGAAACCCGTCTTGCAGACGCCAATGCTAGCAGCAAGACAGTCTTCCAAGCGAGAAAATTCAATTCCACCTTCTGTAAGGGTTCAAACAAGTCCGATTAAAGAAAGGACAAAACCACATTGTCCCTCCCACAGCTCTGTGGGATCTAAAAGAGTGGATGCAGATAAAGAACGCCTTTCAGGAAAGTAGTGTTCACTCTAGGCTGTTTTAGCAGGGCGCCGCGCCCTGCCCGTTTTTTAGCAGGCAAAACCCGCCCTGCCCCTTTTGCGGCGCCCTGCTAGAACAGCCGCCCGCTTCCTGCCCTCTCGGCGTGTATAGATGCCGTGCGCATGCGCGCGGCATCCATTCACGCATTGGGAGAGAGCTGGGGGAAGCCCAGCACCGACGGAGGTGCTGGGCACGCCCCCAACAGTGACGTCGCCGGCCACAGACGCTCTCTATAGTAGCGTCTGAGGGCCGCACCGCCCCCTAAAATTACGTCGGTGTGGCCACGCCCCCTAATTTGCGTAGCCGCGCCCCCATTCCGGACGCACGCGCGGCTTAGCTGCGCGCGCAAATGTACCCCCAGAGTCCAGCGCCCTGCCCCTTTTCACTCCTAGAGTGAACACTAGGAAAGTATGCACCTCCAGCAACAATGCAAGATGTTTCTGGAAGAAAATAGAGAGAGACGAAATCTGTACTTTGATGGAGCCCAACCGTAGGCCCATATCCACACCTGATTGCAGGAAAAGCAGAAAAACAACCAATCCTAAATTCCACGGGAGAAACGGATCTTCCCTCACACCAATAAACATATTTCTTACAGATACGGTGGTAGTGTTTCAATGTAACCACCTTCCGGGCCTGTACCATAGTGGAAATAACCTTGGAAGGGAGACCCTTTCTGGCTAGAATCTCCCTCTCAACTTCCAAGCCGCCAAATGTAGCCGCTGTAAGTCTGGATAGACGAATGGACCTTGTTGTAGAAGATCCTTTTGAAGTGGCAGAGGCCAGGGTTCCTCCAGAGACATGGTCAGGAGGTCTGTGTACCAGGCCTGTCGAGGCCAATCCGGGGCAATTAGAAATGCCCGAACGCTTTCCCTTTTGAGTCTTTTTAGAACCTTTGGAATGAGCGGGATTGAAGGGAACAGGTAAACAAACTGGTAAGTCCATGGGGTAGTCAGCGTGTCTACTGCCACAGCCTTCAGATCGCTCGGTCTGGAACAGTAACGGTGTAGCTTCTTTTTGAAACGAGAAGCCATTAGGTCTATCAGCGGATACCCCCACTGGTGAACCAATTGCTGAAACACCTGAGGATGAAGGCCCCATTCCCCTGTATGGAGGTCGTACCTGCTGAGGAAGTCCGCCTCCCAGTTGTCCACTCCTGGAATGAATATGGCCGAGATGGCCCATGCGTTGGCCTCCGTCCAGCATTGCTTCTTGTTCCTCTCTATTGGTTTAAGTACGCCACTGCCGTGATGTTGTCAGACTGTACTTGGATGGCTTGATCATGGAGAAGGTAGGAAGTTTGAAGAAGGGCATTGTATATCGCCCTGAATTCCAGGACATTGATCGGTAGCACATATTCCTGACTCGACCACCATCCCTGGAACTGGGCCCCTTCAGCAACAGCCCCCCAACCCCGGAGGCTGGCATCCGTTGTCAGTAATATCCACGACTCGGTACAGAAACTCCGGCCTTCTACCAGGTGAGGAACTTGTAGCCACCAGGACAGAGAAATCCGTGCTTTCGGAGACAGGGTCACCATCTGATGCATGTGCAGGTGAGACACTGACCACTTGTCTAGCAAATCCAGCTGAAAAGGCCGGGCAAGAAAACCTACCGTATGGGACTGCCTCGTATGCAGCCACCATCTTGACCAGCAAGCGTATATAAAGATCTATTGTGACCTTGCGGGGTCTAAACACTGAGCGCACCATAGCTTGGAGAGCTAAAGCCTTGTCCATAGGGAGAAACACCTTCTGAGACACCGTATTCAGTATCATCCCCAGGAACTGAAGACGCTGGGATGGTTCCAAGTGAGATTTTAGAAAATGTAGGATCTATGATCCGTCAGCAGGTGAGTCGTCAAACGCTCCCTGGACACTGCTTTTATCAGGAGATCGTCCAAATAGGGGAAATGTTATCCCCCAGTTTGCGCACTTGTAGCATCATCCCCGCCATAACCTTCGTGAAGACCCTTGGAGCTGTGGAGAGACCTAAGGGTAAGGCCTGAAACTAGAAGGGACTGTCCAAGATGACGAACTTGAGGTAAGACTGGTGAGGAGGTCACATATGGATGTGCAGGTAAGCATCCTTAACATCTAGGGAAACTAGAAATTCTCCTTCCTCCAGGCCAGACACTACTGCTTGCAGGGATTCCATCTTGAATTTGAATACCTGCAGATAAGGGTTCAAAGCTTTCAGATTTAATATGGGCCTTACCGAACCGTCCAGCTTTGGTACGACAAAAAGACTGGAGTAAAACTCCCAGTTGAGTAATGGACTAAGTACTGGAACCACTACTCCCGTCCGTAAAAGTTTTTGAATGGCTTCTTACAGGGTAACTCTTGCTGCGGGTAAAGCTGGTAAGCCTGACCTGAAAAATCTGTGAGGAAGGAGTGTTTGAATTCCAACCGGTATCCCCGAGAAATGAGGTCGCTCACCCAAGGATCCCAGCAGGACTGTGCCCACACCTGGGCGAAGTGCTGAAGGCGAGCACCTACCGGAAAGTCGCCCTGTTGTTGGGGCCAACCGTCACGCGGAAGGCTTTGTGGTAGAGGTTCCGGGGTTTTGGTCCAAGGAAACTTCAGCTGCAGGTTTTCGGGACTTACCAAGAGACCCTCTAGGAGCATTGTAGGCTCCTCGGCCTCTGCTTTTGAACCTTGCCATACGAAAGGACTGCAAGGAGGGACCCGAGTAAAAGCGTCTTAGCAGGTGGGGCGGGCGATAGCAGATAGGTAGACTTACCTGTGGTTGCCGGAGAAATCCATTTATTCAAACAAGGCATCACCTGCAAAGGGAAGATTTTCTACCCCCTTTTTGAAATCAGCATCCGCTGACCATTGACGTAACCACAAGGTCCTGCGGGCCGAAACTGCCATAGCAGTAGTACGGCCATTTATTTGACACAATTCCTTTACAGCTTCACTCATAAAGTTGGCAGCATCCTGTATATGTTGCAGCAGAGTAATGATCTCATCCTGGGGCATTGAGTCAAATCCATTAATAACATTATCAGACCACTTGACCACTGCCCTTGAAATCCAACCAAACTATTGTGGGACGTTGTGTGACGCCCCCTGCCATATATATTGCTTTGAGAGTGGTCTCTATTTTACAGTCAGCTGGGTCTTTCAGGGATATTGCCCCAGGTACTGGTAGTACCAATTTTCTTGACAATATCGACTGACGGGCATTTTCCCATACCTTCTTGTCCTCTGCCGGAAGGGGAAAGGAGGATAACAACCTCTGAGGGGTTTTTAATTTTTTGTCCGGGTTCACCCATGCCTCCCTGGCCAGGGAGTTTAATTCCTTTGACACAGGAAACGTGGCCGATGATTCTGGTTTTACGTTAAAGTACAATTCTTCATCTGGTTCTGCCTCCTGATCGGGTATGTTAAGAACCTCCCTCACAGCATAAATGAGGGCCTTCACCCCGGGGGACAGAGAGCTGTCCTCCTCCATATCATCTGTTTCATCCAAATCAGGCAGGTCAGAATCAGACTGTAGCACTTGTGGAAGTGAGCGTTTATGTGAAACCAGCAGAGGGGGCTGAGTAGCCTTTTTTGTTATCTGCAGCTTTAGCCATACAATCAGACTGTCTTAACACCTGTCTCTCCTTCCTAGCAGCAGCCAGTTCTGAATTAACATTATGAATCATGCTCTTAAATGGATCTAACAAGTCACGTGCCTGTGAACTGCTTACCCCTGGGGATAATGAACACAATTCACACATGAGGGACCCCTACCCTGAAGAAAAGGTAGAATTACAAGCAGTACACATAACTTTGAGAGCAGACATGATTTTACAGTGACAATGTAGTGAAACCCACTGAATACCTCCCCACAGACCCTAGAGAGCATCTGGAGTGACACAGAGAAAATGGAGACCAACACACAATAACAGTAGTGCAGCGTATCGCTGTGTATATGGACCACACTACATATGTGAAGCGGTGCTACCGCTGATGCGCTCCCCCCTGTTGTGACCCCCTGGTACCAATACGGAGTCTGAACAGCATGGGTCCATGGAAAAGCAGCGTGCATGCAGCCTTGTGATCCGCAGGAACTGGCGCCTTTCCAGCCTCTGGTCCCGCTCTCCGGGAAGCCCTGCCCCTGTAATGGCGCACGGTCCCTATAAAGTTATACTGGCTCTGTCAATGTTAATATTATAAAAAGAACGTTTTCTGACAGATGGTGAGCACCCCGTGGAGTTACATACTCCTCTAAGCCAGTGTAGTCCGCGGGGGGCACCAAAGCTCATGACCGCCGCGCAACATGCCGCCAAACAGCACCGGGGACCTGCTAACTGGGACCCCGGTGTTAACATTCACCGCACCTGCGTCTCTTCGGCATTTGTTAAGAGGGTGGCGGCTTGCTGCTGGCGTGTACACACACAGTGTGATGTGTGAAACAGCGACTCCGAAGCCCTCAGGAAGTTGGTTCGGTCCCCCCTCTAAGTCCCACGAAGCAGGTAGACTGGTTGTCAACCAGTACTGCCTGAAAAAAAAAAAACTTAAATAAAAAAAATTAAGGAAAACTCTCTGGAGCTCCAGAGGAATGCACCCAGCTCCTTGGGCACATTTATCTAAACTAAGTCTGATAGGAGGGTCATAGAGAGAGGAGCCAGCACACACATACACACACTAAAGGTTTTAAAGTGCCAGGTTCCAGTGGACCCGATCTATACCCCACGATACTAAAGTACAAGACCCCAGTATCCACTAGGACGTAAGAGAAAGATTTCTTATGAGAATTTAAGTAAGCTTTTGTGTATTTCATACATCTTAAATATGCATGTTATTATGATGCTGATCTACCTGTATACTGAGGTGTTAATCTTCATAAATCAATTTACCATTACTCTGAAATACCAACACAATACCATATTCCTCTTTAGATAAAATACTCTTAATATTTGAAAGGTATTTCTAACTGAGAAAAAAAAGAACACCATAAAAAAAAAAAAAATACTGCAAGGATTTTGTTACAGCCAAGCATAAAGATAGAATACTTTAAAGCTATTGCCTATTAAATTTTTTTCAAGCATATTCTATATCGCTATATGCTACTGGTAAGCCAGTGTTGCGCACAATCATTCATTATGGAGACGCTTTCCAAACAGAACCGTATTTTGAAACTGCAAATAACAAAACATTGGTCTTACTTTAATTGGATCACAGCTTGTTCTTTATGTCCAAGCTCTTCATCCAGCTTCTTTTTATCCTCTTCCATGTGTTTTTCATCCTCTTCAGTTTTCCCTAAATCCTCCTCCTTCCTACTATCCTTATCCTCCTTCTTACGCCTGTCCTCATCAGTTTTCTTCTTTTTATCCTCAGTGACTTTAGATTGGTCTTTCTTGCCACCCAACCTTGTATCATCTTTGGCTCGCTCTCTGCTGTTGGCCGGTCTCTTCTCAGGGCAGTCTCTCTCCTTTGACATGGAGGCAGATTCTCTCTCTTCCATGCTTGGATTGTTACGCTCTGCTGGCATTATTCAACCAAAACAAACCTTCGAAGAAAAAAAGAGGAGTTAGGAAACAAACACAACTGCATTTCAAAATCAAAAAATAAACAGTGTCAAAAATTATTTTTCATGAAGTTTAAATATTGTAAGTATCTATTTAAAATAAAACAAGTGACATCAAAACTACAAAAAAAGTTCAGAGTGCTGACTCCGCTTACATTACTATAATAAATGAGTAGTGCCCACATCAAAAAGTACTATTAATGGAATAAAAGAGAATATGGTAAAGTTCTTGGAAGGGCTATGGCAGGGCATATTTGTGATTAATGTAAGATCTGAAGGAGGTAAATTTGAATCACAGGAATAAAGGAGACGAGCTTTAAGGACACTGGAGTCCTCCTCTGTTACAGAACTCTTAGTTTGTCTCCTGTTTATCTGCCATGATGCCGGTAATATCTGGATTGAGAAAGATTTAATTGCATGCCACACTGTGTGATTTGTCAACTGTGAACCCACGCACACTCGCTCACCAATTACTGCATATAGAGAGGTGACATACAACTATGCCCTCCAGCATTTGCTATGCCGCATGGAATGATCCATCTACTTGCGGCTGATAATAGGATTTTGAATATAAAAGATAGTGGGTCCTAATATGTGCAAATATCGGCAGCCCACTGAAATAATGCAAACGGAGACTCTCCCCACAGTCCCCAATGTGAAATATGTATGTGAATAAAATGCAATACTCTATAGGCGCCAACTATGTATTGAAAGAAAATTGTATACGTTCCTTTTTTAACCTTGTAACAAGGCAATATCAGGGTGTGTGGTCTTCCTTCTCCCTCCTTTACGACACTCGTCATGCAGTTCCCATCAGAAAAAATCCTCCATGCATGCCATGTATTGAAATGACAGAAAAAAATCGTATAGTGTAATACAATTTATTCAAAGGGCACTCTTTTTTGTATAAAAACACAATCCCCCTCAGGAATCCTGAATGAAGAATCCAAAACAATTACCAGCTAAAAACATGTAATGCACACATAAAATCCTAAAATCCAAACGTCCTCCTCCCCAGAGCAACACCCAGAGTTCTGGAAACAACTTTGGTGATAGTGTGGTTTGCTTAATTACCAGAAATCCCTGGAGATCAGACAGAAGGTGGAAAACCAGTTTGCGACCCGGACCCGCTTGCTGGACCTCTGACTCCTCCTGGCAAAAATGCAGACCCTCCGTCACCGCTGTTGTGCCCCACCAACGCGTTTCAACCCTTCACATGGGTCTTTTTCAAGGTGCTGAGTGTATTGCTCTCTGCAGATTTGATATTTAAACTCCTTTCATCCAATCAGATCTAAACCTTGATCCCCACTCAGTGGTCCCAGCTGTGTGGAGCCACGTTTAAATCCCCGCTGTCATCATCCCGCCCCCTTGTTTCCATGGAGACTGTCAGGCGCCGGTCCCCTAATGATGACGTCAGCGCTAACCGCCACGTCTCTATGGTAACGCTCCCTTCAGCCGCTCGTGTCTTCCTTCCATAGCAGTTCTCCGCGGCCGGTCATTCCTCTATGTCCGGCGCGTCACTTCCTCCTTAACCCGGTTACCATGGTAACCGTAAACGGACATCGTAGTCGCTACCCGGCAGCTTCTCTTCTGATCGGTTGTCATGGAGATTATACACAGTCCCATGCAATTCATTCAGGGTGATGTTATTTCTTGATGCATCGTTCTCATTTTCCTCTTTCCATACCCTAATATGTCCCATCTTTATATAAGTCATATGTCCTATGATGCAGGTGTTTGTTTGTTTGGCAGTCTCACCTCAAACATAAAAAGAGGGAATATATATTATGAACCGCACATTCACAAATATTCCTTTATATACAGTATAATTCGATCGTGTAGAATATCTATACATTTATTAATGAGCTCCTAAACCCATGATATTATACTGAGGACATATTCCATCATGCGTTAACCAATACTTAATCATAAAAACCATTTCAATTCGAAATCGGAGTTAAGTCCGTTTGGTTTTAAAGTGTTCAGTTCATAGATTGTACGCATCTCCATTTTCGCCAGTTGTGTCCCCATGTCCCTTTGTCGGCAGTGCCCCTCCACCAATCTAATTCCTGCAAACCTTCTAATGTGTTCAATTGAACAGTTGTGTCTGCTTTTAAAATGGCTGGATAATGAATGTGTGTCAAGGCCTTTCTTTATATCCCGGAGGTGTTCCCCCAGCCGGGTTTTTAATGGTCTCGATGTTCTACCCACATAAACCAACTTGCACGAGCATTCTATTATATATATCACATTCCTGCTATTGCACGTCATGAATTTTTCTATTTTGATTTCCACACCGTTCAACTCTATTTTCTCAATTTTCCTTTGCTCACTTCTTATATTCCTGCATCCCAAGCAGCTTCCACACCGGTGGAATCCTATTGTCCGAATACTATTCCTTACTTGTATACCAGAGTGCATACTCCTCACCACCTTACTGCCTATATTCGCTGCCTTTTTGTAGATAAATACTGGTTTTTCTGGTATGGCTTTGCCCAAGACGGGGTCCCTCTTGAGGATTCCCCAAGGTTTATAGAAGGATTTCTCTACTGCCTTATGCTGTGAATTGTACCCGGTAATGAATGCCCATTGGAATTTCTCCTGCCCTTCCAGATGGTCCGTTCCTGGGTTTTCTAATAATTTTCCCCTATCCAGGGTTTCCACTGTATTTAAGGCATTCTCTATTGTTGTTGGAGCATATCCACTTTTCTTAAATCTTGACGTAAGCTGACCCGCTTGTTGTTGATACACGTTCTCATCTGTGCATTACGTTTGACCCGTTTTAATTGACCACCCGGTATACTATTTAACCAGTTGCTGTGATGACAGCTAGTGGGATGAATGTACACCTGGGAGTCAGTTGGTTTAGTGTATGTCTTCGTTTTTAGAATTCCATCCTCCACATAAATGGTCAAATCCAGGAAGTTGATGGACACAGGGCTGCTTTCAAATGAAAATTGTATGTTCAACTCGTTTGTGTTGAGGTAGACAAAAAATTATTTGAGGAGATCCACACCCCCCTTCCATACAAACAGCACATCATCTATATATCTAATCCAGGACACTATGTTCGCCCCATAGGGATTGTTGCTCCAGATGTAATCGAGCTCCCACTGTCCCATGAAGATGTTAGCGTAACTTGGGGCGAACCTAGTGCCCATAGCTGTGCCGACCTTCTGCAGGAAAAAATCTCCTGCGAACATGAAATAATTGTTATTTAAAATGAAATTAATTCCCTCAATTAGGAACTCCTGTAGCCCCTTCTCTATATTGCTGTTCGCTAAATATCTAGTGATTGCATTTATGCCCGCAATATGGTCAATTATTTTGTATAGGGATTTGAGGTCAAATCCCTATACACAATAATTGACCATATTGCGGGCATCAAGAAATAACATCACCCTGAATGAATTGCATGGGACTGTGTATAATCTCCATGACAACCGATCAGAAGAGAAGCTGCCGGGTAGCGACTACGATGTCCGTTTACGGTTACCATGGTAACCGGGTTAAGGAGGAAGTGACGCGCCGGACATAGAGGAATGACCGGCCGCGGAGAACTGCTATGGAAGGAAGACACGAGCGGCTGAAGGGAGCGTTACCATAGAGACGCGGCGGTTAGCGCTGACGTCATCATAGGGGACCGGCGCCTGACAGTCTCCATGGAAACAAGGGGCGGGATGATGACAGCGGGGATTTAAACGTAGCTCCACACAGCTGGGACCACTGAGTGGGGATCAAGGTTTAGATCTGATTGGATGGAAGGAGTTTAATTATCAAATCTGCAGAGAGCAATACACTCAGCACCTTGAAAAAGACCCATGTGAAGGGTTGAAACGCGTTGGTGGGGCACAACAGCGGTGACGGAGGGTCTGCATTTTTGCCAGGAGGAGTCAGGGGTCCAGCAAGTGGGTCCGGGTCGCAAACTGGTTTTCCACCTTCTGTCTGATCTCCAGGGATTTCTGGTAATTAAGCAAACCACACTATCACCAAAGTTGTTTCCAGAACTCTGAGTGTTGCTCTGGGGAGGAGGACGTTTGGATTTTAGGATTTTATGTGTGCATTACATGTTTTTAGCTGGTAATTGTTTTGGATTCTTCATTCAGGATTCCTGAGGGGGATTGTGTTTTTATACAAAAAAGAGTGCCCTTTGAATAAATTGTATTACACTATACGATTTTTTCTGTCATTTCAATACATGGCATGCATGGAGGATTTTCTCTGATGGGAACTGCATGACGAGTGTCGTAAAGGAGGGAGAAGGAAGACCACACACCCTGATAATAGGATTTTGGATACCTACCGGTAAATCCTTTTCTTGCAGTCCGTAGAGGATGCTGGGGTCCACATTAGTACCATGGGGTATAGACGGGTCCACTAGGAGCCATTGGCACTTTAAGAGTTTGAGAGTGTGGGCTGGCACCTCCTTCTATGCCCCTCCTACCAGACTCAGTCTAGAAACTGTGCCCGAGGAGACGGACATCTTCGAGAGAAGGATTTAACACAGATAGTGGCGAGATTCATACCAGCTCACACATACAAGGCACATCAAGCTAGCTTAGCTTGAAAACTCGGCAACTGCTGAAACATTACTTACCAAGTAAAAATGCAGTACATAACTAACCAAAGTCGTACTGAACCAGATAACGGTAGCAGGAAAACGAAGCGCTGGGCGGGCGCCCAGCATCCTCTACGGACTACGAGAAAAGGATTTACCGGTAGGTAACCAAAATCCTATTTTCTCTTACATCCTAGAGGATGCTGGGGTCCACATTAGTACCATGGGGATGTACCAAAGCTCCCAGAACGGGAGGGAGAGCGCGGAAGCTCCTGCAGAACTGATTGACTGAATTTCAGATCATCAGAGGCCAAAGTATCAAACTTGCAAAACTTTGCAAATGTGTTCGACCCAGACCAAGTTGCAGCTCGGCAAAGTTGCAATGCCGAGACACCCCGGGCAGCCGCCCAGGAAGACCCCACCTTACGAGTAGAGTGGGCCTTAACAGATTTTGGACACGACAGTCCTGCCGTAGAATAAGCGGATAGTGTACCTAATCCAGCGAGAAAGAGTCTGCTTAGAAGGAGGACACCCAATTTTCTTGGGATCATACAGGACAAACAGAGAGTCCGACTTTCTGTGACGAGAAGTTCTTTTCACATATATCTTCAGAACCCTAACAACATGCAAGGACTTTGATGTAATTGAGGAGTCAGTAGCTACTGGCACCACAAAAGGTTGGTTGATATGAAATGCCGACACAACCTTCGGAAGAAACTGCTGACATGTCCGGAGTTCAGCTCTACCTTCGTAGAAGATCAAGTAAGGACTTATACAGGACAAAGCCCCTAATTCCGACACACTTCTAGCAGAAGCTAAGGTCAACAAAGTGACCGCCTTCGAAGTAAGAAATTTGATCTCAACCTCCTGTAGAGGTTCAAACCAATCCGACTGGAGAAACTGCAACACCACGTTAAGGTCCCAAAGCGCTGTAGGCGGTACAAAGGGAGGTTGGATGTGCAGAACTCCCTTCAAAAAAGTCTGAACCTCAGGGAGGGCAGCCAATTGTTTCTGGAAGAAGATGGAGAGGGCCGAAATCTGGACCTTCACGGATCCCAACCTCAGGCCCATATCCACACCTGCTTGCAGGAAGAGGAGAAACCGTCCAAGTTGAAACTCCACCGTAGGAAACTTCTTGGATTCACACCAAGAAACATATTTCTTCCAAATACAATAGTAATGTTTAGACATTACCCCTTTCCTAGCCTGTATCAGGGTAGGAATTACCTTCTTCGGAATGCCCTTCCGAGCTAGTATCAGGCGTTCAACCTCCATGCCGTCAAACGTAGCCGCGGTAAGTCTTGATAGGTGAACGGTCCCTGCAGCAGCAGATCCTCCCGAAGAGGAAGAGGCCTCGGCTTTTCCTGGAAGAGATTCAGAAGGTCCACGTACCAAGCCCACCTTGGCCAGTCCGGAGCAATGAGGATCGCCTGAACCCTTGATCTCCTTACGAGCTTTAGAACTCTTGGAATCAGTGGAAGAGGTGGAAACACATACACCAACCGGAAACACCCACGGAGACACCAGGGCGCCCACTGCCACTGCTTGTGGGTCCCTCGACCTGGAACAATAGCGTTGAAGCTTCTTGTTGAGACGAGAGGCCATCATGTCTATTTGGGGTAATCCCCAAAGGTCTGTTATTTCCTTGAACACCTCCGGATGGAGACCCCTCTCCCATGTATGGAGATCGTGTCTGCTGAAGAAGTCTGCTTCCCAGTTGTCTACTCCCAGAACGAAGATGGCTGGCAGGCGCCAACGCGTGTTTTTCTGTCCAGAGGAGTATTCTTGTCACCTCTGACATTGCCGCTCTGCTCTTCGTTCCGCCTTGTCGGTTTCTGTAACCCACTGTTGTTACGTTGTCCGACTGCACTTGAATAGCCTGATTTCTTAGAAGAGGAGCCGCCTGAAGAAGACTGTTGTAGGCGGCTCTTAGTTCCAGGATGTTGATGGGCACGCCGGCTTCCAGGCTTGACCACCGAAGCTTACTTCCTGAGTGACTGCTCCCCAGCCCCGAAGGCTCGCATCCGTGGTTAGAAGGACCCATTCTTGAATCCAGAACCTGCGGCCCTCCAGAAGGTGAGGTAATTATAACCACCAGAGGAGCGAAATCCTGGCCCTCGGCGACAGACAAATTCTCTGTTGCATGTGGAGGTGAGATCCCGACCACTTGTCCAGGAGATCCAGTTGGAAGGTCCAAACGTGGAACCTCCCGTACTGTAGAGCCTCGTAAGAGGCCACCATCTTTCCCAATAGGCGAATGCATTGATGAACCGACACCCAGGTTGGCTTCAGGACATCCCATCCCGGACCATAGCTTGTATCACCAACACCTTTTCCAGCAGAAGAAACACCTTCTGCACTTCCGTATGCAGGATCAATCCCAGAAAGGACAACCTCTGGGTTGGTTCCAAATGTGACTTTGGAAGGTTCAGGATCCAACCATGACTCTTGAGGAGGCGTGTTGTGATGTCACCACCCTGAGAGACTCCATCTTGAACTTGAACTCCTTTAGAAAGGGGTTCAATGACTTTAGGTTCGGAATGGGCCTGACCAAACCATCCGGTTTCGGTACCACGAAAAGGTTTGAATAGTAATCTGTGGCCTGCGCAGGGGGAGGAACTGGCACAATGACCTGTGCCTCCACCAGCTTTTGGACAGCTTCTTGTAGTACGGTGCTGTCTGACAACTGATTTGGTAAGCCTGATTTGAAAAAATGATGAGGAGGGAGACTCTGAAATTCCAGCCTGTATCCCTGGGATACAATATCCATCACCCAGGGATCCAGGCCGGACGATACCCAGACGTGACTGAAGTGTCCGAGTCTCGCTCCCACCTGCACCACCTCCAGACCGCGAGGTCCACCGTCATGCGGAGGACTTTGGCGTACCTGAAGCAGGCTTTTGTTCCTGGTAACCTGCCGCAGCAGGTTTCTTGGACTTCACTCGACCTCCCCTAAAGGAGGTATTGGACGGTCTGGCCTTTCTAGGCTTGTTAGGCCGAAAGGACTGTGTTGCAGATGAAGAGAAGGATTTCTTCGGAGCAGGTGCTGCTGAGGGAAGAAACAGAGACTTACCCGCTGTAGCCGTGGATATTCACGCGTCTAAAGCTTCCCCAAAGAGAGCCTGACCTGTATAGGGTAGGGACACCACACTTTTTCTGGATTCTGCGTCGGCCGACTACTGGCGCAGCCACAGTCCCCGACGAGCTGAAATGGAAGATATTCCTGCAGCCATGGAACCCAGGTCTTTCATGGATTCTACCATAAAACCTGCTGAATCATGTATGTTGCGTAAATATAATGCAACATCATCCTTATCCATCGTATCCAAATTCTCAAGTAAGGTAGATGACCACTTTACTATTGCCTTTGCAATCCATGCACTAGCAATAGTGGGACGTAATATGGCCCCAGAAGCAGTGTACATTGATTTAAGCATGTTATCAATTTTTCTATCAGCCGGCTCCTTTAAGGCGGTAGATCCTGGAACAGGCAAAACCACCTTCTTTGAGAGTCTGGACACAGATGCGTCAACAATCGGCGGGTTTTACCATTTTTTCCTATCCTCCTCAAGGAAAGGAAACGCCACCAGTACCCTTTTAGGGACCTGGAATTTTTTCTCAGTGTTTACCCATGCTTCTCAAATATAGCATTCAATTCCTTTGACGCAGGGAAGGTTAGCGAGGCTTTTTTATTTTCAGTGAAAAAAGCCTCCTCAACCTGCTCAGCTGTGGTATCATTAACATTCAACACATCCCTGATAGCCTCTATAAACAACTGCACCCCCTTTGCAAGAGATGCGGACCCCTGCAACACATCCCCATCACCGTCTGTGGTGTCAGAATCGGTATCCGTGTCGTCTTGTGTGACATGCACAAGAGCACGCTTATGAGGGTATATAGCAGAGCGTCCTGAGGTACCAGAAACCGGCCATACTGCCATAGAGCTTTATAATACCTGGATTGCAGATTCATTACTTGCAACCCTATCAGAAATCTGAGAACCCCAAGATTTGATAGAGGAAAACCACTCAGGCTCCCTTGCTGGTATCTGTGCTAAACCAGTGCTATCCTGATTACATGGAATGGAATCATCCTGGGAGGATAAATCCTCTGCAGCATATGACACAGTGTCCCTGAACATAGCTAAGGAGACCACCAAACACTCTACACAAACACACACACACACACACACACACACACACACACAGGTGAGGGCAGACAGAGTTTTCCCCCAAGAATGGCAAGAGACACACAGAGAGTGGAGCCAACCCACACATAGCGCTTTTGCCAAAGGGAGACCCCTTGTCAGCACCTTAATAGGACACACAGTGGTATTACAGCCTCCCCCCCCCCCCCCACCCCTCTACAACCACCTGGTACCGTGTACAGATAGCTGGAGTTGCTGTGGAGGGACCTGTTCTCCTTCTCAGCACTGTGAGGCAGGAAAATGGCGCTGAAATGCTGCTGGGTCCGCTCTGAGAAGAAGCTCCGCTGCCTTAATGGCACTGTCTTCCCGCTCTTCATGGATTATACTGGCCTGAGGAATTAGTGCTGGCTGAGATCCGAGGACCCCCGACAGGTTTCTGGACCAGTGTAGGGGGTAAGCGCTGGCCCAGGGCGCCCCTCACAGCACCACACCATGTGCCGCTGAGCCTTCCCAGGAGCGCAGTTAATACTGAGCTCCCTCCCTGCTGCCGCCATCTTCACACCGGCCCCCCGCTTGCTAGGGGGGAGGGGGGGGGGGGGGGGGGGGGGGTCAGTGTCTCACTCGCCACTTCTTCAGCTCTGTAAGGGGTTGGCGGCATGCTGCTGGGGCGAGCGATCCCCTGGGGCGGGGAATGAGCCGACCCCTCTGGTGCTCAGTGTCCAGTCAGCGGAGACCGTGGCTCAGACCCCGCAGGGCGGACACTGCTCCCCCCCCCCCCCTTAGTCCCTCGCTGTGGGAGGCTGTTGCCAGCAGCATCCCTGTAAAATAAAAAACTCAAAAATTAAACTTTTCTAGAAAAGCTCTGTGACTGGCTCCTCTGGGCACATTTTCTAAACTGAGTCTGGTAGGAAGGGCATAGAGGGAGGAGCCAGCCCACACTCTCAAACTCTTAAAGTGCCAATGGCTCCTCGTGGACCAGTCTATACCCCCATGGTACTAATGTGGACCCCAGCATCCTCTAGGACGTAAGAGAAATATCCTGGCATTTTTCCAGGAAAGAGATTTAGGGGTATATTCAATAACTGCCGTCTGAAGGGGTTCCGACCTATTCATTACGGCCCCATTTATTCCGACTTGTTGGAATTCTGTCAGAATGCACGTTGATCGGCGGCTGAGCATGCATTGCCGGAAGCGGGGCCAAACACGACAGGTTATAGCCCCGTTACCGACAATCTCAATCAGACTTTAAAAAAAGTCGGATTGAGATGAGTGAGCTGAGAGCAGGAGACGGGGGAGAGCAGGAGGCTCATGGCAGCGTCTACCCGGCTCCAGCTTGCTGGAGCCGGGTGGATGCTGCCATGAGCCTCCTGTTACGCTGCTGCAGCCGCTGCTCCCCCTGTCTCCACCTCTCCTTCCCTGTCCCCTCCGCTGCTCTCCCCCTTCCCCCGGCGCCGCAGACATCACCTCCTCCCGGTGCCGCAGACATCACCTCCTCCCGGCACCGCAAACAGCTCCCCCCGCTGCTGACAGCAGCACAGGACAGGACACCGGGAGCGGCCAATTCTGACAGTCGGATTTGGACGCTCTTTTGAATAAGGTTTGTCTGGTCCATTCCGACAACTGCATGTCGGAATGGACCCGACTCTTACTGAATATACCCCTTAGTAGAAAAACTTTTATTTAAAACCACATTTGTGCAGAGGGAAAAACCCCACAGCAATTGTCCGTGTAATAATCAGAGATACCCTTCCATATAATAAAGTGAAAATTCAATAATACAGTAAAATAGTACAGTGGAACAGTAAAAGTAAATAGGATAAGAAAAATAAACTGTCCCCTTGCGTACCTGAACTAAATAGACTGCAATGTAAAATAGTATGGAGTACCTCAAGTACTAACACACAATAGCAGGGGAAGAGCTGGCAGACAGAGAAGTTTGCCTACACCGATACCAGATCCAAGGGTGAGGTCACTATAACCTGGCCCTGGCAAGGTATAGTGGAGGTAGAGACACGGCACTCTGCACAAGCAAGCATGCTCAGCATCAAGGAGAAGCATGGTGAGGACTGTTGGCGGACTGCCAGGTCGCGCCAAAGAATGGGGAGGGGAGGACGAAATTAAACTTTCTGGTCCCATACCAACTTAACAAGGGGGTTATGGTAGACAGAAATGATTATAACCTGTCCCAGGCAAAGTATAGTGGAGGGGACCAGGCACTCTCCCCAGGCAGGCACTGCAGTCTGTGAAATGGCCGCCTCACGTGGAGTAGGAAGAGAGGGGAAAACTCTTGGCGGGCTGCCAGGAATGGAGCGCACCAAAGATAGTGGGGAACCAAGAACGGCCCACTTCCCACTTTGTGCAACCAACTGCAGGGAGCCCTAGCCATGTATAATCAAACCTGTGACTTTAAATGTTCCCTGGTGGTCTAGTGCGCCCCCAAATCCCCCGATGACTCCCACACCAAGCAGGGATCTGCTGCTAAAGTTAGCTTAACTGTCCTTGTCATCCAGCCATAGCTCCCTCCTGCAGCAGTCACTGCGTGGGCTGAGCAGATGCCCGCAGCAACAACAATGAGCCTACCGGTACGGAGTCTGTAGGATGGGCGGGCAGTGTGCGAAAAAATAAGATTTTAAACCTACCGGAAAATCTGTTTCTCCTAGTCCGTAGAGGATGCTGGGGACTCCGTAAGGACCATGGGGTATAGACGGGCTCCGCAGGAGACATGGGCACCTATAAAGAACTTTTAGTATGGGTGTGCACTGGCTCCTCCCTCTATGCCCCTCCTCCAGACCTCAGCTAGAGAACTGTGCCCAAAGGAGATGGACAATACGAGGAAAGGATTTTATAAATCTAAGGGCAAGATTCATACCAGCCACACCAATCATACCATATAACCTGGAATACACATAACCAGTTAACAGTATGAACAAACAACAGCAACGGTCCAAGACCGATTCCAACTGTAACATAACCCTTATGTAAGCAATAACCATATACAAGTCTTGCAGATTTTCCGCACTGGGACGGGCGCCCAGCATCCTCTACGGACTAGGAGAAATAGATTTACCGGTAGGTTTAAAATCTTATTTTCTCTTACGTCCTAGAGGATGCTGGGGACTTCGTAAGGACCATGGGGTTCATACCAAAGCTCCCAATCGGGCGGGAGAGTGCGGATGACTCTGCAACACCGACTGAGCAAATGCTAGGTCCTCATCAGCCAGGGTATCAAACTTGTAGAATTTAGCAAAAGTGTTTGACCCCGACCAAGTCGCTGCTCGGCAAAGCTGCAATACAGAGAGACGCCTCGGGCAGCCGCCCAAGAAGAGCCCACCTTCCTAGTGGAATGGGCCTTTACTGAATGTGGTAACGGCAATCCAGCCGTAACATACGCCTGCTGAATCGTGTTACAGATCCAGCGAGCAATAGTCTGCTTTGAAGCAGGCGCGCCAATCTTGTTGGCTGCATACAGAACAAACAGAGCCTCTGTTTTCCTAATTATAGCCGTCCTGGCTACATAAATCTATAAGGCCCTGACAACATCCAGGGACCTGGAATCCTTCAAGTCACTCGTAGCCACAGGCACCACAATAGGTTGGTTTATATGGAATGAAGAAACCACCTTAGGTAAAAATTGAGGACGAGTCCTCAATTCCGCTCTATCAACATGAAAAATCAAGTAGGGGCTCTTGTGAGACAAGGCCGCTAATTCTGACACCCGCCTTGCAGATGCCAAGGCCAATAACATGACCACCTTCCAGGTGAGAAATTTCAACTCAACCGTGTTAAGGGGTTCAAACCAGTGTGATTTTAGGAACTGCAACACCACGTTCAGGTGCCATGGTGCCACTGGGGGCACAAAAGGAGGCTGGATGTGCAGCACTCCCTTTACAAAAGTCTGGACTTCTGGAAGAGAAGCCAATTCCTTCTGAAAGAATATCGACAGAGCCGAAATCTGTACCTTAACAGTCTAATTTTAGGCCCATATCCACTGCTGTCTGTAGGAAGTGGAGAAAACGATCCAAATGGAAATCTTCCGTAGTAGCATTCTTGGTTTCACACCAAGAGACATATTTCCGCCAGATACGGTGATAATGTTTTGCCGTCACCTCCTTCCTAGCCTTTATTAGAGTAGGTATGACCTCCTCCGGAATACCCGTTTCAGCTAGGATCCGGCGTTCAACCGCCATGCCGTCAAACGTAACCGCGGTAAGTCTTGGAACATGCAGGGCCCCTGCTGCAACAGGTCCTCCCTTAGAGGAAGAGGCCAAGGATCTTCTGTGAGCATCTCCTGAAGATCTGAGTACCAGGCCCTTCGAGGCCAGTCTGGAACAATGAGTATTGTCTGTACTCTTTTTCGCCTTATGATCCTCAACACCTTTGTGATGAGAGGAAGAGGAGGAAACACGTAGACCGATTGGAACACCCATGGCGTTACCAAAGCGTCTACTGCTATTGCCTGAGGGTCCCGGGACCTGGCACAATACCTCCGAAGCTTCTTGTTGAGGCGTGACGCCATCATATCTATTTGAGGAACTCCCCAAAGACCCGTTATCTCTGCAAGGACTTCTTGATGAAGTCCCCACTCTCCTGGATGGAGATTGTGTCTGCTGAGGAAGTCTGCCTCCCAGTTGTCCACACCCGGAATGAAAACAGCTGACAGAGCGCTTACGTGATTTTCCGCCCAGCGAAGAATCCTGGTGGCTTCTGCCATCGCGACTCTGCTCCTTGTCCCGCCTTGGCGGTTCACAGGAGCCACTGCTGTGACATTGTCCGATTTAATCAGCACCGATAGGTTTCGAAGAAGACTCTCCGCTTGTCGAAGGCCGTGGTATATGGCCCTTAATTCCAACACGTTGATGTGCAGGCAGGACTCCTGGCTTGTCCATAGTCCTTGAAATTTTCTTCCTTGGGTGACTGCACCCCATCCTCGGAGGCTCGCGTCGTGGTTACCAGAACCCAGTCCTGAATGCCGAATCTGCGACCCTCTAGGAGGTGAGCACTTTGCAGCCACCATAGAAGAGACACCCTGGCCCTGGGGGACAGTGTTATCTTTTGATGTAATTGTAGATGGGACCCAGACCATTTGTCCAGAAGGTCCCATTGAAACGTCCTCGCATGGAACCTGCCGAAGGGGATGGCCTCGTAGGCAGCCACCATTTTCCCCAGAACACGAGTGCATTGATGAACTGACACTCTTTTTGGCTTTAGCGGTTCTCTGACCATGTTCTGGAGGTCCTGGGCTTTTTCCAATGGGAGAAAAACCTTTTGTTCCGTGTCCAGTCTCATACCTAGGAACGCTAGTCGAGTTGTTGGAACCAACTGTGACTTCGGTAGATTGAGAATCCAACCGTGTTGCTGGAGTACTCTCAGAGAGAGTGACACGTTTCTCAGCAATTGCTCTTTTGATCTCGCCTTTATCAGGAGATCGTCCAAGTATGGGATAATTGTGACTCCTTGCTTGCGCAGGACCACCATCATTTCCGCCATTATCTTGGTGAAAATCCTCGGGGCCGTGGAAAGCCCAAACGGCAACGTCTAAAACTGGTAATGACAATCCTGTACAGCGAATCTCAGGTACTCCTGATGAGAGGGATATATGGGGACCTGAAGGTAAGCATCCTTTATGTCCAGTGACACCATAAAATCCCCCCCCCCTCCAGGCTGGCTATTACCGCTCGGAGCGATTCCATCTTGAATTTGAATCTTTTCAAGTACAGGTTTAGGGATTTGAGATTTAAAATGGGTCTGACCGATCCATCCGGCTTCGGGACCACAAAGAGGGTCGAATAGTACCCTTTTCCCTGTTGGTTCAGGGGAACCCTGATAATTACTTGCTGTTGACACAGCGTTTGAATTGCAGCTAACACTACATCCCGCTCTGGGGTAAAAGTTGGTAAGGCCGACTTGAAAAATCGGCGTGGGGGCACCTCTTCGAATTCCAGTTTGTAGCCTTGGGAAACTATTTCCAACGCCCAAGGATTCACGTCTGACCTGACCCAGACCTGGCTGAAGAGTCGAAGGCGTGCCCCCACTGGTGCGGACTCCCGCAGGGGAGCCCCAGCGTCATGCAGTGGGTTTTGTAGAAGCCGGGGAGGACTTCTGTTCCTGGGCACCAGCCGAAGCAGGTGTTCTCTTTCCTCTACCCTTACATTTGGCAAGGAAGGAGGATCCCCGACCTCTTCTGGACTTTTGCGACCGAAAGGACTGCATGTGATATTGTGGAGTTTTCTTTTGCTGTTGGGGAATAAAAGGTAAAAAGGTAGATTTACCCGCGGTAGCTGTGGAAACCAGGTCCGCGAGCCCATCCCCAAACAACACGTCACCCTTATAGGGTAGAACCTCCATATGCTTTTTCGAATCCGCATCACCCGTCCATTGGCGGGTCCATAAGGATCGTCTCGCTGAAATAGCCATGGCATTGGCTCTGGAACCCAGCAACCCAATGTCCCTTTGAGCGTCTCTCATATACAAGACTGCGTCTTTAATATGGGCTAGAGTTAACAAAATAGCATCCCTATCTAGGGTATCAAGGTCAGCCGACAGGGTATCTGTCCAAGCCGCAACTGCGCTACATAGCCATGCCAACGCAATTGCCGGTCTGAGCAAAGCACCAGTACGTGAATAAATAGACTTTAATGTAGTCTCCTGCCTGCGGTCCGCAGGGTCCTTGAGGGCCGCTGTGTCTGGAGAAGGCAGCGCCACTTTCTTGGACAGGCGTGTTAAAGCCTTGTCCACAGTGGGAGAGGATTCCCAACGTACCCTGTCCTGTGTAGGGAAAGGGTATGCCATATTAATTCTTTTGGGAATCTGCAGCCTCTTATCTGGAGTCTCCCAAGCTTTTTCAAATAACTCGTTAAGTTCATGAGATGGGGGAAAGTTTATTATCTGTTTCTTTCCCTTAAACATGTGTACCCTCGTGTCTGGAACAGAGGGTTCATCAGCAATATGCAACACATCTCTTATTGCAATAATCATACACTGAATACTCTTTGTCACCTTAGGGTGCAATCTAGCTTCATCATAGTCGACACTGGAATCAGAGTCCGTGTCTGTATCTGTGTCCACAATTAGTGACAAGGGACGCTTTTGAGACCCCGACGGGCCCTGTGAGTCGGTCCAATCCGAGGATTGACCCCCTGATGCCTCCCTGGATTCAGCTTTATCTAGCCTCTTATGTAAAGATGCCACACCTGCCTTCAACATATGCCACATGTCCATCCATTCCTGAGTCGGCACTACCGACGGGGACACACCACTCATCTGCTCCACCTCCTCCTTGGAGAAGCCTTCCGCTTCAGACATGCCGACACGCACGTACCGACACCCCACACACACAGGGATATACCTATAAGGGGACAAATCCCCAACCAGGCCCTTAGGAGAGACAGAGAGAGAGTATGCCAGCACACACCCAGCGCCAAACTGGCACTGGAAAATGCAGACAGCGCTTTTATATTATTATATAATGCCAATCTTCCCACTCACTGCGCTCCAATAAGCCGCCCTCCTCTTTTTCAGCCCTCTGAAGTGTTCAGCAGGGGAGAGTCCGGGGAGCCAGCGTTCTCTGCAGCCTCTGTGGAGAAAATGGCGCTGGTTAGTGCTGAGGGATCAAGCTCTGCCCCCTCCAGCGGCGGGCTTCGGTCCCTCTTTAATTTTAATAAAATGGCGTGGGATCATCTATTTGCTGCCTGCGCAGCCTAATGTGACCTTTTTTGCCCAAAAACAAGGTTTATTGCTGCCCAGGGCGCGGCGCCCCCCCCCCCCCTGCGCCCATCAGTGCTTTCTGTGTGTCTGTGTGTGGGAGCAATGGCGCGCAGCTTACCGCTGCGCGCTTTACCTCATGAAGATCTGAAGTCTTCTGCCGCCTTTGACGTCTTCTTGCTTCTCATACTCACCCGGCTTCTATCTTCCGGCTCTGTGAGGAGGACGGCGGCGCGGCTCCGGGACGAACCCCAGGGTGAGACCTGTGTTCCGACTCCCTCTGGAGCTAATGGTGTCCAGTAGCCTAAGACGCAGAGCCTATCATTTAAGTAGGTCTGCTCCTCTCCCCTCAGTCCCACGATGCAGGGAGCCTGTTGCCAGCAGTGCTCCCTGAAAATAAAAAACCTAACAAAATTCTTTTTTACACAGAAAACTCAGGAGAGCTCTCTGCAGTGCACCCTTCTCCTCTGGGCACAGGATCTAAGTGAGGTCTGGAGGAGGGGCATAGAGGGAGGAGCCAGTGCACACCCATACTAAAAGTTCTTTATAGGTGCCCATGTCTCCTGCGGAGCCCGTCTATACCCCATGGTCCTTACGGAGTCCCCAGCATCCTCTAGGACGTAAGGGAAATAGCTGAAAATGTGTCAAGATCTCAGGGCACAAAAAGTTCCTGCCTGGCTTAGCCAGGGCCAGGGTATAGCGGAGGAGCCTTGGCTGCCTTAAAAAAAAATAAGATTTTACTTACCGATAAATCTATTTCTCGTAGTCCGTAGTGGATGCTGGGACTCCGTAAGGACCATGGGGAATAGCGGCTCCGCAGGAGACAGGGCACAAAATAAAAGCTTAAGGATCAGGTGGTGTGCACTGGCTCCTCCCCCTATGACCCTCCTCCAAGCCTCAGTTAGGATACTGTGCCCGGACGAGCGTACATAATAAGGAAGGATATTGAATCCCGGGTAAGACTCATACCAGCCACACCAATCCCACCGTACAACTTGTGATCTGAACCCAGTTAACAGTATGATAAACGCAAGGGAGCCTCTGAAAAGATGGCTCACAACAATAATAACCCGAATTTTTGTAACAATAACTATATACAAGTATTGCAGACAATCCGCACTAGGGATGGGCGCCCAGCATCCACTACGGACTACGAGAAATAGATTTATCGGTAAGTAAAATCTTATTTTCTCTGACGTCCTAGTGGATGCTGGGACTCCGTAAGGACCATGGGGATTATACCAAAGCTCCCAAACGGGCGGGAGAGTGCGGATGACTCTGCAGCACCGAATGAGAGAACTCCAGGTCCTCCTCAGCCAGGGTATCAAATTTGTAGAATTTAGCAAACGTGTTTGCCCCTGACCAAGTAGCTGCTCGGCAAAGTTGTAAAGCCGAGACCCCTCGGGCAGCCGCCCAAGATGAGCCCACTTTCCTTGTGGAATGGGCTTTTATTGATTTTGGCTGTGGCAGGCCTGCCACAGAATGTGCAAGCTGAATTGTACTACAAATCCAACGAGCAATCGTCTGCTTAGAAGCAGGGGCACCCAGCTTGTTGGGTGCATACAGGATAAACAGCGAGTCAGATTTTCTGACTCCAGCCGTCCTGGAAACATATATTTTTAAGGCCCTGACAACGTCAAGCAACTTAGAGTCCTCTAAGTCCCTGGTAGCCGCAGGTACCACAATAGGTTGGTTCATGTGAAATGCAGAAACCACCTTAGGTAGAAATTGAGGACGAGTCCTCAATTCCACCCTGTCAGAATGAAAAATTAAGTAAGGGCTTTTATATGATAAAGCCGCCAATTCTGACACACGCCTGGCTGAAGCCAAGGCTAACAGCATCGACACCTTCCATGTGAGATATTTCAAGTCCACAGTGGAAAGTGGTTCAAACCAATGTGACTTAAGAAAACTCAACACCACGTTGAGATCCCAAGGTGCCACTGGAGGCACAAAAGGAGGCTGTATGTGCAGCACCCCTTTTACAAATGTCTGAACTTCAGGTACTGAAGCCAGTTCTTTCTGGAAGAAAATCGACAGGGCCGAAATTTGAACCTTAATGGACCCTAATTTTAGGCCCATAGACAGTCCTGTTTGCAGGAAATGAAGGAAACGACCCAGTTGAAATTCCTCTGTAGGGGCCCTCTTGGCCTCACACCACGCAACATATTTACGCCAAATGCGGTGATAATGTTTTGCGGTTACGTCCTTCCTGGCTTTGACCAGAGTAGGAATTACTTCTTCTGGAATGCCTTTTTCCCTCAGGATCCGGCGTTCAACCGCCATGCCGTCAAACGCAGCCGCGGTAAGTCTTGGAACAGACAAGGCCCCTGCAGTAGCAGGTCCTTTCTTAGAGGCAGAGGCCACGGTTCGTCCGTGAGCATCTCTTGAAGTTCCGGGTACCAAGTCCTTCTTGGCCAATCCGGGACCACGAGTATAGTTCTTACTCCTCTCCTTCTTATGATTCTCAGTACTTTTGGTATGAGAGGCAGAGGAGGGAACACATACACTGACTGGTACACCCACGGCGTTACCAGAGCGTCCACTGCTATTGCCTGAGGGTCCCTTGACCTGGCGCAATATCTGTCCAGTTTTTTGTTTAGACGTGACGCCATCATGTCCACCTTTGGTTTTTCCCAACGGTTTACAATCAGGTGGAAGACTTCTGGGTGAAGTCCCCACTCTCCCGGGTGAAGGTCGTGTCTGCTGAGGAAGTCTGCTTCCCAGTTGTCCACTCCCGGAATGAACACTGCTGACAGTGCTATCACATGATTTTCCGCCCAGCGAAGAATCCTTGCAGCTTCTGCCATTGCCCTCCTGCTTCTCGTGCCGCCCTGTCTGTTTACGTGGGCGACTGACGTGATGTTGTCCGATTGGATCAACACCGCCTGACCCTGAAGCAGAGGTTTTGCTTGACTTAGGGCATTGTAAATGGCCCTTAGTTCCAGAATGTTTATATGAAGAGATGTTTCCATGCTTGACCACAGGCCCTGGAAATTCCTTCCCTGTGTGACTGCTCCCCAGCCTCTCAGGCTGGCATCCGTGGTTACCAGGATCCAATCCTGAATGCCAAATCTGCGGCCCTCTAGTAGATGAGCACTCTGCAGCCACCACAGGAGAGACACCCTTGTCCTTGGCGACAGGGTTATCCGCTGATGCATCTGCAGATGCGATCCGGACCATTTGTCCAGTAGATCCCACTGAAATGTTCTTGCATGGAATCTTCCGAATGGAATCGCTTCGTAAGAAGCCACCATTTTTCCCAGGACCCTCGTGCACTGATGCACTGAGACCTGGTCTGGTTTTAGGAGGTTCCTGACTAGCTCGGATAACTCCCTGGCCTTCTCCTCCGGGAAAAACACCTTCTTCTGGACTGTGTCCAGAATCATTCCTAGGAACAGTAGACGTGTCGTTGGAATCAGCTGCGATTTTGGAATATTTAGAATCCACCCGTGCTGACGTAACACTACCTGAGATAGTGCTACTCCGACTTCTAACTGTTCCCTGGATCTTGCCCTTATCAGGAGATCGTCCAAGTAAGGGATAATTAAAATGCCTTTTCTTCGTAGAAGAATCATCATTTCGGCCATTACCTTGGTAAAGACCCGAGGTGCCGTGGACAATCCAAATGGCAGCGTCTGAAACTGATAATGACAGTTTTGTACTACAAACCTGAGGTACCCTTGGTGAGAAGGGTATATTGGGACGTGGAGATAAGCATCTTTGATGTCCAGAGACACCATATAGTCCCCTTCTTCCAGGTTCGCTATCACTGCTCTGAGTGACTCCATCTTGAATTTGAACCTTTTTATGTAAGTGTTCAAGGATTTCAGATTTAAAATTGGTCTCACCGAGCCGTCCGGCTTCGGTACCACAAACAGCGTGGAATAATACCCCTTTCCTTGTTGCAGGAGGGGTACCTTGATTATCACCTGCTGGGAATACAGCTTGTGAATGGCTTCCAAAACTGCCTCCCTGTCGGAGGGAGACTTTGGTAAAGCAGACTTCAGGAACCGACGAGGGGGAAACGCCTCGAATTCCAGTTTGTACCCCTGCGATACTACCTGTAGAATCCAGGGATCCACTTGCGAGTGATCCCACTGCGCGTTGAAATTCTTGAGACGGGCCCCCACCATATCTGAGTCTGCTTGTAAAGCCCCAGCGTCATGCTGAAGACTTGGCAGAAGCAGGGGAGGGCTTCTGCTCCTGGGAAGCGGCTGCATGGTGCAGTCTTTTTCCTCTTCCTCTGCCCCGGGGCAGAAAAGAGTGGCCTTTTGCTCGCTTGTACTTATGGGAACGAAAGGACTGAGTTTGAAAAGACGGTGTCTTTTTCTGCTGATGTGGAGTGACCTGGGGTAAAAAGGTGGATTTTCCAGCCGTTGCCGTGGCCACCAGGTCCGATAGACCAGCCCCAAATAACTCCTCCCCTTTATACGGCAATACTTCCATGTGCCGTTTGGAATCCGCATCCCCTGACCACTGTCGCGTCCATAACGCTCTTCTGGCAGAGATGGACATAGCACTTACTCTTGATGCCAGGGTGCAAATATCCCTCTGTGCATCACGCATATATAGTAATGCATCCTTTAAATGTTCTATAGTTAACAAAATATTGTCCCTATCCAGGGTATCAATATTCTCAGTCAGGGAATCCGACCATGCGACTCCAGCACTGCACATCCAGGCTGAGGCGATTGCTGGTCGCAGTATAACACCAGTATGTGTGTATATACTTTTTAGGATATTTTCCAGCTTTCTATCAGCTGGTTCTTTGAGGGTGGCCGTATCAGGAGACGGTAACGCTACTTGTTTAGATAAACGTGTGAGCGCCTTATCTACCCTAGGGGGTGTTTCCCAACGCGCCCTAACCTCTGGCGGGAAAGGATATAATGCTAATAATTTTTTAGAAATTAGCTGTTTTTTATCGGGGGAAACCCACGCTTTTTCACACACCTCATTTATTTCCTCTGACTCAGGAAAAACTATTGGTAGTTTTTTCTCACCCCACATAATACCCTTCTTTGTGGTACTTGTAGTGTCAGAAAGGTTCAATGCCTCTTTCATTGCCGTGATCATGTAACGTGTGGCCCTACTGGACATTACGTTTGTCTCGTCACCGTCGACACTAGACTCAGTATCTGTGTCAGGGTCTGTGTCGACCCACTGAGGTAACGGGCGTTTTAGCGCCCCTGACGGTGTCTGAGACGCCTGGACAGGCACTAATTGATTTGCCGGCTGTCTCATGTCGTCAACAGTTTTTTGCAAATTGCTGACATTATCACTTAATTGTTTAAATACAATCATCCAGTCAGGTGTCGACTCCCTAGGGGGTGACATCACCAACACAGGCAACTGCTCCGCCTCCACATCATTTTCCTCCTCATACATGTCGACACACGCGTACCGACACACAGCACACACACCGGGAATGCTCTGATAGAGGACAGGACCCCACTTAGCCCTTTGGAGAGACAGAGGGAGAGTCTGCCAGCACACACCCAGCGCTATATATATATATACAGGGATAACCTTATATAAGTGTTACTCCCTTATAGCTGCTGTTAATATATTTATTTGCTCCCAAACGTGCCCCCCCTTCTCTTTTTTACCCTGATTCTGAAGCAGGACTGCAGGGGAGAGTCAGGGAGCCGTCCTTCCAGCGGAGCTGTGAGGGAAAATGGCGCTTGTGTGCTGAGGAGATAGGCTCCGCCCCTTCACGACGTCCTTATCTCCCGCTTTTTCTGTGTAAAATGGCAGGGGTAAAATACATCCATATAGCCCAGGAGCTATATGTGATGTATTCTTTTTAGCCACCTAAGGTATATACTGTAATATTGCGTCTCAGGGCGCTCCCCCCCCAGCGCCCTGCACCCTCAGTGACCGGAGTGTGAAGTGTGCTGAGAGCAATGGCGCACAGCTGCGGTGCTGTGCGCTACCTTAGTCTGAAGACAGGATCGTCTTCTGCCGCCGATTTCACCGGACCTCTTCGTCTCTTCTGGCTCTGTAAGGGGGACGGCGGCGCGGCTCCGGTGACCCATCCAGGCTGAACCTGTGATCGTCCCTCTGGAGCTAATGTCCAGTAGCCTAAGAAACCCGATCCACTTTGCACTCAGGTGAGTCCGTTTCTTCTCCCCTTAGTCCCACGATGCAGTGAGCCTGTTGCCAGCAGGACTCACTGAAAATAAAAAATCCTAAACTAAACTTTTATTCTAAGCAGCTCAGGAGAGCCACCTAGATTGCACCCTTCTCGGCCGGGCACAAAAATCTAACTGAGGCTTGGAGGAGGGTCATAGGGGGAGGAGCCAGTGCACACCACCTGATCCTTAAGCTTTTATTTTGTGCCCTGTCTCCTGCGGAGCCGCTATTCCCCATGGTCCTTACGGAGTCCCAGCATCCACTAGGACGTCAGAGAAAAAAAGTTATCCTTTTAGCGCTCCGTCTCTTTCAGCATCGTTATACCTCATGGTCTATCTCCAGTGTCCCCAATGGCTGTAGAAGAAAGGACAGGAGCTGATTGGTTGGGACTACATCACCCTCTCCACTTTAGTTCTCACTAAGCTTTCATAAGTCTCCCCTAAAGCCTAAACCTTACATCCTTGGGTGCAAAAGTTTCAAACTCGGGAAATCGTTTTAAGGTTGTGCAGAAAATGATCGGGAAAATCAGCTGGGCAGTGAAGGCACCATGACTCAAAGTCCAGAAAGACTCCACAGATGGACCAGAATAAGCAGTCCTCCAGCTTGAAACAAGCTCACTAAATACACTAAGTATGTCAAGTGATAGCTAAGAAAAATAGGTAAAAATGTTGCATAGAAGCTGGCCATTCCGACTTGAGTCATACAACACAGAAAGATCACTCATTCAGTGCAAATTGATCTAAATCCTAAGCACATGTATCCTGCCCAGGAATGAAGAGAGGGGCTCTACAAGTAAGGAATGAGTCTGGCTTAAACTGGACCACAATCTTCTGGTTACCAACAGAAGGAAGTATGGCTCCATCTTCAGTGCCACTCTCTCCTCCCAAAACCCAGAAAGATAGATCAGAAAAAAATTCTGAAAATGATAAAAGCTTTAGCCATCAGTAGACTACAGAGTCAAATACTTTCGATCTACTGAATCCAAGGGTTCAAACGGCTCCAATTCTAAAGATCTAATAATCAGAATAAGCACCAAGGAGATGTCCAAATGGAGATGCACCTAGTGTTCCACTTGCAAGAACTTCTACATTTGCAGAGCAAACAGCAGGGGTGGGCCACTTAACACTTTCCAGTGAATATTCATGGACCGCACACAAAGGGGGGAATTCAACTGTTATTCACGCCAACATTTCTGCTCGCAGCTACCCATGCTGGTAAGCAGAAATGAGTAAAAAGTGACCCGTTTGGGCACCCAAAAGTCACTTTTCGCATTGCGACCAGGACGTTGGTCGGGTTTAGCCGTTTTTACGCAGCTAAACCCAGACTGACTGGGCACGATCAACACAAAAAAAAAAACCACAATTGAATTGTCCCCGCAATCTCCCGTCATTTCAGACGCAGATCAGTCACACTGAACTGAATTCCCCCCCACCCCAAATATCTTGTATAAAAACAAAACAGCCTTCATTCAAGAACAGAAATTACTATTAAACCAGTAAATACAAAAAAAAAAAAAAAAAAAACAGTGGTGAAAACAAGAAACAGTGGCCCTTATTCCGAGCTGATCGCTAGCTAGCTACTTTTTGCAGCCGTGCAAGCGCATAGTCGCCGCCCACGCAGGAGTGTATTTTCACTTTGAAAGTGTGCGATCGCATGTGCAGCCAAGCGGTACGAAAAACTTTTTTGCAGTTTCTGAGTAGGTCTGAACTTACTCAGCCCTTGCGAACACTTCTGCCTGTCCGGTCCTGGAATTGACATCAGACACCAACCTGCAAACGCCTGGGTTTTCCCTATCACTCCCAGAAAACGGTCAGTTGACACCCATAAACGCCCTCTTCCTGTCAATCTCCTTGCAATCGGTTGTGCGAATGGATTCTTCGCTAGAAGCATTGCACAGCAACAATGCTGTTTGTACCCGTACGACGTGCGTGCGCATTGCGGTGCATACACATGCGTAGTTTTGACGTTTTTTTAACTGATAGCTGCGCTGCGAAAATCGGCAGCAAGCGATCAACTTGGAATGACCCCCTGTATCCAGTAAAATGCTGTAATCAATAATATTAGCAGCTCCTTTCTCTCCCTGGGTACGGTTACCAGCTCCCTTCCCTTGATGCGCACAGTTACCAGCTCCCCTCCCTCCCTCTCTCTCTGGTCACAATTACCAACTCTCCTCATCCCCTTCTTGGGGACAGTTACCAGCTCCCTCCACACACCTATATTGGGCAGACCTAGCATCCCTGCCGCCCTTGCAAGGCAGGTCCTGCTGCCAGCCAGGCATGGGTGTCCCGCAGCTACACTACCTCCGCTTTTTTCCAGTCACCACTGCAGAGCTGTGCAACTGTATTCTAACTTCCCGCCGCCGGCATCTGCGCGCTGCCTTTGGCTCCGCCCCAGCACCGCCCAGCTCCTGATGTAAACAAGGTAATGCCATTCCGTCCAGCTGCAGTAGTGTGTAGCGACCAGATTAAACTTAGTAGCGGCTTGGAGCAACTGTAGCACAATAACAAGCACTGGCCGGGCCGACTGTCGTTGCACACTGGTGAGTGGGAGGCAGCAGGCTGGGCAGGATCGGTTTGCAGGCCGTTTTTTGCCCACCTCTAACCTACAGGAAAAATAATGAGTGCAGAAAGTCCTACACCTTTAAGGATCCCAGCTGGAGGCCAGTAACTCTTCCTTCCCAGAGGGGGGGGGGGGGTTGAGGGGAAGAGATGGCTAGCTCTTTTAGGATGGAGTAGGAAAATTCTGCCACTCACACCAGGAAAAATTAAAGAGACAGACAGACAGACAGACACTGTGCAAAAGTCTTAGGTAGGTGTGAAAAATACCGGTAAATCCCTTTCTCGTAGTCCATAAGGGATACCGGGATTTACTTAATACGATGGGGTATACAAGGGGTCCAAAGGAGCCTGTGCACTTTAAATTTCTTCCACTAGGTGTGCTGGCTCCTCCCCTCTAAGCCCCCTCCCACTGGCAGTTATTGGTAAAATAGTGCCCGAAGGAGAAAGGACATACTTGAGAGAAGGAACATAAATGAGTGGCGAGATTCACACTCCAGCACACCATAGCATAAAACCAGCAACGGCTGGAACAAAACAGCAACAGCTGAACAGGTAACTTTTGGAAAGACAAAACCTGCAGAGAAGTCAACGCACTGAGGTGGGCGCTTAATATCCCTTATGGACTACAAGAAAGGGATTTACCAGTAGGTATTAAAATCCTGTTTTCTCTGGCATCCATAAGGGATACTGGGGTTTACTTAATACGATGGGGACGTCCCAAAGAATCCAGAACGGGCGGAAACGTGTGGAGACGCCTGCAGAAACGCCTGCCCAAACTGGGTATCCTCTTTGGCCAGGGTATCAAACTTGTAGAACTTCACAAAGGTGTTCTTCCCCGACCAGGTAGCAGCTCGGCATATTTGCAAGGCTGAGACTCCACGGGCAGCCGCCCAGAAAGACCCCACTGATCTGGTAGACTGGGCCTTCAGAGACTGGAACGGGCAAGGCTGCCGACACATAGGCCTGTTGGAGAGTCAACCTAATCCAACGAGCAATGGACTGCTTAGAAGCAGGGCAACCCTTTTTCTGTGCATCATATCAGTCTTTCTGAATCGAGCCGTTCTCGTGGCATAGATCTTCAAGGCTCTCACAGCATCAAACGACTCCGGAGGAGCAGATGTACCAGAACTTGACGGGACTACAATCGGTTGATTCAATTGGAATGTAGAGACAACCTTCGGCATGAACTGCTGTCTAGTCTTGAGCTCAGCTCTGTCCTCGTAATAGACCAAGTAGGGACTTTTACACGATAAGGACCCCAACTCTGAGACAAGCCTAGCAGAGGCCAGGGCCAGCAACATCACCATCTTCCACATGAGGTACTTGTCTTCTACAGTCATCAAAGGTTCAAACCAGGAGGACTGTAGAAATTCCAACACCATATTCAAGTCCTAGGGTGCCGTGGGCGGCACAAATGGAGGTTGTATGTTGAGAAGTCCCTGCAAGAAGGTCTGAACTTCTAGCAACACTGTCAACTTTTTCTAGAAGAAAATTGAGAGAGCTGAAATCTGGACCTTAAGGGAACCCAGACGTAAGCCCTTATCCACACCAGCCTGCAGGAAACGTAAGAGACGTCCTAAGTGGAACTCTGCAGGTGGATATGCGAGTTCCTCGCACCAGGAGACATATCTCCTCCAGATATGATGATAGTGTTTTGACGTTACCGGTTTTCTGCCCTTTTCCATGGTTGCAATAACCTTCTTGGAAAGGCCTTTGCAATCTAGGATGTTCCACTCAATTTCCAAGCCGTCAAACGAAGACGCCGTATGTCCGGGTAGACGAACGGCACTTGTTGTAGAAGATCTTTTCGCAGTGGCTGGGGCCATGGGTCTGTCACGGACATGTCCAGAAGATCTGCATACCACGCCCTCCGGGGCAATCAGAATTGCCTGGACTCCCCGATTACTGATTCACTGGAGCACTCTCGGGAGCAAAGGAATCGGAGGAAACAGGTAAACCGACCGATAAGGCCAAGGAGACGTCAGCGTGTCTATTGCCCTCGCTTGAGGGTCCATGGTTCTTGAGCAATACCAGCGAAGTTTCTTGCTGAGTCGAGAAGCTATCAAGTCTGTATGTGGGCAACCCCACAAGTCGATATGTTGAAACACCTATTGGTGGAGACCCCACTCTCCCGGGTGGAGTGAAGATGGCGGACATTGCTCTTGCGTTTCTTTCTGCCCAGAGGAGTATCCTTGACACCTCTCACATGCAGGCTCTGCTTTTTGTCCCTCCTTGTCGATTTATGCAAGCCACCGCAGTGGCATTGTCCGACTGAACTTGGATCTCTCTACACCTGAGCAGAGGATAGGCCTGAAGAAAAGCATTGTAGATCGCCCGAAGTTCCAGAATGTTGATTGGAAGTAGGGCTACGTGGGCTGACCATCTGCCCTGGAACTGAGCCCCTTGGGTAACAGCTCCCCATCCCCTCAGACTCGCATCCGTCATAAGGCGGATCCAATCCTGGATCCCAAAACTTCAACCTTCCAGTAGGTTGGAGGACTGCAGCCATCACAGGAGGAAAATCCTGGTCTGAGGTGACAGACGTATTATCCGGTGCATCTGAAGATGTGATCCGGACTACTTACTCAGGAGATCCAATTAAAATGTTCTGGCATGGAACCGTCCATACTGAATCGCCGCGTATGAGGCTACCATCTTCCCCAACAATTTTATGCAAAGATGGATGGATATTCGCGTAGGCCAGAGGATCAATCGGACCATCTCCTAAAGTGTTGTCGCTTTGTCCTCTGGGAGGAACACTTTCTGCGCCGTAGTATCCAGTAACATGCCCAGGAACAGGAGTTGCAGAGTTGGTTTCAGTTGGGACTTCTGGAAATTGAGGAGCCACCCATGGTGTGACAGAAGCTGGATAGTGCAGTCAATATGGAGCAAAAAAAACTCCCTGGATCTTGCTTTTATCAAGAGATCGTCCAGATAAGGGACAACATTGACCCCCTGAACTCGGAGCTGGAGCATCAGCTCCACCATCACCTTCGTGAAGACCCTCGGAGCTGTGGACAGGCCAAAGGTAACACCCGAAACTGGTAGTGATCGTTCAGGAGGGCAAACCTCAGGTAAGCTTGGTGAGGTGGCCAAATCAGGATATGGAGATAAGCGTCCTTTATATCCAGAGAGACCATGAACTCCCGTTCTTCCAGGCCCGCAATCACTGCTCGCAGGGATTCCATCTTGAACTTGAAAACCTTTAGGTAAGGGTTCAAGGATTTTCGGTTCAGAATGGGCCTTACCGAACCGTCCGGTTTCGGTACTACAAACAGGTTGGAGTAATAACCCTTTCCTTGTTCTTGTAGTGGCACTGGAACAAACACTTGTGACTGGACCAACTTTAGGATGGCCTGTTGCAGTGTCACTCGTGTATCCCCCAAAACTGGTAAGCTTGATTTGAAAAATCGTTGGGGAGGAGGAACTCCAGCTTGTAGCCCTGGGAAAGGAGGTCCCTTACCTGCTCAAATGTGGCTGAAGTGACGCAGATGAGCTCCCACCTCGAGATCCCCTCGCGGTGGGGAGGCACCATCATGCAGAGGCTTTTGTGGAAGCTGCACTGGTGTTTGGTTCCTGGGAAACTGCAGCAGCAGCTGCTTTTCTAATCTTACCTCTGGTGCCTCGTGCCGCATTGGAAGCACCTCTGGCTCCTGACCGGAATCTAGCGGTCCGAAAGGACTGAGTAGACGGTCCCGGGTAGGAACGTCTAGCCGGTGGGGCCCAGAGGGGAGAAACGTGGATTTCCCCGCAGTAACTTTAGAAATCCATGTATCTTACTCAACCCCAAAAAGCGACTCCCCTGAGAAAGGGAGAGACTCCACACTGTGCTTGGAATCCACGTCGGGAATCCATTGATGTAGCCACAGAGCTCTGCGCGTCGACACAGCCATGGTGGTGGTTCTAGCATTAATAGTGCCTATTTCCTTGAGAGAGGCACACAGTACGCGTGCAGTTTCCTGAATGTGCTTAATGAAGGTCACCGTAGTGACATGGGACATATCCCCCACAAGGCCCTCCTGAAGTTGAGTAGCCCAGGTGTGAATGGCATGCGTCAACCAGCAACCCGCTATCACAGGTCTTTGATACGCCAGCCGCTCTGTAAATAGACTTTAGTGTAGTTTCTATTTTCCTGTCCCCAGGGTCCTTGAGCTGAAAAGACACAGGGGCCGGTAACACCACCTTCTCAGAGAGGCGGGAGACTGAGACATCTACGGCTGGGGGTTCTTCCCAATGTTTCCTACCCTCCGGCGTAAATGGGAAAGAGCGTAAAAATTTCCTTGTAACCGGATACCTTGTATCAGGATTTTTCCAGGCTTGCTTAAAAACCTCACGTAACTCCGGAGAATCAGGGGATGTGATGCTGTTTTTTTTCTGTGCTCGAAAAAATGACTGTGTTGAAGCAGCCTCTTCTAAAGGGACTTTTAATACATCCCCGATAGCTAGAATGAGGTGTTCAATACCCTCTGCAGGAGTGGAATATTCTATATCAGGTTGCAAATACTCCCCCTCCTCCTGAATTTCCTCATCGGATTCTGAGAGTAGGGCAGGCAGTCCACGTTTAAGTGGCCCTGAACTAGGGAGGGAATGCTGTCTTTCATCAGCCTTGGCTGCCAGGTCTGCAAAAGCCTGTTGCAGCTGTAGTGTTCTTTGTTTATTAGCTTCAAGCTGATTTGACATGTCTGCCATCATAGCCTTTATGGCACCAAGCCAGGATGGCTCCTGACCCTCCCCCCCCAGTCTCCACACTAACTTGAGAAGACTGACTGCATTGGTCACACGGTAGGGAACCAGTTGTAGAAGGGGAGAATCTGGTGTGACAAACTTTACATAATGTGTGTTTAACCATATTGACAGTAAACTATACTCACAGACAAGTACAATAACCAGCCTGCCGCCCTGCGTGTGAGATGGAGACCCAGAGTGAGAGGTGGACAGCACACCCCCGCCTGCAGACAGTAACTGCAAGCTGAATATTTTTAATATCACAGTAAAACCAGATTATATGTCCGTTTCAGGACACTATATTGTGTGCAATAGCGTCTCTCCCCGTTAGTACCCCCATGTACCAGTTTCCAGTGAATCCCAGAGTCCTGAAGGAGCGGTGTGTCCTTGCTGCTGCTGGGGTGGGGAAGGCAGAGGAAGGCGCCAAAATGCCGCTGATCCTGCTCTGAGCAAGCTACGTCCACTGTAATAGCGCCAGAGCTACATAGATTTTTTTATACTGGCAATGTCTCCTACACTTGTACAAACATCACAGAGGCTGCTAGTTTGCACCACCGCTGACAGTTCTCACAGGGGGATATAGCAGGTCCCCCCTTGGAGGGTCCTGTATGTCGCCTCTGCGTTGCGCCGCACCAAGAAATGGGGGACCCCCCTAGCGGGACCCCCGGTTTTTACTCCCCACTCTTCTCACCTTCAGGCTGCGTTAGTGGTGTGCGGCATGCTGCGACTGTGACCACTAAGGCGCAGTGCACCGCGGAACAAACAATCTCTCAGGACGGTGGTCCTGCAGCAGGGAAGTGGCTCTTACGACTTACAGAGGCCGGTAACTGCACTCCATACCCCCCATACCCCTAACTCCCACAGTGCAGGTATACTGTTGCCCAGACAGTAAACCGAAAATAATAAAGTTTAAAAGAAACAGAAGAAAAATCCTCTTGAGCTCCCAGAGTGTGCATCCTCTCCTGAGGGCACTTTTTTCTAAACTGCCTGTGGGAGGGAGCATAGAGGGGAAGAGTCAGCACACCCAGTGGAAGAAATTTAAAGTGCACCGGCTCCTTTGGATCCCTTCTATACCCCATCGTATTAAGTAAACCCCAGTATCCCTCATGGATGCCAGAGAAATAGAAGTGTTAATTGCTTATTTTTATCAAATTCAAAGTGAATCAAAAGAAATCTAGATCAAATCAATATTTGCTGTGACCACCCTTTGCCTTCAAAACAGCATCAATTCTTCTAGGTACAACTTGCACTAAGGGCCTACACACGGTGCGATTCTGGCTATGGACGATTTTGACATTACTAGAAATAGCTCATTTAAATACTTTGATCATATTTCAGGAGGGTGGGTGTCACTTTATGAGGGGATAAATAGCGGCGGATAAATATGCCATCACATATGCTATAGATTGTAAGCTTGCGAGCAGGGCTTTCCTACCTCTATGACTGTTTGTTATCACCCAGTTTGTTATTGTTATTTCAAATTGTAAAGCGCAACAGAATTTGCTGCGCTATATAAGAAACTGTTAATATTAAATAAATAAATATGCCCCCAGTGAGTGTAATGTACATTGGTGGTCAGTGGCAGTATACTTACCAATTTTTTCAGGACTTCACTGCACCATGAACTCTCTGCTCAGCATGTAGTGGAAAAAAAGGCGTCCAGGGAGCGCCCGGGGAGTGGCTATGATGACGTATATCGGTATCAAAGGCTTGCACTAAATTATCAACTCTAGTCAAAATTGAGCTGCCTGCACAGTCTATTTTTTCCTGCTATACTGACCTGCGGGAGGGCACATCGGCATCGTAAGCTGTATACACACAGTGCGATATGTACTATGTTTTCTCGCACTGTGTGTATGCAGCTCAAGTCATGGATTTTGTAGGTTTATAGCCAGGTATATGATTAACCAAGCATATCAATTAATAGATTATAATAATCTTCATCATTTTCATATGTTTGGTTGAAACACAGTCATTAACAGAAACAAACGTGTATGAGGCTTAAAACTGGTCAGGAACAGAAACTCTGCTACAAAAGATTTATACCCAATAGTAGAATGGAGCTTTAGTAGAAAGGACAGACGCAAACCTGTGGCGGATTCCCCCAGAGACAGTTCCTGCGGCGGAAAGCAGGTCCGCATAACTGGGGGGGGGGAAAGTTTGTGCCCATTCCCTAGTCTGCTCTAAAAGAATAATCATATTAAAAATAGCCATAGAAGCCTGTCGCACAGCACCCCGCTCCATCAGGCTCTTAAACAAATTTGAAACTTTCAGTCAGCTAGGATATAGAGGGGGAGGAGCCAAGTTCAAACAGTTTCAGTTTTAAAGTACCAGGCTCCTCACACCACTAGCTATACACAAGTCTTTCAGTGTGCCAAATTGGATGAAGGAGAATGCATTATACTGTATTAAAATTAAGAATACTGACAAAAAGGAGAGTTATGGTAGACTTACCTTTGTTAACTCTCTTTCTTCGAGGTCCATAGGGTTCACAGGGAGACAATGGGGTGTAGGTGGTGGTAAAGGACCAGGCACCAAACAGTAAAGCTTTTAGGTATCCCAAGATGATCCGGTCCTTTCCCCCCTATACCCCACCTCCACGCTCAGGCTCCTCAGTTTTGTCAACAAGCCCAAGGCAGGAGCAGGATAGGAGAGAAGGAAGATGTGACGCACACAAGAACCCACTCTCACTGACAGGAGAAGGTAACCGGTGACCAAGGAAAAGAGACCCATAGAAGCCAGGTGCGTCAGGGTGGGTGCCCTGTGGACCCTACGGCCCTTGAAGAAAGAGTAAACAAAGGTAAGTCTACCATAAAACTCTCCGTTTCTTCTTCGGTATCCATAGGGCTCCATAGGAAGACAATGGGGATGTCCCAAAGCAGTTGTTTAAGGGAGGGGACACTCCTGAGCGGATAGGAAAATCCGGCGTCCAAATGAAGCATCCTGGTAAGCGAATATATCAAAAGCATAGCACCAGAGAGTAGTGTGGACAAAAGACCACAGGGCCGCCTTCCACAATTGTTCGGTAGACGCATGCTGGGCACGAAGGACCCACAGAGCGAGCAGAATGATCAGAGACTTTAGCCGACACAGGAAAGTCAGCCTGCGTATACGCCTCTGAAATAGTCATGCGAAGCCACCTGGCCAGAGTCTGTTTGTCACCAGGCCAGCCCCTCCTGTAGAAGTCATAGAGGACAAAAAGGGAATCCGATTTCCGTAGGAAATTGGTACGATCCACGTAGACCCGGAGAGCACAGACCACAATCCAGGGAGACCATCATCACAGAAAGCTTCGGGTAGAAAGCTTCGGGTACCACGATTTCCTTATTAAGGTGGAAGTGGAACACTAACTTGGGAAGGTAACCAGGCCGAGTTCGAAGAACAGTCCTGTCCTGATGAAAAACTCAGAAAGGGAGAGCGACAGGAGAGCGCAGATACCCAGAAGGAATAGAGTCTTCGCTGTTAGCCACCTGAGATCCTCAGATTCCAGGGATTCAAACGGAGGTTCCCGAAGCACTTAGAGAACCACTGACAAATCCCATGAAGCCACTGGAGGGTCATACGGAGGATGAACACGGAGGATACCCTGAAGAAAGGTGCAAACATCCGTCAGTGGAGCAATTCTGCGCTGGAACCAGACTGACCGAACAGACGTGCACTTTCAGAGAAGCCAGAAGGAGTCAGAGATCCAATCCAGCTTTAAGAAAGGCAAGGATCCAGGAAACTCTAAAAACAAGGAGGCTCAATGTCGGGCAGCGCACCACTGGAAGTATGTATGCCACACCCTGTAATAGATACGGCGGAGGCAGACTTCCGCTCCCTGAGAATGGTCTGAACCACAGAGCGAGATAAACCTTTGGACTTTGGGACCATCAAGAGCCATGCCATCAAAGACAGACGGGCCAGGTCAGGGTGGAGACAAGGAACCTGAGACAACAGGTCTGGTCGTAGAGGAAGTGGAAAGGGAGCGTCTATGGAGAGACTATGTAGATTGGAGAACCAATGATGCCTGAGCCATGCCGGAGCTACCAACAGGGCGGTGCCTCTTTCTTGCATGAACTTCCGAAGAACCCGCGGAAGGAGGGAGACCGGAGGGAAGACGTATGGTAGACGGAAGGTCCACCTCACGGTTAGGGCGTCCACGAAGGCTACTTCGAGATCTCGTCCTGGACCCGTGCATGGGAACCTGGTGATTGTGTCGGGAGGCCATGAGGTCTACGTCCGACTGGCCACATTTGTGCACCAGGAGCTGGAAGCTCTCTGGGTGTAGAGACCACTCGCCGGCGTGTACGTCATGACAGCTAAGGAAGTCTGCATCCCTGAGAATCCCTGGGATGAAGAAAGCAGATAGGGCCAGAAGATGTAGTTCGGCCCACCGGAGAATGTGAGCCACTTCCTGCATTGCCAACCGACTGAGTGCCACCCTGATGGTTGAGGTAGGCAACCGCAGTGGCACTATCGTACTGAATCTGGACCGGATTGCCCTAGAGAATGTTTCTTGCCAGAGTAAGTGCCCTGTAGACAAGCTCATAACTCCAGGACATTGATTGGTAAGTAACTTTCTGCAGGGGTCCAATGGCCCTGAAAGGAGTGTTGTCCGGTCTCTGCGCCCCATCTGCAGAGACTGGCATCCATGGTAAGAAGTAATTTGGAATCGAGAAGGGCTGCCATTTGTCCAAGTGTGCCATCTGGAGCCACAAGGTTAGGTACATTATAACCTCTGGACAGAGGGCCATTGTCTGGGACCTGATCAGATGTGGTTCCACCTGGATAGGATCAGGAGTTGCAGGGGTCTGGACTGGAAATGGGCGTGCTCCACCATGTCGAAGGTAGAGACCATGGATCCCACTTGGCAACTGTGCAGCAACTTGCGTACCCATTGAAGCAGTGCTTAAATTTTGTCCGCAGGAAGGAAAAGCCTCTGGACCGAAGACTGCAGGAGAGCTCTCAGATGTAGCATCCTTTGTGAAGACGTGAGGGATTACATTTTCCAGTACATAATCAGCTGGAGATGGCGGTGCAGGACCTCCAAGGAGTACACTAGAAGGAGCTGGTTGTCCAGAAAAGGGAGTATTCTGACTCCCTGACGACGCAGCTGTGCCGCCGTATCGGCCATAATTTTAGTAAAGACCCTGGGCGCAGTAGAAGAACCAAAGGGCAGTGCCCAAAACTGGTAATGTTGTTGAAGGATACCAAACTGTAGGAATCGCTGATGAGAGGGTGCTATACAGACATGCAGATCAGCATCCTGAATGTGCAGGGACACCATAAAGTCCCCAGGCTCCATAGCTAGGACAAAGAGCGGAGGATTTCCATAGGGAACCTGGGTACTCTGACAAACTTGTTGATAGATTTCATACTGAGTATAGGTCGATGAGACCCATTGGGTTTCTGAACCAGGAATATGGTGGAATAGAAACCAGTCCTGTGTTGTCACCAAGGGATTGGCACCCTCACTCCCGATTGAAGCAGCGACTGAATAACCACCTGGATGGGCAGAGCCATGCTTGGGTCAGAAGGGGGCCTGTACAAAAGAATTGTTGAGGGGGTCATCTCTCGAATGAGAAAGCGTACCTGTGAGAGACCATTTCTTGCATCTAGTCACTTGTGGTGGTCTGACACCAGGAGTGTGTGAACTGAAAAAGTTGGCCTCCCACCCTGGGGGCCCCCCAGAAGGAAGTCAGGCTCGGTAAATAGATGTATTGCAGCCCAGGCCTGCTTGGGCCTGGGTTTGGTAGTCTTCGTGGAAGTCGTTTGTCTAGGGAAGGACTGACCTTCAGCTTTAGCTTCTGGGCGAAAAGTGGCTGTCCGGGCAGAAAAGCAGTCTTGGCGGCTGCCAGTGTAGCCACAATTTTGTCAACTCCGCTCCAAACAGGATATCCCCAGTGAAAGGTAAGAATTCCAGGGCCTTCTGGGAATCCATGCCTGCTTTCCATGAACGGAACCAGAGGATGCGGTGGGCGACCACCAAGGTAGCAGACGCTACCAGGAGACCAGCATCCAAAACCGCTTACCCTAGGTGAGAGGCAGCCTCTTTGATATGAGAGAGGTGAGACAGATGCTCCTGTGAAACATCTGAAAGAAGACCTTCCTCCAGAGCATTTACTCTGTGCTCAATCACCTTGACCACCCAGTCCGCAGCCATGGTAGGTCTAGTAATATCACCTGTAAGAGAATAGACAGACTTGCTTCAATCCTCCTATCCATGGTCTCCTTTAGGGAGGAAGCTGAAGGGATAGAAAAAGTGGAGGATTTAACTAAATAGGCTATTTGAGAATTCACCACTGGGGGAACCTGTAACTTAGTACAAACAGCTGCTGGAACTGGGTAGATTGAAGTTAGTCACTTAGGGAGCGGAAACTTTTTACCAGGAGTAAATCGAGGTACGCAGAAGCTTCGTAAGATACTCGGACTAAGGAAAGTCAGCCCTAACTACCTTTTGACGCTTAAATAGCAGAGACTATTTTGATTCAGCAGCAGGATCCTCATCCTCTGTTTGAAGGATATATTTGACAGCTCTTTCAAATGCAGATACATCCAAGGTAGACTTACACTCCTCCACCCCCTGAGGGGGACTCCGTGACAGAGACACCAGTCTCCTCTTCCTCACCAGATGATTTGCTAGACATAGCTGCAAGATTAGTAGAGCACACAACATGTCAGTAGGCAGTGTGCAACAATAAGTATTCTGTGACAAGCTTCACAAGCCCAGATAGCTGTGAAGCATGTAGAACCCCTTAAACACCAGTTCTATAGGGTAAAGGGGAGAAAATATGGGAAAGGTATATGCTGACAGTAACCGAAAAAATAAGAATTTACTCACCGGTAATTCTATTTCTCGTAGTCCGTAGTGGATGCTGGGAACTCCGTAAGGACCATGGGGAATAGACGGGCTCCGCAGGAGACTGGGCACTCTTAAAAGAAAGATTAGGTACTATATCTGGTGTGCACTGGCTCCTCCCTCTATGCCCCTCCTCCAGACCTCAGTTAGGGAAACTGTGCCCGGAAGAGCTGACATTACAAGGAAAGGATTTGGAATCCAGGGTAAGACTCATATCAGCCACACCAATCACACCGTACAACTTGTGATAACCATACCCAGTTAACAGTATGAACAACAACTGAGCCTCAGTAACAAATGGCTCATAACAATAACCCTTTAGTTAAGCAATAACTATATACATGTATTGCAGAGAGTCCGCACTTGGGACGGGCGCCCAGCATCCACTACGGACTACGAGAAATAGAATCCCGGTGAGTAAATTCTTATTTTCTCTGACGTCCTAGTGGATGCTGGGAACTCCGTAAGGACCATGGGGATTATACCAAAGCTCCCAAACGGGCGGGAGAGTGCGGATGACTCTGCAGCACCGAATGAGCAAAGGCAAGGTCCTCCTCAGCCAGGGTATCAAACTTGTAGAACTTATCAAATGTGTTTGAACCCGACCAAGTAGCAGCTCGGCAAAGCTGTAAAGCCGAGACCCCTCGGGCAGTCGCCCAAGAAGAGCCCATCTTCCTTGTGGAATGGGCTTTTACTGATTTAGGATGCAGCAATCCTGCCGCAGAATGAGCTTGCTGAATCGTGTTACAGATCCAGCGCGCAATAGTTTGCTTTGAAGCAGGAGCACCCAGCTTGTTGGGCGCATGCAGGATAAACAGCGAGTCAGTTTTCCTGACTCCAGCCGTCCTGGCTACATAGATTTTCAAAGCCCTGACTACATCTAGTAACTTGGAGTCCTCCAAGTCCCTAGTAGCCGCAGGCACCACAATAGGTTGGTTCAAATGAAACGCTGATACCACCTTAGGGAGAAATTGGGGACGAGTCCTCAATTCTGCCCTGTCCATATGGAAGATCAGATAAGGGCTTTTACACGACAAAGCTGCCAATTCTGACACACGCCTAGCCGAAGCTAAGGCCAATAGCATGACCACTTTCCACGTGAGATATTTTAGCTCCATGGTCTTAAGTGGCTCAAACCAGTGGGATTTCAGGAAATCCAACACAACGTTAAGATCCCAAGGTGCCACTGGAGGCACAAAAGGGGGCTGGATATGCAGCACTCCCTTAACAAACGTCTGAACTTCAGGTAGTGAAGCCAGTTCTTTTTGAAAGAAAATAGATAGGGCCGAAATCTGGACCTTTATGGATCCTAATTTTAGGCCCATAGTCACTCCTGACTGTAGGAAGTGCAGGAATCGACCCAGCTGGAATTCCTCTGTAGGGGCCTTCCTGGCCTCACACCAAGCAACATATTTTCGCCTTATACGGTGATAATGTTCTGCTGTCACATCTTTCCCAGCCTTTATCAGCGTAGGAATCACTTCATCCGGAATGCCCTTTTCCATTAGGATCCGGCGTTCAACCGCCATGCCGTCAAACGCAGCCGCGGTAAGTCTTGGAACAGACAGGGCCCCTGCTGTAACAGGTCCTGTCTTAGAGGCAGAGGCCATGGGTCCTCTGAGATCATTTCCTGTAGTTCTGGGTACCAAGTTCTTCTTGGCCAATCCGGAACGATGAGTATAGTTCTTACTCCTCTCTTTCTTACAATCCTCAGTACCTTGGGTATGAGAGGAAGAGGAGGGAACACATAAACCGACTGGTACACCCACGGTTTCACTAGTGCGTCCACAGCTATCGCCTGAGGGTCTCTTGACCTGGCGCAATATTTTTTTAGCTTTTTGTTGAGACGGGACGCCATCATGTCTACCTGTGCCCGTTCCCAACGATTTACAATCAGCGTTAAGACTTCTGGATGAAGTCCCCACTCTCCCGGGTGGAGGTCGTGCCTGCTGAGGAAGTCTGCTTCCCAGTTGTCCACTCCCGGAATGAACACTGCTGACAGTGCTAGCACGTGATTCTCCGCCCATCGAAGAATCCTTGTGGCTTCTGCCATCGCCATCCTGCTTCTTGTGCCGCCCTGTCAGTTTACATGGGCGACCGCCGTAATGTTGTCTGACTGAATCAGCACCGGTTGGTTTTGAAGCAGGGGTTCTGCTTGACTCAGGGCGTTGTAAATGGCCCTTAGTTCCAGAATATTTATGTGAAGGGAAGTCTCCTGACTTGACCACTGTCCTTGGAAGTTACTTCCCTGAGTGACTGCCCCCCAACCTCGGAGGCTTGCATCCGTGGTCACCAGGACCTAGTCCTGTATGCCGAATCTGCGGCCCTCGAGAAGATGAGCACTCTGCAGCCACCACAGCAGAGACACCCTGGCCCTCGGGGACAGGGTGATCAGCCGATGCATCTGAAGATGCGATCCGGACCACTTGTCTAACAGATCCCACTGAAAGATCCTTGCATGGAACCTGCCGAAGGGAATTGCTTCGTAAGAAGCTACCATCTTTCCCAGGACTCGCGTGCAGTGATGCACCGACACCTGTTTTGGTTTCAGGAGGTCCCTGACCAGAGATGACAATTCCTGGGCCTTCTCCACCGGGAGAAACACCTTCTTCTGTTCTGTGTCCAGAATCATGCCCAGGAAGAGCAGACGCGTCGCAGGAATCAGCTGCGACTTTGGGATATTCAGAATCCAGCCGTGCTGTTGCAACACTTCCCGAGAAAGTGCTACGCTGACTAACAACTGTTCTCTGGACCTCGCCTTTATAAGGAGATCGTCCAAGTACGGGATAATTATAACTCCCTTCTTCCGAAGGAGTATCATCATTTCGGCCATTACCTTGGTAAATACCCTCGGTGCCGTGGACAGACCAAACGGCAACGTCTGGAATTGGTAATGACAGTCCTGTACCACAAACCTGAGGTACTCCTGGTGAGGTGGGTAAACGGGGACATGCAGATAAGCGTCCTTGATGTCCAGCGACACCATAAAATCCCCCTCTTCCAGGCTTGCAATAACCGCCCTGAGCGATTCCATTTTGAACTTGAACTTCCTTACATAAGTGTTCAAGGATTTTAAATTTAGAATGGGTCTCACCGAACCGTCTGGTTTCGGTACCACAAACATTGTGGAATAGTAACCCCGTCCCTGTTGAAGGAGGGAAACCTTGATTATCACCTGCTGAAGGTACAGCTTGTGAATAGCCGCCAGCACTACCTCCCTTTCCCTGGGAGCCGCTGGCAAGGCTGATTTGAGGTAACGGCGAGGGGGAGTCGCCTCGAACTCCAGCATGTATCCCTGAGATACCACTTGTAGAACCCAGAGATCCAGCTGTGAGCGAACCCACTGGTCGCTGAAGTTCCGGAGACGCGCCCCCACCACACCTGGCTCCACCTGTGGAGCCCCAGCGTCATGCGGTGGACTTAGTGGAAGCAGGGGAGGATTTTTGTTCCTGGGAACTGGATGTCTGGTGCAGCTTTTTTCCTCTACCCCTGCCTCTGGGCAGAAAGGATGCGCCTCTGACCCGCTTGCCTTTCTGAGGCCGAAAGGACTGTACTTGATAATACGGTGCTTTCTTAGGCTGTGAGGGAACCTGAGGTAAAAAAGTCGACTTCCCAGCTGTTGCTGTGGATACGAGGTCCGAGAAACGGTCCCCAAACAATTCCTCACCCTTATAAAGGCAAAACCTCCATGTGCCTTTTAGAATCAGCATCACCTGTCCACTGCCGAGTCCATAATACTCTCCTGGCAGAAATGGACATTGCATTAATTCTAGATGCCAGCCGGCAAATGTCCCTCTGTGCATCCCTCATATACAAGACGACATCCTTTATATGCTCTATGGTTAGCAAAATAGCATCCCTGTCGAGGGTATCAATGTTGTCTGACAGGGTATCAGACCATGCTGCTGCAGCACTACACATCCATGCTGAAGCAATAGCAGGTCTCAGTATAGTACCTGAGTGTGTATATACAGACTTCAGGATAGCCTCCTGCTTTCTATCTGCAGGCTCCTTTAGGGCGGCCGTATCCTGAGACGGCAGTGCCACCTTTTTAGATAATCGTGTGAGCGCCTTGTCCACCCTAGGGGATGTCTCCCAGCGTAACCTATCCGTTGGCGGGAAAGGGTACACCATCAGTAACCTCTTAGAAATCACTAGTTTCTTATCAAGGGAACACCACGCTTCTTCACACAATTCATTTAATTCATCAGATGGGGGAAAAGTCACTGGCTGCTTTTTCTCCCCAAACATAATACCCTTTTTAGTGGTAACCGGGTTAATGTCAGAAATGTGCAACACATTTTCTCTGACGTCCTAGTGGATGCTGGGAACTCCGTAAGGACCATGGGGAATAGCGGCTCCGCAGGAGACAGGGCACAAAAGTAAAAGCTTTATGACTAGCTGGTGTGCACTGGCTCCTCCCCCTATGACCCTCCTCCAAGCCTCAGTTAGATTTTTGTGCCCGGCCGAGAAGGGTGCATGCTAGGTAGCTCTCCAGAGCTGCTTAGAGTAAAAGTTTTAAATAGGTTTTTTATTTTCAGTGAGACCTGCTGGCAACAGGCTCACTGCATCGTGGGACTAAGGGGAGAAGAAGCGAACTCACCTGAATGCAGAGTGGATTGGGCTTCTTGGCTACTGGACATTAGCTCCAGAGGGACGATCACAGGTTCAGCCTGGATGGGTCCCGGAGCCGCGCCGCCGGCCCCCTTACAGAGCCAGAAGAGCGAAGAGGTCCGGAAAAATCAGCGGCAGAAGACGTTCCTGTCTTCAATAAGGTAGCGCACAGCACTGCAGCTGTGCGCCATTGCTCTCAGCACACTTCACACTCCGGTCACTGAGGGTGCAGGGCGCTGGGGGGAGCGCCCTGAGACGCAATAAAACATGTTTTAAACCTTATATGGCTAAAGAAATGCATCACATATAGCTCCTGGGCTATATGGATGCATTTAACCCCTGCCAGTTTTCCTAAAAAAAGCGGGAGAAAAGGCCGCCGAAAAGGGGGCGGAGCCTATCTCCTCAGCACACAAGCGCCATTTTCCCTCACAGCTCCGCTGGAAGGACGGCTCCCTGACTCTCCCCTGCAGTCCTGCTACAGAATCAGGGTAAAACAAGAGAGGGGGGGCACTAATTGGCAGAAAATACATTTACAGCAGCTATAGAAGGGAGAAACACTTATATAAGGTTATCCCTGTATATATATAGCGCTCTGGTGTGTGCTGGCAAACTCTCCCTCTGTCTCCCCAAAGGGCTCGTGGGGTCCTGTCCTCTATCAGAGCATTCCCTGTGTGTGTGCTGTGTGTCGGTACGATTGTGTCGACATGTATGAGGAGGAAAATGATGTGGAGGCGGAGCAATTGCCTGTAATAGTGATGTCACCCCCTAGGGAGTCGACACCTGACTGGATGGTCGTATGGAAGGAATTACGTGACAGTGTCAGCACTTTGCAAAAAACTGTTGACGACATGAGACAGCCGGCAAATCAGTTAGTGCCTGTCCAGGCGTCTCAAACACCGTCAGGGGCTCTAAAGCGCCCGTTACCTCAGATGGTCGACACAGACCCAGACACGGATACTGATTCCAGTGTCGACGGTGACGAGACAAACGTAATGTCCAGTAGGGCCACACGTTACATGATCACGGCAATGAAGGAGGCTTTGAACATTTCTGATACTACAAGTACCACAAAAAGGGGTATTATGTGGGGTGTGAAAAAACTATCCATAGTTTTTCCTGAATCAGATGAATTAAATGAGGTGTGTGACAAAGCGTGGGTTTCCCCCGATAAAAAACTGCTGATTTCTAATAAATTATTGGCATTATACCCTTTCCCGCCAGAGGTTAGGGCGCGTTGGGAAACACCCCCTAGGGTAGATAAGGCGCTCACACGCTTATCAAAACAAGTGGCGTTACCGTCTCCTGATACGGCCGCCCTCAAGGAACCAGCTGATAGAAAGCTGGAAAATATCCTAAAAGGTATATACACACATACTGGTGTTATACTACGACCAGCAATCGCCTCAGCCTGGATGTGCAGCGCTGGAGTGGCTTGGTCGGATTCCCTGACTGAAAATATTGATACCCTGGATAGGGACAGTATATTATTGACTATAGAGCATTTAAAGGATGCATTACTATATATGCGAGATGCACAGAGGGATATTTGCACCCTGGCATCAAGAGTAAGTGCGTTGTCCATTTCTGCCATAAGAAGTTTATGGACACGACAGTGGTCAGGTGATGCGGATTCCAAACGGCATATGGAAGTTTTGCCGTATAAAGGGGAGGAGTTATTTGGGGTCGGTCTATCAGACCTGGTGGCCACGGCGACGGCTGGGAAATCCACCTTTTTACCCCAGGTCACCTCTCAGCAGAAAAAGACACCGTCTTTTCAAACTCAGTCCTTTCGTCCCCATAAGGGCAAGCGGGCAAAAGGCCACTCATTTCTGCCCCGGGGCAGAGGAAGGGGAAAAAGACTGCAGCAGGCAGCCTCTTCCCAGGATCAGAAGCCCTCCCCCGCTTCTGCCAAGTCTTCAGCATGACGCTGGGGCTTTACAAGCGAAATCAGGCACGGTGGGGGCCCGTCTCAAAAATTTCAACGCGCAGTGGGCTCACTCGCAAGTGGACCCCTGGATCCTGCAGGTAATATCACAGGGGTACAAATTGGAATTCGAGACGTCTCCCCCTCGCCGGTTCCTGAAGTCTGCTCTACCAACGTCTCCCTCCGACAGGGAGGCAGTATTGGAAGCTATTCACAAGCTGTATTCCCAGCAGGTGATAATCAAGGTACCCCTCCTACAACAGGGAAAGGGGTATTATTCCACGCTGTTTGTGGTACCGAAGCCGGACGGCTCGGTGAGACCGATTTTAAATCTGAAATCATTGAACACTTACATAAAAAGGTTCAAATTCAAGATGGAATCACTCAGAGCAGTGATAGCGAACCTGGAAGAAGGGGACTATATGGTGTCTCTGGACATCAAAGATGCTTATCTCCATGTCCCAATCTACCCTTCTCACCAAGGGTACCTCAGGTTTGTGGTACAGAACTGTCATTATCAGTTTCAGACGCTGCCGTTTGGATTGTCCACGGCACCACGGGTCTTTACCAAGGTAATGGCCGAAATGATGATTCTTCTTCGAAGAAAAGGCGTCTTAATTATCCCTTACTTGGACGATCTCCTGATAAGGGCAAGGTCCAGGGAACAGTTAGAGGTCGGAGTAGCACTATCTCAGGTGGTGCTACGTCAGCACGGGTGGATTCTAAATATTCCAAAATCGCAGCTGATTCCAACAACACGTCTACTGTTCCTAGGGATGATTCTGGACACAGTCCAGAAAAAGGTGTTTCTCCCGGAGGAGAAGGCCAGGGAGTTATCCGAGCTAGTCAGGAACCTCCTAAAACCAGGACAAGTGTCAGTACATCATTGCACAAGGGTGCTGGGAAAGATGGTGGCTTCTTACGAAGCGATTCCATTCGGAAGATTCCATGCAAGAACTTTTCAATGGGATCTGCTGGACAAATGGTCCGGATCGCATCTTCAGATGCATCAGCGGATAACCCTATCTCCAAGGACAAGGGTGTCTCTCCTGTGGTGGTTGCAGAGTGCTCATCTTCTAGAGGGCCGCAGATTTGGCATTCAGGACCGGATTCTGGTGACCACGGATGCCAGCCTGAGAGGCTGGGGAGCAGTCACACAGGGAAAAAATTTCCAGGGCTTGTGGTCAAGCATGGAAACGTCTCTTCACATAAATATCCTGGAATAAAGGGCAATTTACAATGCCCTAAGTCAAGCAAGGCCTCTGCTTCAGGGTCAGTCGGTATTGATCCAATCGGACAACATCACGGCAGTCGCCCACGTAAACAGACAGGGCGGCACAAGAAGCAGGAGAGCAATGGCAGAAGCTGCAAGAATTCTTCGCTGGGCGGAAAATCATGTGACAGCACTGTCAGCGGTGTTCATTCCGGGAGTGGACAACTGGGAAGCAGACTTCCTCAGCAGACACGACCTCCATCCGGGGGAGTGGGGACTTCACCCAGAAGTCTTCCACGTGATTGTAAACCGTTGGGAAAAACCAAAGGTGGACATGATGGCGTCTCGTCTCAACAAGAAACTAGACAGGTATTGCGCCAGGTCAAGGGACCCTCAGGCAATAGCGGTGGACGCTCTGGTAACACCGTGGGTGTACCAGTCAGTGTATGTGTTCCCTCCTCTGCCTCTCATACCCAAAGTACTGAGAATCATAAGAAGGAGAGGAGTAAGAACTATACTCGTGGCTCCGGATTGGCCAAGAAGGACTTGGTACCCGGAACTTCAAGAGATGCTCACGGAGGACCCGTGGCCTCTACCTCTCAGAAAGGACCTGCTCCAGCAGGGACCTTGTCTGTTCCAAGACTTACCGCGGCTGCGTTTGACGGCATGGAGGTTGAACGCCGGATCCTGAAGGAAAAAGGCATTCCAGATGAAGTCATCCCTACCCTGGTCAAGGCCAGGAAGGATGTAACCGCAAAACATTATCACCGCATTTGGCGAAAATATGTTGCGTGGTGTGAGGCCAAGAAGGCCCCTACAGAGGAATTTCAACTGGGTCATTTCCTGCTTTTCCTGCAAACAGGACTATCTATGGGCCTAAAATTAGGGTCCATTAAGGTTCAAATTTCGGCCCTGTCGATCTTCTTCCAAAAAGAACTGGCTTCAGTGCCTGAAGTTCAGACGTTTGTCAAAGGGGTACTGCATGTACAGCCTCCTTTTGTGCCTCCAGTGGCACCTTGGGATCTCAATGTAGTGTTGAGTCTCCTAAAATCACATTGGTTTGAACCACTCACCACTGTGGAATTGAAATATCTCACATGGAAAGTGGTCATGCTGTTAGCCCTGGCTTCAGCCAGGCGTGTCTCAGAATTGGCGGCTTTATCTTATAAAAGCCCTTACCTAATTTTTCATTCAGACAGGGCAGAACTGAGGACTCGCCCTCAATTTCTCCCTAAGGTGGTTTCAGCTTTTCACATGAACCAGCCTATTTTGGTACCTGCGGCTACTAGGGACTTGGAGGACTCCAAGTTGCTGGACGTAGTCAGGGCCCTGAAAATATATGTTTCCAGGACGACTGGAGTCAGAAAATCTGACTCGCTGTTTATCCTGTATGCACCCAACAAGCTGGGTGCTCCTGCTTCTAAGCAGACGATTGCTCGTTGGATTTGTAGTACAATTCAGCTTGCACATTCTGTGGCAGGCCTGCCACAGCCAAAATCTGTAAAAGCCCATTCCACAAGGAAAGTGGGCTCATCTTGGGCGGCTGCCCGAGGGGTCTCGGCTTTACAACTTTGCCGAGCAGCTACTTGGTCAGGGGCAAACACGTTTGCTAAATTTTACAAATTCGATACCCTGGCTGAGGAGGACCTGGAGTTCTCTCATTCGGTGCTGCAGAGTCATCCGCACTCTCCCGCCCGTTTGGGAGCTTTGGTATAATCCCCATGGTCCTTACGGAGTTCCCAGCATCCACTAGGACGTCAGAGAAAATAAGAATTTACTTACCGATAATTCTATTTCTCATAGTCCGTAGTGGATGCTGGGCGCCCATCCCAAGTGCGGATTGTCTGCAATACTTGTATATAGTTATTGTTACAAAAATCGGGTTGTTTATTGTTGTGAGCCATCTTTTCAGAGGCTCCTACGTTTATCATACTGTTAACTGGGTTCAGATCACAAGTTGTACGGTGTGATTGGTGTGGCTGGTATGAGTTTTACCCAGGATTCAAGATCCTTCCTTATTATGTACGCTCGTCCGGGCACAGTATCCTAACTGAGGCTTGGAGGAGGGTCATAGGGGGAGGAGCCAGTGCACACCAGCTAGTCATAAAGCTTTTACTTTTGTGCCCAGTCTCCTGCGGAGCCGCTATTCCCCATGGTCCTTACGGAGTTCCCAGCATCCACTACGGACTATGAGAAATAGAATTATCGGTAAGTAAATTCTTATTTTTCATTGCCGTAATCATGCATCGGATGGCCCTTGTGGACTGTACATTTGTCTCATCCTCGTCTACACTGGAGTCAGACTCCGTGTCGACATCTGTGTCTGCCATCTGAGCTAGCGGGCGTTTTTGAGCCCCTGATGGCCTCTGAGACGCCTGGGCAGGCGCGGGCTGAGATGCCGGCTGTCCCAAGGCTGTTACGTCATCAAACCTTTTATGTAAAGAGTTGACACTGTCGGTTAATACCTTCCACATATCCATTCACTCCGGTGTCGGCCCCGTAGGGGGCGACATCACACTTATCGGCTCCTGCTCCGCCTCCACGTAAACCTCCTCATCAAACATGTCGACACAGCCGTACCGACACACCGCACACACACAGGGAATGCTCTGACTGAGGACAGGACCCCACAAAGTCCTTTGGGGAGACAGAGAGAGAGTATGCCAGCACACACCACAGCGCTATATAACATAGGGATTTTCACTATACTGAGTGATTTTTCCCAATAGCTGCTTATTAACACAAATTGCGCCTAAAATGATGTGCCCTCCCTCTCTTTTTTACCCTTGTTGTACTGGATACTGCAGGGGAGAGCCTGGGGAGCGTCCTTCCAGCGGAGCTGTGAAGAGAAAATGGCGCTGGCTGTGCTGAGGAAGATAGCCCCGCCCCCTCAGCGGCGGGCTTCTCCCGCTTTTTATAATGTTAATGGCGGGGGTTTTTGCACATATACAGTGTTATACACTGTATTATGTGCTATTTGTGGCAAAAAGGTAAACTAATTCCTGCCCAGGGCGCCCCCCCCCAGCGCCCTGCACCCAACAGTGACCGGAGTGTGTGGTGTGCTATGGGAGCAATGGCGCACAGCTGCAGTGCTGTGCGCTACCTTAATGAAGACAGGAGTCTTCAGCCGCCGTTTTTCATCTTTATCTTCCGTCTTCTGGCTCTGCAAGGGGGACGGCGGCGCGGCTCCGGGAACGGACGATCGAGGTCGGGCCCTGTGTTCGATCCCTCTGGAGCTAATGGTGTCCAGTAGCCTTAGAAGCACAAGCTAGCTGCAAGCAGGTAGGTTTGCTTCTCTCCCCTCAGTCCCTCGTAGCAGTGAGTCTGTTGCCAGCAGATCTCACTGAAAATAAAAAACCTAACAAATACTTTCTTTTCTAGTGAGCTTAGGAGAGCCCACTAGGTGCATCCAGCTCTGGCCGGGCACAGATTCTAACTGAGGTCTGGAGGAGGGGCATAGAGGGAGGAGCCAGTGCACACCAGATATAGTACCTAATCTTTCTTTTAAGAGTGCCCAGTCTCCTGCGGAGCCCGTCTATTCCCCATGGTCCTTACGGAGTTCCCAGCATCCACTAGGACGTCAGAGAAACAGACAGCAGAGCTAGCACAAGACACAGACAATGCAGAATACAATTTAAATACACTGCAATGGGCACTAAATCAACTACAAAGCTGCAGTGGCAGGTAGGATATAGCGCTGTGTAACCTGGTTTCTTAGAAAAGTATACAGGAGACTGGATCCAGCATTCCCGTGGACTTGTAGCTGCAAATGAAAATGGCTGCCGTGGGTCTCTTGAGGGGGAAGAGGGTGGAGAAGGAGCAGCTCAACAGCGGGGAAGACTGCAGTGGAATGGCACCCTGAGCTGGGCAGGCAGAGTACGGACCTCCCCTATGCTGGCATCACCCACTGGTACTCTGGCCTCTTAAAAGATGTGCCTGCACCAGTAAAAAGCCCTGGTGGTCTAGTGGAGTCCAGGACGAACTGGGGTCCACGTCAGCCCCTCCAGTCCTTCTCCGGAGCATCCTGGGATACCTAAAAGCTTAACTGTTTGGTGCCCGGTCCTTTACCACCACCTACACCACACTGCCTTCCTGTGGAGCTCTATGGAACCCGAAGAAGAAATGTTCATTTTTTCAGCTAAACAAAATTAATTAAAAATGGCAAAAAAATTATTTGTATGTCTCAAAAGGCAGTCATTTTCTCTCACATTTTCATTCTTTATTAATACCTGGTTCCACAGAAACTGATAAACAGTTATCCAGTTATTCCAAATTCCAGAAGAATTGCATGGTTGTTTCAATGCATGAAGAATATCTGTAAGTATTCAGTTTCTATGTAAAAACAAAAAAAGGATGTACTGTAAACCAAGGAGACACTTTACATCACTTTTCTATTTTCTTGTCAATAATCAATTCATTAAGGACATAATAAATATGCATGGAGTTTGAAATTACCAACTACAATTTTTAAAAATATACCTTTCTTAGGATATACAAACACACACACCACATTTCATGATAAAATATAACTTTTCGCACTGTGCATGAGCAATAAATCGCCATACAAACAAGACATATTTAACACTTATGGGACAGATTCAATTGTTTTGGGCGTCTGAAAAGTCCCATCTAAATGGGACTTTTTAGATGCACGAACAATTGTCATTATTCAATTGTGTTTGAGCGCCCATGCACATCGCGCAGTGTAGAAGGGGACATGTAGATGTAGCCTAAATATAGTAAAGGCATTTTTAATCTGGGTCCACACTAGGCTATATATCATCCGTTCTAGCAAATGGCCAATATATCACGAGTCCATCGGCGGGAGCGTACCCCCAATATGTCTGTGAATGACGTTGTTCCCAGACATATAATAATAAGAATTTACTCACCGGTAATTCTATTTCTCGTAGTCCGTAGTGGATGCTGGGAACTCCGTAAGGACCATGGGGAATAGCGGGCTCCGAAGGAGGCTGGGCACTCTAGAAAGATTTATGACTACCTGGTGTGCACTGGCTCCTCCCACTATGACCCTCCTCCAAGCCTCAGTTAGGACACCGTGCCCGGACGAGCAGACATAATAAGGAAGGATTTAGAATCCCGGGTAAGACTCTTACCAGCCACACCAATCACACCGTACAACTCGTGATACTATATCCAGTTTGACAGTATGAAAACAACTGAGCCTCTCAACAGATGGCTCAACAATAACCCTTTAGTTAACAATAACTATATACAAGTATTGCAGACAATCCGCACTTGGGATGGGCGCCCAGCATCCACTACGGACTACGAGAAATAGAATTACCGGTGAGTAAATTCTTATTTTCTCTAACGTCCTAGTGGATGCTGGGAACTCCGTAAGGACCATGGGGATTATACCAAAGCTCCCAAACGGGCGGGAGAGTGCGGATGACTCTGTAGCACCGAATGAGAGAACTCCAGGTCCTCCTCAGCCAGGGTATCAAATTTGTAGAATTTTGCAAACGTATTTGCCCCTGACCAAGTAGCTGCTCGGCAAAGTTGTAAAGCCGAGACCCCTCGGGCAGCCGCCCAAGATGAGCCCACCTTCCTTGTGGAATGGGCCTTTACAGATTTTGGCTGTGGTATGCCTGCCACAGAATGTGCAAGCTGAATTGTACTACAAATCCAGCGAGCAATAGACTGCTTAGAAGCAGGAGCACCCAGTTTGTTGGGTGCATACAGGATAAACAGCGAGTCAGATTTTCTGACTCCAGCCGTCCTGGAAACATATATTTTCAGGGCCCTGACAACGTCTAGCAACTTGGAGTCCTCCAATTCACTAGTAGCCGCCGGCACCACAATAGGCTGGTTCAGGTGTAACGCTGACACCACCTTAGGGAGAAATTGGGGACGAGTCCTCAACTCTGCCCTATCTATATGGAAAATCAGATAAGGGCTTTTACATGATAAAGCCGCCAATTCTGACACTCGCCTGGCAGAAGCCAAGGCTAATAACATGACCACTTTCCACGTGAGATATTTCAGATCCACGGTTTTAAGTGGCTCAAACCAATGTGATTTTAAGAAACTCAACATCACGTTGAGATCCCAAGGTGCCACTGGAGGCACAAACGGGGGCTGAATATGCAGCACTCATATTACAAAAGTCTGAACTTCAGGTACTGAAGCTAGTTCTTTTTGAAAGAAAATCGACAGAGCCGAGATCTGTACTTTAATGGAGCCTAGTTTCAGGCCTATATCCACTCCTGCTTGCAGGAAATGCAGAAATCGACCTAGTTGAAATTCCTCTGTTGGGGCCTTATTGGCCTCGCACCATGCAACATATTTTTGCCATATGCGGTGATAATGCGTTGCCGTAACATCTTTCCTGGCCTTAATAAGCGTAGGAATGACTTCTTCCGGAATACCCTTTTCCTTTAGGATCCGGTGTTCAACCGCCATGCTGTCAAACGCAGCCGCGGTAAGTCTTGGAACAGACAGGGCCCCTGCTGTATCAGGTCCTGTCTGAGCGGTAGAGGCCACAGGTCATCTGAGAGCATCTCTTGAAGTTCCGGGTACCACGCTCGTCTTGGCCAATCCGGAACCACGAGAATCGTGTTTACTCCTCGCTTTCTTATTATTCTCAATACCTTCGGAATGAGAGGCAGAGGAGGGAACACATAAACCGACTGGTACACCCACGGTGTCACTAGAGCGTCCACAGCTATCGCCTGAGGGTCCCTTGACCTGGCGCAATATCTTTTTAACTTTTTGTTGAGACGGGACGCCATCATGTCCACCTGTGGTTTTTCCCAACGGTTTACCAGCATCTGGAAGATTTCTGGGTGAAGTCCCCACTCTCCCGGGTGGAGGTCGTGTCTGCTGAGGAAGTCTGCTTCCCAGTTGTCCACTCCCGGAATGAACACTGCTGACAGTGCTAGTACGTGATTCTCCGCCCATCGGAGAATTCTTGTGGCTTCTGCCATCGCCATCCTGCTTCTTGTGCCGCCCTGTCGATTTACATGGGCGACTGCCGTGATGTTGTCTGACTGGATCAGCACCGGCTGGTGTAGGAGCAGGGATTTTGCTTGACTTAGGGCATTGTAGATGGCCCTTAGTTCCAGAATATTTATGTGAAGGGAAGTCTCCTGACTCGACCATAGTCCTTGGAAGTTTCTTCCCTGTGTGACTGCCCCCCAGCCTCGAAGGCTGGCATCCGTGGTCACAAGGACCCAGTCCTGTATGCCGAACCTGCGGCCCTCTAGAAGATGGGCACTCTGCAGCCACCACAGTAGAGACACCCTGGTTCTTGGAGACAGGGTTATTAAGCGATGCATCTGAAGATGCGATCCGGACCACTGGTCCAACAGGTCCCACTGAAAGATTCTGGCATGGAACCTGCCAAAGGGAATTGCTTCGTAAGAAGCCACCATTTTTCCCAGAACCCGCGTGCAGTGATGCACTGATACCTGTTTTGGTTTCAGGAGGTCTCTGACTAGAGATGACAACTCCCTGGCTTTCTCCTCCGGGAGAAACACTTTTCTCTGGACTGTATCCAGAATCATACCCAGGAACAGTAGCCGTGTCGTCGGAACCAGCTGTGACTTTGGGATATTCAGAATCCAGCCGTGCTGGTGCAGCACTTCCTGAGATAGTGCTACTCCCACCAACAACTGTTCCTTGGACCTCGCTTTTATTAGGAGATCGTCCAAGTACGGGATAATTAAAACTCCCTTTCTTCGAAGGAGTATCATCATTTCCGCCATAACCTTGGTAAATACCCTCGGTGCCGTGGACAGTCCAAACGGCAGCGTCTGAAATTGGTAATGGCAATCCTGTACCACAAATCTGAGGTACTCCTGGTGAGGATGGTAAATGGGGACATGCAAGTAAGCATCCTTGATGTCCAGGGATACCATGTAATCCCCCTCGTCCAGGCTTGCAATAACCGCCCTGAGCGATTCCATCTTGAACTTGAATTTCTTTATGTATGTGTTCAAGGATTTCAAATTTAGAATGGGTCTCACCGAACCGTCCGGTTTCGGTACCACAAATAGTGTGGAATAATAACCCCGTCCTTGTTGAAGTAGGGGTACCTTGATTATCACCTGCTGGGAATACAGCTTGTGAATTGCCGCTAGCACCGCCTCCCTGTCTGAGGGAGCAATCGGCAAGGCAGATTTTAGGAACCGGTGGGGTGGGGACGCCTCGAATTCCAGCTTGTACCCCTGAGATACTATTTGCAGGATCCAGGGATCCACCTGTGAGCGAACCCACTGATCGCTGAAATTTTTGAGGCGACCCCCTACCGTACCTGGCTCCGCCTGTGGAGCCCCACCGTCATGCGGCGGACTTGGAAGAAGAAGCGGGGGAGGACTTTTGCTCCTGGGAACCTGCAGTTTGTTGCAGCCTTTTTCCCCTACCTCTGCCTCTGGACAGAAAAGACCCGCCTTTTCCACGCCTGTTTTTCTGGGTCCGAAAGGACTGAACCTGATAAAACGGCGCCTTCTTAGGCTGTGAGGGGACATGGGGTAAAAATGCTGATTTCCCAGACGTTGCTGTGGAAACTAGGTCCGAGAGACCATCCCCAAATAATTCCTCACCCTTATATGGTAACACTTCCATGTGCTTTTTTGAATCCGCATCTCCTGTCCACTGGCGAGTCCATAAGCCTCTCCTAGCAGAAATGGACAATGCACTTACTTTAGATGCCAGTCAGCAGATTTCCCTCTGTGCATCTCTCATATATAAGACTGAGTCTTTTATATGGTCTATGGTTAACAGGATCATGTCTCTGTCTAATGTGTCAATATTTTCTGACAGTTTATCTGACCACGCAGCGGCAGCACTGCACATCCAAGCTGACGCAATAGCTGGCCTAAGTATAATGCCTGTGTGTGTGTATACAGACTTCAGGATCGCCTCCTGCTTTCTATCAGCAGGTTCCTTGAGGGCGGCCGTATCCTGAGACGGTAGTGCCACCTTTTTAGACAAACGTGTGAGCGCTTTATCCACCCTAGGTGGTGTTTCCCAACGTGACCTATCCTCTGGCGGGAAAGGGAACGCCATTAGTACCTTCTTAGGAATTACCAATTTTTTATCAGGGAAAGCCCACGCTTCTTCACACACTTCATTTAATTCATCTGATGGGGGAAAAACTACGGGTAGTTTTTTCTCTCCAAACATAATACCCTTTTTAGTGGTACCTGTAGTTATATCAGAAATGTTTAACACCTCTTTCATTGCCTCAATCATGCAGTGAATGGCCTTAGTGGGCATCAGGTTTGACTCATCGTCGTCGACACTGGTGTCAGTATCAGTGTCGACATCTGGGTCTGCTTGAGGTAGCGGGCGTTTTAGAGCCCCTGACGACCCATGCGACGCCTGGGCAGGCACGAGCTGAGAAGTCGGCTGTCCCACATTTGGCATGTCGTCGATTTTTTTACATAAGGAGTCTATACGTGCACTCATTACTTTCCATAAGCCCATACACTCAGGTGTCTGCCCCGCAGGGGGTGACATCCCTTCTAAAGGCATCTGCTCCGCCTCCACATCATTATCCTCATCAAACATGTCGACACAGCCGTACCGACACACCGCACACACACAAGGAATGCTCCGAATGAGGACAGGACCCACAAAAGCCCTTTGGGGGGACAGAGTGAGAGTATGCCAGCACACACCAGAGCGCTATATAATGCAGGGACTAACTGAGTTATGTCCCCTATAGCTGCTTTTTATATTATATATATATATTGCGCCCAAATTTAGTGCCCCCCCTCTCTGTTTTTACCCTGTTCTGTAGTGTAGACTGCAGGGGAGAGCCAGGGAGCTTCCTACCAGCGGATCTGTGAAGGAGAAATGGCGCCAGTGTGTCTGAGGGAGATAGCTCCGCCCCTTTTCCGCAGCCTATTCTCCCGCTTTTTTCTGGATTCTGGCAGGGGTATTTTCCACATATATAGCCTCTGGGGCTATATATTGTGGTATTTTTGCCAGCCAAGGTGTTTTTATTGCAGCTCAGGGCGCCCCCCCCCCCCAGCGCCCGGCACCCTCAGTGACCGGAGTGTGAAGTGTGCATGAAGAGCAATGGCGCACAGCTGCAATGCTGTGCGCTACCTTGGTGAAGACTGATGTCTTCTGCCGCCGTTTTTCCGGACCTCTTCTTGCTTCTGGCTCTGTAAGGGGGACGGCGGCGCGGCTCCGGGACCGAACACCAAGGACTGGGCCTGCGGTCGATCCCTCTGGAGCTAATGGTGTCCAGTAGCCTAAGAAGCCCAAATCCGGCTGCAAGCAGGCGAGTTCGCTTCTTCTCCCCTTAGTCCCTCGCTGCAGTGAGCCTGTTGCCAGCAGGTCTCACTGAAAATAAAAAACCTAAAACTATACTTTCTTTCAAAGGGCTCAGGAGAGCCCCTAGTGTGCATCCAACCTCGGCCGGGCACGAAATCTAACTGAGGCTTGGAGGAGGGTCATAGTGGGAGGAGCCAGTGCACACCAGGTAGTCATAAATCTTTCTAGAGTGCCCAGCCTCCTTCGGAGCCCGCTATTCCCCATGGTCCTTACGGAGTTCCCAGCATCCACTAGGACGTTAGGGAAATAAGATGTACTGAACAGCTGATGGCTGATACATCTTCAGATATAACAGCTACTCTGGCTGTATATGGACAGTCCGACTGCCCGCACACTTGTTGCGGGAGGGACAGATGTCACAGCTGGGCAGGCTGGATGTCCTGACTGACACACTGAGTGATCGATCTATAAATGCGTATACTTACCTGGATTGGCCGCTTGGTGCGGAGTACCATACAAAAATAAGAATTTACTTACCGATAATTCTATTTCTCATAGTCCGTAGTGGATGCTGGGGACTCCGTAAGGACCATGGGGAATAGCGGCTCCGCAGGAGATTGGGCACATCTAAAGAAAGCTTTAGGACTAACTGGTGTGCACTGGCTCCTCCCCCTATGACCCTCCTCCAAGCCTCAGTTAGGATACTGTGCCCGGACGAGCGTACACAATAAGGAAGGATTTTGAATCCCGGGTAAGACTCATACCAGCCACACCAATCACACCGTATAACTTGTGATCTGAACCCAGTTAACAGTATGATAACAGAGGAGCCTCTGAAAAGATGGCTCCCAACAATAATAACCCGATTTTTGTAACAATAACTATGTACAAGTATTGCAGACAATCCGCACTTGGGATGGGCGCCCAGCATCCACTACGGACTATGAGAAATAGAATTATCGGTAAGTAAATTCTTATTTTCTCTAACGTCCTAAGTGGATGCTGGGGACTCCGTAAGGACCATGGGGATTATACCAAAGCTCCCAAACAGGCGGGAGAGTGCGGATGACTCTGCAGCACCGAATGAGAGAACTCCAGGTCCTCCTCAGCCAGGGTATCAAATTTGTAGAATTTAGCAAACGTGTTTGCCCCTGACCAAGTAGCTGCTCGGCAAAGTTGTAAAGCCGAGACCCCTCGGGCAGCCGCCCAAGATGAGCCCACTTTCCTTGTGGAACTGGCTTTTACAGATTTTAGCTGTGGCAGGCCTGCCACAGAATGTGCAAGCTGAATTGTACTACAAATCCAACGAGCAATAGTCTGCTTAGAAGCAGGAGCACCCAGCTTGTTGGGTGCATACAGGATAAACAGCGAGTCAGATTTCCTGACTCCAGCCGTCCTGGAAACATATTTTCAGGGCCCTGACAACATCCAGCAACTTGGATTCCTCCAAGTCCCTAGTAGCCGCAGGCACCACAATAGGTTGGTTCAGGTGAAAACGCTGGAACCACCTTAGGGAGAAACTGAGGACGAGTCCTCAATTCCGCCCTGTCCCAATGGAAAATCAGATAAAGGCTTTTACAGGATAAAGCCGCCAATTCTGACACGCGCCTGGCCCAGGCCAGGGCCAACAGCATGACCACTTTCCATGTGAGATATTTTAACTCCACAGATTTAAGTGGTTCAAACCAATGTGACTTTTGGAACCCAAACTACATTGAGATCCCAAATTGCCACTGGAGGCACAAAAGGAGGCTGTATATGCAGTACCCCTTTTACAAACGTCTAAACTTCAGGGACTGAAGCTAGTTCTTTTTTGGAAGAAAATTGACAGGGCCGAAATCTGAACCTTAATGGACCCCAATTTCAGGCCCATAGACACTCCTGTTTGCAGGAAATGTAGGAATCGACCCAGTTGAATTTCCTCCGTCGGGCCTTACTGGCCTCGCACTACGCAACATATTTTCGCCAATTGCGGTGATAATGTTTTTGCGGTTACATCCTTCCTGGCTTTAGATCAGGATATGGATGACTTCATCCGGAATGCCTTTTTTCCTTCAGGATCCGGTGTTCAACCGGCATGCCGTCAAACACAGCCGCGGTAAGTCTTGGAACAGACAGAGTCCTTGCTGGAGCAGGTCCCTTCTTAGAGGTAGAGGCCACGGATCCTCCGTGAGCATCTCTTGAAGTTCCGGTTACCAAGTCCTTCTTGGCCAATCCGGAGCCACGAATATAGTGCTTTCTCCTCTCCATCTTATCAATCTCAGTACCTTGGGTATGAGAGGCAGAGGAGGGAACACATACACTGACTGGTACACCCACTGTGTTACCAAAGCGTCTACAACTATTGCCTGAGGGTCTCTTGACCTGGCGCAATACCTGTCGAGTTTTTTACTCATGTGGACGACTTCTGGGTGAAGTCCCCACTCTCCCGGGTGGAGGTCGTGCTGCGGAAGTCTGCTTCCCAGTTGTCCACTCCCGGAATGAATACTGTTGACAGTGCTATCACATGATTTTCCGCCCAGCGAAGAATCCCTGCAGCTTCTGCCATTGCCCTCCTGCTTCTTGTGCCACCCTGTCTGTTTACGTGGGTGAATGCCATGATGTTGTCCGACTGGATCAACACCGGCTGACCTTGAAGCAGAGGTCTTGCTAAGCTTAGAGCATTGTAAATGGCCCTTAGCTTCAGGATATTTATGTGAAGTGATGTATCCAGGCTTGACCCTAAGCCCTGGATATTCCTTCCCTGTGTGACTGCTCCCCAGCCTCGCAGGCTGGCATCCGTGGTCACCAGGACCCAGTCCTGAATGCCGAATCTGCGGCCCTCTAGAAGATGAGCACTCTGCAACCACCACAGGATGGATACCCTTGTCCTTGGTGACAGGGTTATCCGCTGATGCATCTGAAAATGCGACCCGGACCATTTGTCCAGAAGGTTCCACTGGAAAGTTCTTGCGTGGAATCTAACGAATGGGATTGCTTCGTAGGAAGCCACCATTTTTACCCAGAACCCTTGTGCATTGATGCACTGAGACTTGGTTCGGTTTTAGGAGGTTCCTGACTAGCTCGGATAACTCCCTGGCTTTCTCTTCCGGGAGAAACACCTTTTTTCTGGACTGTGTCCAGGATCATCCCTAGGAAACAGAAGACAAGTCGTCGGAACCAGCTGCGATTTTGGAATATTGAGAATCCAATCGTGCTGCCGCAACACTACCTGAGATAGTGCTACACCGACTTCCAACTGTTCCCTGGATCTTACCCTTATCAGGGAATCGTCCAAGTAAGGGATAACTAAAATTCCCTTCCTACGAAGGGATATCATTTCGGCCATTACCTTGGTAAAGACCCGGGGTGCCGTGGACCCTCCCTACGGCAGCATCTGAACTGATAGTGACAGTTCTGTACCATAACCTGAGGTACCCTTGGTGAGAAGGGTAAATTTTGACATGAAGGTAAGCATCCTTGATGTCCCGAGACATCATGTAGTCCCCTTCTTCCAGGTTCGCAATCACTGCTCTGAGTGACTCAATCTTGAATTTGAACCTCTGTATGTAAGTGTTCAAAGATTTTAGATTTAGAATCGGTCTCACCGAGCCGTCTGGCTTCGGTACCACAATAGTGTGGAATAATACCCCGTTCCCTGTTGCAGGAGGGGTACCTTGATTATCACCTGCTGGGAATACAGCTTGTGAATGGCTTCCAAAACTGCCTCCCTGTCAGAGGGAGACGTCGGTAAAGCCGACTTTTGGAAACGGCGAGGGGGAGACGTCTCGAATTCCAATATGTACCCCTGAGATATTACCTGAAGGATCCAGGGGTCTACTTGCGAGTGAGCCCACTGCGCACTGAAATTCATTGAGAACGGGCCCCCACCGTGCCTGAACTTGTAAGGCCCTAGCGTCATACTGAGGGCTTGGCAGAGGCGGGAAAGGGTTTCTGTTCCTGGGAACTGGCTAATCTCTTCAGCCTTTTTCCTCTCCCTCTGTCACGAGCAGAAAAGAGGAACCTTTTGTCCGCTTGCCAACAAAGGACTGCGCCTGATAATACGGCGTCTTATTTTGAGAGGCGACCTGGGGTACAAACGTGGATTTCCCAGTTGTTGCCGTGGCCACCAGGTCTAAAAGACCGACCCCAAATGTCCCCTTTCAAAGGCAATACTTCCAAATGCCGTTTGGAATCCGCATCACCTGACCATTTTACTGGTAGAATTGGACAACGCACTTATACTTGATGCCAGTCGGCAAAAATTCCGCTGTGCATCATGCATATATAGAAATGCATCTTTTAAATGCTCTATAGGCAATAATATACTATCCTTATCTAGGATATCAATATTTCCAGTCAGGGAATCCGACCATGCCAACCCAGCACTGCACCTCCAGGCTGAGGCGATTGCTGGTCGCCGTATAACACCAGTATGTGTGTGAATACATTTTTGGATACCCTCCTGCTTTCTATCAGCAGGATCCTTAAGGGCGGCCATCTCATGAGAGGGTAGAGCCCTTGTTCTTACAAGCGTGTGAGCGCCTTATCCCCCCTAGGGGGTGTTTCCCAACGCACCCTAACCTCTGGCGGGAAAGGGTATACAGCCAATACTTTTTAAGAATTATCAATTGTTATCGGGGGGAAACCCACGCATCATCACACACCTCATTTTATTTCTCAGATTCAGGAAAACTACAGGTAGTTTTTCCCTCACCGAACATAATACCCCTTTTTGGTGGTACTCGTATTATCAGAAATGTATAAAACATTTTCCATTGTCTCAATCATGTAACGTGTGGCCCTACGGGAAACACGGTTGTCTCTTCACCGTCGACACAGGAGTCAGTATCCGTGTCGGCGTCTGTATCTGCCATCTGAGGTAACGGGCGCTTTAGAGCCCCTGACGGCCTATGAGACGTCTGGACAGGCACAAGCTGAGTAGCCGGCTGTCTCATGTCAACCACTGTTTTTTTATACAGAGCTGACACTGTCACGTAATTTTCAACAGTACATCCACTCAGGTGTCGACCCCCTAGGGGGTGACATCACTGTTACAGACACTCTGCTCCGTCTCCACATCATTTTTCTCCTCATACATGTCGACACAAACGTACCGACACACAGCACACACACAGGGAATGCTCTGATAGAGGACAGGACCCCACTAGCCCTTTGGGGAGACAGAGGGAGAGTATGCCAGCACACACCAGAGCGCTATATATATATATATATATACAGGGATAACCTTATATAAGTGTTTTTCCCCTTATAGCTGCTGTATGTTTTAATACTGCGCCTAATTAGTGCCCCCCTCTCTTTTTTTAACCCTTTCTGTAGTGTAATGACTGCAGGGAAGAGCCAGGGAGCTTCCCTCCAACTGAGCTGTGAGGGAAAATGGCGCCAGTGTGCTGAGGAGATAGGCTCCGCCCCCTTTTCGGTGGCCTTATCTCCCGTTTTTCTGTATATTCTGGCAGGGGTTAAATGCATCCATATAGCCCAGGAGCTATATGTGATGTATTTTTTGCCATGTAAGGTATTTTTATCATGTTTTATTGCGTCTCAGGGCGCCCCCCCCAGCGCCCTGCACCCTCAGTGACCGGAGTATGAAGTGTGCTGAGAGCAATGGCGCACAGCTGCAGTGCTGTGCGCTACCTTATTGAAGACAGGAACGTCTTCTGCCGCCGATTTTTCCGGACCTCTTCGCTCTTCTGGCTCTGTAAGGGGGCCGGCGGCGTGGCTCCGGGACCCATCCAGGCTGGACCTGTGACCGTCCCTCTGGAGCTAATGTCCAGTAGCCAAGAAGCCCAATCCACTCTGCACGCAGGTGAGTTCGCTTCTTCTCCCCTTAGTCCCTCGATGCAGTGAGCCTGTTGCCAGCAGGTCTCACTGAAAATAACAAACCTAAACTAAAACTTTCACTAAGAAGCTCAGGAGAGCCCCTAGTGTGCACCCTTCTCGTCGGGCACAGAAATCTAACGGAGGCTTGGAGGAGGGTCATAGGGGGAGGAGCCAGTGCACACCAGTTAGTCCTAAAGCTTTCTTTAGATGTGCCCAGTCTCCTGCGGAGCCGCTATTCCCCATGGTCCTTACGGAGTCCCCAGCATCCACTTAGGACGTTAGAGAAAAAATTATACATTTGTTTGAGGTACTCGACCTGTGGACGCAAATATTATATATGGAGTCCACTTACAAACAGTATGGAAAGGACAATTAGTGGGCTGAGCAAAATTATGAAAATGCAGCATATCAACTTGGTATTGTATGTAGGAAAATGGTCCAATCAAATTAATTTACACTAAATATCTTTAATCATTATGGTTCCGCCAGTTAGTAACCAAGAGATATTACATTGCAGTACTTTTGGGTGTTATAGTTGTATGACCTATCAATTTTTCTGTGCGTTACATGTAGACTGTGGGGTAAATCCAATCAAACGCTTGTTTTCCGCATCCACAAGTTAGCACAACAGCCGCACTTTACAGCAGTCCGAATTGCGCAAAACAGCTCAAAGGCCTATGGGGCTGTGAGCACATTTGAGAGAATTCAGGTTGCAAGGCGCGTGAGATGCGCTGCAGTTGCCGGCGTTGAAACCCCACGGCAACTCAAACCCTTCGTATCCAATTGGATTGACCCCTGTGTCTAACAGGCCAGTGGCTCCCCGTGAACTATATCTGACTGCGTCACAGGCCAGTTTCCTATATGTCAAGGGAAGATGGACAGAACTATTGCCTTTAGGGCTGGTTGTAAAAGAGGGTAACATAAATAATCAGGATATACTTCTAAATAGCTTTCAGATACCGCAAATGTATGTAGGTTTATGGCCTTACATTCAATAATTTTATTTGAAAATCAAACATGCCCATTATTCCCTGTCATATTGATCTAGAAACCAAACTTCCTGTCCTAAAAGTTAAATTATGTGAACCAGTGACGTGCGGTGAGGTAAATGGCTCAGGAGGCACTGGCTAGATTTACACACAATATATGAGCCCAAGGTTTCATGTGGACATTATACACAGGTGCAGTATATACTGTTGGAAATGTGGCGAGTTTTGATCAGAGATGTGCAGAAAAGGCAATGCATCACCTGTCAAACTTTTTACTCCAGAGTTTTGACTATAAATTATTAGTCAAATAATACAAAGAAGATATTCATAAAATATTCTTTGTATTTTTTCATATACTTTATATAGACAAAACTCTGGAGTATCACAGGGGAGGCTCTGCACTGATGTGAACTTATTTCCATCCCTGGAAGTATGGTGCAATTTCCCCCACTCGAGAGAGAAATCTGACCTAGAAATACATACAAATACCTAATTAACATTTTCACTGAAAGGGTGGGGTCAGACAGGTCAGTGTATTATGTGGAATGCACATAATACACTGGGGGTGGGGTCAGACAGGTCAGTGTATTATGTGGAATGCACATAATACACTGGGGGTGGGGTCAGACAGGTCAGTGTATTATGTGGAATGCACTGACCAAGTTCTAAATCTGGCCATACACTAGTAGACAAACTTTCACCCAACTAGTTTGTTGGTTCGAATGAAAATCTGGTAATGTATGGAAGGAAACGAAAATCAGCAATTTGCTCCCAAACCCTGGAAAACGGACAAAAACTGTCCTTCAAACAAGTTGGTTAAAGCTGGGTACACACTGTAGTAGTGTTCACTCTAGAATCCGGGCAGGGTGCAGGACCTAGATGGGCACAAGCGTGCGCCGAAAAGGGGGCGGGGTCATTATGTGTCATAAAAGTGGGCGGTTCAGCCCACAGACGTAAAAAAATACGATTTTAAACCTACCAGTAAATCTTTTTCTCCTAGTCCGTAGAGGATGCTGGGGACTCCGTAAGGACCATGGGGTATAGACGGGCTCCGCAGGAGACATGGGCACTCCAAAGACTTTAGAATGGGTGTGCACTGGCTCCTCCCTCTAATGCCCCTCCTCCAGACCTCAGTTAGAGAAACTGTGCCCAGAGGAGACGGACAGTACGAGGAAAGGATTTTTGTTAATCCAAGGGCAAGATACATACCAGCCCACACCATCCACACCGTACAACTTGGAACATACGAACCAGTTAACAGTATGAAACAAAACAGCCTCAGCCAGAGACTGATCAAAACTGTAACATAACCCTTATGTAAGCAATAACCATATACAAGTCTTGCAGAACTTCGTCCGCACTGGGACGGGCGCCCAGCATCCTCTACGGACTAGGAGAAAAAGATTTACCGGTAGGTTTAAAATCTTATTTTCTCTTACGTCCTAGAGGATGCTGGGGGCTCCGTAAGGACCATGGGGATTATACCAAAGCTCCAGACCGGGCGGGAGAGTGCGGATGACTCTGCAGCACCGATTGAGCAAACATGAGGTCCTCCTCAGCCAAGGTATCAAACTTGTAGAATTTAGCAAAAGTGTTTAACCCCGACCAAGTCGCCGTTCGGCAAAGCTGTAATGCCGAGACGCCTCGGACAGCCGCCCAAGAAGAGCCCACCTTCCTAGTGGAATGGGCCTTTACCGAATTTGGTAACGGCAATCCAGCCGTAGAATGAGCCTGCTGAATCGTATTACAGATCCAGCGAGCAATAGTCTGTTTAGAAGCAGGAGGGCCAACCTTGTTGGCTGCATACAGGACAAACAGTGCCTCTGTTTTCCTAACCCGAGCCGTCCTGGCTACATAAATTTTTAAGGCCCTGACTACATCAAGGGACTTGGAATCCTCCAAGTCACCCGTAGCCACAGGCACCACAATAGGTTGGTTCATATGAAAAGATGAAACCACCTTGGGCAAAAATTGAGGACGAGTCCTCAATTCTGCTCTATCCACATGGAAAATCAGATAGGGGCTCTTGTGAGACAAAGCCGCCAATTCGGACACCCGCCTTGCAGATGCCAAGGCCAACAACATGACCACCTTCCAAGTGAGAAATTTTAATTCAACTGTTTGAAGAGGCTCAAGCTAGTGAGATTTCAGGAACTGTAACATCACGTTAAGGTCCCATGGTGCCACTGGGGGCACAAAAGGAGGCTGGATATGCAGCACTCCCTTTACAAAAGTCTGGACTTCTGGGTGAGAAGCCAATTCCTTCTGAGAGAAAATTGATAGGGCCGAAATCTGTACCTTAATGGAGCCTAACTTTAGGCCCATATCCACTCCTGTCTGTAGAAAGTGGAGAAAACGGCCCAGATGGAAATCCTCAGTAGGAGCATTCTTGGCTTCACACCAAGAAACATACTTCCTCCAGATGCGGTGATAATGTTACGCCGTCACCTCCTTCCTAGCCTTAATCAGAGTAGGGATGACTTCCTTCGGAATACCCTTCCCCGCTAGGATTTGGTGTTCAACCGCCATGCCGTCAAACGTAACCGCGTTAAGTCTTGGAACACGCAGGGCCCATGCTGCAACAGGTCTTCACTGAGAGGAAGAGGCCATGGATCTTCTGTGAGCATTTCCTGAAGATCTGAATACCAGGCCCTTCGAGGCCAATCTGGAACAATGAGTATTGTCTGCACTCTTTTTCGTCTTATGATTCTCAGTATTTTTGAGATGAGCGGAAGAGGAGGGAACACATAGACCGACTGAAACACCCATGGTGTCACCAGGGTGTCCACCGCTACTGCCCGAGGGTCCCTTGACCTGGCACAACACCTCCGAAGCTTCTTGTCTATTTGTGGAAGTCCCCACTGACTTGTTATCTCTGCAAAAACTTCCTGATGAAGTCCCCACTCTCCTGGATGGAGATCGTGCCTGCTGAGGAAGTCTGCTTGCCAGTTGTGCACTCCTGGAATGAAGACCGCTGACAGAGCGCTTACATGATTTTCCGCCCAGCGAAGAATTCTGGTGGCTTCCGCCATTGCCACTCTGCTCCTTGTCCCACCTTGGCGGTTTACATGAGCCACAGCTGTGACGTTGTCTGATTGAATCAGAACCGGTAGGTCGCGAAGAATATTCTCCGCTTGTCGTAGGCCGTTGTATATGGCCCTCAATTCCAGTACGTTGATGTGTAGACAAGCCTCCTGGCTTGACCATAGTCCCTGAAAAATTCTTCCTTGTGTGACTGCTCCCCATCCTCGGAGGCTCGCGTCCGTGGTCACCAGAACCCAGTCTTGAATGCCGAACCTGCGACCCTCGAGAAGGTGAGCACTCTGCAGCCACCACAGGAGAGACACCCTGGCCCTGGGGGACAGGCTTATTTTCCGATGTATTTGTAGATGGGGACCCCGACCACTTGTCCAGAAGGTCCCACTGAAACGTCCTCGCATGGAACCTGCCGAAGCGGATGGCCTCGTAGGTCGCCACCATTTTTCCCAGTACTCGAGTGCATTGATGGACTGACACTCTTTTCAGTTTTAACAGGTCTCTGACCATGTTCTGGAGTTCCTGGGCTTTTTCGATTGGGAGAAAAACCCTCTTTAGTTCCGTGTCCAGAATCATGCCTAAGAAAGATAGCCGAGTCGTTGGAATCAACTGCGACTTTGGTAGATTTAGAATCCAGCCATGCCGCTGCAGCACTCTCAGGGAGAGCGACACACTTTTCTGCAATTGATCTCTCGATCTTGCTTTTATCAGGAGATCGTCCAAGTACGGGATAATTGTGACTCCCTGTCTGCGCAGGAGCACCATCATTTCCGCCATTACTTTGGTGAAAATCCTCGGGGCCGTGGAAAGCCCAAATGGCATCGTCTGAAACTGGTAATGACAGTCCTGTACAGCGAATCTCAGATACGCCTGATGAGGGGGATATATGGGGACATGAAGGTATGCATCCTTTATGTCCAGTGACACCAAAAAATCCCCCCCTTCCAGGCTGGAGATAACTGCCCGGAGCGATTCCATCTTGAATTTGAACTTTTTCAAGTACAGGGTTAGAGATTTTAAATTTAGAATGGGTCTGACCGAGCCATCCGGTTTCGGGACCACAAATAGGGTTGAATAGTATCCCTTCCCCTGTTGAACAAAGGGAACCTCGACCACCACTTGTTGTTGACACAGTTTTTGAATTGCAGCTAAAAAACTATCTCCCTTTCTGGGGAAGAAGCTGGTAAAGCCGATTTGAAAAACCGGCGAGGAGGCACGTCTTCGAATTCCAGCTTGTAGCCTTGGGATACAATTTCCATTGCCCAAGGATCCACGTCTGACTGAACCCAGACGTGGCTGAAGAGTCGAAGCCGTGCCCCCACCGGCGCGGACTCCCTCAGTGGAGCCCCAGCGTCATGCGGTGGATTTAGTAGAAGCCAGGTAGGACTTCTGCTCCTGGGAACTAGCTGTAGCAGGCATTCTTTTCCCTCTACCCTTACCTCTGGCGAGGAAGGAAGAGCCCCGACCTCTTCTAGACTTATGCGACCAAAAGGACTGCATCTGATATTGTGGTGTTTTCTTTTGCTGTGGGGGAACATAAGGTAAAAAAGTAGATTTAGCCGCGGTAGCTGTGGAAACCAGGTCCGCGAGACCTTCCCCAAATAAAACCTCACCCTTGTAAGGCAAAACTTCCATATGCCTCTTTGAGTCGGCATCACCCGTCCATTGGCGGGTCCACAGGGCTCCGACAACAAGAAGCAAAGAAAAGTCTGCACTCTCAAAACTCCATAGGAAAATATCTGGGGAGGACCCCAATTAATATATCTGGAAAAAATCCTATAATCTCATGTCGGGGGTGCTACCTAAGACAACGTGGAATAACACCTAAAACACAAGAAGAAAATGGGGTTGTACTGCTAGGTGCACACAAATGAAATAAAATTTAACTTTTATTAATACATTGTATTAAGAGACCGATATTTCGGACAGCGTGCGAAAAATAGGGTTAAAATTGGATGAAAAATCCAGAAATGTGCTCTAAGATAGAAAAGTGATGAGAATTAAAAAATGTGTCCGCTCCTTTGGTTGCACTGACTCTCTGATAGGGTATGTTTTTATAATCAATTTGATATCATTTGTGTGTATTATATACCCCTAATAGAGAAAAACACAATTTAAATACATTTCAAAGTACCCATCATTTGATAACCCACTGTGGATTTAAATTCACTGTATCATATAGGGCGGAAATAACCGCCGTAAATTCTGCTGCTCACACCTGTGACTGGTGTCCACAAATGCTGAATAATTAAAGGCTCAATTTTAACGCATGAAACCAACTGCTCGCTATTTTAAATAGATTTTATGGAGCAATTTGACCAATATGCGGGTATCTACCCTGAATCCCCAATCACAATGATGGCAGGGTACTGAATCCCATATGTCACAAAACTGCTACAGACAATAAGACCACTAGGTCTGCATCAAATCTGAGATGTATGTGCAATAAGCCATACATACTAGTGTAATAAATCACAGGAATGGCTATGGTGTGCCCAGTAACCTAAAAATACACTGGATAAATAAATTGCATCTGTATGTGTTTATTACACTTGTATCCAGTTAAATTTCAAATCTTTATATTTGCCATATGTTAGCAGTGTGAGTAGTCTGGACACGGGACACACCTAACAGAGATAAAATAATATAGGGTTGCTCTTGATTTGTATATGTAGGAACCCCCAGTGTTCCTATATTCTCTGCGCACTGACTAACAGTCCTATGCGTATACAATATGCATGTGGCTAAATGGTACTATCAATTATGTATCCCACTGGGTATCTAAAGCCATAACAGCTGGAACATGACTTAGGCTTTGCCGGTTCTGGCCGTGCTGTGCTGGGACACCTCTGAATGCGCAATAGCAATTTATTGTCAAGAGCCTATTTTAAATATAGATGATAGCACTGCAACAATCTATGAGCTGATCAGCAATCGTCCGATTAGCAAGGTGTTCCCATGCTCATTGTGCAGTGCATATCACCTGTTATACGCCCTTAATTAGGTATTAAAGGCCTATTCCTAATACAAGTGACGGCGCTGCAGCAGTGTTGAAACTAATCAGCATTTGTCCGATTAGCGGATGTTCCCGAACACACTGTGCAGAGCCTGTCAGTTATCATGCAGTTACAATATATGATACAGGTATCAAAGATACTATTGTTTGTGGGTATCTCGACTGCATCAGCTTTTGATCGGCATTTGTCCGATCCACGGGTGTTTCCGTGTTCGCCGTGCAGTACTCTGATAACCCCGGGTACACAAAATAAAGTATAACGGTCAGTGCAAGAGCATCGGAGCAGACCACAATGCCGATGCGCGCATTTCGCAACAAGCTTTTTCGAGGCTTAACCCGAATGTCTCTCCTGACAGTAGATTTATCCTATGAATGAGCCAATCTCGTACTGCCCTGCGGTCACATGACCGCCTCAGCTGGGCTAATTTAGACAATGCTCACTGATTACCCCTCGTTGAATTGTCAATTTATCCTAAATAACGTTTTGCTAGGGATCGGTGATACTAGTCAGTCATAGTGGCGTCTCAGCTGCCTCTATGGCAACGAGTTTAACCCTCTCTTGCTCATAGTACTGGGAAATGATTTTAACTATACATTAGTAGTTATATTACTCGTGAGGTACCTCTCGCTATCACTTCTCAGCAACATATATGTAAATTAACATTTCTGAGTCAGCTAGGTCTACGATCTTACTGTATATAAATCCCTTAATCCGGGTCCCCTATGTTTATCTGATTCCCCTACGTAACTCCTCATTGGGGTTTTACAGATAATGTCATGCTCATTTTGTCTTTCAAATGGAATTGCAATTCTACATGCTATGCTGTCTCCTAAATTGCCAAATCACCCCTACAATATGTGGGTGTCATTACTAACTGGTATTCTTACATGTATACCCGTCCCGTCCCATGCTGTCCACATAAAAAAATGCATGTGTGGAATTGTTCTAGTATTAATAATATAGCACCTTGTCCGTCTTCACTAATAAAATGAGAGTGTTCATTTAATAAAAAGAAACATAGGAAAAACAAGATCGGGTAGGTGGTTGGTGTTGATTTGGGCTGTGCACTAGAATCGTAAAGTGCCGCTGCTATGTGATAATAATGTGAATAGAAACCAAAAGGTGCAGACGAAAAAAAACAAACCTCTAATACTCGTGCATGGTGCAAATTAACTAAAAACCTATCTAAAACTTGTGAATAAATGATTGACAAGTTAAATGAAAAATAAAGAGTAAAAAATGTGAAATAAGGTGAAAAAATATTATTTGCATAAAAAATATATAACAACATGATGGAAAATGTGTGAAGGAATATAGATTTTGAATACGTGGGGATGGCATAAATTCTGCCATCAATACCTCTTAGTAGCAAAATTAAAGTGTCAGAATACCCAATTACATTAGTGCTACTTTAGTAGAAAAAGGGGGGCAGTGGACAAAGTGTATTAAATTGGTGAGAATAAATGATAAAAGGATTTGCTGCAACGGATGCCACGAGGTACCTTAACTCGTTGTATTGCATATGTGCAGTGCTCAAATTTTAAACCTCTAGTAAATGTATGTACTTGCAGTTGAACCTATATATAGTGGCGACTGCAAAATTGAAATGACAAAATACTGATTTAAAAAGTACTGCTTATTTTTAAAGAAAAGGGGACAGTAAAGGTGCATCTATTTATTATAAATGAATAATAAAAGGATTTATTCCAACTGATGTACTGTCAATGAAGACATACGTTGCCTTGGAGTACCCTGCCTTATTGTATTATATATGTTCGATCCTTAGACATGTAGCACGTATGTGTGTTTGTAGTTGAACCTGCGTGTAGGGGCCTTCTAAGTATGCCCCAGTGACCTAGTGTGATGTAATGTATTCAAAATCGGAATTTTCCTGTCACATGAGCTCTTAAGGGCTATAATCATAATTAGTTCCATTATTACCATGGTATACTACCGTCCTGGGACCGTGAGCAGAGTGGGGGTTCTCGTTATATGCTAGATTAGTGTGAGATGCTGGGACTTCTAACCGACTAATTCTAATTAATTGAACAGGGGAATAGTGGTGTCCAAAGAGGCAAGCTTCGTACACTGCATTGTGAGAGATCATGTTCACCATGTATTTCATAAGAAGGGACTGTAACTGTTGGTCTCATTGAGACCAGAAGGATGTAAAGTGTTCATAAGGAATAGCAGCTTGGTCTCGGTTTTCAAAAGTTCTGAGTCGAGATCCCCACCGCGTATTCCCAATCTGATATGCTTCATCCCAAAGGCTCTGAGTCCGCTGGGGTCACTGTTGTGAAACTGTTAGAAATGCCTCGCCACCGGTGAGATAATTCTAAAGTTACTGCGGTCCCTGTCGACATTACGTATGTTGCCCACATGTTCTAATAGTCTGACTTTTAGGGGCCTAGTTGTTTTCCCAATATAGGCTTTCTTACAGGGACACTCCAGATGATAGACAGTGCCAACTGTTGTGCATGTAATAAGGCTTGGTATAGTCCATTTTTTGTTAAATTTGTCCGTATAATGTTTTACAGGGACCATAAACTTGCAGGCCTTACAGCGGCCACAGCACATGGAACCCTGCGTGATTGTCTTCAGATCTATCCTTGACATGTGACTATGGACTAACTTGTCCCGCACATTGGGTGATCTCCGCCAGCTACACTTGACTTTAGCTGGTAAAATGTTATTAAGATCACTGTCTGTTTTCAACACTTGCCAGTGTTTCTGTAGGATGGAATCTATGTTACGCCATTGGGCATTGAAAGTGCCAATGAATCGAATAGGTTCTTCAATCTGGGACCGCAGCTTGGGTTTTAGAAGGGATTCCCTAGGGTGCTGTTCTGTCTTTCTAATGGCACGTTTTATGGTCCTCCCACTGTATCCCCTGTCTTTGAATCTCCTGCTCTGCTCCCATTTCCTATTCTCAAAAGTTTCGTCCTCAGAGCAATTTCTCTTAATTCGCAAGAGTTCACCCTTTGGAATGGCATGAATGGTAGGGGGAAAATGTGAGCTTTGGGCATGCAGAATGCTGTTTGTGGCGGTTTTTTTCCTAAAATTGTCTGTGGAAAGGGTACCCTCCTCATCCAATCTTATGGTTAAATCTAGGAAATTGATCTGTTCCGGACTCATTTCGCAAGTCAATTTGAGATTTAAGTCATTGGTATTAAGGAGTGAGATGAAATGTTTTAGATCCCGGGATTGACCCTCCCATAAAAAGATGTCGTCAATGTATCTGCAGTATAAAAGGATGTTCTCTGTATACTTCTCCATTGACTTATGGAATACAAATTCCCTCTCCCACCACCCCAGGTAGAGGTTGGCATACGTGGGGGCACAAGCAGTCCCCATTGCCGTTCCTCTAACCTGGAGGTAGTGGGATTCATTGCAAACAAAATAATTCCTAGTCAGGACGAATTGCAATAGGCTGATGATAAAGTTGTTAAAGTCACAATGTGCCTCCATATCCAAAAATAATTTTGATGCTTGAATGCCCTGTACATGCTGTATGCTGGTGTAGAGACTTTCTACGTCACACGACACCAGCCATACTCCTGGGTTAACTCGCAGGTTGGCTAATTTATTCAGGACATCCATAGTGTCTCTTAGATAGGATGGCAGGGTTACAACATGTTTCCTGAGAAACTGGTCTACAAAGACACTAGCTTTCTCAGTGAGGCTACCCTTTCCAGACACAATGGGCCTGCCTGGAGGTTTCTTCTCGTTTTTATGAACTTTGGGGAGGAGATATAGTGTAGGCGTCTTGGGACTGCTAACCTGTAAGAATTCAAAATCCTTCTTCAGGATCGTACCACTCCCAAATGCATCCGAGATCAACTTGTTATATTCCCTCAGGAATTGCTGTGTGGGACTAAAAATTAGTTTTTTATAGCAGTTAATATCGTTGAGTTGTTTTTCCAATTCTTCAATATACAGCTCCCTTGGCCATAACACTATATTCCCCCCCTTATCAGATGGTTTGATTATGACATCCTGCCACTCCGAAAGCTCCTGCAATGCTACTCTCTCCTCCTTAGTGATGTTATCTGGATGATGTCTGTTATGCTGATACAGGGAGTCCAGATCTCTTGATACTAACTTTTGGAAGACCTGTACCTGTGGACATATCTTACCATCGGGGTAAAAGGTAGATTTTTTCTTGATTTTGTCCTTATCAAAAGGTATAGGTCGAATTCGATCCAATCTGCTGTCCTGATCTAGATCTTCTAATATTTCCAATGCTATCTGGTCATCAGAACCCAGTTCCAAAGGGGCATCCATGGCAGTATGTTCTCTATTAATAGCGCGGTTTGTTGGGTGATTAGGGATGGGGTTAGGGTTGAGGTTAGGGTTACAGAAGAACTTTTTTAGTAGGAGTTTCCGTAAAAAGAGATTGAGGTCCTTCTCACATGAAAAATTGAAAAGTTTTGAATCATTAGACGCATTTCAGCAACGTAATGATAAAAAATATAAAAAAGAAATAGAAGATTATGAAAATGAGATCACTGAGAGAAAGAGAAGGAATTATCAAAGAGACAAAACCGATTACTCACTTAATAGGGTGTTTAGATGGAACAATCCTACTGCCAAAAATGGTCGAATTAGAAGTGCACAATCTTTTAATTATTCTACAGCAGAACCAGAATCCTCAGAGGGATAAAGTTCCAAAAGTGTTAACAGGTTCCAAAGAAGGGATTTTTTAGGCAAATCCCCCAGGGACGTATGGGACGATGTTGGGAAAGAAGGAGAAAAATCAGGAGGGGCCAAGGGGGGAAGAAGAAAGAGGGACACACTAGATTGGAGAGAGGAACCGAGGGAAAGAAGGAAGTACAGAAAGTAAGGGAGCCTATGGCAAGACAACTTGGTTACCTCAGACTCCCTCAGAATTATCAATCTTACAGATAGAAATTTGACTGAACATCAGCAGTCTATACTCAGCAAAGGCCTCTCAATCTCACCTACATATAACCTTGATAGGTTTGAATGTGAGAAGGACCTCAATCTCTTTTTACGGAAACTCCTTCTAAAAAAGTTCTTCTGTAACCCTAACCCCATCCCTAATCACCCAACAAACAGCGCTATTAATAGAGAACATACTGCCATGGATGCCCCTTTGGAACTGGGTTCTGATGACCAGATAGCATTGGAAATATTAGAAGATCTAGATCAGGACAGCAGAGGATCGAATTCGACCTATACCTTTTGATAAGGACAAAATCAAGAAAAAAATAAGAATTTACTCACCGGTAATTCTATTTCTCGTAGTCCGTAGTGGATGCTGGAGACTCCGTAAGTACCATGGGGAATAGACGGCTCCGCAGGAGACTGGGCACATCTAAAGAAAGATTTAGGTCTATCTGGTGTGCACTGGCTCCTCCCCCTATGACCCTCCTCCAAGCCTCAGTTAGGACACTGTGCCCGGAAGAGCTGACACAATAAGGAAGGATTTTGAATCCCGGGTAAGACTCATACCAGCCACACCAATCACACCGTATAACTCGTGATAGGAACCCCGGTTAACACTATGACAACAACGGAGCCTCTGAACAGATGGCTCGCAATAACAACCCGATTTGTGTAACAATAACTATTTACAAGTATTGCAGACAATCCGCACTTGGGATGGGCGCCCAGCATCCACTACGGACTACGAGAAATAGAATTACCAGTGAGTAAAATAAGAATTTACTTACCGATAATTCTATTTCTCATAGTCCGTAGTGGATGCTGGGGACTCCGAAAGGACCATGGGGAATAGCGGCTCCGCAGGAGACTGGGCACAAAGTAAAAGCTTTAGGACTAGCTGGTGTGCACTGGCTCCTCCCCCTATGACCCTCCTCCAAGCCTCAGTTAGGATACTGTGCCCGGACGAGCGTACACAATAAGGAAGGATTTTGAATCCCGGGTAAGACTCATACCAGCCACACCAATCACACCGTACAACTTGTGATCTGAACCCAGTTAACAGCATGATAACAGAAGGAGCCTCTGAAAAGATGGCTCACAACAACAATAACCCGATTTTTGTAACAATAACTATGTACAAGTAATGCAGACAATCCGCACTTGGGATGGGCGCCCAGCATCCACTACGGACTATGAGAAATAGAATTATCGGTAAGTAAATTCTTATTTTCTCTAACGTCCTAGTGGATGCTGGGGACTCCGAAAGGACCATGGGGATTATACCAAAGCTCCCAAACGGGCGGGAGAGTGCGGATGACTCTGCAGCACCGAATGAGAGAACTCCAGGTCCTCCTCAGCCAGGGTATCAAATTTGTAGAATTTAGCAAACGTGTTTGCCCCTGACCAAGTAGCTGCTCGGCAAAGTTGTAAAGCCGAGACCCCTCGGGCAGCCGCCCAAGATGAGCCCACTTTCCGTGTGGAATGGGCTTTTACAGATTTTGGCTGTGGCAGGCCTGCCACAGAATGTGCAAGCTGAATTGTACTACAAATCCAACGAGCAATCGTCTGCTTAGAAGCAGGAGCACCCAGCTTGCTGGGTGCATACAGGATAAACAGCGAATCAGATTTTCTGACTCCAGCCGTCCTGGAAACATATATTTTCAGGGCCCTGACTACGTCCAGCAACTTGGAATCCTCCAAGTCCCTAGTAGCCGCAGGCACCACAATAGGCTGGTTTAAGTGAAATGCTGAAACCACCTTAGGAAGAAATTGAGGACGAGTCCTCAATTCTGCCCTGTCTGTATGAAAAATTAGGTAAGGGCTTTTATAGGATAAAGCCGCCAATTCTGAGACACGCCTGGCCGAAGCCAGAGCCAACAGCATGACCACTTTCCACGTGATATTTCAAATCCACAGTCTTAAGTGGTTCAAACCAATGTGATTTCAGGAACTCCAAAACCACATTGAGATCCCAAGGTGCCACTGGGGGCACAAAAGGAGGCTGAATACGCAGAACTCCTTTGACAAAAGTCTGAACTTCAGGCAGTGAAGCCAGTTCTTTCTGGAAGAAAATCGACAGGGCCGAAATCTGGACCTTAATGGACCCCAATTTGAGGCCCAACGTCACCCCTGCTTGCAGGAAATGCAGGAATCGACCCAGTTGAAATTCCTCCGTTGGGGCCTTCCTGGCCTCACACCAAGCAACATATTTCCGCCAAATGCGGTGATAATGTTTTGCAGTGACATCCTTCCTGGCTTTGATCAGGGTAGGGATGACTTCCTCCGGAATGCCCTTTTCTCAGTACCTTGGGAATGAGAGGCAGAGGAGGAAACACATAAACCGACTGGTACACCCACGGTGTTACTAGAGCGTCCACAGCGATCGCCTGAGGGTCCCTTGACCTGGCGCTATATCTTTTTAGCTTTTTGTTGAGGCGGGACGCCATCATGTCCACCTGTGGTCTTTCCCACCGGTTTACCAGCATTTGGAAGACTTCTGGATGAAGTCCCCATTCTCCCGGGTGGAGGTCGTGCCTGCTGAGTAAGTCTGCTTCCCAGTTGTCCACTCCCGGAATGAACACTGCTGTCAGTGCTAACACATGATTTCCGCCCATCGGAGAATCCCTGTGGCTTCTGCCATTGCCCTCCTGCTTCTTGTGCCGCCCTGTCTGTTTACATGGGCGACCGCCGTGATGTTGTCTGATTGGATCAGTACCGGCTGGTTCTGAAGCAGGGGCCTTGCTTGGCTTAGGGCATTGTAAATGGCCCTTAGCTCTAGAATATTTATGTGAAGCGAAATCTCCTGATTTGACCACAGTCCTTGGAAATTTCTTCCCTGTGTGACTGCGCCCCAGCCCCGAAGGCTGGCATCCGTGGTCACCAGGACCCAGTCCTGTATTCCGAATCTGCGGCCCTCTAGTAGATGAGCCCTCTGCAGCCACCACAGCAGCGACACCCTGGTCCTTGCCGACAGGGTTATCCGCTGTTGCATCTGGAGATGGGACCCGGACCATTTGTCCAACAGGTCCCACTGGAAAGTCCTTGCGTGGAACCTTCCGAATGGAATCGCTTCGTACGAAGCTACCATTTTTCCCAGGACTCGTGTGCATTGATGTACCGACACCTGTCCCGGTTTTAGGAGGTCTCTGACTAGAGATGACAACTCCTCGGCTTTTTCCACTGGAAGAAACACTTTTTTCTGGTCTGTGTCCAGAATCATTCCCAGGAACAGAAGACGTGTCGTCGGGACCAGCTGTGACTTTGGAATATTGAGAATCCAGCCGTGCTGTTGTAGCACTTCCCGAGAAAGTGCTACCCCCACTACCAACTGTTCCTTGGACCTCGCCTTTATCAGGAGATCGTCCAAGTACGGGATAATTAAAACTCCCTTCTTGCGAAGGAGTATCATAATTTCGGCCATTACCTTGGTAAAGACCCTCGGTGCCGTGGATAATCCAAACGGCAGCGTCTGGAACTGATAGTGACAGTCCTGTACCACAAATCTGAGGTACTCCTGGTGAGGAGGGTAAATGGGGACATGCAGGTACGCATCCTTGATGTCCAGGGAGACCATGTAATCCCCCTCGTCCAGGCTCGCAATAACCGCCCTGAGCGATTCCATCTTGAACTTGAACCTTTTGATATAAGTGTTCAAGGATTTTAAATTTAAGATGGGTCTCACCGAACCGTCCGGTTTCGGTACCACAAACATTGTGGAATAGTAACCCTTCCCTTGCTGAAGGAGGGGTACCTTGACAATCACTTGCTGTGAATACAGTTTTTGGATAGCCACCAACACTGCCTCCCTGGCAGAGGGAGTTGCTGGTAAGGCAGATTTTAGAAAACGGCGAGGGGGGGGATGTCTCGAATTCCAGCCTGTACCCCTGAGATACTACTTGAAGGGCCCAGGGATCCACCTGTGAGAGAGCCCACTGTGTGCTGAAATTTCTGAGACGGGCCCCCACCGTACCCGGATCCGCCTGTGAAGCCCCAGCGTCATGCTGTGGACTTACCGGATGCGGGGGAGGACTTTTGCTCTTGGGAACCGGCTGTATGCTGCAGCTTTTTCCCTCTACCTTTGCCTCTCCGCAGAAAGGATGCGCCTCGAGCCCTCTTGTGTTTATGGGGCCGAAAGGACTGTACTTGATAATACGGTGCCTTCTTTTGCTGTGGGGTAGCCTGTGGCAAAAATGTCGATTTCCCAGCCGTAGCTGTGGAAACGAGGTCTGAAAGACCATCCCCAAACAGTTCCACCCCCTTATAAGGCAAAACTTCCATGTGCCTTTTTGAATCGGCATCACCTGACCACTGCCGAGTCCATAACCCCCTTCTGGCGGCAATGGACATTGCGCTTATTTTTGATGCCAGCCGGCAAATATCCCTCTGTGCATCACGCATGTATAAGACAGCGTCCTTTATATGCTCTACTGTCAGCAAAATAGTGTCCCTATCAAGGGTATCTGACCACGCAGCAGCAGCACTGCACATCCATGCTGATGCAATCGCTGGTCGCAATATAATGCCCGTGTGTGTATATATAGCTTTTAGGGTAGCCTCCTGCTTTCTATCAGCAGGATCCTTTAGTGCGGCCGTATCCGGAGACGGTAGTGCCACCTGTTTTGATAAACGTGTAAGCGCTTTATCTACCCTAGGGGACGTTTCCCAACGTGACCTATCCTCTGGCGGGAAAGGGTACGCTGCCAATAACCGTTTAGAAATTATCAATTTCTTATCGGGGGAAGTCCAGGCTTCCTCACACACCTCATTTAATTCCTCAGATGCAGGAAAAACTACTGGTAGTTTTTTCTCACCGAACATAATACCCTTTTTTGTGGTACCTGGGGTACTATCAGAAATGTGTAATACATTTTTCATTGCCTCAATCATGTAACGGGTGGACCTATTGGAGGGTACACTAGTCTCATCGTCGTCGACACTGGAGTCGGTATCCGTGTCGACATCTGTGTCTGCCATCTGAGGTAGCGGGCGTTTTAAAGCCCCTGATGACATTTGAGACGCTGGAACAGTCACAAGCTGAGTAGCCGGCTGTCCTATGTCGTCAAACCTTTTATGTAAGGAGCTGACACTGTCACGTAATTCCTTTCATAAGTCCATCCACACAGGTGTCGACCCCTCAGGGGGTGACAACACATTTACAGGCATTTGCTCTGCCTCCACATCATTTTCCTCATCATACATGTCGACACAGCGGTACCGACACACAGCACACACACAGGGAATGCTCTGACAGAGGACAGGACCCCACAAAGCCCTTTGGGGAGACAGAGGGAGAGTATGCCAGCACACACCAGAGCGCTATATACCACAGGGATATCACCTATAAAGAGTGTTTTCCCTTATAGCTGCATATATATATTATACTGCGCCTAAATTTGTGCCACCCCCTCTCTTTTTTACCCTTTCTGTAGTGCAGGACTGCAGGGGAGAGCCAGGGAGGGATCCTTCCAGCGGAGCTGTGAGGGAAAATGGCGCCAGTGTGCTGAGGGAGATGGCTCCGCCCCTTTTTCGGCGGGCTTTCTCACGCTTTTTGTGCTATTCTGGCAGGGGTAATTTACACCTATATAGCCTCTGGGGCTATATATGGTGTCAGTTTTGCCAGCCAAGGTGTTAATATTGCTGCTCAGGGCGCCCCCCCCCCCCCCCCCAGCGCCCTGCACCCATCAGTGACCGAAGTGTGTGGTGTGCATGAGGAGCAATGGCGCACAGCTGCAGTGCTGTGCGCTACCTTGGAGAAGACAGAAGTCTTCAGCCGCCGATTTTCCGGACCTTCTTGCTTCTGGCTCTGTAAGGGGCACGGCGGCGCGGCTCCGGGAACGGACGACGAGGTCGGGTCCTGTGTGCGATCCCTCTGGAGCTAATGGTGTCCAGTAGCCTAAGAAGCCCAAGCTACCACCACTTAGGTAGGTTCGCTTCTTCTCCCCTTAGTCCCTCGCTGCAGTGAGCCTGTTGCCAGCAGGTCTAACTGTAAGATAAAAAACCTAAACTATACTTTCTTTCTAGGAGCTCAGGAGAGCCCCTAGTGTGCATCCAGCTCGGCCGGGCACAGAAATCTAACTGAGGCTTGGAGGAGGGTCATAGGGGGAGGAGCCAGTGCACACCAGATAGACCTAAATCTTTCTTTAGATGTGCCCAGTCTCCTGCGGAGCCGTCTATTCCCCATGGTCCTTACGGAGTCCCCAGCATCCACTAGGACGTCAGAGAAATCTACCTTTTACCCCGATGGTAAGTTATGTCCACAGGTACAGGTCTTCCAAAAGTTAGTATCAAGATCTGGACTCCCTGTATCAGCATAACAGACATCATCCAGATAACATCACTAAGGAGGAGAGAGTAGCATTGCAGGAGCTTTCGGAGTGGCAGGATGTCATAATCAAACCATCCGATAAGGGGGGGAATATAGTGTTATGGCCAAGGGAGTTGTATATTGAAGAATTGGAAAAACAACTCAACGATATTAACTGCTATAAAAAACTAATTTTTAGTCCCACACAGCAATTCCTGAGGGAATATAACAAGTTGATCTCGGATGCATTTTGGAGTGGTACGATCCTGAAGAAGGATTTTGAATTCTTACAGGTTAGCAGTCCCAAGACGCCTACACTATATCTCCTCCCCAAAGTTCATAAAAACGAGAAGAAACCTCCAGGCAGGCCCATTGTGTCTGGAAAGGGTAGCCTCACTGAGAAAGCTAGTGTCTTTGTAGACCAGTTTCTCAGGAAACATGTTGTAACCCTGCCATCCTATCTAAGAGACACTATGGATGTCCTGAATAAATTAGCAAACCTGCGAGTTAACCCAGGAGTATGGCTGGTGTCGTGTGACGTAGAAAGTCTCTACACCAGCATACAGCATGTACAGGGCATTCAAGCATCAAAATTATTTTTGGATATGGAGGCACATTGTGACTTTAACAACTTTATCATCAGCCTATTGCAATTCGTCATGACTAGGAATTATTTTGTTTGCAATGAATCCCACTACCTCCAGGTTAGGGGAACGGCAATGGGGACAGCTTGTGCCCCCACGTATGCCAACCTCTACCTGGGGTGGTGGGAGAGGGAATTTGTATTCCATGAGTCAATGGAGAAGTATACAGAGAACATCCTTTTATACTGCAGATACATTGACGACATCTTTTTATGGGAGGGTCAATCCCGGGATCTAAAACATTTCATCTCACTCCTTAATACCAATGACTTAAATCTCAAATTGACTTGCGAAATGAGTCCGGAACAGATCAATTTCCTAGATTTAACCATAAGATTGGATGAGGAGGGTACCCTTTCCACAGACAATTTTAGGAAAAAAACCGCCACAAACAGCATTCTGCATGCCCAAAGCTCACATTTTCCCCCTACCATTCATGCCATTCCAAAGGGTGAACTCTTGCGAATTAAGAGAAATTGCTCTGAGGACGAAACTTTTGAGAATAGGAAATGGGAGCAGAGCAGGAGATTCAAAGACAGGGGATACAGTGGGAGGACCATAAAACGTGCCATTAGAAAGACAGAACAGCACCCTAGGGAATCCCTTCTAAAACCCAAGCTGCGGTCCCAGATTGAAGAACCTATTCGATTCATTGGCACTTTCAATGCCCAATGGCGTAACATAGATTCCATCCTACAGAAACACTGGCAAGTGTTGAAAACAGACAGTGATCTTAATAAAATTTTACCAGCTAAAGTCAAGTGTAGCTGGCGGAGATCGCCCAATGTGCGGGACAAGTTAGTCCATAGTCACATGTCAAGGATAGATCTGAAGACAATCACGCAGGGTTCCATGTGCTGTGGCCGCTGTAAGGCCTGCAAGTTTATGGTCCCTGTAAAACATTATACGGACAAATTTAACAAAAAATGGACTATACCAAGCCTTATTACATGCACAACAGATGGCACTGTCTATCATCTGGAGTGTCCCTGTAAGAAAGCCTATATTGGGAAAACAACTAGGCCCCTAAAAGTCAGACTATTAGAACATGTGGGCAACATACGTAATGTCGAAAGGGACCGCAGTAACTTTAGAATTATCTCACCTGTGGCGAGGCATTTCCAACAGTTTCACAACAGTGACCCCAGCGGACTCAGAGCATTTGGGATGAAGCATATCAGATTGGGAATACGCGGTGGGGATCTCGACTCAGAACTTTTGAAAACCGAGACCAAGCTGATATTCCTTTTGAACACTTTACATCCTTCTGGTCTCAATGAGACCAACAGTTACAGTCCCTTCTTATGAAATACATGGTGAACATGATCTCTCACAATGCAGTGTACGAAGCTTGCCTCTTTGGACACCACTATTCCCCTGTTCAATTAATTAGAATTAGTCGGTTAGAAGTCCCAGCATCTCACACTAATCTAGCATATAACGAGAACCCCCACTCTGTTCACGGTCCCAGGACGGTAGTATACCATGGTAATAATGGAACTAATTATGATTATAGCCCTTAAGAGCTCATGTGACAGGAAAATTCCGATTTTGAATACATTACATCACACTAGGTCACCGGGGCATACTTAAAAGGCCCTTACACGCAGGTTCAACTACAAACACACATACGTGCTACATGTCTAAGGATAGAACATATATAATACAATAAGGCAGGGTACTCCAAGGCAACGTATGTCTTCATTGACAGTACATCAGTTGGAATAAATCCTTTTATTATTCATTTATAATAAATAGATGCACCTTTACTGTCCCCTTTTCTTTAAAAATAAGCAGTACTTTTTAAATCAGTATTTTGTCATTTCAATTTTGCAGTCGCCACTATATATATATAGGTTCAACTGCAAGTACATACATTTACTAGAGGTTTAAAATTTGAGCACTGCACATATGCAATACAACGAGTCAAGGTACCTCGTGGCATCAGTTGCAGCAAATCCTTTTATCATTTATTCTCACCAATTTAATACACTTTGTCTACTGCCCCCCTTTTTCTTCTAAAGTAGCACTAATGTAATTGGGTATTCTGACACTTTAATTTTGCTACTAAGAGGTATTGACGGCAGAATTTATGCCATCCCCACGTATTCAAAATCTATATTCCTTCACACATTTTCCATCATGTTATTATATATTTTTTATGCAAATAATATTTTTTCACCTTATTTCACATTTTTTACTCTTTATTTTTCATTTAACTTGTCAATCATTTATTCACAAGTTTTAGATAGGTTTTTAGTTAATTTGCACCATGCACGAGTATTAGAGGTTTGTTTTTTTTCGTCTGCACCTTTGGTTTCTATTCACATTATTATCACATTATTATCACATAGCAGCGGCACTTTACGATTCTAGTGCACAGCCCAAATCAACACCAACCACCTACCCGATCTTGTTTTTCCTACGTTTCTTTTTATTAAATGAACACTCATTTTATTAGTGTAGACGGACAAGGTGCTATATTATTAATACTAGAACAATTCCACACATGCATTTTTTTATGTGGACAGCATGGGACGGGACGGGTATACATGTAAGAATTCCAGTTAGTAATGACACCCACATATTGTAGGGGTGATTTGGCAATTTAGGAGACAGCATAGCATGTAGAATTGCAATTCCATTTGAAAGACAAAATGAGCATGACATTATCTGTCAAACCCCAATGAGGAGTTACGTAGGGGAATCAGATAAACATAGGGGACCCGGATTAAGGGATTTATATACAGTAAGATCGTAGACCTAGCTGACTCAGAAATGTTAATTTACATATATGTTGCTGAGAAGTGATAGCGAGAGGTACCTCACGAGTAATATAACTACTAATGTATAGTTAAAATCATTTCCCAGTACTATGAGCAAGAGAGGGTTAAACTCGTTGCCATAGAGGCAGCTGAGACGCCACTATGACTGACTAGTATCACCGATCCCTAGCAAAACGTTTAGGATAAATTGACAATTCAACGAGGGGTAATCAGTGAGCATTGTCTAAATTAGCCCAGCTGAGGCGGTCATGTGACCGCAGGGCAGTACGAGATTGACTCATTCATAGGATAAATCTCCTGTCAGGAGAGACATTCGGGTTAAGCCTCGAAAAAGCTTGTTGCGAAATGCGCGCATCGGCATTGTGGTCTGCTCCGATGCTCTTGCACTGACCGTTATACTTTATTTTGTGTACCCGGGGTTATCAGAGTACTGCACGGCGAACACGGAAACACCCGTGGATCGGACAAATGCCGATCAAAAGCTGATGCAGTCAAGATACCCACAAACAATAGTATCTTTGATACCTGTATCATATATTGTAACTGCATGATAACTGACAGGCTCTGCACAGTGTGTTCGGGAACATCCGCTAATCGGACAAATGCTGATTAGTTTCAACACTGCTGCAGCGCCGTCACTTGTATTAGGAATAGGCTTTTAATACCTAATTAAGGGCGTATGACAGGTGATATGCACTGCACAATGAGCATGGGAACACCTTGCTAATCGGACGATTGCTGATCAGCTCATAGATTGTTGCAGTGCTATCATCTATATTTAAAATAGGCTCTTGACAATAAATTGCTATTGCGCATCCAGAGGTGTCCCAGCACAGCACGGCCAGAACCGGCAAAGCCTAAGTCATGTTCCAGCTGTTATGGCTTTAGATACCCAGTGGGATACATAATTGATAGTACCATTTAGCCACATGCATATTGTATACGCATAGGACTGTTAGTCAGTGCGCAGAGAATATAGGAACACTGGGGGTTCCTACATATACAAATCAAGAGCAGCCCTATATTATTTTATCTCTGTTAGGTGTGTCCCGTGTCCAGACTACTCACACTGCTAACATATGGCAAATATAAAGATTTGAAATTTAACTGGATACAAGTGTAATAAATACATACAGATGCAATTTATTTATCCAGTGTATTTCAGTGTCACCACTAATATTGTCCCTGTCAGCATTAACAGCAGGGACAGACGGCTCCCACAAGATAAATGAGAATATTCATAGATTAGATCATCGTTGTGAGAATGAGATCCCTGTCTTGGGAGAGTGGGATGCACCCGATATAGGAATATCCAGGGTAGCACATTACCACACAGTGATTAGGGTAACATTTGCCAATCAATACATACGCAGTATGAGAATCAACGCTAATGAGACGCATGCCTATTAGGTTACTGGGCACACCATAGCCATTCCTGTGATTTATTACACTAGTATGTATGGCTTATTGCACATACATCTCAGATTTGATGCAGACCTAGTGGTCTGATTGTCTGTAGCAGTTTTGTGACATATGGGATTCAGTACCCCGCCATCATTGTGATTGGGGATTCAGGGTAGATACCCGCATATTGGTCAAATTGCTCCATAAAATCTATTTAAAATAGCGAGCAGTTGGTTTCATGCGTTACAAATTGAGCCTTTAATTATTCAACATTTGTGGACACCAGTCACAGGTGTGAGCAGCAGAATTTACAGCGGTTATTTCCGCCCTATATGATACAGTGAATTTAAATCCACAGTGGGTTATCAAATGATGGGTACTTTGAAATGTATTTAAATTGTGTTTTTCTCTATTAGGGGTATATAATACATACAAATGATATCAAATTGATTATAAAAACATACCATATCAGAGAGTCAGTGCAACCAAAGGAGCAAACACATTTTTTAATTCTCATCACTTTTCTATCTTAGAGCACATTTCTGGATTTCTCATCCAATTTTAACCCTATTTTTCGCACGCTGTCCGAAATATCGGTCTCTTAATACAATGTATTAATAAAAGTAAAATTTTATTTCATTTGTGTGCACCTAGCAGTACAACCCCATTTTCTTCGGTCCACAGGGCTCGCCTAGCAGAAATCGCCATGGCGTTGGCTCTCGAACCTAGCAGCCCAACGTCTCTCTGAGCGTCTCTCATATATAAGACTGCGTCTTTAATGTGACCTAAGATAAATAAAATGGTATCCCTATCTAGGGTATCAATGTCAGCTGACAAGGTATCTGCCCAAGCTGCTACAGCGCTACAAACCCAAGCCGACGCTATTGCCGGTCTGAGCAAGGCTCCCGTATGTGCATAAATTGATTTTAAGGTAGTTTCCTGTCTGCGATCAGCGGGATCCTTGAGGGCTGCCGTGTCTGGAGACGGTAGCGACACTTTTTTGGACAAACGCGTTAAAGCCTTGTCCACCTTGGGTGAGGACTCCCACCGTAACCTGTCCTGTGCAGGGAAAGGATACGCCATAAGAATTCTCTTGGGAATCTGCAGTTTCTTGTCTGGAGTTTCCCAAGCTTTTTCAAATAACGCGTTCAGCTCATGAGATGGGGGAAATGTTACCTCAGGTTTCTTTTCCTTAAACATGCATACCGTCGTGTCAGGGACAAAGGGGTCATCTGTGATATGCAAAACATCTTTTATTGCAATAATCATATAATGAATACTTTTGGCCACCCTTGGGTGTAACCTCGCATCATCGTAGTCGACACTGGAGTCAGAGGGGTATATGCAATTGCGGTCGAATTCCCGAAAATGTCGAAAAACTGGACATTTTCGCCCAAAAAAAAATAATTCGACAATGCAATACAGTACTTTTCGCCAAAAAAACGTCCATTCCAAATTCGACTTTTTGAAATTCGACATTTCTGCAATGGTACAAATGCGGCATTTCGACAAAAGTATATTCAATTGAAGATTGTAAATTCGACAACCGTGCTTTTAGACAGTAAATTCGTAATTTTCAATCCGCCACACTTTGCTGGAGGAATCTAATAAAAAAAATTTAAAAACATGTTTTTTTTTCGTGTTTTTTTTATTGGTAATAGCATATCTATTTATATTAGAAGGGATTAGGTACTTGGTTTGTCTATTTAGAAGGCACAAGTATTATTTATATATTATAAAAAAAAAAAAATTATAATAAGATTTTACTTACCGATAAATCTATTTCTCGTAGTCCGTAGTGGATGCTGGGGACTCCGTCAGGACCATGGGGATTAGCGGCTCCGCAGGAGACAGGGCACAAAAAGTAAGCTTTTAGGATCACATGGTGTGTACTGGCTCCTCCCCCTATGACCCTCCTCCAAGCCTCAGTTAGGTACTGTGCCCGGACGAGCGTACACAATAAGGAAGGATCTTGAATCCCGGGTAAGACTCATACCAGCCACACCAATCACACCGTACAACCTGTGATTTGAACCCAGTTAACAGTATGATAACAACGAAGGAGCCTCTGAAAAGATGGCCCACAACAATAACAACCCGATTTTTGTAACAATAATTATGTACAAGTAATGCAGACAATCCGCACTTGGGATGGGCGCCCAGCATCCACTACGGACTACGAGAAATAGATTTATCGGTAAGTAAAATCTTATTTTCTCTAACGTCCTAGTGGATGCTGGGGACTCCGTCAGGACCATGGGGATTATACCAAAGCTCCCAAACGGGCGGGAGAGTGCGGATGACTCTGCAGCACCAAATGAGAGAAACTCCAGGTCCTCCTCAGCCAGGGTATCAAATTTGTAGAATTTTACAAACGTGTTCCCCCCTGACCACGCAGCTGCTCGGCAAAGTTGTAAAGCCGAGACCCCTCGGGCAGCCGCCCAAGATGAGCCCACCTTCCTTGTGGAATGGGCATTTACAGATTTTGGCTGTGGCAGGCCTGCCACAGAATGTGCAAGCTGAATTGTACTACAAATCCAACGAGCAATAGTCTGCTTAGAAGCACCCAGCTTTTTGGGTGCATACAATATAAACAGCAAGTCAGACTTTCTGACTCCAGCCGTCCTGGAATTATATTTATATATATATATATATATATATATATATATATATATATATATTTTTTTTTTTTTTTTTTTTTTTTTTTTTTTTTTTTTTTTTTTTTTCAGGGCCCTGACAACGTCTAGCAACTTGGAGTCCTCCAAGTCCCTAGTAGCCGCAGGCACCACAATAGGTTGTTTCAGGTGAAACGCTGACACCACCTTAGGAAGAAACTGGGGACAAGTCCGCAGTTCTGCCCTGTCCGAATGGAAAATTAAATATGGGCTTTTGTAAGACAAAGCCGCCAATTCTGACAATCGCCTGGCCGAGGCCAGGGCCAACAGCATGGTCACTTTCCATGTGAGATATTTCAAATCCACAGATTTGAGCGGTTCAAACCAATATGATTTGAGGAATCCCAACACTACGTTGAGATCCCACGGTGCCACTGGAGGCACAAAAGGGCTGTATATGCAATACTCCCTTGACAAACGTCTGGACTTCAGGAACCGAAGCCAATTATTTCTGGAAGAAAATCTACAGGGCCGAAACTTGAACCTTAATGGACCCCAATTTGAGGCTCATAGACACTCCTGTTTGCAGGAAGTGCAGAAATCGACCTAGTTGAAATTTCTTCGTGGGGCCTTCCTGGCCTCACCCACGCAACATATTTTCACCACATGTGGTGATAACGTTGTGCGGTCACCTCCTTCCTGGCTTTGACCAGGGTAGGTATGACCTCTTCCGAAATGCCTTTTCCCTTAGGATCCGGCGTTCAACCGCCCTGCCGTCAAACGCAGCCGCGGTAAGTCTTGGAACAGACATGGTACTTGCTGAAGCAAGTCCCTTCTTAGCTCCCGAGGCCATTAGTCCTCTGTGAGCATCTCTTGAAGTTCCGGGTACCAAGTCCCTCTTGGCCAATCCGGAGCCACGAGTATAGTTCTTACTCCTCTACGTCTTATAATTCTCAATACCTTGGTTATGAGAAGCAGAGGAGGGAACACATACACCGACTGTTACACCCACGGTGTTACCAGGACGTCCACAGCTATCGCCTGAAGGTCTCGTGACCTGGCGCAATAACTGTCCCGTTTTTTGTTCGGGCGGGACGCCATCATGTCCACCTTTGGTCTTTCCCAACGGTTCACAATCATGCGGAAAACTTCCCGATGAAGTTCCCACTCTCCCGGGTGGAGGTCGTGCCTGCTGAGGAAGTCTGCTTCCCAGTCGTCCACTCCCGGAATGAACACTGCTGACAGTGCTATCACATGATTTTCCGCCTAGCGAAAAATCCTTGCAGTTTTGCCACTGCCCTCCTGCTTCTTGTGCCGCCCTTTCTGTTTACGTGGGCGACTGCCGTGATGTTATCCCACTGGATCAATACCGGCTGACCTTGAAGCAGAGGTCTTGCTAAGCTTAGAGCATTATAAATTTGCTCTTAGCTCCAGTATATTTATGTGGAGAGAATTCTCCAGACTTGATCACACTCCCTGGAAATTTTTTCCCTGTGTGACTGCTCCCCAGCCTCTCAGGCTGGCCTCCGTGGTCACCAGCATCCAATCCTGAATGCCGAATCTGCGGCCCTCTAGAAGATGAGCACTCTGTAATCACCACAGGAGAGACACCCTTGTCCTTGGATATAGGGTTATCTGCTGATGCATCTGAAGATGCGATCCGGACCATTTGTCCAGCAGATCCCACTGAAGAGTTCTTGCGTGAAATCTGCCGAATGGAATCGCTTCGTAATAAGCCACCATTTTTACCAGGACTCTTGTGCAATGATGCACTGACACTTTTCCTGGTTTTAGGAGGATCCCGATTAGCTCGGATAACTCCCTGGCTTTCTCCTCTGGGAGAAACACCTTTTTCTGGACTGTGTCCAGAATCATCCCTAGGACCAGCAGACGTGTCGTCGGAACAACTGCGGTTTTGGAATATTTAGAATCCACCCGTGCTGTCGTAGAACTACTTGAGATAGTGCTACTCCGACCTCCAACTGTTCTCTGGACCTTGTTCTTATCAGGAGGTCGTCCATTTTCTTTGAAGACGAATCCTCATTTTGGTCATTACCTTGGTAAGGACCCGGGGTGCCTTGGACAATCCAAAGGCATCGTCTGAAACGGATAGTGACAGTTCTGTACCACGAACCTGAGGTACCCTTGGTGAGAAAGGCAAATTTTGGGACATGGAGGTAAGCATCCCTGATGTCCCGGGACACCATATAGTCCCCTTCTTCCCGGTTCGCTATCACTGCTCTGAGTGACTGCATCTGGATTTGAACCTTTGTAAGTGTTCAAATATTTCAGATTTAGAATAGGTCTCACCTAGCCTTCTGGCTTCAGTACCACCATATAGTGTGGAATAATACCCCTTTCCTTGTTGTAGGAGGGGTAATTTTATTATCACCTGCTGGGAATACAGCTTGTGAATTGTTTTCAATACTGCCTCCCTGTCGGAGGGAGACATTGGTACAGCAGACTACAGGAACCTGCGAGGGGGAAACGTCTCGACATTCCAATCTGTACCCCTTGGATACTACTTGTAGGATCCAGGGGTCCTGTACGGTCCCAGCGTCATGCTGAGAACTTGGTAGAAGCGGTGGAGGGCTTCTGTTCCTGGGAATGGGCTGCCTGCTGCAGTCTTCTTCCCTTTCCTCTATCCCTGGGCAGATATGACTCTTATAGGGACGAAAGGACTGAGGCTGAAAAGACGGTGTCTTTTTCTGCAGAGATGTGACTTAGGGTAAAAAACTGTGGATTTTCCAGCAGTTGCTGTGGCCACCAGGTCCCATGGACCGACCCCAAATAATTCCTCCCCTTTATACGGCAATACATCTTTGTGCCGTTTGGAATCTGCATCACCTGACCACTGTCGTGTCCATAAACATCTTCTTGCAGATATGGACATCGCATTTACTCTTGATGCCAGAGTGCAAATATCCCTCTGCGCATCTCGCATATATAGAAATGCATCCTTTAAATGCTCTATAGTCAATAAAATACTGTCCCTGTCAAGGGTATCAATATTTTTAGTCAGGGAATCCGACCAAGCCACCTCAGCTCTGCACATCCAGGCTGAGGCAATCGCTGGTCGCAGTATAACACCAGCATGTGTGTGTATACTTTTTAGGATATTTTCCAGCCTCCTATCAGCTGGCTCCTTAAGTACGGCCCTATCTGTAGATGGTACCGCCACTTGTTCTGATAAGCATGTGAGCGCCTTATCCACCCTAAGAGGTGTTTCCCAACGCGCCCTAACTTCTGGCGGGAAAGGGTATACCGCCAATAATTTTCTATCGGGGGAAACCCACGCATCATCACACACTTCATTTAATTTATCTGATTCAGGAAAAACTACAGGTAGTTTTTTCACATCCCACATAATACCCTTTTTTGTGGTACTTGTAGCATCAGAAATATGTAACACCTCCTTCATTGCCCTTAACGTGTGGCCCTAAAGGAAAATACGTTTGTTTCTTCACCGTCGACACTGAAATCAGTGTCCGTGTCTGGGTCTGTGTCGACCGACTGAGGTAAATGGGCGTTTTACAGCCCCTGACGGTGTTTGAGACGCCTGGACAGGTACTAATTTGTTCGCCGGCCGTCTCATGTCGTCAACCGGCTTGCAGCGTGTTGACATTATCACGTAATTCCATAAATAAGCCATCCATTCCGGTGTCGACTCCCTAGAGAGTGACATCACCATTACAGGCAATTTGCTCCGCCTCCTCACCAACATTTTCCTCATACATGTCGACACACACGTACCGACATACAGCACACACATAGGGAATGCTCTGATAGAGGACAGGACCCACTAGCCCTTTGGGGAGACAGAGGGAGAGTTTGCCAGCACACACCAAAACGCTATAATTATACAGGGACAACCTTTATATAAAAGTGTTCCTCCCTTATAGCATTTTAATATATATTCATATCGCCAAATCAGTGCCCCCCCTCTCTGTTTTAACCCTGTTTCTGTAGTGCAGTGCAGGGGAGAGCATGGGAGCCTTCCCACCAGCATTTCTGTGAGGGAAAATGGCGCTGTGTGCTGAGGAGAATAGGCCCCACCCCCTTTTCGGCGGGCTTCTTCTCCGGAGTCTGTGATATCTGGCAGGGGTTAAATACATCCATATAGCCTCAAGGGCTATATGTGATGTATTTTTCGCCATACAGGTATTATACATTGCTGCCCAGGGCGCCCCCCCCCGCGCCCTGCACCCTCCGTGACCGCTGTGTGAAGTGTGCTGACAACAATGGCGCACAGCTGCAGTGCTGTGCGCTACCTGATGAAGACTGAAAGTCTTCTGCCGCCTGGTTCCGGACCTCTTCAATCTTCAGCATCTGCAAGGGGGGTCGGCGGCGCGGCTCCGGGACGAACCCCAGGGCGAGACCTGTGTTCCGACTCCCTCTGGAGCTAATGGTGTCCAGTAGCCTAAGAAGCCAATCCATCCTGCACGCAGGTGAGTTCACTTCTCTCCCCTAAGTCCCTCGATGCAGTGAGCCTGTTGCCAGCAGGACTCACTGAAAATAAAGAACCTAAAAACTTTTTCTAAGCAACTCTTTAAGAGAGCCACCTAGATTGCACCCTGCTCGGACGGGCACAAAAACCTAACTGAGGCTTGGAGGAGGGTCATAGGGGGAGGAGCCAGTACACACCATGTGATCCTAAAAGCTTACTTTTTGTGCCCTGTCTCCTGCGGAGCCGCTAATCCCCATGGTCCTGACGGAGTCCCCAGCATCCACTAGGACGTTAGAGAAATATATATATATATATATATATATATATATATATATATATAAATATATACATACATACATATACACATATACATACACACATACACACACACAATTTGAAAGAAGAGGCACTCAATCAATAATGATATATGAAAAAAAAGTCTTATGATTTTATTTTCACCCAACAACGGGCATTTCAGGTAGAATCACACGGATGGTGGTGGCTCAGCAAAAAATCTTGTGTAGAAATTACAACCAATGCAGCACTATAAAGTGCTTTTTGATAAAAAAATAAGAATTTACTCACCGGTAATTCTATTTCTCGTAGTCCGTAGTGGATGCTGGGGACTCCGTAAGGACCATGGGGAATAGCGGCTCCGCAGGAGACTGGGCACAAATAAGAAAGATTTAGGACTACCTGGTGTGCACTGGCTCCTCCCTCTATGCCCCTCCTCCAGACCTCAGTTAAGGAAACTGTGCCCGGAAGAGCTGACACAATAAGGAAAGGATTTTGAATCCCGGGTAAGACTCATACCAGCCACACCAATCACACCGTACAACTCGTGATACTATACCCAGTGAACAGTATGAACAACAACTGAGCCTCACAAACAGATGGCTCCAAACAATAACCCTTAAGTAAGGCAATAACTATATACAAGTATTGCAGACAATCCGCACTTGGGATGGGCGCCCAGCATCCACTACGGACTACGAGAAATAGAATTACCGGTGAGTAAATTCTTATTTTCTCTGACGTCCTAGTGGATGCTGGGGACTCCGTAAGGACCATGGGGATTATACCAAAGCTCCCAAACGGGCGGGAGAGTGCGGATGACTCTGCAGCACCGAATGAGCAAACTCAAGGTCCTCCTTAGCCAGGGTATCAAACTTGTAGAATTTAGCAAACGTGTTTGAACCTGACCAAGTAGCCGCTCGGCAAAGTTGTAAAGCCGAGACCCCTCGGGCAGCCGCCCAAGAAGAGCCCACTTTCCTCGTGGAATGGACTTTTACAGATTTAGGATGCGGCAGTCCAGCCGCAGAATGCGCAAGTTGAATCGTACTACAGATCCAGCGAGCAATAGACTGCTTTGAAGCAGGAGCACCCAGCTTGTTGGGCGCATACAGGATAAATAGCGAGTCAGTTTTCCTGACTCCAGCCGTCCTGGAAACATAGATTTTCAGGGCCCTGACTACGTCCAGCAACTTGGAATCCTCCAAGTCCTTAGTAGCCGCAGGCACCACAACAGGTTGGTTCAAATGAAAAGCTGATACCACCTTAGGAAGAAATTGGGGACGAGTCTTCAATTCCGCCCTATCCATATGGAAAATCAGATAAGGGCTTTTACATGACAAAGCCGCCAATTCTGACACACGCCTGGCCAAAGCCAAGGCCAACAGCATGACCACTTTCCACGTGAGATATTTTAGTTCCACGGTTTTAAGTGGCTCAAACCAATGTGACTTAAGGAAATCCAACACCACGTTGAGATCCCAAGGTGCCACTGGAGGCACAAAAGGGGGCTGAATATGCAACACTCCTTTTACAAACGTCTGAACTTCAGGCAGTGAAGCCAGTTCTTTTTGGAAGAAAATCGACAGAGCCGAAATCTGTACCTTAATGGAACCTAATTTTAGGCCCATAGTCACCCCTGACTGTAGGAAGTGCAGAAATCGACCCAGCTGAAATTCCTCCGTTGGGGCATTTCTGGCCTCACACCACGCAACATATTTTCGTCATATGCGGTGATAATGGTTTGCGGTCACCTCCTTCCTAGCTTTAATCAGCGTAGGAATCACTTCCTCCGGAATGCCCTTTTCTTTTAGGATCCGGTGTTCAACCGCCATGCCGTCAAACGCAGCTGTGGTAAGTCTTGGAACAGACAGGGCCCCTGCTGCAGCAGGTCCTGTCTGAGCGGCAGAGGCCATGGGTCCTCTGAGATCATTTCTTGAAGTTCTGGGTACCAAGCTCTTCTTGGCCAATCCGGAACCACAAGTATAGTTCTTACTCCTCTTCTTCTTATTGTTCTCAGTACCTTGGGTATGAGAGGAAGAGGAGGGAACACATAAACCGACTGGTACACCCACGGTGTCACTAGAGCGTCCACAGCTATCGCATGAGGGTCCCTTGACCTGGCGCAATATCTTTTTAGCTTTTTGTTGAGGTGGGACGCCATCATGTCCACCTGTGGCCTTTCCCACCGGTGTACAACCATTTGGAAGACTTCTGGATGAAGTCCCCACTCTCCAGGGTGGAGGTCGTGTCTGCTGAGAAAGTCTGCTTCCCAGTTGTCCACTCCGGGAATGAACACTGCTGACAGTGCTAACACATGATTTTCCGCCCATCGGAGAATCCTTGTGGCTTCTGCCATCGCCATCCTGCTTCTTGTGCCGCCCTGTCGGTTTACATGGGCGACCGCCGTGATGTTGTCTGACTGGATCAGCACCGGCTGGTGTTGAAGCAGGGGTCTTGCCTGACTTAGGGCATTGTAAATGGCCCTTAGTTCCAGAATATTTATGTGTAGGGAAGTCTCCTGACTCGACCATTGTCCCTGGAAGTTTCTTCCCTGTGTGACTGCCCCCCAACCTCGAAGGCTGGCATCCGTGGTCACCAGGATCCAGTCCTGTATGCCGAATCTGCGGCCCTCTAGAAGATGAGCACTCTGCAGCCACCACAGCAGCGACACCCTGACCCTTGGAGACAGGGTTATCAGCCGATGCATCTGAAGATGCGATCCGGACCACTTGTCCAACAGATCCCACTGAAAGATCCTTGCATGGAACCTTCCGAATGGAATTGCTTCGTAAGAAGCCACCATCTTTCCCAGGACTCGCGTGCAGTGGTGCACCGACACCTGTTTTGGTTTTAGGAGGTCTCTGACTAGAGATGACAACTCCTTGGCTTCTCCTCCGGGAGAAACACCTTTTTCTGTTCTGTGTCCAGAACCATCCCCAGGAACAGCAGACGCGTTGTAGGAACCAGCTGCAACTTAGGAATATTCAGGATCCAGCCGTGCTGTTGTAGCACTTCCCGAGCTAGTGCTACTCCGATCAACAACTGTTCCCTGGACCTCGCCTTTATAAGGAGATCGTCCAAGTACGGGATAATTATAACTCCCTTTTTTCGAAGGAGTATCATCATTTCGGCCATTACCTTGGTAAATACCCTCGGTGCCGTGGACAGACCAAACGGCAACGTCTGGAATTGGTAATGACAGTCCTGTACCACAAATCTGAGGTACTCCTGGTGAGAAGGGTAAATGGGGACATGCAGGTAAGCATCCTTGATGTCCAGTGATACCATGTAATCCCCTTCGTCCAGGCTTGCAATCACCGCTCTGAGCGATTCCATCTTGAACTTGAACCTTCTTATATAAGTGTTCAAGGATTTTAAATTTAAAATGGGTCTCACCGAACCGTCCGGTTTCGGTACCACAAACATTGTGGAATAGTAACCCCGTCCTTGTTGAAGGAGGGGTACCTTGATTATCACCTGCTGAGAATACAGCTTGTGAATCGCCTCCAGCACTGCCTCCCTGTCCGGGGGAGCTGTCGGTAAGGCAGATTTGAGGAAACGGCGAGGGGGAGACGTCTCGAATTCCAGCTTGTACCCCTGAGATACTACTTGTAGAATCCAGGGATCCACCCGTGAGCGAGCCCACTGGACGCTGAAGTTCTTGAGACGGGCCCCCACCGTACCTGGCTCCGCCTGTGGAGCCCCAGCGTCATGCGGTGGACTTAGAGGAAGCGGGGGAGGACTTCTGATCCTGGGAACTGGCTGTATGTTGCAGCTTTTTCCCTCTACCTCTGCCTCTGGGCAGAAAGGACGCGCCTCTAACCCGCTTGCCTTTCTGGGGCCGAAAGGACTGTACCTGATAATACGGTGCTTTCTTTGGCTGTGAGGGAACATGGGGTAAAAATGCTGACTTCCCAGCTGTCGCTGTGGAAACGAGGTCCGAGAGACCATCCCCAAACAAACAACTCCTCACCCTTGTAAGGAAAAATTTCCATGTGCCTTTTAGAATCCGCATCTCCTGTCCACTGCTGAGTCCACTGGCAGAAATGGACATTGCGTTTATTTTAGATGCCAGCCGGCAAATATCCCTCTGTGCATCTCTCATGTATAAGACAGCGTCTTTAATATGCTCTACGGTTAGCAATATAGTGTCCCTGTCTAGGGTATCAATGTTTTCCGACAGGGAATCTGACCACGCAGCTGCAGCACTGCACATCCATGCTGACGCAATAGCCGGTCTCAGTATAATTCCTGAGTGTGTATATACAGACTTCAGGATAGCCTCCTGCTTTCTATCCGCAGGCTCCTTTAGAGCGGCCGTGTCCGGAGACGGTAGTGCCACCTTTTTTGACAGATGTGTGAGCGCTTTATCCACCCTAGGGGATGTCTCCCAACGTGACCTGTCCTCTGGCGGGAAAGGGTACGCCATTAGTAACTTTTTAGAAATTACCAGTTTCTTATCGGGGGAAGCCCACGCTTCTTCACACACTTCATTTAATTCATCAGATAGGGGAAAAACCACTGGTAGCTTTTTCTCCCCAAACATAATACCCTTTTTTGTGGTACCTGGGGTAATATCAGAAATGTGCAACACATTTTTCATTGCCGTAATCATATAACGAGTGGCTCTATTGGAATGTACACTAGTCTCATCGTCGTCGACACTGGAGTCAGTATCCGTGTCGACATCTGTGTCTGCCATCTGAGGTAGTGGGCGTTTTAGAGCCCCTGATGGCTTTTGAGACGCCTGGGCAGGCACGGGCAGAGAAGCCGGCTGTCCCACATCTGTTATGTCGTCAAACCTTTTATGGAAGGAGTTGACACTGTCGCGTAATTCCTTCCACATGTCCATCCATTCAGGTGTCGACCCCGCAGGGGGTGACATCACATTTATCGGCACCTGCTCCGCCTCCACATAAGCCTCCTCATCAAACATGTCGACACAGCCGTACCGACACACCGCACACACACAGGGAATGCTCTGACCGAGGACAGGACCCCACAAAGTCCTTTGGGGAGACAGAGAGAGAGAGAGTATGCCAGCACACACCAGAGCGCTATATAATGCAGGGATACACACTACACACAGTGATTTTTCCCCCTGTAGCTGCTATAATACACAGTTTGCGCCTAAATTTAGTGCCCCCCCTCTCTTTTTTACCCTACTGAGCCTGGAAACTGCAGGGGAGAGCCTTGGGAGCGTCCTTCCAGCGGAGCTGTGAGAGGAAATGGCGCCAGTGTGCTGAGGGAGAAGGCCCCGCCCCCTTCACGGCGGACTTCTCCCGCTTTTTTCAGGATATTTTTTGCAGGGGATTTTACACATATATAGTCTTACTGACTATATTATGTGTTTATTTGCCAAGCTAAAGGTACTCTTATTGCAGCCCAGGGCGCCCCCCAGCGCCCTGCACCCATCAGTGACCGGAGTGTGTGGTGTGCATGGGGAGCAATGGCGCACAGCTGCAGTGCTGTGCGCTACCTTAATGAAGACAGGAGTCTTCAGCCGCCGATTTCCTGGACGTACTTCTTGCTTCTGGCTCTGCAAGGGGGACGGCGGCGCGGCTCCGGGACCGGACGACCGTGGCTGTGCCTGTGTTCGATCCCTCTGGATCTAATGGTGTCCAGTAGCCTAATAAGCCCAAGCTAGCTGCAAGCAGGTAGTTTCGCTTCTTCTCCCCTCAGTCCCTCGTAGCAGTGAGTCTGTTGCCAGCAGCTCTCACTGAAAATAAAAAACCTAAATTATACTTTCTTTTCTAAGAGCTCAGGAGAGCCCCTAGTGTGCATCCAGCTCGGCCGGGCACAAAATTCTAACGGAGGTCTGGAGGAGGGGCATAGAGGGAGGAGCCAGTGCACACCAGGTAGTCCTAAATCTTTCTTAGTTGTGCCCAGTCTCCTGCGGAGCCGCTATTCCCCATGGTCCTTACGGAGTCCCCAGCATCCACTAGGACGTCAGAGAAATATATATATTTGCTTAATGAGAGGACATGAAAAGATCAAACCAGTACGTCCGTCGACCTCGGTCCCATGTGGACCGTTCAAGACCCGCACACCATGTTACAGTCACCCTCCATCATCCAGAGCCATCCGCAAGCAGACATATACCAGACACCACCAACTTTATACCCCACACAATACTCATTACTTACTGCAGCTGATCGGAATCAACCGCTCAACCATCCGCGGCGTGCGTCTCACCTCAATGCGCATGTGTCAACCAGCATTATGTGCTCAGTGTACTACAGCAACGCGCCAGGACATTCATGCTTTCCACGGCGCTGGGGATTTCCGGATATAGCACGTGACCACCCTCGTCACACCAATGCCGTACAGGCGTTTGCGTTCCACGGCTTGGTAGGCCTCCGGATGTCACGTGACACCTTTCCTTATCCCCACAGCAGACGGATCATAGCAACACCAATACATGGGGCCGTTGCCATGGTGACCCCGCAATGAATACAATAGACTACTGTCTCAGTGCATCATCACGAGGGATTACCTAGGCACTGTCACCCAAAGGCTGTTGTGTAGTAATACAATTAATGCATGAATGTCCCGGCGCGTTGCTGTAGTACACTGAGCACATAATGCTGGTTGACACATGCGCATTGAGGTGAGACGCACGCCGCGGATGGTTGAGCGGTTGATTCCGATCAGCTGCAGTAAGTAATGAGTATTGTGTGGGGTATAAAGTTGGTGGTGTCTGGTATATGTCTGCTTGCGGATGGCTCTGGATGATGGAGGGTGACTGCAACATGGTGTGCGGGTCTTGAACGGTCCACATGGGACCGAGGTCGACGGACGTACTGGTTTGATCTTTTCATGTCCTCTCATTAAGCAAATATATTTTTTTTTTATCAAAAAGCACTTTATAGTGCTGCATTGGTTGTAATTTCTACACAAGATTTTTTGCTGAGCCACCACCATCATTGTGATTCTACCTGAAATGCCCGTTGTTGGGTGAAAATAAAATCATAAGACTTTTTTTCATATATCATTATTGATTGAGTGCCTCTTCTTTCAAATTGTATTTTTACTGGACCTTTAAGGAACAGACTATAGGGAGCACCTGGATTTATTAGTATTTAAAAGTGTGCAAATGTCTATACACGGCTATATATATATATATATATATATATATATATATATATATATATATATATATATATATATATATATATATATATATATATATATATATATTTTATTTATTTTTTTATTTTATTTTTAATGGAATGGTGTAAAAATCTGAAAAAAAAATGCGTGGGTTCCCCCCTCCTAAGCATAACCAGCCTCGGGCTCTTTGAGCCGGTCCTGGTTGCCAAAATACGGGGGGGAAAATGACAGGGGATCCCCCGTATTTTAACAACCAGCACCGGTATCTGCGCCTGGTCCTGGTGCAAAAAATACGGGGGACAAAAAGAGTAGGGGTCCCCCGTATTTTTAACACCAGCACCGGGCTCCACTAGCTGGACAGATAATGCCACAGCCGGGGGTCACTTTTATACAGCGCCCGGCGGCCGTGGCACTAAATACCCAAATAGTCACCCCTGGCCGGGGTACCCCGGAGGAGTGGGGACCCCTTCAATCAAGGGCCCCCCCCCCCCCCAGCCACCCAAGGGCCAGGGGTGAAGCCCGAGGCTGTCCTCTCCATCCAAGGGCTGCGGATGGGGGGCTGATAGCCTTGTTGAAAATGTAAGATACCAGCAAGCCTCCCCCGCAAGCCGGTACTTGGAGAACCACAAGTACCAGCATGCGGGGGGGGAATGGGCCCGCTGGTACCTGTAGTTCAACTGCAAAAAAATACCCAAATAAAAACAGGACACAGACACCGTGAAAGTATAACTTTATTCGATACATGCCGACACACATACTTACCTATGTTGACACGCCGACTCTGGCCACGTCTCCAATGTCGACGTCCGGGGTACCTGAAAATAAAATTGTACTCACCTGATCCAGTGTCAAGTTCTTTTATTATAATCCACGTACTTGGGAAAACAAAAAAACGCATTTACCCGAACCAGACGGATTGAAAGGGGTCCCATGTTTACACATGGGACCCCTTTCCCCGAATGCAGAGACCCCCCCGTGACTCCTGTCACAGAAAGGTCCCTTCAGCCAATCAGGAAGCGCCACTTCGTGGCACTCTCCTGATTGGCTGTATGTGCGTCGGAGCTGTATAGTAGCCTAAGAAGCAGAGCCTATCATTTAAGTAGGTCTGCTTCTCTCCCCTAAGTCCCACGATGCAGGGAGCCTGTTGCCAGCAGTGCTCCCTGAAAATAAAAAAACCTAACAAAAGTCTTTTTCAGAGAAACTCAGAAGAGCTCCCCTGCAGTGCACCCAGTCTCCTCTGGGCACAGGATCTAACTGAGGTCTGGAGGAGGGGCATAGAGGGAGGAGCCAGTGCACACCCATTCTAAAGTCTTTAGAGTACCCATGTCTCCTGCGGAGCCTGTCTATACCCCATGGTCCTTACAGAGTCCCCAGCATCCTCTAGGACGTAAGAGAAAAAGGGGGCATGTGCGGCCGGCGGCGTCACTGTTGGGGGCCGCACAAGCTCTCTCTCATTGTGAATGGATGCCGCGCACATGCGCACGGCATCTTTACACGCTGGGAGAGCAGGAAGCGGGCGGCTGTTTTAGCAGGGCGCCGCAGAAAGGGCAGGGCGGGTTTTGCCCTTAAAAAAAAAAAACGGGCAGGGCGCGGCGCCCTGCTAAAACAGCCTAGCGTGAACACTATGTAGCGATGTGTTATGGAGCGACATATTGCTTACATCGCTCAGTGTGTACCCAGGACTACGCACTCCCATGTGACAGACGTTTGGTTTCATGTGATGCACATCAAACCTAGCGTCCTGTGTTATGTTAATGAAGGATGGAACATGGTCGTTCCGTCCTTCATTAAAGTGGCTCCAGTGTGTAGGGGCAATTCGAGCTGATGTTCCTATGTCAGAACGAATGCCCGTTGCGCCAGTGTGTATCCATCTTACGTCAGATTTAACGTTTGTTCCCATACACTCCCAGATTTTAATTCCAACCAACTGGTTAGATGACAGTTGGTCTAGTGCATAGGTCTTCAACCTGCGGCCATCCAGTTGTGGAACTACACATCCCAGCATGGCCTGCCTCAGTTTTCGCATGCATTAACAGAAAAACTGTGGCAGGGCATGCTGGGATGTGTAGTTCCACAGCAGCTGGAGGTTGAAGTGATCTCTGTCACGGCAGTGTCCTAACTTAGAAGTTGTAAGTTTGTGATTCTGTATTATTGTTACCATACACTAACAATCTACAGCTCCAATTGATCTGTGAAATTCAACTTGATAGACAACCTTTCCATTTGACTCTTGGTTGGAATCCGTGATCCCCATACATTGCAGATTTATTTACACAATCATCTGCAAAACGCCAAATTGTCCCGATTGCTGATATATGGGGGCCTTAATTCCTTTTTATTTTTAAATCTATTTAGACAGTAATCTGTGTGTGCAATTTTGTAACGATTTACATAACAGTTAAGCACTGAAGTAATTGTAGTCAAATTAAACCTGCTTTTAGCATGGTCCTTGTGTTTCATCAATGCTACATGTGTGTGACATTATTGTTTGACTAACAATTGTGTAACTGAATAGTCAGAACTCAGGGGCTCCAAATTAACCCTTAGTGGTGGCTGCGAGAACTGTGTTAACTGAATGCGGACGTTACCATAATCACTGACAGCGCTTTCAGACTGGGAACCGACGGATTGTGACAACTATGATCAGTGGCAGGCAGTTTCAACATTTTTTCTATATAAATGATAAACTGACAAAAATTAAGCACTGCATGACAAAATTATAATATGCCTTCTCCCTTATGCTAACATGCTTAAGTAAGATAACACTGGTCTTTGTAGGTTTTCATGCTGCCGATCAGTGAGCGGTTAATTAAATCAGTTGAGTACACATATGCATACAGTGGCTACTTTATTATGTAGACCAAGCATTCCCAACCACGGTCCTCAAGGCACACCAACAGTGCAGGTTTTAGTGATATCCAGGCTGCAGCACAGATGGTTAAATCAAAATAACTGAGCTACTAATTAAGTCACCTGTGCTGAAGCCTGGATATCACTAAAACCTGCACTGTTAAGGGCCCTACACACTGGCCGACATCACTGCACTATATGAACGATCTCGTTCATTAATGAACGAGATAACGTTCATATTGTGCAGTGTGGAGGCCCCAGCGATGAACGATGCGCGGCCCCGCGCTCGTTCATCGCTGGAGCCCTGTCGGCTGTACATGCAGGCCAATATGGACGAGATTGTCCATATTTGCCTGCACGTCTACGAAGCTGGGTGACGGGGGCAGTAAAGAAACTTTAATCCCCCCCCCCCCCCCCACCGCCGGGTCGCCCGTATCGCCGAGTGTGTAGGGCGCTTTAGTGTGCCTTGAGGACCGTGGTTGGGAATGCCTGATGTAGACCTTTCAAGTACTGAGTTCGACCCTCTTCACCCCTCATAAAAGTCCATGATGACAGAATTGCATTATGCAGTTGCCGATTTGTCATACTTCCATTACACCACATCCTAAAGGTGCCTTATGGTAAGTAAAACGATACCATGTAAGCCATTGGATCACACTGAAATGGCGAGATGCAATTCTTTATCTCGCCGGCAGCCACTAGATGGCGCCCAACTGAGCTATTCAATTGTAGCTCCATTCGGCCGTGATGGCTGCCAGCGTTTGCATTTCAGCTCTCCTAGCAAAAAAAATAACTGAGCTTTTCACTATTTTTAGGGCGAATGGGGATTCGCCCTAAGCAATAGCCGGGCCGGATTTTCGTCTAGGCAAAAAATGTGGCAGGGAAGGAAAACACGTGAATTGGCAAAACCACGTGTTTTCCATCGAAAATGCGGGCCATTTTCACAGATTGAGGCATTTTTAGCCAAAATTGCCTTCAAAACAGTCAAAAACATCTCTAATTGAATACTCAGTGGGGCGAATTCATTAGCTCCGAAATGATCGGAGCTAACTGCATACCCCCCCTAATACTGTGGTGGGGTTAGGAGGCAAACCAATGGAGCTGTGTAAAAAATAAGAATTTACTTACCGATAATTCTATTTCTCATAGTCCGTAGTGGATGCTGGGGACTCCGTCAGGACCATGGGGAATAGCGGGCTCCGCAGGAGACAGGGCACATCTAAAAAAGCTTTTAGGTCACATGGTGCGTACTGGCTCCTCCCCCTATGACCCTCCTCCAAGCCTCAGTTAGGTACTGTGCCCGGACGAGCATACACAATAAGGAAGGATCTTGAATCCCGGGTAAGACTCATACCAGCCACACCGTACAACTTGTGATCTGAACCCAGTTAACAGTATGATAACAAAACGAAGTAGCCTCTGAAAAGATGGCTCACAACAACAGTAATAACCCGATTTTGTAACAATAACTATGTACAAGCATTGCAGACAATCCGCACTTGGGATGGGCGCCCAGCATCCACTACGGACTATGAGAAATAGAATTATCGGTAAGTAAATTCTTATTTTCTCTAACGTCCTAGTGGATGCTGGGGACTCCGTCAGGACCATGGGGATTATACCAAAGCTCCCAAACGGGCGGGAGAGTGCGGATGACTCTGCAGCACCGAATGAGAAAACTCCAGGTCCTCTGTAGCCAGAGTATCAAATTTGTAAAATTTTACAAACGTGTTCTCCCCTGACCACGTAGCTGCTCGGCAAAGTTGTAATGCAGAGACCCCTCGGGCAGCCGCCCAAGATGAGCCCACCTTCCTTGTGGAGTGGGCCTTTACAGATTTAGGCTGTGGCACGCCTGCCACAGAATGTGCAAGTTGGATTGTGCTACAGATCCAACGTGCAATCGTCTGTTTAGACGCAGGAGCACCCATCTTGTTGGGTGCATACAATGTAAACAACGAGTCAGTTTTTCTGACTCCAGCTGTCCTTGAAATATATATTTTTAATGCTCTGACAACGTCCAGTAACTTGGAGTCCTCCAAGTCGCTAGTAGCCGCAGGCACCACAATAGGCTGGTTTAAGTGAAATGCCGAAACCACCTTAGGGAGAAATTGAGGACGTGTCCTCAATTCTGCCCTGTCCGAATGGAATATCAGATATGGGCTCTTGTATGACAAAGCTGCCAACTCTGAAACTCTCCAGGCAGAAGCCAGGGCCAACAGCATGGTTACCTTCCATGTAAGGTATTTTAATTCTACCGATTTTAACGGCTCAAACCAATGAGATTTGAGAAAATTTAGAACCACGTTCAAATCCCACGGTGCCACTGGAGGCACTATTGGGGGTTGTATATGTAGTACACCTTTGACAAAAGTTTGTACTTCAGGCACTGACGCCAATTCCTTCTGGAAGAAAATTGATCAGGCCGAAATTTGAACTTTAATGGACCCCAATTTTAGGCCCATAGACAATCCTGCTTGCAGGAAATGTAAGAATCGACCCAATTGAAATTCTTCCGTTGGAGCCTTCTTGGCCTCACACCACGCAACATATTTTCGCCAAATGCGGTGATAATGTTGTACAGTCACTTCCTTTCTAGCCTTAATCAAGGTAGGAATAACTTCCTCTGGAATGCCCTTTTCTTTTAGAATCCGGCGTTCAACCGCCATGCCGTCAAACGCAGACGCGGTAAGTCTTGGAACATACAAGGTCCCTGCTGAAGCAGATCCCTTCTTAGAGGTAGAGGCCACGGATCCTCCGTGAGCATCTCTTGAAGTTCCGGATACCAAGTTCTCCTTGGCCAGTCCGGAGCCACCAGTATCGTTCTTACTCCTCTTTTCCGTATAATTCTCAGTACCTTTGGTATGAGAGGCAGAGGAGGGAACACATACACTGACTGGTACACCCACGGTGTTACCAGAGCGTCCACAGCTATTGCCTGAGGGTCTCTTGACCTGGCGCAATACCTGTCCAATTTTTTGTTGAGGCGAGACGCCATCATGTCTACCTTTGGTTTTTCCCAACGGTTCACAATCATGAGGAAAACTTCTGGATGAAGTCCCCACTCTCCCGGGTGAAGGTCGTGTCTGCTGAGGAAATCTGCTTCCCAGTTGTCCACTCCCGGGATGAACACTGCTGACAGTGCTATGACATGATTCTCCGCCCAGCGCAGAATCCTTGCAGCTTCTGCCATTGCACTCCTGCTTCTCGTGCCGCCTTGTCGGTTTACGTGGGCGACTGCCGTGATGTTGTCGGACTGGATCAACACCGGCTGACCCTGAAGCAGCGGTTTTGCCAGACTTAGAGCATTGTAGATCGCTCTTAGCTCCAGTATATTTATGTGAAGAGACGTCTCCAGGTTTGACCACACGCCCTGGAAGTTTCTTCCCTTTGTGACTGCTCCCCAACCTCGTAGGCTGGCATCCGTAGTCACCAGGACCCAGTCCTGTATGCCGAATCTGCGGCCCACTAACAGATGGGCAGTCTGCAGCCACCACAGGAGAGACAACCTTGTTCTCGGTGACAGTGTTATCCGCTGATGCATGTGCAGATGCGATCCGGACCATTTGTCCAGCAGATCCCACTGAAATGTCCGTGCATGGAATCTGCCGAATGGAATCGCTTCGTACGAAGCCACCATCTTTCCCAGGACTCTTGTGCATTGATGTACTGACACCGTTCCTGGTTTTAGGAGGTTCCTGACAAGTTCGGATAACTCCCTTGCTTTCTCTTCCGGGAGAAATACCTTTTTCTGAACCGTGTCCAGAATCATACCCAGGAACAGCAGATGCGTTGTCGGGGTCAATTGAGATTTTGGAAGATTTAGAATCCACCCGTGTTGCTGAAGCACTACTTGTGTTAGCGTCCCACCGACTTCCAGCTGTTCTCTGGACTTTGCCCTTATCAGGAGATCGTCCAAGTAAGGGATAATTAATACGCCTTTTCTTCGTAGAAGAACCATCATTTCGGTCATTACCTTGGTAAAGACCCGAGGGGCCGTGGACAAACCAAACGGCAGCGTTTGAAACTGATAATGACAGTCTTGTATCACGAACCTGAGATACCCTTGGTGTGAGGGGTAAATCGGGACATGTAGATAAGCATCTTTTATGTCCAAGGACACCATGAAGTCTCCTTCTTCCAGATTCGCTATCACTGCCCTGAGTGACTCCATCTTGAACTTGAATTTCTGTATGTACAGGTTCAAGGATTTCAGATTTAGAATAGGCCTTACCGAACCGTCCGGTTTCGGTACCACAAATAGAGTGGAATAATACCCCTTTCCCTGTTGTAGGAGGGGTACCTTGACTATCACCTGCTGAGAATACAGCTTGTGAATGGCTTCCAAAACCGACGTCCTTTCTGAGGGAGACGTTGGTAAAGCAGACTTTAGGAACCGGCGAGGGGGAAACCTTTCGAACTCCAGCATGTAACCCTGAGATATTATCTGCAGGACCCACGGGTCCACTTGTGAGTGAGCCCATTGATTGCTGAAAATCTTGAGTCGACCCCCCACCGTTCCTGGGTCCGCTTGTAAAGCCCCAGCGTCATGCTGATGGCTTTGTAGAAGCCGGGGCGGGCTTCTGTTCCTGGGCAGGGGCTGCGTGCTGCCCTTTCTTACCCTTTCCTCTGCCTCTCGGCAGATAAGACTGTCCTTTTGGTCGCTTTTTATAGGAGCGAAAGGACTGCGGCTGAAAAGACGGTGTCTTTTTCTGTTGTGAAGGGGTCTGAGGTAAAAAGGTGGATTTGCCGGCAGTTGCCGTGGTCACCAGGTCCGAAAGACCGACCCCAAACAATTCCTCTCCTTTATATGGCAATACTTCCATATGCCTCTTGGAATCCGCATCACCTGACCACTGTCGCGTCCATAAACTTCTTCTGGCAGATATGGACATCGCGCTTACTCTTGATGCTAGAGTACAAACATCCCTCTGAGCATCTCGCATATAAAGAAAAGCATCCTTTAATTGCTCTAGAGTCAATAAAATACTGTCCCTATCCAGGGTCTCAATATTTTCAGTCAGAGAATCCAACCACACTACCCCAGCACTGCACATCCAGGCTGAGGCTATTGCCGGTCGCAGTATAACACCAGTATGTGTGTATATACTCTTCAGTGTAGTTTCCAGCCTCCTATCTGCTGGATCCTTGAGGGCGGCCGTATCAGGAGACGGCAACGCCACTTGCTTTGATAAACGTGTGAGCGCCTTATCCACCTTAGGGGGTGTTTCCCAGCGCGCCCTAACCTCTGGTGGGAAAGGGTATAATGCCAACAACTTCTTTGAAATTAGCAATTTTCTATCGGGGGTAACCCACGCTTCATCACACACATCATTCAATTCCTCTGATTCTGGGAAAAATACAGGTAGTTTTTTCACCCCCCACATAATACCCCTTTTTGAGGTACCAGCAGTATCAGAGATCTGTAACGCCTCCTTCATTGCCGTGATCATATAACGTGTGGCCCTATTGGAAAATACGTTTGTTTCTTCACCGTCGACACTAGATTCATCTGTGTCGGTACCCGTGTCGACTGACTGAGGTAAAGGACGTTTTACAGCCCCTGACGGTGTCTGAGACGCCTGAACCGGTACTAACTGGTTTGCCGGGCGTCTTATTTCGTCAACTGACTTTTGCAGTGTGCTGACATTATCACGTAATTCCATAACTAAAGCCATCCATTCCGGTGTCGACTCCCTAGGGGGTGACATTACCATCATCGGCAATTGCTCTGCCTCCACACCAACATCGTCCTCATACATGTCGACACACACGTACCGACACACAGCAGCCACACAGGGAATGCTCTAATCGAAGACAGGACCCCTTAGCCCTTTGGGGAGACAGAGGGAGAGTTTGCCAGCACACACCAAAAGCGCTATAAATGTATAAAAACAACCCTAGAAGGTGTTGTTTACTATATATGCGCTCTTAATATATAAATATCGCCAATTTATGCCCCCCTTCTCTTTGTTACCCTGTTTCTGTAGTGCAGTGCAGGGGAGAGTCCTGGGAGCCTTCCTCACCAGCGGAGCTGAGCAGGAAAATGGCGCTGAGTGCTGAGGAGAATAAGCTCCGCCCCTTTTTCGGCGGGATTTTTCTCCCGGTTTTTAAGAAACTGGCCTGGGTCAAAATACATACATATAGCCTTAATGGGTATATGTGATGTATTTCTTTTGCCACTAAAGGTAATTATATTGCTGCCCAGGGCGCCCCCAGCAGCGCCCTGCACCCTCCGTGACTGAGTCAGTGAGCCGTGTGACAACAATGGCGCACAGCTGCAGTGCTGTGCGCTACCTTCATGAAGACTGTGGAGTCTTCTGCCGCCTGTTTTCCGGACCTCCGTTCTGCCGTCTCTTCAGCATCTGTAAGGGGGATCGGCGGCGCGGCTCCGGGACGAACCCCAGGCTGACCTGTGTTCCGACTCCCTCTGGAGCTAAGTGTCCAGTAGCCTAAGACTCCAATCCATCCTGCACGCAGGTGAGTTGGAAATCTCTCCCCTAAGTCCCTCGATGCAGTGATCCTGTTGCCAGCAGGAATCACTGAGATTGAAACCTAAAAAAAAAAAAAAAACTTTTCTAAACAGCTCTTTAAGAGAGCCACCTAGATTGCACCCTCTCGGACGGGCACAAAAACCTAACTGAGGCTTGGAGGAGGGTCATAGGGGGAGGAGCCAGTACGCACCATGTGACCTAAAAGCTTTTTTAGATGTGCCCTGTCTCCTGCGGAGCCCGCTATTCCCCATGGTCCTGACGGAGTCCCCAGCATCCACTAGGACGTTAGAGAAATAAGATTTTACTCACCGGTAAATCTATTTCTCGTAGTCCGTAGTGGATGCTGGGGACTCCGTAAGGACCATGGGGATTATACCACAGCTCCCAAACGGGCGGGAGAGTGCGGATGACTCTGCAGCACCGAATGGGCAAACACAAGGTCCTCCTCAGCCAGGGTATCAAACTTGTAGAACTTAGCAAATGTGTTTGAACCCGACCAAGTAGCTGCTCGGCAAAGCTGTAATGCCGAGACCCCCTCGGGCAGCCGCCCAAGAAGAGCCCACTTTCCTTGTGGAATGGGCTTTTACTGATTTTGGATGCGGCAATCCAGCCGCAGAATGAGCCTGCTGAATCGTGTTACAGATCCAGCGAGCAATGGTTTGCTTTGAAGCAGGAGCACCCAGCTTATTGGATGCATACAGGATAAACAGCGAGTCAGTTTTCCTGACTCCAGCCGTCCTGGCTACATAGATCTTCAAAGCCCTGACTACATCAAGCAACTTGGAATCCTCCAAGTCACGAGTAGCCGCAGGCACCACAATAGGTTGGTTCAAATGAAAAGATGACACCACCTTCGGCAGAAATTGCGGACGAGTCCGTAATTATGCCCTGTCCATATGGAAAACCAGATAGGAGCTTTTACATGACAAAACCGCCAATTCTGACACACGCCTAGCCGAAGCTAAGGCCAATAGCATGACCACCTTCCACGTGAGATACTTTAGCTCCACGGTCTTAAGTGGCTCAAACCAGTGGGATTTCAGGAAACCCAACACCACGTTGAGATCCCAAGGTGCCACAAAAGGGGGCTGAATATGCAGCACTCCCTTAACAAACGTCTGAACTTCAGGAAAAGAAGCCAGTTCCTTTTGAAAGAAAATGGATAGGGCCGAAATCTGGACCTTTATGGACCCCAACTTCAAGCCCATAGTCACTCCAGACTGTAGGAAGTGCAGGAACCGGCCCAGCTGGAATTCCTCTGTAGGGGCCTTCCTGGCCTCACACCAGGCAACATATTTTCGCCATATACGGTGATAGTGTTTTGCTGTCACGTCCTTCCTAGCCTTTATCAGCGTAGGAATAACTTCATCCGGAATGCCTTTTTCCGCTAGGATCCTGCGTTCAACCGCCATGCCGTCAAACGCAGACGCGGTAAGTCTTGGAACAGACAGGGCCCCTGTTGCAACAGGTCCTGTCTGAGAGGCAGAGGCCATGGGTCCTCTGTGAGCATTTCTTGCAGTTCCGGGTACCAAGTCCTTCTTGGCCAATCCGGAACAATGAGTATTGTTCTCACTCCTCTTTTTCTTACGATTCTCAGCACCTTGGGTATGAGAGGAAGAGGAGGAAACACATAGACCGACTGGAATACCCACGGTGTTACTAGTGCGACCACAGCTATCGCCTGAGGGTCTCTTGACCTGGCGCAATACCTTTGTAGCTTTTTGTTGAGACGGAATGCCATCATGTCCACCTGTGGCAGTTCCCATCGATTTGTAATCTGAGTGAAGACTTCGTGATGAAGTCCCCACTCTCCCGGGTGGAGGTCGTGCCTGCTGAGGAAGTCTGCTTCCCAGTTGTCCACTCCCTGAAAGAACACTGCTGACAGTGCTTGCACGTGATTCTCCGCCCAACGAAGAATCCTGGTGGCTTCCGCCATCGCCACTCTGCTTCTTGTGCCGCCCTGGCGGTTTACATGAGCCACTGCGGTGATGTTGTCTGACTGAATCAGCACCGGTTGGTTGCGAAGCAGAGGCTCCGCTTGACTCAGGGCGTTGTATATGGCCCTTAGTTCCAGGATATTTATGTGCAGACAAGCCTCCTGACTTGACCACAACCCTTGGAAGTTTCTTCCCTGAGTGACTGCCCCCCATCCTTGGAGGCTCGCATCCGTGGTCACCAGGACCCAGTCCTGTATGCCGAACCTGCGGCCCTCGAGAAGGTGAGCACTCTGCAGCCACCACAGAAGAGACACCCTGGCCCTCAGGGACAGGGTGATCAGCCGATGCATCTGAAGATGCGATCCGGACCACTTGTCCAACAGATCCCACTGAAAGATCCTCGCATGGAACCTGCCGAAGGGAATGGCTTCGTACGATGCCACCATCTTTCCCAGGACTCGCATGCAGTGATGCACCGACACCTGTTTCGGTTTTCAAGAGGTCTCTGACTAGAATCACGAGCTCCTGAGCCTTCTCCGCCGGGAGAAACACCTTCTTCTGGTCTGTGTCCAGAATCATGCCCAGAAAGGGCAGACGCGTCTTAGGAATCAGCTGCGACTTTGGGATATTCAGAATCCAGCCATGCTGCTGCAACACTTCCTGAGAGTGTGCTACGCTGATCAGCAACTGCTCTCTGGACCTCGCCTTTATGAGGAGATCGTCCAAGTATGGGATAACTGACTCCTTGCTTTCTCAGGATCACCATCATTTCCGCCATTACCTTGGTAAATATCCTCGGTGCCGTGGAGAGCCCAAACGGCAACGTCTGGAATTGGTAATGACAGTCCTGTACCACAAATCTGAGGTACTCCTGATGAGGTGGATAAATGGGGACATGCAAGTAAGCATCCTTGATGTCCAGAGACACCATAAAATCCCCCTCTTCCAGGCTTGCAATGACCGCTCTGAGCGATTCCATTTTGAACTTGAATCTTTTCAGATAAATGTTCAGGGACTTTAAATTCAATATGGGTCTGACCGAACCGTCCGGTTTCGGTACCACAAACATTGTGGAATAGTATCCCCTTCCCTGTTGAAGGAGGGGAACCTTTACCACCACCTGCTGGAGATATAACTTGTGAATTGCCACTAACACTACTTCCCTTTCCATGGGGGAAGCTGGCAGGGCCGATTTGAGGTAACGGTGAGGGGGCATCACTTCGAATTCCAGCTTGTATCCCTGAGACACAATCTGAATAGCCCAGGGATCCACCTGTGAGCAAACCCACTGGTGGCTGAAATTTCGGAGACGCGCCCCCACCGCTCCTGGCTCCTGTGGAGCCCCAGCGTCATGCGGTGGATTTAGTGGAAGCCGGGGAGGACTTCTGTTCCTGGGAACTAGCTGTGTTGTGCACCTCTGACCTTCTTGCTTTTCTGCGATCGAAAGGACTGCATTTGGTAATACGGTGCTTTCTTAGGCTGTGAGGGAATATATGGCAAAAAATTTGACTTCCCAGCCGTAGCTGTGGAAACTAGGTCCGAGAGACCGTCCCCAAACAATTCCTCACCCTTGTAAGGTAAAACCTCCATGTGCTTTTTGGAGTCGGCATCACCTGTCCATTGCCGAGTACACAGGACCCTTCTGGCAGAAATTGACATTGCATTTATTCTAGAGCCCAGTAGGCAAATGTCCCTCTGGGCATCCCTCATATATAGAACAGCGTCTTTTATAAGCCCCAGGGTCAGTAAAATGGTATCCTTGTCTAAGGTATCCAGTTCCTCAGCACTACACATCCAGGCCGACGCAATCGCCGGCCTCAGTAGAGTACCTGAATGTGTATAAACAGACTTCAGGATACTTTCCTGCTTCCTATCGGCAGGATCCTTTAGGGAGGCCGTATCCTGTGACGGCAGGGCCACCTTCTTAGATAAGCGTGTCAGAGCTTTATCTACCCTAGGGGAGGATTCCCAGCGCATCCTGTCCGTTGGCGGGAAAGGGTACACCATAAGTAACCTTTTGGAAATCAGCACTTTCCTATCGGGGGAATCCCACGCTTTTTCACATAATTCATTTAACTCATGTGAAGGGGGAAAAGTCACCTCTTGCTTTTTCTCCCCATACATATAAACCCTCTTGTCAGGGACAGGGTTTACCTCTGATATGTGCAATACATCCTTCATTGCTATAATCATGTAGCGGATGGCTTTAGCCATTTTAGGCTGCAATTTTGCATCATCGTCATCGACACTGGAGTCAGAATCCGTGTCGATATCTGTGTCAACAATTTTGGATAGTGGGCGCTTCTGAGACCCTGACGGCCTCTGCGCTGTAGGATCAGGCATGGGCTGAGACCCCGACTGTCCCAAGGCATCAGCTTTATCCAACCTTTTATGCAAGGAGTTTACATTATCATTTAACACCTTCCACATATCCATCCAATCAGGTGTCGGCGCCGTCGGCGGAGACACGTCATTCATCTGCACCTGCTCTGCCTCCACATAGCCCTCCTCGTCAAACATGTCGACACACGCGTACCGACACACCACACACACAGGGGATGCTCTATATGAGGACAGGACCCCACACATGGCCTTTTGGAGAGACAGAGAGAGAGTATGCCAGCACACACCCCAGCGCTATATGACCCAGGAATCACACAGTAACTTAGTGTTTACCCAGTAGCTGCTGTATATATGATTAATGCGCTAAATTTATGTGCCCCCCCTCTCTTTTTACCCTCTTTCTACCGTGAGTCTGCAGGGGAGAGCCTGGGGAGCTTCCTCTCAGCGGAGCTGTTGAGAGAAAATGGCGCTGGTGAGTGCTGAGGAAGAAGGCCCCGTCCCCTCAGCGGCGGGCTTCTGTCACGCGATTTTGTGTAAAATTAATGGCGGGGGCTCATGCATAATACAGTGCCCAGCTGTATATAGGCCGCTTTTTTGCCAGGAGGTAATCAATTGCTGCCCAGGGCGCCCCCCCCCCCCCCCCGCACCCTACAGTGACCGGAGTGTGTGGGTTAGTGTGGGCGCAATGGCGCACAGCTGCAGTGCTGTGCGCTACCTCATATGAAGACAGGAGTCTTCTGCCGCCGATTTTGACGTCTTTCCCACGTAGCAGAGAGTCTGTTGCCAGCAGAAGCTCTCTGAAAATAAAAAAACCTAACTAAAATACTCTTTTATTAGCAAGCTCAGGAGAGCTCACTAAAATGCACCCAGCTCTGTCCGGGCATAGATTCTAACTGAGGTGTGGAGGGGCATAGAGGGAGGAGCCAGTGCACACAAGTAGTACTAAATCTTTCTTAGAGTGCCCAGTCTCCTGCAGAGCCCGTCTATTCCCCATGGTCCTTACGGAGTCCCCAGCATCCACTAGGACGTTAGAGAAAAAGGATTATTTTTCAGCCTCCATGGTTCCAGGAGATGGAGGGGCTTATTATCTTTAGTTCAAAAGAATGCTTCAAGTAAATGGACTAAAGACTACCTCAAAAACAAAACATAATTCATTTTAATAGCATGCATATACATATGAAGATTCAGTTGTAAAAGCTAAGAGGGAAATGTTAACGCACTGTTAAGCACTGCCAAGATATCTCATTGCAAAAACATTTTAAATTAACACTCGCACGCTGTTTCAATGCTCACCGATGTGCTACCGGACAACATCATGATATCTGACTATGGGGGTGATTCAGAGCTGATCGAAGATGTGCTAAATATAGCACATCTACGATCAGATTCTCTGACATGCGGGGGGACACCCAGCACAGGGCTAGTCCGCCCCGCATGTCAGGCCCCTCCCCCCACAAGGGTGCAAAAGCATCGCATAGTGGCAATGCTTTTGCACCTGCTGAGTAGCTTCCTGCCAGCGCAGCTCCTGCGCAGCCTAGATGCGCTGGCAGGCATCTGCCCGCCGCGTCCCAGTTTGCAGTGGCTGCCTGTGATGTCACGAAGCCACCGCGCCCCACCAACGGCGTTCTAACGCCATTTGCATGCCCCCTCCCACCCCGCAACCGCCTCTGCCTGTCAATCAGGCAGAGGCGATCGCAGCCCTGAGATGATAACAGCATCTCACTAGGGTCCCAGGGTGCTCGTGCGCACTCCGCAAAGGGGTGTCGGCAAACTGAAGATCACCCCCGCAAAGGGTTTCAGACTACGATTGCTGCAGCGATCTAGTCTGAATTAGGCCCTATGAACATTAGCATTGCAAACGGTAGACTTGGCAATCACAGAGACATGAATCAGACCTCTAAGGTGCGATTCAAATACGTAATGTGTCTGAAATGGCAAAATCAATTAGGACTATAGTGGTGAGACTCATGCCTGAACATCTCTATTTTTTTCATTTTAGCTCACACTACCCTGCAAGCAAAAATTAGATAGAAGTCCTACTCCAAGAATAAAGCTCATTGCAAGACTAATAATTTAATTGGTCTTGCACTTAATCCCCTTGTAACGATGACAAAAGCAACTAGTCTTTAATTGAACCTCCCCCTTAGAAAAAAAAATAAGAATTTACTCACCGGTAATTCTATTTCTCGTAGTCCGTAGTGGATGCTGGGGACTCCGTAAGGACCATGGGGAATAGACGGGCTCCGCAGGAGACTGGGCACACTAAAAGAAAGATTTGGTACTACCTGGTGTGCACTGGCTCCTCCCTCTATGCCCCTCCTCCAGACCTCAGTTAGGATACTGTGCCCGGAAGAGCTGACACAATAAGGAAGGATTTTGAATCCCGGGTAAGACTCATACCAGCCACACCAATCACACCGTATAACTCGTGATACAATACCCAGTTAACAGTATGAAATACAACTGAGCCTCTCAACAGATGGCTCAACAATAACCCTTTAGTTAGGCAATAACTATATACAAGTATTGCAGACAATCCGCACTTGGGATGGGCGCCCAGCATCCACTACGGACTACGAGAAATAGAATTACCGGTGAGTAAAATCTTATTTTCTCTGACGTCCTAGTGGATGCTGGGGACTCCGTAAGGACCATGGGGATTATACCAAAGCTCCCAAACGGGCGGGAGAGTGCGGATGACTCTGCAGCACCGAATGAGCAAACTCTAGGTCCTCCTCAGCCAGGGTAACAAACTTGTAGACTCTTGCAAAAGTGTTTGAACCCGACCAAGTAACAGCTCGGCAAATTTGTAAAGCCGAGACCGCTCGGGCAGCCGCCCAAGAAGAGCCCCTTTCCTCGTGGAATGGGCTTATACAGATTTAGGGTGCGGCAGTCCAGCCGCAGAATGTGCAAGTTGAATCGTGCTACAGATCCAGCGAGCAATAGTCTGCTTAGAAGCAGGAGCACCCAGCTTGTTGGGTGCATACAGGATAAATAGCGAGTCAGTTTTCCTGACTCCAGCCGTCCTGGAAACATATACTTTTCGGGGCCCTGACTACGTCCAGAAACTTGGAATCCTCCAAGTCCCAAGTAGCCACAGGCACCACAATAGGTTGGTTCACATGAAAAACTGATACCACCTTAGGAAGGAATTGGGAACGAGTCCTCAATTCCGCCTTATCCATATAAAATACAGATAAGGGCTATTGCATGACAAAGCCGCCAATTCTGATACACGCCTGGCCGACGCCCACAGCATGACCACTTTCCACGTGAGGTATTGTAGCTCCACGGATTTAAGTGGCTCAACTCAATGCGACTTCAGGAAATCCAACACTACGTTGAGATCCCACGGTGCCACTGGAGGCACAAACGGGGGCTGACTATGCAGCACTCCCTTAACAAAAGTCTGAACTTCAGGCAGTGAAGCCAGTTCTATTTTGGAAGAAAATCGATAGAGCCGAAATCTGGACCTTAATGGAACCCAATTTTAGGCCCATAGTCACCTCTGACTTGTAGGAAGTGCAGAAATCGACCTAGCTGAAATTCCTCCTTTGGGGCCTTACTGGCCTCACAGCACGCAACATATTTCTGCCATATGCGGTGATAATGGTTTGCGTTCACTTCTTTCCTAGCTTTAAATAGCGTAGGGATTCAGGATCCGGCGTTCAACCGCCATGCCGTCAAACGCAGCCGCGGTACGTCTTGGAACAGACAGGCCCCCTGCTGCAGCAGGTCCTGTCTGAGCGGCAGAGGCCATGGGTCCTCTGAGATCATTTCTTGGAGTTCTGGGTACCAAGCCCTTCTTGGCCAACCCGGAACAATGAGTATAGTTCGTACTCCTCTCCTTCTTATTATTCTCATTACCCTGGGTATGAGAGGCAGAGAAGGGAACACATACACCGACTGGTACACCCACGGTGTTACCAGAGCGTCCACAGCTATCGCCTGAGGGTCCCTTGACCTGGCGCAATATCTTTGTAGCTTTTTGTTGAGGCGGGACGCCATCATGTCCACCTGTGGCCTTTCCCAACGGTGTACAATCATTTGGAAGACTTCTGGATGAAGTCCCCACTCTCCCGGGTGGAGGTCGTGTCTGCTGAGAAAGTCTGCTTCTCAGTTGTCCACTCCGGGAATGAACACTGCTGACAGTGCTAACACATGATTTTCCGCCCATCGGAGAATCCTTGTGGCTTCTGCCATCGCCATCCTGCTTCTTGTGCCGCCCTGTCGGTTTACATGAGCGACCGCCGTGATGTTGTCTGACTGGATCAGCACCGGCCGGCGTTGAAGCAGGGGTCTAGCCTGACTTAGGGCATTGTAAATGGCCCATAGTTCCAGAACATTTATGTGTAGGGAAGTCTCCTGACTTTTCCATAGGCCTTGGAAGTTTCTTCCCTGTGTGACTGCCCCCCAGCCTTGAAGGCTGGCATCCGTGGTCACCAGGACCCAGTCCTGTATGCCGAATCTGCGGCCCCCTAGAAGATGAGCCCTCTGCAGTCACCACCACAGCGACACCCTGGCCCTTGGAGACAGGGTTATCCGCCGATGCATCTGAAGATGCGACCCGGATCACTTGTCCAACAGATCCCACTGGAAGATCCTTGCATGGGACCTGGCGAATGGAATTTCTTCGTAAGAAGCTACCATCTTTCCCAAGGCTCGCGTGCATTGATGCACCGACACCTGTATTTGTATTAGGAGGTCTCTGTCTAGAGACGCCAACTCCTTGGACTTCTCCTCCGGGAGAAATCCTTTTTATCCTGTTCTGTGTCCAGAACCATACCCAGGAACAGTAGACGCGTCGTAGGAACCAGCTGCGACTTTGGAATATTCAGAATCCAGCCGTGCTGTTGTAGCACTTCCCGAGATAGTGCTACTCCGACGAACAACTGCTCCCTGGACCTCGCCTTTATAAGGAGATCGTCCAAGTACGGGATAAGTACTTCGGCCATTACCTTGGTAAATACCCTCGGTGCCGGGGACAGACCAACGGCAACGTCTGGAATTGGTAATGATAATCCTGTACCACAATTTTGAGGTACACCTGGTGAAGAGGGTAAATAGGGACATGCAGGTAAGCATCCTTGATGTCCAGTGATACCATGAAATTCTCCAGGCTTGCAATTATCGCCCTGAGCGATTCCATTTTGAACTTGAACCTTCGTATATAAGTGTTCAAGGATTTCAATTTTAGAATGGGTCTCACCGAACCGTCTGGTTTCGGTACCACAAACATTTTGGAATAGTAACCCCGGCCTTGTTGAAGGAGGGTTACCTTGATTTCACCTGCTTGAAGTACAGCTTGTGAATTGCCGCCAGTACTACCTCCCTTTCTCCGAGGGCAGCAGGCAAGGCTGATGTGAGGTAACGGCGAGGGGGAGTCGCCTCGAACTCCAGCTTGTATCCCTGTGATACTACTTGCAGAACCTAGGGATCCACCTGTGGGCAAGCCCACTGGTCCCTGAAGTTCCCGAGACGCGCCCCCACCGCACCTGTCTCCACCTGTGGAGCCCCAGCGTCATGCGGTGGACTCAGAGGAAGCGGGGGAAGATTTTTGATCTTGGGAATTGGCTGTCTGGTGCAGCTTTTTCCTTCTTCCCTTGTCTCTGTGCAGAAAGGAAGCGCCTTTGACCCGCTTGCTTTTCTGAAGCCGAAAGGACTGTACCTGAAAATACGGTGCTTTCTTAGGCTGTGAGGAAACCTGAGGTAAAAAAAAATTTCTTCCCAGCTGTTGCTGTGGATACGAGGTCCCAGAGACCATCCCCAAACAATTCCTCACCCTTATAAGGCAGAATCTCCATGTGCCTTTTAAGGCAGCATCACCTGTCCATTGCCGGGTCTCTAATACCCTAGTGGCAGAATGGACATTGCATTAATTCTGGATGTCAGCCGGCAAATATCCCTCTGTGCATCCTTCATATAAGACGACGTCTTTTATATGCTCTATGTTAGCAAAATATTATCCCTGTCTAGGGTATTAATATTATCTGACAGGGTATCAGACCACGCTGCAGCAGCACTATTTATGCTGAGGCAATTTTAGGTCTCAGTATAGTACCTGAGTGTGTATATACAGACTTCAGGATAGCCTCCTGCTTTTTATCAGCAGGCTCCTTCAAGGTGGCCATATCCTAAGACGGCAGTGCCACCTTTTTTGACAAACGTGTGAGCGCCTTATCCACCCTAGGGGATATCTCCCAACGTGACCTATCCTCTGGCGGGAAAGGGTACGCCATCAGTAACTTATTAGAAATCACCAGTTTCTTATCGGGGGAACCCACGCTTCTTTACACACTTCATTCACTCATCTGATGGGGGAACAAAAGACAGGCTGCTTTTTCTCCCCAAAAATAAAACCCCTTTTATGTGGTACTTGGGTTCATGTCAGAAATGCGTAACACATTTATCATTGCCGAGATCATGCAACGGATGTTTCTAGTGGATTGTGTATATATATCTCAACCTCGTCGACACTGGAGTCAGACTCCGTGTCGACATCTGTGTCTGCCATCTGAGGTAACGGGCGTTTTTTGAGCCCCTGATGGCCTTTGAGACGCCTGGGCAGGCGCGGGCTGAGAAACCGGCTGTCCCACAGCTGTTACGTCATCCAGCCTTTTATGTAAGGAGTTGACATTGTCGGTTAATACCTTCCACCTATCCATCCACTCTGATGTCGGCCCCACAGGGGACGACATCCCATTTATCGGCCTCTGCTCCGCCTCCACGTAACCTTCCTCATCCATGTCGACACAGCCGTACCGACACACCGCACACACACAGGGAATGCTCTGACTGAGGACAGGACCCCACAAAGTCCTTTGGGGAGACAGAGAGAGAGTATGCCAACACACACCAGAGCGCTATATAATGCAGGCATTAACACTATAACTGAGTGATTTTTCCCCAATAGCTGCTTGTATACATATATTGCGCCTAAATTTAGTGCCCACCCTCTCTTTTTAACCCTTTGAGCCTGAAAACTACAGGGGAGAGTCTGGGGAGCTATCTTCCAGCTGCACTGTGAAGATAAAATGGCGCCAGTGTGCTGAGGGAGATAGCCCCGCCCCTTTTTCGGCTGACTTTTCCCGCTTTTTCTGGAATACTGGCAGGGGTATTTTTACATCTATATAGCCTCTAGGACTATATATGATGTAGATTTGCCAACCAAGGTGTCTTATATTGCCCTCAGGGCACCCCCCCCCCAGCGCCCTGCACCCATCAGTGACCGGAGTGTGAGGTGTACATGAGGAGCAATGGCGCACAGCTGCAGTGCTGTGCGCTACCTTGGTGAAGACCGAAGTCTTCTGCCGCAGATTTTCCGGACCTCTTCACTCTTCTGGCTCTGTAAGGGGAACGGCGGCGCGGCTCCGGGAACGAACACCAAGGTCGGGTCCTGCGGTCGATCCCTCTGGAGCTAATGGTGTCCAGTAGCCTAAGAAGCCCAAACTACCACCTGTTAGGTAGGTTCGCTTCTTCTCCCCTTAGTCCCTCGCTGCAGTGAGTCTGTTGCCAGCAGATCTCACTGAAAATAAAAAACCTAAATATACTTTCTTTCTAGGAGCTCAGGAGAGCCCCTAGTGTGCATCCAGCTCAGCCGGGCACAAGATTCTAACTGAGGTCTGGAGGAGGGTCATAGTGGGAGGAGCCAGTGCACACCAGGTAGTCCTAAAGCTTTCTTTAGTTGTGCCCAGTCTCCTGCGGAGCCCGTCTATTCCCCATGGACCTTACGGAGTCCCCAGCATCCACTTAGGACGTTAGAGAAATAAAAACAAAATTGACTGCTAAGCAAATTACCACCTCGTAGAATCAAGATTTGGAAAGTAACAAGGCAAGCTATTTTCCACAGGTTTTCAGACAAAATCTTTCGCTTTCATAAGTGGATGACTGAAATCTACTTCATCTTATTTATGTATTGCCATAAAGACAGCTCCATTTATGTGCAGGAACAAGTTGAGATATGCGTAGGAACTACAGCTGGTGCAACTATAGTTAACCAATGACATTTCTTCTCTACACTGTAACGCTATGCCTCTGTTCCAGGCAGTCTTTTACACCAGTGAAAACGCCAGGAGCACTTCAGTAACTACTTTGGAGATAAGAAACACTGAGGGTTAAATCAGTAGCAGCTCTTGCCACGGGAAGTAGGCTTTTTGCCTGGGGCCCGCAAGAGCCGCTACTCCTGGTCACGGCGACCCCCCCCCCCCCCCCCCCCAGCGCTGGGCTGTGTGGGGCGCCCACTGCAGCCGGCTCCAGTGACAAACACTAGAGGTCTTAATTGACCCCTAGTGTCAGTGCGGCGCTACTTTGGGAGAGACGTCATGACGTCTCTCCCATAGTAGAGAGGAGCCGGCGGACTGAGACGGAGGGCAGCACTGCAGGATCGGTAAGTATTGTGTGTGTGGTTTTTTTTGTGTGTGTGGCGCTACTGGGGCACAACTACTGGGAGCACTGGCACAGCTACAAGGGGCACAACTACTGGGGGCACTGGCACAGCTACAGGGGCACAACTGCTGGAGTCACAACTACAAGGGGCACAAGTACAAGGAGATAACTGTGGCTATGCCCTTTCCCTATGAAGAAGCAACACCCTCTGTTTTACCTGGGGGGGGGGGGGGGGCGCGCACCACAGGAAATTTTCGCCCTGGGCACCACAAGGTCTAGAACCGGCCCTGGGTTAAATGTATCATCCATCGTTATGGGGGAGAAGCGGTATAAATGCAGGTGGAGCCCTTGTCCACATCGGCATTGCTATCTATAAGATGACACACCGATAAGTGTTTGCAATGTATGAACGGTCAGCAACGCTTTAGACAGCTGCAGATGGCGATGCCCTATCGCCACAGCTCGGACAGATCTGTCCCTGGCTGTGGTGGGTCCCGTATCCAGGCTGCGCAGGGAATCTGGCATGAGTATTAAGATTGCACACACGTGCGAGCACCGAGCTGATGCGCTGTGTGCTCAAACGGTCATCGCCGGAGGAGGGAGTTTTGCAGACAAGATGTTAATACATATTGTCAATGTCACTACCTGCTTCGCCTTAGTAATGAGGCAAAGCAGGACGTGTTACAGCAGCATGATCCGTGCCGCTAGAATATATTTACCCAAGTGCCCTATTTTCACACAACTCCTGCCACTGAGCAACATATTTATCTCCTACCCTAGCTCAAAGGATGAAGAGACATGCACTGACCACCTCATACACCCGGACATACAGAAAAACTCCATACCACTCACAGGTGCACAGCAATCTCATATTATTCACACCCTAGGAGCAATGCACACATCTTACACATCACCCCCCAACCAACAGCAGCAACCTGCTACTTCCACCCCAGGGCACACAGCAGTATCCTGCCACTCACACCCCCTACCACGGCACTATCAACCGCATGCGACACGGTGGTACATTGCCACACACACACACCCTCCCGGGGCTCCAGGAAGTACACTGACACTCGCACACTCCTCCTGGGCACACAGCGGTATCGTGGTACTCACAAACGACTCCCAGACATACGGAGGTAGCCTGCTACACTAACACCGGTACCCTGTCACTTACACCCCATTCCCGGGCACACGGTGGTACCCCGCCACTCACACCCACCTCTCGGGAACACGGTAACGGCCACTCACAGCACCCTCGGGCAGCGCTGAAACCCTTGTGCGGCCCAGAAGGTGACAGGGAACAAAATAACAGCGACCCTCAGCTATGTGATAGACGAAAGCTCCGCAGGCAGGAGACCCGGGACAGGGAGCGGTGACGGCACCGGATACGTTACACCGAGCTGCTGCCGTTACCTTTGAATCTGTAAACACTCCGCCGCTGCTAGCACGACTCCTGCACCAGGACCCCGCAACTCAGGCACCTGTCGCACCGCCTGTCAGGAAGCGACACACCGTCATTCAATGATGCGACTAATGCGGACTGTACACATAGAGTTACTTGGCTAAGTATGCAGAGTGCGCTACAATAGATAACTGGTGGCACTCTGTCTGCCATCAGGCAGTACGTAGGACAGCTAGAGGTAGGACCAGTAGCTCTGCGACCAGGAAGTGACAGCGTGAGAGGGCAGATGATAACTTCCGCCCTTACAGCGCCTTAATGTTTTATTTACTTATTATCAGTTTCTTTTATAGCGCAGTAAATTCAGTTGCGCTTTACAATTAATATGGTAGAACACTGGTAACCAATGGAGGGACTGACAGAGCGGATCTGCAGACGAAGAACGTCTAGCAGATCATCTACGTCTATCCATTCTCAAACCTCCCAACATGACGGAAAAGGTCCCTTAGTCCACTTGGATCTAGCCTCAACCCCCAAAATGACCCTCTCCAGGAGGGACAGAATGCTCTGCTTCTTGACTTTTCTATTAATTTAAGATTGCCATCACCTGTGCTGAAACACCTTTCTTATCCATTACCCTGTCCAACACATGTGCTGGCAATCACACATTCTGTCCCTCCTGGAGAGGGTCATGTTGGGAGGTATGCATTCTCCGTTCGTTTGAGGTCATTTCATTTCTCTTACGTCCTAGAGGATGCTGGGGACTCCGTAAGGACCATGGGGTATAGACGGGCTCCGCAGGAGACATGGGCACTCCAAAGACTTTAGATGGGTGTGCACTGGCTCCTCCCTCTATGCCCCTCCTCCAGACCTCAGTTATATCCTGTGCCCAGAGGAGACTGGGTGCACTGCAGGGGAGCTCTACTGAGTTTCTCTGTAAAATACTTTTGTTAGGTTTTTTATTTTCAGGGAGCACTGCTGGCAACAGGCTCCCTGCATCGTGGGACTGAGGGGAGAGAAGCAGACCTACTTAAATGATAGGCTCTGCTTCTTAGGCTACTGGACACCATTAGCTCCAGAGGGTCGGAACGCAGGTCTCACCCTCGCTGTTCGTCCCGGAGCCGCGCCACCGTCCTCCTCACAGAGCCGGAAGATTGAAGCCGGGTGAGTATGAGACGAAAGAAGACTTCAAAGGCGGCAGAAGACTTCGGATCTTCTATGAGGCCATTGCTCCCAACACACACACACACTGGCGGCACTGTATGGGTGCAGGGCGCAGGGGGGGCGCCCTGGGCAGCAATTATTAACCTTTTAGGGACACTGGCAGAGATATATACTGCGGAGGCAGTATATGGCAAAAACCCCCGCCAGTATAAAGATTTGAGCGGGGTCGAAGCCCGCCGGTGAGGGGGCGGAGCTTGATCCCTCAGCACTAACCAGCGCCATATTCTCCACAGCACGCTGCAGAGAAGCTGGGTCCCCGGACTCTCCACTGCTGAACACATACAGAGGGCAAAAAAGAGGGGGGGGGGACATTTATTTGGCGCAGTGAGTATATTTATAAAAGCGCTGTACTGACTGGGATTTTATTCCAGTATCCGGTGACGCTGGGTGTGTGCTGGCATACTCTCTCTCTGTCTCTCCAAAGGGCCTTATTGGGGAACTGTCTCTCTCTCTCTATATATATATATATATATATCTCCCTGAGTGTGTGGGGGTGTCGGTACGTGTGTGTCGGCATGTCTGAAGCGGAAGTCTCATCTAAGGAGGAGGTGGAGCAGATGATTGTGGTGTCTCCGTTGGCGACGCAGACACCTGATTGGCTGGATATGTGGAATGTTTTAAATGCAAATGTGTCTTTATTACATAAGAGAATGGACAAAGCAGAGTCCAGAGAAAAGTCAGGGAGTCAAGCCATGGCTTTGGCTGTATCATTCACAGGGCCCTCCAGGGTCTCAGAAACGTCCCCTGTCCCAAGTAGCAGACACTGATACCGACACGGATTCTGACTCCAGTGTCGACTACGATGATGCGAGGTTACACCCAAGGGTGGCCAAAAGTATTCATTATATGATTATTGCAATAAAAGATGTTTTACATATCACAGATGACCCCTCTGTCCCTGACACGAGGGTGTGCATGTTTACGGAAAAGAAACCCGAGGTAACCTTTCCCCCATCTCATGAGCTGAACGCGTTATTTGAAAAGGCTTGGGAAACTCCAGACAAGAAACTGCAGATTCCCAAGAGAATTCTTATGGCGTATCCTTTCCCTGCACAGGACAGGTTACGGTGGGAATCCTCGCCCAAGGTGGACAAGGCTTTAACGCGCTTGTTCAAAAAGGTGGCGCTACCGTCTCCATATACCGCAGCCCTCAAGGATCCTGCTGATCGCAGACAGGAAACTACCTTAAAATCAATTTATGCACATACGGGAGCCTTGCTCAGACCGGCAATAGCGTCGGCTTAGGTTTGTAGCGCTGTGGCAGCTTGGGCAGATACCTTGTCATCTGACATTGATACCCTAGATAGGGATAGCATTTTATTGACCTTAGGTCATATTAAAGACGCAGTCTTATTTATGAGAGACGCTTCCAGAGACGTTGGGCTGTTAGGTTCAAGAGCCAACGCCATGGCGATTTCTGCTAGGCGAGCCCTGTGGACCCGTCAATGGACGGGTGATGCCGACTCAAAAAGACATATGGAAATTGTGCCTTACAAGGGTGAGGTTTTATTTGGGGAAGGTCTCGCGGACCTGGTTTCCACAGCTACCGCGGGTAAATCTACCTTTTTACCTTATGTTCCCCCACAGCAAAAGAAAACACCGCAATATCAGATGCAGTCTTTTCGGTCGCATAAGTCCAGAAGAGGTCGGGGCTCTTCCTTCCTCGCCAGAGGTAAGGGTAGAGGGAAAAGAATGCCTGCTACGGCTAGTTCCCAGGAGCAGAAGTCCTCCCCGGCTTCTACTAAATCCACTGCATGACGCTGGGGCTCCACTGAGGGAGTCCGCGCAGGTGGGGGCACGTCTTCGACTCTTCAGCCATGTCTGGGTTCAGTCAGGCGTGGATCCTTGGGCGATGAAGATTGTATCCCAAGGCTACAAGCTGGAATTCGAGAATGTGCCTCCTCGCCGATTTTTCAAATCGGCTTTACCAGCTTCTCCCCCAGAAAGGGAGATAGTTTTAGCTGCAATTCAAAAACTTTGTCAACAACAAGTGATTGTCAAGGTGCCCCTAGTTCAACAGGGGAAGGGGTACTATTCAACCCTGTTTGTGGTCCCGAAACCGGATGGCTCGGTCAGACCCATTCTAAATCTAAAATCCCTAAACCTGTTCTTGAAAAAGTTCAAATTGAAGATGGAATCGATCCGGGTAGTTATCTCCAGCCTAGGGGGGGGGGGGGGGGGGATTTTATGGTGTCACTAGACATAAAGGATGCATACCTTCATGTCCCCATATATCCCCCTCATCAAGCATACCTGAGATTCGCTGTACAGGACTGTAATTACCAGTTTCAGACGTTGCCGTTTGGGCTTTCCACGGCCCCGAGGATTTTCACAGGCAGGGAGTCACAATTATCCTGTACTTGGACGATCTCCTGATAAAAGCGAGATCGAGAGATCAATTGCAGAAAAGCGTGTCACTCTCCCTGAGAGTGCTGCAGCAACATGGCTGGATTCTAAATCTACCAAAGTCACAGTTGATTCCAACGACTCGGCTATCTTTCTTAGGCATGATTCTGGACACGGAACAAAAGAGGGTTTTTCTCCCAATGGAAAAAGCCCAGGAACTCCAGAACATGGTCAGAGACCTCTTAAAACCGAAAAAAGTGTCAGTCCATCAATGCATCTGAGTACTGGGAAAAATGGTGGCGACCTACGAGGCCATCCCCTTCGGCAGGTTTCATGCAAGGACGTTTCAGTGGGACCTTCTGGACCAGTGGTCGGGGTCCCATCTACAGATACTTCAGAAAATAAGCCTGTTCCCCAGGGCCAGGGTGTCTCTCCTGTGGTGGCTGCAGAGTGCTCACCTTCTCGAAGGTCGCAGGTTCGGCATTCAAGACTGGGTTCTGGTGACCACGGACGCGAGCCTCCGAGGATGGGGAGCAGTCACACAAGCAAGAAATTTTCAGGGACTATGGTCAAGCCAGGAGGCTTGTCTACACATCAACGTACTGGAATTGCGGGCCATATACAATGGCCTACGACAAGTGGAGACTCTTCTTCGCGACCTACCGGTTCTGATTCAATCAGACAACGTCACAGCTGTGGCTCATGTAAACCGCCAAGGCGGGACAAGGAGCAGAGTGGCAATGGCGGAAGCCTCCAGGATTCTTCGCTGGGTGGAAAATCACGCAAGCGCTCTGTCAGCAGTCTTCATTCCGGGAGTGGACAACTGGGAAGCAGACTTCCTCAGCAGACACGATCTCCATCCAGGAGAGTGGGGACTTCATCAAGAAGTTTTTGCAGGGATAACAAGTCAGTGGGGACTTCCACAAATAGACATGATGGCGTCACGCCTCAACAAGAAGCTTCAGAGGTATTGTGCCAGGTCAAGGGACCCTCAGGCAGTAGCGGTGGACGCCCTGGTGACACCATGGGTGTTTCAGTCGGTCTATGTGTTCCCTCCTTTTCAGCTCATCTCAAAATTACTGAGAATCATAAGACGAAAAAGAGTTCAGACAATACTCATTGTTCCGGATTGGCCTCGAAGGGCCTGGTATTCAGATCTTCAGGAAATGCTCACAGAAGATCCGTGGCCTCTTCCTCTCAGGGAAGACCTATTGCAGCAGGGGCCCTGCGTGTTCCAAGACTTACCGCGGTTACGTTTGACGGCATGGCGGTTGAACACAAAATCCTAGCGGGGAAAGGTATTCCGGTGGAAGTCATCCCTACTCTGATTAAGGCTAGGAAGGAGGTGACGGCGAAACATTATCACCGCATCTGGAGGAAGTATGTATCTTGGTGTGAAGCCAAGAATGCTCCTACTGAAGATTTCCATCTGGGCCGTTTTCTCCACTTTCTACAGACAGGAGTGGATATGGGCCTAAGGTTAGGCTCCATTAAGCTATATATTTCGGCCCTATCAATTTTCTTTCAGAAGGAATTGGCTTCTCTCCCAGAAGTCCAGACTTTTGTAAAGGGAGTGCTGCACATCCAGCCTCCTTTTGTGCCCCCAGTGTAACTCGATTCAGCAGGCTCATTCTACGGCTGGATTGCCGTTACCAAATTCGGTAAAGGCCCATTCCACTAGGAAGGTGGGCTCTTCTTGGGCGGCTGCCCGAGGCGTCTCGGCATTACAGCTTTGCCGAGCGGCGACTTGGTCGGGTTCAAACACTTTTGCTAAATTCTACAAGTTTGATACCTTGGCTGAGGAGGACCTTATGTTTGCTCAATCGGTGCTGCAGAGTCATCCGCACTCTCCCGCCCGGTCTTGAGCTTTGGTATAATCCCCATGGTCCTTACGGAGTCCCCAGCATCCTCTAGGACGTAAGAGAAAATAAGATTTTAAACCTACCGGTAAATCTTTTTCTCCTAGTCCGTAGAGGATGCTGGGCGCCCGTCCCAGTGCGGACGAAGTTCTGCAAGACTTGCATATAGTTATTGCTTACATAAGGGTTATGTTACAGTTTTGATCAGTCTCGGGCTGATGCTGTTTTGTTTCATACTGTTAACTGGTTCGTATGTTCCGAGTTGTATGGTGTGGGCTGGTATGTATCTTGCCCTTAGATTAACAAAATTCCTTTCCTCGTACTGTCCGTCTCCTCTGGGCACAGTTCTCTGAGGTCTGGAGGAGGGGCATAGAGGGAGGAGCCAGTGCACACCCATCTAAAGTCTTTGGAGTGCCCATGTCTCCTGCGGAGCCCATCTATACCCCATGGTCCTTACGGAGTCCCCAGCATCCTCTACGGACTAGGAGAAAAAGATTTACCGGTAGGTTTAAAATCTTATTTTTTTATCTATGCACCATTGCGGGCTCGCTTCACTCACCACGCTTTGGGCTCGGTGTCTCGCTCTGCTCCGCTTGCCACAGGTTACTATTTCAAATACAATGCACAAATATTGGAAAGCTGCTCAATCAGATGTAATATCAGTCAGGTGCTAAAAGGGAGGGGTAATTCTATGTAAGAAAAAACAATTTGTGTTCCCTAATGCACACTGAGTGAGTAATAATACTACATAATGGCCCTCATTCCGAGTTGATCGGTCGCAAGGCGAATTTAGCAGAGTTACACACGCTAAGCCTACGCCTACTGGGAGTGTATCTTAGCTTCTTAAAATTGCGACCGATGTAATCGCAATATTGCGATTACAAACTACTTAGCAGTTTCTGAGTAACTTCAACCTTACTCTGCCTGTGCGATCAGTTCAGTGCTTGTCGTTCCTGGTTTGACGTCACAAACACACCCAGCGTTCGCTCAGACACTCCCCCGTTTCTCCAGCCACTCCTGCGTTTTTTCCGGAAACGGTAGCGTTTTCAACCACACGCCCATAAAACGCCGTGTTTCCGCCCAGTAACACCCATTTCCTGTCAATCACATTACGATCGCCGGAGCGAGGAAAAAGCCGTGAGTAAAAATACTATCTTCATTGTTAAATTACTTGGCGCAGTCGCAGTGCGAATATTGCGCATGCGTACTAAGCGGATTTTCATTGCGATGCGATGAAAAATACAGAGCGAACGACTCGGAATGAGGGCCAATAGTCAGATAATACGGAGATCTTAGTTACGTATATCTGCAGATATAGGGTTAAGCCCCCAGGCCGATCGACAAGGCTTCTCCGTCACTGGGGGTCCCTAATACTAGGTATGGGTCCCCGGTGCAGGACCCCATCATGCCGGCACAGGTCGGCTACCCCAGATCAGCACACAGGTGAAAATTAATGAGGGTTAATAAGAAGCACAGAAGTGCTATATAAGTGAAGTGTGATTAAAATACAAAAATATATACAAAGTGATAGGGAAAATCATGAGTGTTAATAAAGTGTTAGGGTGTGCCGACCTGAAGCCGCCCAGCAATACCGACACAGGGGACACCGCACCCCACACCCACCCCATAAATAATTACATATATGTCTGGGTCTAAATGCCCAGTGTAAGGCCACATAATAATGGCTCCTACAGCATCTGAGAGCCAGCTTACCTGGAGATACCCCTGGCTTCTCCAATGGCACTCTAGAGTCAGCAATCCCTCCTAATGCTGACCCATCCATGCCTCTCTAAATACAATGCACAAATATTGGAAAGCTGCTCAATCAGATGTAATATCAGTCAGGTGCTAAAAGGGAGGGGTAATTCTGTGTAAGAAAAAACAATTTGTGTTCCCTAATGCACACTGAGTGAGTAATAATACTACATAATAGTCAGATAATACGGAGATCTTAGTTGCGTATATCTGCAGATATGATTTTCCCTATCACTTTGTATATATTTTTGTATTTTAATCACACTTCACTTATATAGCACTTCTGTGCTTCTTATTAACCCTCATTAATTTTCACCAGTGTGCTGACCTGGGGTAGCCGACCTGTGCCGGCATGATGGGGTCCTGCACCCCGGACCCATACCTAGTATTAGGGACCCCCAGTGACGGAGAAGCCTTGTCGATCGGCCTGGGGGTTTAACCCTATATCTGCAGATATACGCAACTAAGATCTCCGTATTATCTGACTTATGTAGTATTATTACTCAATCAGTGTGCATTAGGGAACACAAATTGTTTTTTCTTACTATTTCAATAGTTTGTGACATGGACCCAGGGACTTATGGGAAAGATCCTCTCCACGAAGGGTAACTAGACGTTATGGTAGCCTCTAGTAACCCTTCATGGAGAGGACCTTTCCCATAATCCTCTGGGTCCATGTCACCAATTATTTGGAATTGTAACCTGTGGCGAGCAAAGAGAGGCACCGAGCCCGAAGCATGGCGAGCGAAGCGAGCCCGAGAGGGCACAATGCTGTATAAATAAAATAACCTAAAACAAACGGAGAATGTATAAAACATTAACGTGCTGGAAGAGCGGAAGTTCTCTTCTGCCCTCTCATGTTGTCACTTCCTGGTCCTTTCGTCATACCGTCAGGTCAGTGCTGTCATGTGAATCACCTGCAGACTGCTGGAAGCAGCTCCATATCCCGCTGTCCGCCCCCCTCCCCTGTATTCCTGCAGTCCCTCGCTATAACAGCCGACTTCTCCTCCTCTGCCTCTAGCAGCGGCTGCAGTCACTTTTACCTCTGCCCCTTGTCTGTCCCTATCTCCGGGAGAGGAGGCAGCAGAAGTCCCTCCTGTTTGCGAGACACATCTCGGATCCCCCAACTGCACAGGCGAAACGCGTCCCAGCTCCACTGACTGCGCACGTGAGAATTGCTGAGTTGTACACATTACTGTCCCTTAAGATCCTGCTCTATTCCTGCAAGACACCCATACAGTATGTCCTGAGTCAGCCGTCTCCCTTTTACCCTGCAGTTCTCTCATCAGACAGTCTGATTAGGGTCCATTTTTTTTTATTGCCAATAATAATAACAACACAGATTGGGTGTAATGGATTCCCATGGTGCGATCACTGGGATTTCCTGGGGAAATGCTATAACTCTTTTCTTCAGGGTCCATAGGCTCCACATGATTACCATAGGTTTTAGGTGGTTTGGTACGATTGCAGCCTCATGCTTTTTTATATACAGAGCTGACAGCGCTGGATGGCTAATGGACAATGCATATCCTCCAAATGTACTTTTTTGGCAGGTACAGTACTTTTTTGTTATGGTCTGTCCCTGCCAAAAAGAGCTTTGTACCAATTTTTTACTTTCCAAATTAACATTGAAAGTATAGGAAAGGGGGCATGACCACACCCCTTTTACACGTGATCAAACCCCCTTTCCTAGTTTGTACCTGTTTCTCTGACGTCCTAGTGGATGCTGGGAACTCCGTAAGGACCATGGGGAATAGCGGCTCCGCAGGAGACTGGGCACAACTAAAAGAAAGCTTTTAGACTACCTGGTGTGCACTGGCTCCTCCCACTATGACCCTCCTCCAAGCCCCAGTTAGATTTCTGTGCCCGGCCGAGCTGGATGCACACTAGGGGCTCTCCTGAGCTCCTAGAAAGAAAGTTTATTTTAGGTTTTTTATTTTACAGTGAGACCTGCTGGCAACAGGCTCACTGCATCGAGGGACTAAGGGGAGAAGAAGCGAACCTACCTGCTTGCAGCTAGCTTGGGCTTCTTAGGCTACTGGACACCATTAGCTCCAGAGGGATCGACCGCATGGAACTGGCCTTGGTGTTCGTTCCCGGAGCCGCGCCGCCGTCCCCCTTACAGAGCCAGAAGCAAGAAGAGGTCCGGAAAATCGGCGGCAGAAGACATCAGTCTTCACCAAGGTAGCGCACAGCACTGCAGCTGTGCGCCATTGCTCCTCATGCACACTTCACACTCCGGTCACTGAGGATGCAGGGCGCTGGGGGGGGGAAGGCGCCCTGAGCAGCAATAAAAACACCTTGGCTGGCAAATATATCACAATATATAGCCCCAGAGGCTATATATGTGATAAATACCCCTGCCAGAATCCATAAAAAAGCGGGAGAAAAGTCAGCGAAAAAGGGGCGGAGCTATCTCTCTCAGCACACTGGCGCCATTTTCTCTTCACAGTATAGCTGGAAGACAGCTCCCCAGGCTCTCCCCTGTAGTTTGCAGGCTCAAAGGGTTAAAAAGAGAGGGGGGGCACTAAATTTAGGCGCAATATTGTATATACAAGCAGCTATTGGGAAAAATTCACTCAATATAGTGTTAATCCCTAAATTATATAGCGCTCTGGTGTGTGCTGGCATACTCTCTCTCTGTCTCCCCAAAGGGCTGTGTGGGGTCCTGTCCTCAGTCAGAGCATTCCCTGTGTGTGTGCGGTGTGTCGGTACGGCTGTGTCGACACGTTTGATGAGGAGGCTAATGTGATGGCAGAGCAGATGCCGATAAATGTGATGTCGCCCCCTGTGGGGCCGACACCAGAGTGGATGGATAGGTGGAAGGTATAAACCGACAGTGTCAACTCCTTACATAAAAGGCTGGATGACGTAACAGCTATGGGACAGCCGGCTTCTCAGCCCACGCCTGCCCAGGCGTCTCAAAGGCCATCAGGGGCTCAAAAACGCCCGCTCCCTCAGATGGCAGACACAGATGTCGACACGGAGTCTGACTCCAGTGTCGACGAGGTTGAGACATATACACAATCCACTAGAAACATCCGTTACATGATCCCGGCAATAAAAAATGTGTTACACATTTCTGACATTAACCCAAGTACCACTAAAAAAGGGTTTTATGTTTGGGGAGAAAAAGCAGGCAGTGTTTTGTTCCCCCATCAAATGAGTGAATGAAGTGTGAAAAAGCGTGGGTTCCCCCGATAAGAAACTGGTAATTTCTAAAAAGTTACTGATGGCGTACCCTTTCCCGCCAGAGGATAAGTTACGCTGGGAGATATCCCCTAGGGTGGATAAGGCGCTCACACGTTTGTCAAAAAAGGTGGCACTGCCGTCTTAGGATACGGCCACTTTGAAGGTACCTGCTGATAAAAAGCAGGAGGCTATCCTGAAGTCTGTATTTACACACTCAGGTACTAGACTGAGACCTGCAGATAGTGCTGCTGCAGCGTGGTCTGTAACCCTGTCAAACAGGGATACTATTTTGCGAACATAAGACGTCGTCTTATATATGAGGGATGCACAGAGGGATATTTTGCCGGCTGGCATCCAGAATTAATGCAATGTCCATTCTGTCAGGAGGGTATTAGAGACCTGACACTGGACAGGTGATGCTGACTTTAAAAGGCACATAGAGCCTTATAAGGGTGAGGCCTCGTATCCACAGCAACAGCTGGGAAGAAAAATTTTTACCTCAGGTTTCCTCACAGCCTAAGAAAGCACTGTATTATCAGGTACAGTCCTTTCGGCTTCAGAAAAGCAAGCGGGTCAAAGGCGCTTCCTTTCTGCACAGAGACGAGGGAAGAGGGAAAAAGCTGCACCAGTCAGCCAGTTCCCAGAATCAAAATTCTTCCCCCGCTTCCTCTGAGTCCACCGCATGACGCGGGGGCTCCACAGGCGTAGCCAGGTACGGTGGGGGGCCGCCTCAAAAATTTCAGCGATCAGTGGGATCGCTCACAGGTGGATCCCTGGATCCTTCAAGTAGTATCTCAGGGGTACAAGCTGGAATTCGAGGCGTCTCCCCCCCGCCGTTTCCTCAAATCTGCCTTGCCGACAACTGCCTCAGGCAGGGAGGCTGTGCTAGAGGCAATTCACAAGCTGTAGTCCCAGCAGGTGATAGTCAAGGTGCCCCTACTTCAACAAGGACGGGGTTACTATTCCACACTGTTTGTGGTACCGAAACCGGACGGTTCGGTGAGACCCATTTTAAATTTGAAATCCTTGAACACATACATAAAAAATTCAAGTTCAAGATGGAATCGCTCAGGGCGGTTATTGCAAGCCTGGAGGAGGGGGATTACATGGTATCCCTGGACATCAAGGATGCTTACCTACATGTCCCCATTTACCATCCTCACCAGGAGTACCTCAGATTTGGGGTACAGGATTGCCATTACCAATTCCAAACACTGCCGTCTGGACTGTCCACGGCACCGAGGGTCTTCACCAAGGTAATGGCAGAAATGATGATACTCCTTCGAAAAAAGGGAGTTTTAATTATCCCGTACTTGGACGATCTCCTTATAAAGGCAAGGTCCAAGGAGCAGTTGTTGGTCGGAGTAGCACTATCTCGGGAAGTGCTACAACAGCACGGATGGATTCTATACATTCCAAAGTCACAGCTGGTTCCTACCACACGCCTACTGTTCCTGGGGATGGTTCTGGACACAGAACAGAAAAAAAGTGTTTCTCCCGCAGGAGAAAGCCAAGGAACTGTCATCTCTAGTCAGAGACCTCCTGAAACCAAAACAGGTATCGGTGCATCACTGCACACGAGTACTGGGAAAAATGGTAGCTTCTTACGAAGCAAAATTCCATTCGGCAGGTTCCATGCAAGAACCTTTCAGTGGGACCTCTTGGACAAGTGGTCGGGATCGCATCTTCAGATGCATCGGCTGATAACCCTGTCTCCAAGGACCAGGGTATCTCTACTGTGGTGGCTGCAGAGTGCTCATCTTCAAGAGGGCCGCAGATTCGGCATACAGGGCTGGGTCCTGGTAACCACGGATGCCAGCCTTCGAGGCTGGGGGGCAGTCACACAGGGAAGAAATTTCCAAGGACTTTGGTCAAGTCAGGAGTCGTCCCTACACATAAATATTCTGGAACTGAGGGCCATTTACAATGCCCTAAGTCTGGCAAGGCCTCTGCTTCAAAACCAGCCGGTACTGATCCAATCAGACAACATCACGGCAGTCGCCCTTGTAAACCGACAGGGCAGCACAAGAAGCAGGATGGCGATGGCAGAAGCCACAAGGATTCTCCGATGGGCGGAGAATCACGTCTTAGCACTGTCAGCAGTGTTCATTTCGGGAGTGGACAACTGGGAAGCAGACTTCCTCAGCAGACACGACCTACACCCGGGAGAGTGGGGACTTCATCCAGAAGTCTTCCAACTGTTGGTAAACCGTTGGGAAAGGCCACAGGTGGACATGATGGCGTCCCGCCTAAACAAAAAACTAGATATTGCGCCAGGTCAAGGGACCCTCAGGCATTAGCTGTGGATGCTCTAGTGACACCGTGGGTGTACCAGTCGGTTTATGTATTCCCTCCTCTGCCTCTCATACCAAAGGTACTGAGAATAATAAGAAAACGAGGAGTAAGAACGATACTCGTGGTTCCGGATGGGCCAAGAAGAGCTTGGTACCCGGAACTTCAAGAAATGATACCAGAGGACCCATGGCCTCTACCGCTCAGACAGGATCTGCTACAGCAGGGGCCCTGTCTGTTCCAAGACTTACCGCGGCTGCGTTTGACGACATGGCGGTTGAATTCCGGATCCTAGAGGAAAAAGGCAATTTGGAGGAAGTCATTCCTACGCTGATAAAAGCCAGGAAAGAAGTAACCGCAAACCATTATCACCGTATTTGGCGAAAATATGTTGCGTGGTGTGAGGCCAGCAAGGCCCCAACAGAGGAATTTCAGCTGGGTCGTTTTCTGCACTTCCTACAGTCAGGAGTGACTATGGGCCTAAACTTGGGTTCCATTAAGGTCCAGATTTCGGCTCTGTCGATTTTCTTCCAGAAAGAACTGGCTTCACTGCCTGGAGTTCAGACATTTGTAAAGGGAGTGCTACATATTCAGCCCCCTTTTGTGCCTCCTGTGGCACCTTGGGATCTCAACGTGGTGTTGAGTTTCCTAAAATCACATTGGTTTGAGCCACTTAAAACTGTGGATTTGAAATATCTCACGTGGAAAGTGGTCATGTTATTGGCCTTGGCTTCGGCCAGGCGTGTGTCAGAATTGGCGGCTTTGTCATGTAAAAGCCCTTATCTGATTGTCCATATGGATAGGGCAGAATTGAGGACTCGTCCCCAGTTTCTCCCTAAGGTGGTATCAGCTTTTCACTTAAACCAACCTATTGTAGTGCCTGCGGCTACTAGGGACTTGGAAGATTCCACGTTACTGGACGTAGTCAGGGCCTTAAAAATTTATATTTCCAGGACGGTTGGAGTCAGGAAAACTGACTCGCTTTTTATCCTGTAGGCACCCAACAAAATAGGTGCTCCTGCTTCTAAGCAGACTATTGCTCACTGAATTTGTAGCACAATTCAGCTGGAGCATTCTGCGGCTGGATTGCCGCATCCTAAATCAGTAAAAGCCCATTCCACGAGGAAAGTGGGCTCATCTTGGGCGGCTGCCCGAGGGGTCTCGGCTTTATAACTTTGCCGAGCTGCAACTTGGTCAGGGGCAAACACGTTTGCAAAATTCTACAAATTTGATACCCTGGCTGAGGAGGACCTTGAGTTCTCTCATTCGGTGCTGCAGAGTCATCCGCACTCTCCCGCCCGTTTGGGAGCTTTGGTATAATCCCCATGGTCCTTACGGAGTTCCCAGCATCCACTAGGACGTCAGAGAAAATAAGATTTTACTCACCGGTAAATCTATTTCTCGTAGTCCGTAGTGGATGCTGGGCGCCCATCCCAAGTGCGGATTGTCTGCAATACTTGTATGTAGTTATTGCCTAACTAAGGGTTATTGTTGAGCCATCTGTTGAGATGCTCAGTTATATTTCATACTGTTAACTGGGTATAGTATCACAAGTTATACGGTGTGATTAGTGTGGCTGGTATGAGTCTTACCCGGGATTCAAAATCCTTCCTTATTGTGTCAGCTCTTCCGGGCACAGTATCCTAACTGAGGCTTGGAGGAGGGTCATAGTGGGAGGAGCCAGTGCACACCAGGTAGTCTAAAAGCTTTCTTTTAGTTGTGCCCAGTCTCCTGCGGAGCCGCTATTCCCCATGGTCCTTACGGAGTTCCCAGCATCCACTACGGACTACGAGAAATAGATACCGGTGAGTAAAATCTTATTTTTCATGTATAAAATGTTGGCTGGTATGACAATGCTGCTGCAGCACCATCACTCCCACCGGTGGTAATGACATCCAGTGTTTCGGTTCTGGTAAAGGATATGCTAGCTATTTTCCAGGACCAGGGCTGAACCCGCACAACGGCGGTTCAATGCCTCCAGAATTGGAGACGCGGATTGCGGAAACCGGGTCGCTCACGTCTTCTGCTAGACCTCCAGGTCATGTATATACTAAGTTGGAGACCAAGGACTGTCCCAATAGCTATTTTTATAGTATTTATTTATATAGCCTTTTGAGTGTTTCCATTTATGTGAATCAGTGATTAACATAAAAGTTTGTGAAAGATTATAATATCTAGCTTTTTAAGTGCAATAAATTGTTTATAATATATAAAAAATATTTTATGCACTTTTTTATACATACTATGTTGGCATAATTGTTATCTGAAACTGCACAATTAGTTTATAGACACTGCAGGTGTCTAGCGCTCTCTCTATAATATATTTGGTATTCACGTATAGTTTACTTCTAGCTATAAGTGGGAGCAGCTTGTTTTTAATAGGAGGCAATTGGTATAAAATCATTGGTCCTTTTTCCTAATTAGAATTGGGGCAATATCTATTAAAATCTTTTATAGTGGTGCGCCTGAATTATTGTCTACCCACAGACGTCCGGGGAGTGACATTGTACTGACCACCCGGGTCATCTGTGTGTACACAAGGATTATTTATATTGCATATTGAAAGGATCTGCCCTTATATTCTTTAACCCTCGATGTGATGGCCTCTCAGACGTCTGGGAGTGTAAACCTTTACGCTATCAGTTACATGCACAACACAAGCAGTAAAAATTCACACTGTTTATTTAATAAATTACAGAGTACTATATAGAAAAGAAACATGGGTGTATACAATATGTGCAAGCATATGATTGGATAAATAGAAGTAGCATACGACATTACATGCAGGATATTTTAGTAACACACAGAAGTAACAGTTTTGATCTGGTATGTAATTGTCCTTGAAGATAAGACACACACAAGCCTTATATTATATGAACAGACAAAGGCATCTTGTAGAGAGTGCGTACGTGTCTATTCAAACACATAACAATTCATATAGCATGTTTAACCCTTCATTAGGGAGGTAGAAATATTCACTTTTACACTATACTTATTATAAGGAAATTGATCATATAAAAAGTAATATTTACAAAGACAGAAGAGCTAACCCTTCAATCCCCTCTTAGAATCATGATTATTATATGACATGATTCTTGAGTGAGGCTCCTTTCTTGTTCCTCCAGTTCTTGAGATATTGGACATAATCGTCGGGTCCCTTACTATCAGAGGAGGTGACAGGACTGGTGGTTATATCATAGTACATCAGGGCCTTATCAATGCCTTTGGAGGTAAGTTTCTTTCCACAGGGGATTACACAATAAACTATAATGCCTACAAGAATTAAAGTTACAAGTATGAATATGCTTATTTGCACAAGAGCCTGTTTCCAATTTTCAAACCATCCAAAATATTGGCTCCATGGGTTATCAATACCTGAATTTTTCTTAAGTTCTATGGATAAGGTTTCTAACTCGTTTATGGCTAAAGTAACCTTACCATTGGGACCAGTGTTGTCAGGAATATATGTACAACAGCCTTCCACCTTACTAATGTAAACACATGTACCGCCTTTTTCTGCTAGGATCATGTCAAGGGCCATTCTATTTTGAAATGTCATTTGGGAAGTGGCTTCTAGCTGTTCAGCTATACCTTTAAGAGCATCTTTGGTATCATTAACAAATCTTTGTTGATTATAATATATATAATTAATCCAGGCTACGTTTTTATTTACAGTTACTATAGGAAATAATGACTCAAAACCCGCAGCCACCTCATCTCTAGCTTTGAACTCATTTGGAACACCTCTTGGGACCCCTATAGCATCAATGTATACGTGGGGGTCAAAGCTACCTCCTGGGAGTGCTCTTTTCTTTCGATTAGCAGGAGTATTAGAGGGAGGAGTGGGGTCATCGGTGATCATTAAAAAGGCTGAAAAAACAATTTTCCTGTTCTAGGGGTATATTAAGGGGCACTGTACCTAGGTGGGGCCTAGATTTGCCACAGACATAACAGTTGCTTTTATTGTGTTTGTTAGCACTATACTTCATCCATTCCAACCAAAAATTAATGTCAGGGAAACCAGTTTCAATAGCTAGGGTGTCTTCAAAGGTAGGGTTAGTAATAGCCACCATATCTTTAGAAGTGGCAATATGGGGCTTTAAAGGTTTGTTTTGGGGAGCAATTTTAGGCTGGTATTTTGGGTTTTTATACATGTCCCACAAATAAAACATTTGTCTTGCACTATAGTACCATTCGTCAGTAACACAAATATATACTGTCTCAGACATTCCTGATTTCCTTCTTTGTTGTATATAACATAAAATAGTCAAGGATATATGTGGCTACGTGTGTGTTAGAGGAATTATACCACAAGGTGGGGATCCCATTAGTGTGTGTAATATCAACCTCACATATTGTGTGGTGAGTGAGGGCCAGTAGGGCTATCAAGGTAGTCCCCAGGATAAAGATAGGGGACAGGTTCCTCATCTTCTTCTGTTCTTCTTTCTTCGCTAGGTGGGAGGTCAGGGCTGTCTGCCCCGGTTCGTACCTCACTGGAATCACTTGCTTCCCTCTCTAGGTCTGGTCTAGGAACCTTTTTTACTCGGGATGCATGGATCCAGGCAGGACTTTCCTCTGTCAGGACTGCTGTTCGGGTAACTGCTACGACCTCTGTCTCTGGACCATAGGTGAAGTCTCCTGGGCTCTTGTTCCTGGGGAGCACCTTCACCACGACTCTGTCTCTGACTTTAAAGGGGTGTGTAGGTTCCTGTGGATTCAAAGGGTTTTTACAAACAACCTCATGTTCAATTTCATTCAGTTTTGTTATCAGGGACCTGACATACTCTTCTCTGATGAGTTCTAGATCTCCTTCCTGTATTACTAGTGGTTTCTTAGCCCAGGGTGTAGGAAAAGGGTCTACCCATTAGTATTTCAAAGGGTGAGTATCCTAGAGTTTTCTGTGGGGTATTCAAGATGCTGGTGTTTAGCTTTATTAGGGTTGTTCCTGAGGCAAGTGATGCATCTGCTAACATACTGGTCCACAAGTGATTTGGCATTAGTAACATAAAAATCATTGGTTAGTAGGAGGAGTGTTGTGGCTTCACCACGGTGACCAACACCACGGCACTGGGCAACGAGCAAAGGGGCACTGGACTGGGGTATACAGGGTTTCCCCTCTTTGCAGATTAATCCTGATTTAGGATTTTTTCTGCAGAATTGGGTAAGTTCAGTCGGAGAGATCAGCATTAGTCGCAGCAGCTTGAAGTTGAGTGAGCAGATGGACGTTGTCAAGGGAGGGACATGCTCTAGTGAGTGCAACGAGTTCTGCAGCTTGCGCGGACTGATAAGGTATTGGTAGGGTTTCCAACACAGTATCAGGGAGGGTGACAATGGCATAGCCAGCCTGGTATGTATTGTCATTGGGCCTACTACATGAGCCGTCAACAAAAACTACGTCTGCGCCTGGTATGGGAACGGGAGACATGTCAAGTCTGGGAGAAGTTTCAGCTTCAATGGAAGCAGCACAGTCATGTAGGTCGGGTGGTTCATCCTCGGGACCTTTCAAGCCTAAAAGGGCATTGAGAATGGGTGCAGGGCCAGAAGAACTAGCAGTGTACTTAATGGTAAGGGTAGGGTTACTCAAAAGGAGTACTTCATATCCACTAAGGCGTTGTGCTGACATGTACTGTGTGTGTAAGCCTTTAAGTATTGCCAGGACATCATGTGTGGTGTGGAGTACTGTGATGTGGCCTAAAGTGAGGGTAGTGGCCATTTCTGCAACCATTGCACAGGCTGCCAAAGCCCTGAGGCAGGCAGGCATACCTTGCACAGACACTGGCATGACTTTGGAAAAAAAATGCACGGGGCGCAACTTCCCTCCATGAAACTGTGTGAGCACCCCCGCCATGGTTTTACAATTGTCCCTTGCATATAGATGGAAAGGTAGCACATAACTGGGGAGGCCAAGTGCCGGACTTTTCATCAACATACATTTTAAACTTTCATATGCAGTTAACATTTCTTGTGACCATTGTACAGTTTTAGGCTTGTCCTTCAGTGTGGCTTGTCTCAAAATGTTATCATAATAGGAGCAATCAGAAATCCACTGTCTGCAGTAATTTACCATACCCAGGAAGGACAGTAGTTCCCTCTGGGTAGTTGGGGTGACCAGGCCCAATACAGACTGTATGCGTTGTGGACTGATTTTCCTCTCTCCCTGAGTGAGCACAAAACCTAAGTAATCAACATGCTTTTTACACCATTGCATTTTTATTTTGGACACCTTGTGTCCACATTCACAAAGCCAGTTTAGTAATGAAACACCATCCTCTCGGCAGGCCTCCTCAGTTTTACTACAGAGCAGCAGATCATCTGCATACTGTAGCAGGACTGAACCATGGTGAGGTTGCCAGGGCCTCAATGTGGCCTGGAGACAACAGGTGCGTCAATAATCTGCACCAGGTAAGTTGTTTACCCTCAAAAGAAAAGGCAAAAAGTAATTGTGTCTGTGAATCTACAGGTATGCTGAAAAAAAGGCATTCTTCAAATCAATTACAGAGAAGAACTAGCATCTGCAGGGATTGCAGAAATGAGTGAGTTTACATCTGGAACAATTGGTGCAATCGGGACAATTGGCTGATTGATCGCTCTGAGATTCTGTACAAATCTTATACTGCCATCAGCTTTGGCAACAGGGTTCACAGGAGTACAGTATGGTGATACAATATGTCTGAGAATACCCTGTTGTAAGAATTGCTGTATCACGGGGCGGAGACCTTCTATCTTTTCTGGTGAGAGGGGATACTGCATAAGTCAGAACACAAAACACTGGTTGTTGCACCGCTGTCCACTAAAAAGGGAATTTTACTTCCATTTATAATAAGTGGCAGCAGAGGTGAATCTTTACTATGACGGGAGAGTTGAATAAAGGCTGGGATACCCTCCTCCGGGCCCCGTCAGTGCGCGGGGTCTTTGGAATCTTCCCTGACTGCGGGGTTGGCTCTGTCTGTCAAAGCGTCCGGAGCTCTGATAGGCATGAGTGGGTGGGGAAATGAGTAAGCTTTCTGAGTTAAGCAAAGGTAAGCCAGCGTCATCTGTCCAGCAGTCCTTAAACCTTTTCCAAAACGCAGTAACAGACTATGAAGGTTTCTGTTTACAAGCTACAGCGACAGGCAAAAAAGCACAGGCAAAGGAGCACGGGTTTTAAAGACCTCCTTCATATGTGTATAGCTGCGTCCTTTGCAAGCTTTGCGCAAATAAGATATACAGCCATCGAGGGTAATGGTGGGCTTGGGACAGTGTTTTACTATTATCTAAACTCTGGGTTATTGGTGCTAGGGATAGAGCTAGTGGACGCACCCTCCAGCAGTGAAGTTGGAGGCGATCCCATCTAGTGTGAAAGGGTTACTGCTGCCAAGAGATTTGTGTCTCTGAGCGCAGGATACATTGGAATGCAAGGGGGGGAGGCGAGAGGGATTTTAAAAGATTTACAGTTCTCTGCAGTTTCGCTTCTGTGCTAAACTGACATTTTTTCTTAAATCTCCATATAGAAAGGGTAATTACTGCCTTCCCGTAGGAATGGGTCCTGTCCTGCTTTCTCTGTCCATCCCGCTAAATTATCCACCCATGGGTTAACTAAGTAATACTCTGAGGTAGAGTTGCGGGCGACATACATCTTGCATGTCTCACCAGGGAGGGGCGGGGAATATGCAGGTTTTTTTACTCTGACTAGAGCCCATTGTCAGACAGTAATATAAATCAACAGTACAACTTTAAAGGAAAATATCTAAAATTTACAACTCTACTATACATGCATCAGCTAACCAGTTAATTAGTCATTGACAATATCACAATATTATCTGTATAATGAGAACATGAAATCTTTTGACGGGTACGCTTACCATTCGTACAAGATGTCAGAAAAATACAGCGTTTTAAACAGGAAGCAAGAAAAGTGTTTGAGTAAAGATATCTGGCAGACGAAAACTTACCAGCCGTCTGAACCAAATATAAGAACTTATCTCACTACAACATACAAGAATATATATATAGACGATCAGATCGAGGTATAATCTACGTTACGTATAGACCCCAGGTCTATTTTTTTTTTTTTAAGTATCCCAGATACTAACGTCTTTGGAGAATTGCGCTTGGACGCCTGGTCCTTTCTCAGACGTATCTTTAAGTCCCAGACATTAAAGATTCTATGGTATCCCTGATACCTGTTTTATGCTTTTACATAAAACTTCGTAATATTAAGTCCCGGACTTAAATATTACCTTGTCACGTGTTCCCGGAACACTGACACGGATTCAGCTTCAGTGTATGACCGCAATCCTGTATGGCAAAGACAGACAATAAATTCTCTATTTTTACCATTCAGGGACGATCACTGAATTCCGGACATAGCCCCCAGCTGAAAGGATCTGCCCTTATATTCTTTAACCCTCGATGTGATGGCCTCTCAGACGTCTGGGAGTGTAAACCTTTACGCTATCAGTTACATGCACAACACAAGCAGTAAAAATTCACACTGTTTATTTAATAAATTACAGAGTACTATATAGAAAAGAAACATGGGTGTATACAATATGTGCAAGCATATGATTGGATAAATAGAAGTAGCATACGACATTACATGCAGGATATTTTAGTAACACACAGAAGTAACAGTTTTGATCTGGTATGTAATTGTCCTTGAAGATAAGACACACACAAGCCTTATATTATATGAACAGACAAAGGCATCTTGTAGAGAGTGCGTACGTGTCTATTCAAACACATAACAATTCATATAGCATGTTTAACCCTTCATTAGGGAGGTAGAAATATTCACTTTTACACTATACTTATTATAAGGAAATTGATCATATAAAAAGTAATATTTACAAAGACAGAAGAGCTAACCCTTCACATATATATACTAGCATGGGGATGCTGGTAGCCCTGGGGGGGATATCAGCATAGGGGAGGTAGGCTCTCCCTGTTAGCCCCCCCCCCCCCCCCCCCCCCAGCCCAGAGAGTGATTCTTTTAGAGTTTTCACACTTTTTCTGGCCTGTAAAATACTACCCTCCTTCCCCAGTGAGACACTCAGACAGTGGTGGCTTCAGAGGTTGTGTCCAGTCTTCCTATATACCTTTCCCTGAGGACAGGTCATACAGCACTTATTCTACCACCCATTGAGGTTTGCGTAGTTGAGTCAGTGCCCAGTGTTATATGCATTGTATGTGACTTATCGCTAGCTACTGCTGTTTGTGTTCAAACTCTGCTGTGGAGAGCAAAGGTGCCGAGCCAGGGATGGCGCCGGAGAGGGTTAAGGAGGAGGGGCGGCCCGCGGGCCAACGGCGCGAAGGAAAGGGGGGGCGGGCAGGTACGCCCGTCCCCTCTTTCACACCTGTAGTACCTGGCAGCCAGTCAGGAGACGGGGGGGCCGGCCGGACACCGGGGGGTTAAATAGGACAGGCAGGGGGAGGAGGCGGGCATTGAGGACAGAGAGAGCAGAGCTCCTAGCGTGGGCCGCTCAAACACTCACCGCCAGCGTCTGCCAGCCGTGGCCACTGACGTCAACTACAGCTCCGGGACGTTCAGCGGCTCCACGGTCTTCGCTCTCCGCACGGGATCCATCATAGCAGGCTTCGGCAGCCGCGGCACTGGGGCCCGATCTTCCTCGCTCGCAGGCTTTGTAAGTGACTTCCGGTCACTTCCGGTCATCCCACGGCTCCGACGGCGGTAGGGGCTTTCAAAGTTTTTCACCCGCTGTACCGGGCCTCCCACGATCACCTCCGCCAGCTGCACCCGTCCCCGCTGGTCATCGGCCGCTGAGGCTACAGCCGCCGCCAGCTACGTCTGCGCAGCGCATACAGGAGCCGGCTGCTCCTTCACTGCCTCCCGCTGCACCTTCACCGCGGCTGACTCGCCAGGTACATAATCAGTTTTTCCAGCGTATTCAGGAGCCGGCTGCTCCTTTACGTTATTTAACAGTACAGCCTCGGTGGCCACTGTATTTACTGAGGGCGGGGAGAGCAGAGCTGCTAGCGCGACACAGCTTCAACGCAGCAGCAATAGGGGGAAAGGAAAGCCAAATCCAGAGCAGCATGGAGGAGATAGTAGAGAAGGGGGTCAGAAGGAGAAGCATACCTCACAGATTCCGGGAGGAGGCCGAGGACATCGCAGGGTTACATTTTAGCTATGCAAGGAGGGACGGAGCACGGCAGCAGCAGCACAGGGATAATGAGACGGGAGCTCCCCCTGGCGGCCGGAAAGTAGGAGGACGGCTGCAGGAGCAGAGGAGAAGGAAAAGCAGCTCCAATCCCACAGCTAGGGCTGCGAAGAGGAAGAAGCAGCCGGCAGCAGCGACCACCAGCGAGCAGCAACACGGGCTGAGTGACCTGGCGCCCATTTATGAGGATATCCCCGCGGCAGCGGAGTCAGATGGCCCCGATTCCGGGGGGGAGGGGCGGAAGGCGCGGGAGAAAGGTCTGAACCCCAGCAACCCCATCTCACCCACCACCCAACCGCAAACCCCAGCCCGTAGTCGGGAGAAAGGAGAGGCAGGATACGAGGGTGGGCCATCATCAGGCGGCCGGGACGCTTGGGTGCATCAGGCTTCCACCCAGCTGTTCAGGGAAATGTCACAGCTTCCGGCGTTTGGGCAGCTGGGCATGGGGCTGCAGGACTCCGTACATCGCCACAGCAGTGAGAGGCATTACAAGGGGCATGCAAGCAGGGAGTCATCTTATGGTCGGAGATCCCCGCGTTACCACTCGCCACCTCCCAGCTCCCGACATCAGCACAGCCACCATTCCGGTGCACGCCGGTCATCAATTACTAGGAGTTACAGCCGTGCCGCATCACCGCCGGCGGCATACATCACCTCACGGCACGGTTGCCGAGGGTGCAGCAGGCAAGAGGACAGGCAAGAGCAGCGTTATCAGCTTATGGGAGGAGGGCATCGATCAGCGCACCATAGCAGCCAGCATGGCACCCCGGCAAGGCAAGGCGACAGGGCGGCAGTAAACAGGAACTTGCAAGTCTTCACCACGCCAGCCAGACCTCCGCATGGGAGCACTACGGCGGTCCACGAAGCGCGTACCATCACGCCGCGGGAGCATCAGCGCGCATACACGCAGCGGCCAGGAGGCGCGGAGCCCCAGCGGGGAGAGAGCGTCACGGGCTACGCTCCGGCCAGCGATGCCCCAGCAGTCCGCACGGTCCAAGTGGCTACCACACCGAAGGCAGCGTCCTGCGCGATGACCAGCGTGGACGGTCCAGCGGCAGCAGCACCGACAGCCAGTCCCAGCGTAGCTGGAGGGGAATCCTCACACGGGAAGGGTGAGACCAATGTTGATATTAACAGTTTGTGCAATGTTATCGTGTCCCCAGATATCTCGCAGAATGTTAGTAATGTTATGGTTAAGTTCACGGGGGTGGTTGGTAATGGCGGAGCAGGTCAGGGGAGGGAGCAGGGGGACAGCTCAACGGATTCGGATGAGGACGAATCATGCAGAGTGTTGAGGGAGCAGCTAAAGTTAGCCAGAGCGACTTGTAAAAGAAAGAAGGTCTTACCCCTGGGACAGACGCGGTTAGGGAGCGGATGGGGCAGGTGCAGCAGGACACAGCTAAGAAATTTTTGCAGACAGGGACCGCAGTGGGTTGTGAGTTCAGTTCAGTGGCAGGCCACCTGCCAAAGCAAACCAGAAAGGAGATTGAAAAAAGGGCTTTCGTAGATATATGCTCATTGACAGAGAAAGGCCTAAGCGACAAGGAAAAGGCAAAGCCAAAAGGGGGTACACAAGCTGATAGCTACAAGACTATTGAGAACTGGCTGAGCGGAATGTTCGCCTACTCCAGCTGTTACATAGAAGCGTACCCTGAGGTAGCGATGAGCATGTTAAAATATACGGATTTTATATACTCCGTGTACAAGGAGCAAGGGGGATCAGTCTGGCTGAGGTACGACGAGAGGTTCAGAGCGAAGGCGGAGGGCGGTAAGCCCATTGACTTCGGAGTTAGGGACCTTGATGCTTGGCTCAAGGCATTAGCCAGCGGTTTAGGGGAGAAGGGCACACGCAGCCGGGGCGGGGAGGCCTAGCACGCAGAAGCATGACCTTAAATGTTGGGCGTTTAACGAATCACACTGCACCCGCATGCATTGCAAGTTCAAGCACGCATGTTCTTTTTGCAATGCAAGCCATGCCGCAAAGGATTGCAATAGGAAAAGGGCTAATCACCCAAGAAAGCTACCCGCGGCAGCAGGGGCTGGGAAAAGCAGTTAGCCCAGTGAACCTAAGCAGGATCCTGGGGTGGCTAGCCAGGTATCCCAAGCAGCAGGAAGCCGAATTGCTGCGGGACGGTTTTAGGGAGGGTTTTAGAATACCGATAATAAGAGAGGTCCCGCCCACAAGTAAAATAAGAAACCTGAAATCCGTTAAGGAACAACCGGGGGTGGTGCGCGAGAAGATCACAAGGGAGCTAGAGTTAGGTAGAATGGCGGGGCCATTCACAGTCCCCCCAATACCGGATTTGATAGTTTCACCTTTGGGACTGGTCCCAAAAAAGGCACCGGGGAAGTTCAGGCTCATTCAGCACCTGTCCTACCCCGAGGGAGGGTCAGTCAATGACGCTCTGGACAAAGAGCAATGCTCAGTGCAGTATCAATCATTTGACCAGGCGGTCAAGATGGTAAGAGCACAAGGGAAAGGAGCTCTCATGGCGAAGCTAGACATCGAGTCGGCTTTCAGACTGCTCCCCCTGCACCCAGAGAGCTTCAGGCTGATGGGGTTAAGCTTTGACGGGTTTTTCTTTGTGGACAAATGCCTGCCAATGGGTTGCGCCATTTCGTGCGCTTTCTTCGAGGCATTTAGTTCATTCCTGCAATGGTGTTTGCAGGAACGCGCTGGGTCGAGGGCCATAGCTCATTATCTGGACGATTTCCTGGTGGCGGGCCCACTGGAGTCGGAACAGTGCAGCCACCTTTTACACGAGCTACAGGGTATGCTGGAGGATTTCAGCGTACCCATCGCAGTGGAGAAGACTGAGGGTCCTAAGGATGTTATATCCTATTTAGGCATAGAAATCGACACGGTTAGGCAGGAGTGCAGACTCCCCACAGAGAAGGTGGTAAGGTTGGACAGGGAGGTGTGCGAGGGCCAAGAAGGTCACGTTGGGGCAGTTGCAATCATTACTGGGGAGCCTAAATTTCACTTGCAGGGTGATTCCCATGGGCAGAATCTTCAAGAGGCGGCTGGAACAAGCCACAGCAGGCATGGCAACGAAGCACCACTTCATACGTATCACCAGGGAGCTTAGGGAGGACCTGCGGGTGTGGGAAGAGTTCCTCCTACATTTCAACGGTGTGCAAATCTGGCCCAAGGCAGTAGTGTCAAACCGCGCACTGCAGTTATTTACAGACGCAGCAGGAGCTACGGGGTTTGGGGCATACTGGCAGGGCGAATGGTGCGCCCAGCAATGGCCACCTGAATGGGAGGCCGCTGGGATCACCAAGAATTTAGCGGCATTGGAGGTTCCCGATAGTCGCGGCGGTTGATATATGGGGTAAAAAGCTGGCCAATAGGCAGATCCAATGCTGGTGCGACAACATGGGGGTGGTGCAAGCCGTGAACAACCAGCGGGCATCATCGCCACCAGTTGTCAGGTTGCTTAGGAGGTTGGTGGCGGCATGATTGCACCACAACATAACATTCAAAGCTAGACACGTGCCAGGGGAGAAGAATGTAATAGCGGACGCATTGTCCAGGCAGAAGTGGGACATCTTTAGGGCCGCAGTACCTGGAGCAAGCGCGGTAGGTTTAACATGCCCCTCCTATCTCTGGCAGATAGTCGATCAGAATTAGACAGCTTGGTGGAACAGTCCCTGGCACCAAAGACCTGGAAGGCCTACAAGGCCGCATGGGAAAAATGGCGGCAGTTCCAAGTGGCAGGGGATACTGAATCCAAGCCTCCGCAGCAGCAATTGTTGGCGTTCTTGGACAAGCTCAGAAGGGAGCAGACTTCCAGGGCCAGAGCAAACGCGATACTGGCAGGTGTATCCTTTTTTCAGAAACTGGCAGGCAAAAGGGACGAGACAAAGAGTTTCGTAGTACGCACTATAATGAGGGGCTGGGCAAGGGCGGAGGTTAGGAAACCAGATGCTAGAGAGCCAATCACCATCGAAAGGCTGAGGAAGCTGATAGAAGCGGTTCCAAGCATCTGCCGCGACCAGAGCGAGGCGAGGTTGTTTACAACAGCGTTTATCATGGCTTTTAGTGGGGCATTCAGGGTTAGCGAGTTGGTAGCGCAGTCCAAAACGGCAAGGGAAACTGGCCTGCAGCACAGTAGCGTTAACGTAACAAAAGACGCGGTATTGTGCAAAATACGTCGATCTAAGACAGACCAGAGCGGAAAGGGAAAATGGGTGCAGCTACGTAGGCACGCCGACGCTACGGTCTGCCCGGTAAGGGCGGTCGAAGCTTTTGTGGTCACAAGACCGGCAGGCGGGGAGAATTTTCTTGTGCACAAGGACGAGGCTGCGCTCACCAGGTACCAGTTCTCAGCAATATTGAAGAGATGCGTAAGAGCACTTGGCTGGCAGGAGGAGAAGTTCGGGACACACTCGTTTAGAATAGTGGCGGCCACGTCAGCCGCTAGCGAAGGGTGCGCGATCGAGGAGATCAAAGCATTAGGCAGGTGGGGGTCCAACAGCTATAGGCGCTACATTAGACCCCTCACCGACGAAACAGAAAATATCTAACTATCATATTCCCCCCCCCCCCCTCTCCCACACATCCCCATCCGCAGGAAAAAAGGAGGCAAGGCAGATATGGATCGTCGGCCATTCGTACATTCACTGGGCGGCAGCAAGGGCCGCCGGGAGGTCTTATGGAAGGCAGTTGGGGCTAGCGGAGAAGGATGGGAATGTACGCTGGTTCGGGCAAAGAGGGATGAGGTGGCATGGCCTGAGGGGCACCTTGTTATTCGGGGAAGAAGCGGCTGGCAGCCCGGACACCATAGTATTACACCTGGGGGGTAACGACTTGGGCGACAGGAAATCCCTCGACCTGATCAGGGTAATACGGGCCGACCTAGTGTGGGTAAACGAGCGATGGCCGGACGTAGAGTTAATATGGTCTAACATCATCCCCAGGCTATCTTGGCGCGGAGCATGGAGAGGGGCTGGAATAGAGAGGGCCCGGAAAAGGGTCAACGCTGCCGTGGGCAAGTGCGTTGCAGCGCTAGGCGGACTGGTCATACGGCATAAGGACATCAGCCAAAAGATCGAGGGCATGTATAGGGGCGACGGGGTCCATTTGTCGGACATCGGGATTGACCTGTTCAATAATGCGCTTCAGGAGGCGCTGGAGGCCGGGGGTCAGTAGCTGGTTGCAGGGTGGGGGCTTCGGGTCTCGGGGGGGCATCCGAGATCCTCGTGTGGCGGGAAGAAGCGGTGCGCAAGGCATGGCGAACGGGGGGAGCCAGCTGAGGTTGGCAGATTCACCCTCGGTGAACGGGCGCACGCTCGGCTCCAGCCTTGGACGGTTGGGCCAGTGAGCTGCGTGCCAGGCGAGCGTGATATGCGCCAGGAGGGCTGGTTCCCCAGGGGCGTTGCCGCGGTGCACGCCCCCAGGTAATCAGGAGGGGTCAGTGACCCATTTGCGCCTTGCCCACCATTTCTGTCTGTGCCCTGCAACCTTGTAAGGTAACATGGAATAAGGTAATGGAAATAAACTGTGGCCAGTAATTCGATCCAAAAGACATGTGTCAGACTCTTATTTAAAGGGGAGTTTCTTTGAGCGGTAACAAGGGGGACGCCGTGGGTCGACCTCTCCCCCTTAGGAGAGCAAAGGTGCCGAGCCAGGGATGGCGCCGGAGAGGGTTAAGGGGGAGGAGCGGCAGGCGGCCCGCGGGCCAACGGCGCGAAGGAAGGAGGGGGGCGGGCAGGTATGCCCATCCCCTCTTTCACACCTGTAGTACCTGGCAGCCAGTCAGGAGACGGGGGGGCCGGCCGGACACCGGGGGGTTAAATAGGACAGGCAGGGGGAGGAGGTGGGCATTGAGGACAGAGAGAGCAGAGCTCCTAGCGTGGCCCACCCACCCACCCATTAAAGCGAGCCGCTAGCGGGCCACACACTCCCCTCTTTTTTGCATTTTGTACCCCCTTCTCTTGTGTCGCTGTAGGCAAAGATGCGGGTCAAGTATACATCGGATTTATATTAAAAAAATAATAATAATTATATATATGTATATATACAGTTGCAATCCGGCATTATCACAAGGTTTTCGTGTGTAGGGTGATGGTAATCAAAGTTTTATTGTATAAATTGGCAGGTGCAAGTTACAGTATGGTTGTATGTTAACGTGTTATAGCAAACGAAGGCAGGTTATATGTATGTCACAGTCAGCGGGCGGCGGGAAGAAGCAGTGCGCAAGGCATGGCGAATGGGGGGAGCCAGTTGAGGTTGGCAGATTCACCCTCGGTGAACGGGCGCACGCTCGGCTCCAGCCTTGGACGGTTGGGCCAGTGAGCTGCGTGCCAGGCGAGCGTGATATGCGCCAGGAGGGCTGGTTCCCCAGGGGCGTTGCCTCGGTGCCTACCGGGTAGGCAGGGCACGCCCCCAGGTAATCAGGAGGGGTCAGTGACCCATTTGCGCCTTGCCCACCATTTCTGTCCTGTTTTTCACCTATACCCATACAGGGTGTTAAGGGTTATGTTATACCCCGCATTTTACTTGTAATTTGTGAGTGGTGTTACATTTGCATATTATTATTATTATTATTATTATTATCATTGTTGCACTCTGCATGTGTGTTTAACTATGTCCAACGTCAAGGCCTCTAAGGACAAGGTGGAGTCTGGAGCACCTGTAATGGTTTCTTACAGGACCTGCTCAGTCAAGCTCCTGCCAGCTCCTGATTGGCTGCCGGTCCGTGAGCTCTGATTGGCTCGCTGCCGGCTCAATAGAAAGAATACACACTGCTGCTCTGTGTGCCTTCGTGGCTGCCTGCCCTGCAGGTGCGCACCGCGCAGGCAGCTGGCCTGTCCCCGCGATCCTTATTGCTGCCACCCGGGACCCCTCTGGTAAGCTTTGGGAGAGCTACGGGTCGGGGGGGGGGGGGGGGGGGGGGCCTTCCAAGTTTGTCAGTCCCGGGCCCCATCATTTCTGATGGCAGCCCTGTGTACTGAAATCTAGGTCTTAGTTCTTTATTGCAATTTATTTGCTATATTTTCACTGTACAAATTAGAGATGAGCGAGTTAGGTTCCTCGGGATCCGAACCCCCCCGAACTTCACCCATTTTACACGGTTCCGAGGCAGCCTTGGATCTTCCCGCCTTGCTCGGTTAACCCGAACGCGCCTGAACGTCATCATCCCGCTGTCGGATTCTCGCGAGATTCGTATTCTATATAAGTAGCCGCGCGTCGCCGCCATTTTCACTCGTGCTTTGGAGATTGAACGGAGAGGACGTGGCTGTGTTCTCCCTGAAAAGCTCTGTAAACTGTGCTCAGTGTGCTGCAAATAATCTGTGCTCAGTGTGCTGAAAATATCTACGTTCTCTGCCTGAAAACGCTCCATATCTGTGCTCAGTGTGCTGCAAATATCTGATCAGTGTGCTGCATTGTGGGGACTGGGGACCACCAGTATATAATATATACTTTTCTATAGCTTCTATACTGCTTGTCGGGACACATGGTCACAGTTACACCGCTCTGTACTGATGTATACAATAATATATATACTTTTCTATAGCTTCTATACTGCTTGTCAGGACACATGGGTCACAGTTACACCGCTCTGTACTGATATACACAATAATATATATGCTTTTCTTATTTTCTATAGCTTCTATACTGCTTGTCAGGACACGTGTCACAGTTACACTGCTCTGTACTGATATATACAATAATATATATACTTTTCTATAGCTTCTATACTGCTTGTCATGACACATGGGTCACAGTTACACCGCTCTGTACTGATATATACAATAATATATATACTTTTCTATAGCTTCTATACTGCTTGTCAGGACACATGGGTCACAGTTACACCGCTCTGTACTGATATATTCAATAATATATATACTTTTCTTATTTTCTATAGCTTCTATACTACTTGTTGGGACACGTGTCACGGTTACACCGCTCTGTACTGATATATACAATAATATATATACTTTTCTATAGCTTCTAGTATTACAGTGCAGCATTTTGGTGACCAACAGTATACATATATAGTACAGTACAGTAGGCCATTGCTATTGATATATTATATTACTGACATATAATTCCACACATTAAAAAATGGAGAACAAAAATGTGGAGGGTAAAATAGGGAAAGATCAATATCCTGTCAAAGTCGAAAAATATTGTTATTCTCATGCCTTGTACTAACCCCATGCGCTTGCCCGCTGCACGTGCACGTGCACATTCTCTCCCGTGCGTGCACATATTCGCAGTTGCGTGACGGTGCCTTCACGGACATGCGCTCAAGCGCGTGGTATGTGCATTTACGGTAGAGTTTGTGTGCGTCTGGCGGGCGACTCAATTGTCACATAGTTAATCCAAATAGTGTATTTTGTAGGTTATGGTCTCCTTAATAATATCAGTAAGTTTGTTTAGTGTAACTGGTTCGTGGACAGAGAAATCCCTCTTTACATGATACGAAGGGTCAGACAGGTTTTGAGCAGTGGTGTTTGGTATGCAACGGTAGAGTATATTATTAGAAACATTCCGGTATTGGTTTGAAAGAGATTAATCGCTCCTGCGAATAGTTATGTTTATAAGAAGTTTATGGACATTTACTGTATTTGCAGTTCATTATCCATGCGGCGGGAATCCTGAGATTCCCTCCCACCTGAGCAGTATGAAATAGTCGCAGCCCATCTGTTTGAATCAACCTATGACCTTTTGTTATAATGTGAAGACAGATTCCTGTGTCCAATGAACAATGAGATTGTAGGCCCCTTTGTAGTGTACTGTATGCAGTGTATATAAGGCAGCCAGTTTGGGCCAGCTCAGTCTACTCTCCACAAAAGGTTTTCATCACTGACTAACTTGAGAGCTGGTGACCAGGACTGCGCAGCGATCATTCCCCAGTGTGTAAGTTTTTCTCTGTAACCAACTTGTTCTCTGATTGTATTTGCCATACTCTCTCTCTCTCTGTTATTGTTACGCTGTTGTATATTGTATATGTGTAGTTATTATGTTTAGATATTGATGTTAGTCTGTAGTGTATAAGATGTTAACTGTATTTTCCCTTTTTACATAACTAAATCTCGTTAGTAAAGGTTTTGGAACCTTAGCAAGGTATTGTGTGTTTATTACATCATTGAGGGTATTCGGAGCGTCTCAATCGCTCAAGCGGCTTTTATATAATAGAGGTTAATTAGCATTGCATTGTGTTCACATTACAAAACCAAGGTTTACAGTATAGGCTCAGCCTTTCATTGTGTTGCATACAAGGTTTACTGTGTGTCATCCTGTGAGCATCTGCGCCGCTCGTGTTCCTCTTGTGGGCACAGCGTCCGCTACGCTAGTAACGTAGCATTACGGTACTCGGACCGCCTATAGCGTGCTCGATACCCAGCGTAAGCCGTGAGCGAACGTGCCGCTCGTGCGTCTCAACCACGGCCTAGCGTCTGCTACGCTACCCCGTACGCCCATTGCGTACTGAGTCTCTTACCAATATATAGTGAATGTTATAAGATAAATAATTAGCTTTACCAATTGGCGGCTCGTCCGTCCTCCACATATCCGCTCTAGTGAACACAAGCAGACTTTATCTGTCAGCAAAGGGCGGGAAGGCGTATCCCTTCGTATCCGTGTTGGTGGTGAGGGATACGGTAGTGCTGACTAGATAAGCGTCTGCATCACTACGCTGTAGGAGTGCTAGTGGAATCCGGAACCGGAAGGTAAGAACAGTACGCTATTGTCTTTTAAAACTGTTTTATTTCTGTTTGATACGCATTGCGTACGCAACACACGCACACACCTGCATTTTGTCATTTGTGTAATTTCACATCTCGCTTTCCTGTTTGCCATTTATCATTGATAACGTGCTGAGAAAGATTTGTTGCAATGGTAGTTAAAAGTAAAATTAATACGTAAGGGAGTAATTTGTAAAACACGCACACGGCTTGCCTAAGATACAAGGAAGTTCTGTGTGGTGTTCAGTAAATGATTACAGTTAAAGATCATTTACATTGATATAAACGTGTTAGTTGTGTTTCTGTGGACATATCTGGCCTGCGTACACGTGTCTCTAACAAAGGGCGGGACTAGCGTACGCAAGGGCCGACGCACGTAGCATATATTACGCAACGGAGCGTATGGATACGCCATGTAATACAAATCACACGATAGTATTGTTTTAGAAGGCGATACGGAGGCAACGCGATAATAGCGCAAGTCACTCAGTGTCCTAAATTTTAGCGTAAATAATCCGTCTCTAGTTGTAACTCCTTTCGGGACTAGACTGTGATACTGAATGAAAGGGATTTCTGCGCAGAAACGAAAGTAAAGAGTATATGAGGTGAAAGAGTGTGTATACATATATAAGTTTCTCATTTTTGGGGTGGAACCACAGGAAATCGAGTTCTCGTGAGGTACATACGTGAAAGTGACAGCGCGGTGGCTTGGGAGGCATCCCTTGTTAAACATATTGAAATAAGAGCATTAGAGTGTAGCGGACCAGGAGGTCCAGAGACAGACCAGGAAGTCTAGGTACAGCGGACTAGGAAGTCCGCTATAGATAGAGTCAAGAAGCACAACACCAGGAGGGTTGGTGCAATACCCATATAGGCCATTAAGCTCCGGCTGAAGGAATTCGCAGCCACAATTTTCGATTCCACTGGTCGTTCCGCGCGTAAGATTAGTTGCTTATGTGCAGAACGATTGTACCGCATGTAATTGTGTGCATTAGTTAGTAACTTGGACCAGTACCATTTGCGTACGCTAGAGGGGTCATAAACGCTATTTGTACATTCTAACGTGATTTGTGTAATTTTTTTTTATTTTAAGGGAGGTTCGCTGGTCACTCAGGAATTCTCCAGCAACTGATGTTTACTGGGAAGGGTTAAGTGCTCTTCGGATCACACCCACACGTTCCAGTAAATAGAGGTTCAGGTCGCAGGGGCCCTAGTTTGAGTACGCCAGCGCTAAGGCAGTGTGTGGGCGTATTGGTTGATGTGGGCGAGTGAGTGGAGGTACTCGGTAAACTTTCACCGTCAGCCTACCCCAAACATCTTGGTTTTTGTAAGGGTTCGCTGAAGACCCTGATTTGAAGGTCAGAGGTAGCGAAAGCAACACCTGCAAAGATGGGGGTCAGTTGTTCAGGTAGGGGGCGATCAACTCTGGTCCAGGTTGATTTAGTAAACCGACCAATCGGGTCGGCAAGGTATATCATGTGTGAGAAATACGGTTCACACACAGAGGTGTTGTGCGATGAATGGGAAAGAATGACTGTGCATGATGGGGAAAAGTTCCCACGGGTAGGCAGTTTTAGCCCCGAGGTGTTACAAAATCTAAGGAGAAGGATATGTCTCATTAAATCTGCAAAGAGACGGATCAAACATTATGATTATTTACAATTATGGCAACAGGAAGGTGAAATACTGAAAGGATTGGCTCAAGCGGCTGGATCTAACCCTATAATGAAACTGATAGCCACCGCACCACCACCACCATACATAACGGGAGAGAAAGTGGTTACAGAGAATGGCACACTGGTGTATGATAAACATGCACTTAGTAACTGTATAGATGTTAAGAATAATGTAACTAAGATTGTTGATGCTAATACTAACTCGTGCAAGCTGTACCCTGTTTTAAACTTTCCCCAGGATTGTGACCAAGAGGATGAACCCACAACAATATCGGCACTCTCTCTAGCAGCCACCATAGCAGAAACAACAGTGGGCACGGCCCAACCAGTAAGAGCAGTATCAAAGGCCCTTAGTGGAGGGACAGGTGAGGTCGTATCAACTGGTAAGTACGGCACTGTACACTATGCTGAAACCATTACACCACATGTTGTAGAATCTACTCAGAATGATGTTATTGAACTTAATCCTGTTAGGGTAATTGCAGTACCAAATGGGAAAACTGACACTTCAGGAGTCACTCCTGTCAGAAACATCGCCATGCACTGCCCCTTTTCCCGAACGGAATTAAGATCAATGGTGTCTGAATTCCCTGATCCTAGGAAAGATCTAGTTGCAAGCCAGAAGTACATTAGAGAGCTAGGAAATACTGTGGAGCCCAATAACAAAGATTGGCGGACATTGCTGAGGGCATGTTTACCCTCCAATGTCGACTCAGCGAGTTTTATAACTGACTGTAGACTAGATGAAGAAGTACCCCTTACTGAGGAGTACAATCAAGATAATGTGAAAAGAATTAACTTGCAGCTGGGAGTATATTTCCCGGCTGTTGCTAAATGGAACAAAATTTTCTCCATCAAGCAAAAAGAGGGAGAAATAGCTGCTGATTATTTTCATCGGGCACTGCAGGAAATGGCTAAGTATACAGGGATAGAAGACATTAAGACAAATGTGAATCATAGAGAAGTAGCAGTATCTGTGTTAATGGATGGTTTAAAGGAAGTATTGAGGACGAGGGTACAGACCACCCAACTATGTTGGCGAGGTTTGTCGGTGGCTACTTTGAGAGAGGCCGCTATTGATCATGATCGGAACATCACCAGACACAGGGAGTCGCAGAGTGATAAGCTGATGGCCGTAAGTATACAGGCCCTTACCACAAGGCCAACTCAGCATAAGTCTCAGACCCCTGTGGGTAAGTCAAATGTGGTAACTTGTTATTACTGTCATAAAGAGGGACATTTTGCACGAGACTGTAGATTGAAAAATGCGCAAAACTCATACCAAACCCCTAGACAACGACATGACACACGAAATTGGGATCAAGGACCGCAGAGACGGAGTTATGAGCCACACGCAGGGGAAACAAAAAGGTATCCCCCAAGAAGAGACTGGCAAGTCTCTGATAGTTCCCATTTACCCCCTTCACAGGTAATAGCTGCCAGCGCAATGCAGGGAGGTCACCACATACAATAGGGGTGGGGCCACACCTGTAGTCTGCAGCCAGTGAAATTAATTGCGAGCCTTGGAAGTGAACCCGAGGTCACAATTGATGTAGCTGGCAAATCTCTAAATTTCCTTGTAGATACGGGGGCGGCCAAATCAGTGATAAATTCGACCGTGGGCATGAGAACCACTGGTAAAACAATTCCAGCCATGGGAGTAACAGGAGTAGTACAACACTACCCTTTAAGCAAACCTGCAGAGATTACGATAGGGCCTTTGCATACCAAGCATTCTTTTCTGTTGGCTGCATCGGCTCCGACTAATCTCCTAGGGAGAGATTTACTGTGCAAAATGGGATGTGTCATATATTGTACTCCTGAAGGTGTGTTCTTGGACATACCCGAAAACCACGCTCAGGAAGTGCAGGATATGCTAGACTCCCCAACAAGATTAATGTCACACACTGTTATTGTAAATAGGTGTCCGTCCAAGGTAGAGGAAATGATTTCCCAGATACCGGAATCACTTTGGACCAAGGATGGACAAGACACTGGATTAATGGCAAACGTAGCCCCAGTAGTTGTACAAGTAAAAGATGGTAGGATAGCTCCAAAAATCCCACAATACCCTCTGAAGCCAGAGGTGGAGTTAGGAGTTTTCCCTGTAATAGAGCGCTTGCTACAACAAGGCATTCTAGTAAGGACGTCCAGCACTGCCAATAGTCCCATCTTCCCTGTTAAAAAGAGTGGGGGGAGGGGTTACAGATTAGTGCAGGATCTAAGAGGGATCAACAAAATAGTTGAGAGTCAATTCCCCGTAGTGCCAAATCCAGCTGTCATCCTTATGCAAATCCCTCCCACTGCCAAATTTTTCACTGTGATTGACCTCTGCTCCGCCTTCTTCTCGGTACCTCTGCACCCTGACAGTCAATACTTATTCGCATTTACATACAGAGGAGTTCAGTACACCTGGACTCGATTTCCACAAGGTTTCATTGACAGTCCAAGTATTTTCTCACAGGCCTTGCATGATTGTTTATAGTCTTTTCAACCTGATGTCAGGTCCGGGTGTTTTTGTGAATCCGTTAACCCGAGACCAACCACAGGTGTAGGTGCTGGGCTATGAAGAAAGCAGGGAGGACGAAGAAAGTTCCGATTCATATATTTATTCAAAATAACAATTCAGTAAAGAGTTAACTGACAAGTTGTTAATCATCATATTATACTGAAGTATTGCAGGAATAATATGCAAGAGAAAACTCAAAAATACATAAAAGAAATGTTCATGGAAACATATGCAAAACAAGCTGATGAATAAATGTTGGATTGTCCAAATATAAACGAGCTTTGATGCTGAACTGTAGAATATGATTAACTGGATAATGCAGACATGAAGAGATAACTGTAAGGATTTGCAATGGAGTTTTGAGAGTTAACTGAGAGACTGTGAAGAATTATCCTTGTTATGACAACATAGCAAATATAAACAAGCTTTGATGCTGAACTGCAGAATGTTATTAACTGGATAATGCAGACATGAAGAGATAACTGTAAGGATTTGCAATGGAGTTTTGAGAGTTAACTGAGAGACTGAAGAATTATCCTTGTTATGACAACATAGCAAATATAAACAAGCTTTGATGCTGAACTGCAGATTGTGTTTAACTGGTTAATGCAGACATGGAGAATTAACTGTAAGAATTGGCAATGGAGCTTTGAGAGTTAACTGAGAGACTGTGATGAATTATCCTTGTAATGACAACATAACAAATATAAGTACTGAATTGGGTTACTTGCGGGTTCCGGAGATCACTGTGAAACTGTAGTAGAAGACAAGGTGATGAATGGGTTAAATGCAGAGTTGAACAAACGAACAGCTGAGAGAAACAGAATCCTCCAGACTTTGAATGATAGGCAGACTGACAAGGTAACCTCATGCAGGACACTGGGAATCCAACTATTTCCAATAGGAGTGCAATTAACTGACAGCACAGCGGAGAGCCGGTGGATCTTTCAGCAGTGAAGGCTGCAGACGGACCTCTGGGAACGGAGGCGATATCTGGACCACGGGAATCACACAGGAATGCACGGAGAGAGCTCAGAGCTAGAGCACAGCTTTGATACAACAAAGCACTGGCCCAGAGTAACATAATCCCAGCCTACTTAAAGGCAGCACAAGCACGGGATTGGCTTACACCTGCCCACAGGTGTTTTCACAAGTGCTCTGTATTAGCTATTTGGTCTCCAACATGGCCACCTCCTATACAGCAGACACACCGCAGTGCCTTAGGCCATTTGGTCCCCGCACTCACAGTTCCCAGACTCTGCATTACCTGTGCCATTGATCACGCCGTGTCCCCACACGGGCGCACAGCACCGCGAGCAACCGCACTGGCAACGGATGAACCCCAGAACCCGCAGAGGTAAGAGACCGGTTCGTGACACCTGAGAGTGGATCAATATTAATACAGTACGTGGATGACCTACTGCTGTGTTCAGATTCACTGGAATCATCCCTGAGAGATACAAAACAACTCCTGTTTCATCTTTCAGACACCGGACACAAGGTTTCCAAATACAAGTTACAATTATGCCAGACCAAGGTAAAATACTTGGGACACTGTCTGACACAAGGACTGAGACACCTCACCGCTGATAGAATTCAAGCAATTCGTGACATGACCCTGCCACAAACCCAGCAACAGATTAGAACGTTTTTAGGAATGTGTGGGTATTGCCGTAACTGGATCCCAGGTTTTTCCATACTGGCCTTGCCTTTACAGGAGATGGTCTCCTCAAACAAACCTGATCGGATTTCGCACACAGACGAGTCTGAGATGGCATTTGAGAGACTTAAACAGTGCCTAACGCAGGCACCAGCACTAGGCATGCCAGATTATGGAAAACCCTTTGAGCTGTACCGAACAGAGAGTGCTGGGTGCGCGGCAGGTGTCTTAACCCAGAAGCATGGTGATGCCAGCAGGCCGGTAGCCTACTATAGCGCTCAGCTAGACACGGTAGCGCGATCCCTCCCCACATGCTTGCGAAGTGTTGCAGCAATAGCATTGCTAGCAAGTAAAAGCGAAGATGTAGTGCTAGGACACAACCTCACAATTCATACACCACATGCAGTGTCAGCTTTACTGAATTCGGCCCAAACCAGACACGTCTCATCAGCACGGTTTACAAGATGGGAATTGGCATTGATGGCCCCCGTAAACATCACCATAAGGAGATGCAGCGCACTAAATCCTGCAACATATCTCTCAGGTGTGCCTGGACAGGCACAAAGGGTGGAGGATGAGAGTGATGGTGAAGGAGGAGTTAGTAAGGAAAATGACACACATGATTGTATGGAATATTTGACCCAAAATTTCACGGCAAGGCCTGACATCAGTGACAACCCACTGGAAGATGTAGATTTTACTTTCTACACTGATGGCAGTTGTCACAGACAGACGGACTCGGGAGACTTGTGTACTGGATACGCAGTCGTAGATGACCAAGGTACCATAGAAGCGGAACCCCTAGGCCCACCACACTCAGCACAAGTTGCTGAACTGGTTGCCCTAACCAGAGCATGCGAATTGGCTAAAGGCAAGTCAGCCAATATCTACACAGATTCTAGGTACGCCTTCGGAGTAGTCCATGATTTCGGGGCCCTATGGCGCCTCAGAAATTTCATGACGGCAGCTGGCACACCCGTAGCGCATGCTGCCCACATCAAAAGACTTCTAACAGCGATACAGGAACCCGACAGAGTGGCTGTTATCAAGTGTAAAGCTCACACGTATAGCCAAGACCCGGTATCACTTGGTAACAGCCGAGCAGACGAAGCTGCCAAATCAGCAGCCGGTACCCCCATACAGACAGACAGCACACAACTGATGGTATTTAATACTGTAAACACACAGAAATTATATGAAATGCAAAATTTGTGTTCACCACAAGAAAAGGCAGTTTGGAGGTCAAAAGGATATGGCCAGGAGTCCTCGGGACTCTGGACAGATGGACAGGGTAAGCCAGTGGCACCCAGAGCATACCTTCCAAGTCTAGCGGAAGCGGCACATGGACTGACTCATCTAGGCAAAGAAGGAATGTGTAAGTTGGTAAGAGCTTATTGGTGCGCCCCAGGATTTTCTTCCCATGCGGGTAAAAGAGCGATGACATGTCTCACCTGCTTGAGGAAGAATATCGGAAAGGCAATACCAACAGAGCCATCCCATATCCCTCCTACAGATGGTCCTTTCCAGGTAATACAAATTGATTTCATACAATTGCCACCTTGTAGAAATGTAAAATATGTATTGGTTTGTATTGACGTGTTCTCAAATTGGGTTGAAGCATTTCCCACGGCCACAAATACCGCTGTGTTTACTGCAAAGAAAATTGTGCAGGAATTTGTGTGTAGGTACGGTATCCCTAGAATCATTGAGAGTGATAGGGGTACCCATTTTACAGGTGAAGTTTTTCAAGCAATGTGTAAGTTTATGGGAATTAATAGTAAGCTGCACACTCCGTACCCCCCCCCAGGCGAGTGCGAAAGTGGAAAGAGTAAACAGCATTATTAAAAACAAATTAAGCAAGGTAATGGCTGAAACAGGATTATTGTGGCCCGAAGCTTTGCCAATCGTATTATACAGCATCAGAACCACTCCCAGGTCCCCTCTTAATCTGTCTCCTTTTGAAATTCTGTTTGGTCGACAACCTCATGTTATGATTAACCCCCAGGATGATTTGAAATGTAACAATGAAGTCACTGTAAAGTATTTAGTTAAGATGAGCAAGCAATTGAGGAATCAGAATGATAATCTAAAGTTGGTGATTCCTGATTTGCCAGACAGTAATTGTCATGACATTGAACCTGGGGATTATGTAATGATACGGAATTTTCTACGCTCAGGTTGCCTTATTGACAGATGGGAAGGACCATATCAAGTCTTATTGACCAGCACGACAGCATTGAAGGTTGCAGAGAGAGAGAGACTTGGGTCCATTCGTCTCATTGTAAAAAGGTTGCTGACCCAGAGAGGTCCCGTGATAAAGAACAGACGGTACAGGTTGTATCACTAGAGTGTCTGTTCCGGGAAGGTTGAGACGACACCTGAGCGCTGAGAATAATAAGACCGGAGGCGTTTGTCGAGCCAGATTTTTTTTTTCCCTTTTGTTATTTTCTCCAGTTCCCATCTCCCTCCTATTCTCCTTCCCCCTTCTTATTTTTCTCCTTTTCCTCCTATAAGATGGACTTGCCCCAAGAGACTGTGATCCGGATTTTCCTGTTGACCATGATGTTGACCAGAGCAGTCTGTTTCGGTGAGAGTACCATGGAGGTCGAGAAGGGATCTGGAATGGGTTCTGATGACCAGGATGGAGGCGTAGTTTTCCAAGAGCAACATAATCACCGAGTAAAGGCGAGTATCAGAAAACGATCGGGTAGCATTGACAATAGAAGGAATTGTGAAGGATTGTTAGCTGAAGAGAACTGCATCTGTAGGCATTGTGACAATATAGTTGAGGATAGGTGCATCAAGAAATGTCAGTCCAGTTTTAATGTCCACATGGACCGACATCCATTGAGTGACTATCACTCCTTAGTGGGTAAAGTGTTAAACCAGACAGACTGTTGGGTATGCTCTCAAGTACCTCAAGGTCATAGCAAATCAGGACTAGTACCATTCCCTTTAACTGTAAGAGAGGTACTTGAGTTAAGTGGTGGGAGGCCGGTGGACAAGAGGTTTAATATCTCTAGTCCTCCTAGTTTGAAGCTCCACCAGTATCATGTGGATAAGTCCTTAGTATGCTTCAACATTTCCAATCCCCGAAAGCCGGGAAATTGGGAAGTGTCATGGAGTAATCAAACCATGACATTTTCATATAGAGCCGACAGAATGCCCATAGACACAGAACTTATACGCCAGATAGCCGACAATGGAAGGTTTTTCCGGTATAGGTATACTCTAGGAAGTAGGACCATGCGAGTTGGAGAAGTATCACCAGGATACTGTGCACATATCGTACAAACTGATACGTGTACTAGACAGATGGGAGAGTTAGGGTTAGGAGATTTCACATGGAAAATTTGTAACATGGTAATGTCATACTCTGTCCCATATGTTCTCCCCGATGATGCATATTTCATATGCGGGAGGAAGGCGTATAAGTGGCTTGCCCCAAACTCAGAGGGATTGTGTTACATTGGAAAAGTACTGCCTGAAGTAATGACTGTATCCCATAACAAAATGAAAGACATTCACCGCGGTGCCCAAGCTCCTTATACTCACACTCATTACGGGTACGACGTTAAACGGCACCTGATAGAGAGGACAGAGCATCCGGCCTCTGATCTGATCCATGAATCCATCGGGATTCAATTCTTACTCGCGTTAGATATCACTCGTACCGCCAGAGGAGTGATAAACTATAGATATATATCTGCGCTAGCGAACTTGTTAGACAATATCACCGAAATGTATGACGACACGTTCAGGTACACTGGGAAAGGGTTACAAGCCTACAAAACAGAGCTGGTTCAGCATAGGATGATTCTCAATTATCTCACAGCAGTGACAGGCGGGTATTGCGTTACCCTAGCAACTCAGTATGGAGTAAAGTGCTGCACGTATATTACAAACAGCACTGAGGACCCGGCCGAGGTCATAGACCAAAAGATGGATGACATTTTGCAATTGAAGTGGGAATTTCGAAGGAAACACAATCTCACACTCGCTGCTGTGGGTAATGAGCTGACCAGTTGGGTGTCATGGTTGAACCCACGAAATTGGTTCTCTGTTTTAGGAGAATGGGCCCAAGGTATTATAATGGATGTAGGGAAATTTCTCTTGTGTATTCTGGGAGTCGTCATATTGGTTGGACTGATATTTAGATGCGTTCGGGCTTTAACGAAGTGTAAAGGTAGTACTAGAGTAATGAGTCTGAGGAGCGAGGACACTGTAACAACAACAACTAATTTGATTTATGACCCAACGATAGAGACAATGCTGTGATGAAAATGTGAATCCACGGTCCGTTTCTTTCACCCGTTTCTCCTTTGTTTTCCTCCAAGGTAAAAAAAACATCCACTTGGAAGAAGAATTTGACAACCTCTTTTATACAGACCATTGATGAACTATGCCACAAGCCCCAATATCCCTAGTAACTTTAACTTTTTACGAAAGCCCAATACTTTAGAGACTGTAATTTTATGGACAATGGAACAGCTTTTGCTCGCTATTTATAGCAAAAGCACCGAGAGACATCAGACAACATGTACATCAAGACAAGACATCAGACAAGACCTCAATCGGCGACTGTTCAGTTAAACTCACATAGTTTACGACTGCATTCATAACGATTGTTTCTTATCTTCATCTCTACAACCTCCAGGTAATGACACACATAGTCGACAGGGAATATAGACACATATATCAGCATTCACATGTTCCCCCCTTCATGTATCATCAACTAAATGTGCTCCCCCATTTGTTGCAACCAAAAGCCGAAAAGAGCTCGGTAGAGTTTGACAGCCCATCCACAGACCCTTGATACGGGATAAGAAGGATTCAAATGTATACTTCGCAATACCTCGAAGCTTGATTTACGTACGGCACGATGATACATGACCCCTCAAACATGGATTTCATACACACATGCTTTTACTATCTCACTAGGTCATACTTTTCCCACCTTCTCCTCTCCTCCCCTTACCCAATCATAAAAAGGTGTTTACATGATGACATATATTTTTCTGTTTTGTTTAGGAAGTTGCAGTTATTGGTGACTGCCAAAGGGTGGACTGTCAAAGTCGAAAAATATCGTTATTCTCATGCCTTGTACTAACCCCATGCGCTTGCCCGCTGCACGTGCACATTCTCTCCCGTGCGTGCGCATATTCGCAGTTGCGTGACGGCGCCTTCACGGACATGCGCTCAAGCGCGTGGTATGTGCATTTACGGTAGAGTTTGTGTGCGTCTGGCGGGCGACTCAATTGTCACATAGTTAATCCAAATAGTGTATTTTGTAGGTTATGGTCTCCTTAATAATATCAGTAAGTTTGTTTAGTGTAACTGGTTCGTGGACAGAGAAATCCCTCTTTACATGATACGAAGGGTCAGACAGGTTTTGAGCAGTGGTGTTTGGTATGCAACGGTAGAGTATATTATTAGAAACATTCCGGTATTGGTTTGAAAGAGATTAATCGCTCCTGCGAATAGTTATGTTTATAAGAAGTTTATGGACATTTACTGTATTTGCAGTTCATTATCCATGCGGCGGGAATCCTGAGATTCCCTCCCACCTGAGCAGTATGAAATAGTCGCAGCCCACCTGTTTGAATCAACCTATGACCTTTTGTTATAATGTGAAGACAGATTCCTGTGTCCAATGAACAATGAGATTGTAGGCCCCTTTGTAGTGTACTGTATGCAGTGTATATAAGGCAGCCAGTTTGGGCCAGCTCAGTCTACTCTCCACAAAAGGTTTTCATCACTGACTAACTTGAGAGCTGGTGACCAGGACTGCGCAGCGATCATTCCCCAGTGTGTAAGTTTTTCTCTGTAACCAACTTGTTCTCTGTTTGTATTTGCCATACTCTCTCTCTCTCTCTGTTATTGTTACGCTGTTGTATATTGTATATGTGTAGTTATTATGTTTAGATATTGATGTTAGTCTGTAGTGTATAAGATGTTAACTGTATTTTCCCTTTTTACATAACTAAATCTCGTTAGTAAAGGTTTTGGAACCTTAGCAAGGTATTGTGTGTTTATTACATCATTGAGGGTATTAGGAGCGTCTCAAGCGCTCAAGCGGCTTTTATATAATAGAGGTTAATTAGCATTGCATTGTGTTCACATTACAAAACCAAGGTTTACAGTATAGGCTCAGCCTTTCATTGTGTTGCATACAAGGTTTACTGTGTGTCATCCTGTGAGCGTCTGCGCCGCTCGTGTTCCTCTTGTGGGCACAGCGTCCGCTACGCTAGTAACGTAGCATTACGGTACTCGGACCGCCTATAGCGTGCTCGATACCCAGCGTAAGCCGTGAGCGAACGTGCCGCTCGCGCGTCTCGACCACGGCCTTGCGTCTGCTATGCTAAGTGCGTACCCTTACGGTACCCCGTACGCCCATTGCGTACTGAGTCTCTTACCAATATATAGTGAATGTTGTAAGATAAATAATTAGCTTTACCAATCCACTTCCACCTCGTGCTGAAGCTGCTGCCACTAGTCATGGCCGAGACGATGAAATACCATCAACGTCGTCTGCCAAGGCCAATGCCCAATGTCATAGTAGAGAGCATGTAAAATCCAAAAAACAAACGTTCAGTAAAATGACCCAAAGATCAAAATTAAAAGCATCTGATGGGAAGCGTAAACTTGCCAATATGCCATTTACGACACGGAGTGGCAAGGAACGGCTGAGGCACTGGCCTATGTTCATGGCTAGTGGTACCGCTTCACATGAGGATGAAAGCACTCATCCTCCCGCTAGAAAAATTAAAAGACTTAAGCTGGCAAAAGCACAGCAAAGAACTGTGCGTTCTTCTAAATCACAAATCCCCAAGAAGAGTCCAATTGTATCGGTTGCGATGCCTGACCTTCCCAACACTGGACGGGAAGAGGTGGCGCCTTCCACCATTTGCACGCCCCCTGCAAGTGTTCGTAGGAGCACCCGCAGTCCAGTTCCTGATAGTCAAATTGAAGATGTCACTGTTGAAGTACACTAGGATGAGGATATGGGCGTTGCTGGCGCTGAGGAGAAAATTGACAAGGAGGATTCTGATGGTGAGGTGGTTTGTTTAAGTCAGGCACCTGGGGAGACACCTGTTGTCCGTGGGACGAATATGGCCATTGACATGCCTGGTAAAATTACAAAAAAAATCACCTCTTCGGTGTGGAATTATTTTAACAGAAATGCGGACAACAGGTGTCAAGCCTTGTGTTGTCTTTGTCAAGCTGTAATAAGTAGAGGTAAGGACGTTAACCACCTAGGAACATCCTCCCTTATACGTCACCTGGAGCGCATTCATCAGAAGTCATTGACAAGTTCAAAAACTTTGGGTGACAGCGGAAGCAGTCCACTGACAACTAAATCCCTTCCTCTTGTACCCAAGCTCCTGCAAACCACACCACCAACTCCCTCAGTGTCAATTTCCTCCTTAGATAGGAACGCCAATAGTCCTGCAGGCCATGTCACTGGCAAGTCTGACGAGCCCTCTCCTGCCTGGGATTCCTCCGATGGATCCTTGAGTGTAACGCCTACTGCTGCTGGCACTGCTGTTGTTGTTGCTGGTAGTCGATCGTCATCCCAGAGGGGATGTCGGAAGACCACTTGTACTACTTCCAGTAAGCAATTGACTGTCCAACAGTCCTTTGCGAGGAAGATGAAATATCACAGCAGTCATCCTGCTGCAAAGCAGATAACTCAGGTCTTGGCAGCTGCGGTGGTGTTAAACGTGTGTCCGGTATCCACCGTTAATTCACAGGGAATTAGAGAATTGATTGAGGTACTGTGTCCCCGGTACCAAATACCATCTAGGTTCCATTTCTCTAGGCAGGCGATACAGAGAATGTACACAGACGTCAGAAAAAGACTCACCAGTGTCCTAAAAAATGCAGTTGTACCCAATGTCCACTTAACCACGGACATGTGGACAAGTGGAGCAGGGCAGACTCAGGACTATATGACTGTGACAGCCCACTGGGTAGATGTATTGCCTCCCGCAGCAAGAACAGCAGCGGCGGCACCAGTAGCAGCATCTTGAAAACGCCAACTCATTCCTAGGCAGGCTACGCTTTGTATCACCGCTTTCCATAAGAGGCACACAGCTGACAACCTCTTACGGAAACTGAGGAACATCATCGCAGAATGGCTTACCCCAATTGGACTCTCCTGGGGATTTGTGACATCGGACGCCACCAATAGTGTGCGTGCATTACATGTGGGCAAATTCCAGCACGTCTCATGTTTTGCACATACATTGAATTTAGTGGTGCAGAATTTTTTTAAAAACGACAGGGGCATGCAAGAGATGCTGTCGGTGGCCCGAAGAATTGCGGGCCACTTTCGGCATTCAGCCACCGCTTGCCGAAGACTGGAGCACCAGCAAACACTCCTGAACCTGCCCCGCCATCATCTGAAGCAAGAGGTGGTAACGAGGTGGAATTTAACCCTCTATATGCTTCAGAGGATGGAGGAGCAGCAAAAGGCCATTCAAGCCTATACATCTGCCTACGATATAGGCAAAGGAGGGGGAATGCACCTGACTCAAGCGCAGTGGAGAATGATTTCAACGTTGTGCAAGGTTCTGCAACCCTTTGAACTTTCCACACGTGAAGTAAGTTCAGACACTGCCAGCCTGAGTCAGGTCATTCCCCTCATCAGGCTTTTGCAGAAGAAGCTGGAGAGATTGAAGGAGGAGCTAAAACGGAGCGATTCCGCTAGGCATGTGGGACTTGTGGATGGAGCCCTTAATTTGCTTAACCAGGATTCACGGGTGGTCAATCTGTTGAAATCAGAGCACTACATTTTGGCCACCGTGCTCGATCCTAGATTTAAAGCCTACGTTGTATCTCTCTTTCCGGCAGACACAAGTCTGCACATGTTCAAAGACCTGCTGGTGAAACACTTGTCAAGTCAAGCGGAACGTGACCCGCCAACAGCTCCTCCTTCACATTCTCCCGCAACTGGGGCTGCGAGGAAAAGGCTAAGAATTCCGAGCCCACCTGCTGGCGGTGATGCAGGGCAGTCTGGAGCGAGTGCTGACATCTGGTCCGGACTGAAGGACCTGCCAACGATTACTGACATGTCGTCTACAGTCACTGCATATGATTCTGTCACCATTGAAAGAATGGTGGAGGATTATATGAGTGACCGCATCCAACTAGGCACGTCAGACAGTCCGTACGTATACTGGCAGGAAAAAGAGGCAATTTGGAGGCCCTTGCACAAACGCTTTATTTTACCTAAGTTGCCCCCCTTCCAGTGTGTACTCCGAAAGAGTGTTTAGTGCAGCCGGTCACCTTGTCAGCAATCGGCGTACGAGGTTACTTCCAGAAAATGTGGAGAAGATAATGTTCATCAAAATTAATTATAATCAATTCCTCCGTGGAGACATTCACCAGCAATTGCCTCCAGAAAGTACACAGGGACCTGTGATGGTGGATTCCAGTGGGGACGAATTAATAATCTGTGAGGAGGGGGATGTACACAGGGAAAGGGGTGAGGAATCGGATGATGAGGAGGATGTGGCCTTCTTGCCTCTGTAGAGCCAGTTTGTGCAAGGAGAGATTGATTGCTTCTTTTTTGGTGGGGGCCCAAACCAACCAGTCATTTCAGCCACAGTCGTGTGGCAGACCCTGTCACTGAAATGATGGGTTTGTTAAAGTGTGCATGTCCTGTTTATACAACATAAGGGTGGGTGGAAACCCAAGGACAATTCCATCTTGCACCTCTTTTTTTTTTTTTTATCTCTGCATCATGTGATGTTTGGGGATAATTTTTTTAAGTGCCATCCTGTCTGACACTGCAGTGCCACTCCTAGATGGGCCAGGTGTTTGTGCCGGCCACTTGGGTCGCTTAGCTTAGTCATCCAGCGACCTCGGTGCAATTTTTAGGACAAAAAATAATATTGTGAGGTGTTCAGAATAGACTGGAAATGAGTGGAAATTATGGTTATTGAGGTTAATAATACTATGGGATCAAAATTACCCCCAAATTCTATGATTTCAGCTGTTTTTGAGGGTTTTTTGAAAAAAAAACACCCGAATCCAAAACACACCCGAATCCGACAAAAAATTTTCAGGGAGGTTTTGCCAAAACACATCCGAATCCAAAACACGGCCGCGGAACCGAAACCAAAACACAAAACCCGAAAAATGTCCGGTGCACATCTCTAGTATGTTGCACAAAATAATTTGACATTTGTATAAAGTAGCACACTAAACTGCAAATCTGCAAATATATCAGTGCATTGTGCTATGTGCCGTCTGTGATTGACATTACAAGTGGGCGGGCACATGTAAATGCTCACTCAGTTGTGATGTCATGCATGACATATTGGGTACTTACCAATCGTCAGGAAGACGTTAGTCCTAGTTGCTGGCCACACATGTAAGTGTTATTAGTAGGTAACTATGTTGTAATGTGTATTGACACAATATTATCATTCCCAATATTGATCCTATGAAAATCTATAATCTCAGTGGTGCAAAGGAAAATAAGTCTTATGCCACTAATGAGCTTTATGTTTACTAAGCACGGTTGAAAAGGGTAGCCAGAGTGGCTTAGCGCAAACTGCAGGGAACTTGCACTTAACACTGCCCCCCCTGACCCTTCTCGCACACACAGCCCCCTCACCCAGACTGCACACTGTTGCCCACCCACATACTGTACACTCTCAAACTTTAGTTATAGTGTGTCTCACCACCTGCACTGCCCAAACCTGCAGACTGGGGACGAATGATGTACAATAAGTAGGAGACCAGAAAGGCTTGCAAGGAGTCTGAAGGTCATCAGATTTCCCAACATGTATCTTACATGCCATCACACATCTCAAGATACCCTTATAAGTCATAACTCCTTAGCACAGTTTCAATTTATATGCCCGTCAGACATCCCTGCAAGGCCTTTATATACCCTTCAGACCTCATCCACATGTGTTTGAAAAATGACATGGGCTGATTGTTTGGAGCAACATTTAAGATTAGTAACGAGTGATAACTAAAAGATCACATGTTAAATATGCCCCTATATAGCCGATGTCCAAAAGGCCTTCTCAACTGTCTTCCACTTACTATGCACAAAGAAGAACAGACACTGGCAGTAGAGCATACTCTTTAATTAGCATGATTGGGTGAGCTGTGAGTGATGTGCCTTCCTGTGATTGATTCAGCTGTGTGTATCAGCAGGTTTCATGGCGTGTTCATTGTCTTGGCAAACTCCATGACTGCTCTGGGTGAATGGGTTCTGAGGTAAACATGTGAGGGTAAGGTGGCGTGGAGGAGATAAGATACAAGATAGACACAGCAGGGGATGGACAGGTCAGTGAGGAAGGTGAGAAGATGGGAGAGTAGGAGAAGTTAGAAAGAAAGGAGGGCTAAAGGATGAAACTCTTGGGGGTAATCAATTAGCCATGGGGTTTACCACGCCATGTAAAAAGGCTATGGGGGTAATTCCAAGTTGATCGCATCAGGATTTTTTTTAGCAATTGGGCAAAACCATGTGCACGGCAGGGGAGGCAGATATAACATGTGCAGAGAGAGTTAGATTTGGGTGGGTTATTTTGTTTCTGTGCAGGGTAAATACTGGCTGCTTTATTTTTACACTTCAAATTAGATTGCAGATTGAACACACCCCACCCAAATCTAACTCTCTCTGCACATGTTATATCTGCCTCCCCTGCAGTGCACATGGTTTTGCCCAATTGCAAAAAAAAATCCTGCTGCGATCAACTTGGAATTACCCCCTATACCCAATGATTCTGTATATACTACGTAATCATTTTTTTTTTCCTTCGTGCAAAACCTGATAACACGGATTTTGCAGCTGCGAGGGTTAGTCTGTCTGTGGGCACTCACAGGGTAATCACTGCTAATTGAATACCTCTGGCGCTGGCAATTAGCAATTGGGTAGTTTGTTGCTCTATGTAGCTGATATTGCAAGTTTCACACCATGCTGTTGTGTAACACAGATCACATAGTATATTATATATATATACATTCTAATTACATACATTTTATTACACAAAGTATGTAAAGCATCACAGGGAAGATCTGTGGTTGCTGGATGAATGGCAGGGGGGCACAGACAATGTTTGCCTAGGTGAAAAGAAAACACAAGTGAGTGACCCATATTTTCCTACACATGCACCAGAAATAGAAAAATGCTGAAAAGATAGAGTGACCAGGTTGGTGCTGTCAGAAACAGAAGCAGCTGGCTCACAAGAAGTGTGTCATCCTCCACTAATGCAAATAATGTACAGGATGCTAATGTTGGGCCTAATTCAAGTTTGATTGCAAAACAACATTTTCCTCTAATGGGCAAAACCATGTGCACTGCAGGGGGTCAGATATAACGTGCAGAGAGAGTTAGATTTGGGTGGGGTGTGTTCAAACTGAAATCTAAATTGCAGTTTAAAAATAAAGCAGCCAGAATTTACCCTGCACAGAAACAATATAACCCACCCAAATCTAACTCTCTCTGCACATGTTACATCTGCCCCACCTGCAGTGCACATGGTTTTGCCCAAATGCTAACAAATTTGCTGCTGCGAACAACTCTAAATTACCCCCTATGCTCAGAGCAAGGAAACCTTCTCCAGCTCGCATTTATCACCGAATATGTCAAACCTATATTCAATGGTGTAATCACCGGAGATTTGATCCTAAAGTGTTCAGAGTCTCCAGAATCTTGGAATTCCTTCAGGAAGGAATGGACAAAGGTCTACGAGTGACTTCCTTGAGAGTGCAAGTGTCAGCATTAACTGCATGGTTCCAAAAGAAAATTAACCTACAGGATGTGTGCACTTTTTTTCAGGGGAATGCTGCACATTCAGCCGCCTTTTGTTCCTCCTACAGTGCCTTGGGACTTAAATTTAGTCCTAAAGGCTCTTCAAGTTGCACCATTTGAACCACTTAAACAAATGGATCTTAAATGGTTGAAAGCTAAAGTTCTCTTTCTACTGGCTATTGCTTCAGCTAAGAGTTTCAAATTTAGGAGCGTTGTTATGTTGCCCTCCTTTTTCTGATTTTTTATGCAGATAGAGCGGTTCTCGGAACCAAATCTGGGTATCTTTCTAAGGTGGTGTCTAAATTTCACCTTAACGAAGAAATTGTAGTCCCGGCCTTCCAGGGGCCGGACCTTTCTCCGGGAGATGCATCGTTGGACGTAGTCCGTGACTTAAGGATCTCAGTGGATCATACGAGTGCCATCAGAAAAACAGACAATCTCTTCATTCTCTAGAATGGCCTGCTGACAAGCAGACACTGACGAGGTGGCTTCGGATGACAATTTCAGAAGCATATTCTCAAGCTGATCTCCCTATTCCGGCTAATGCCTCTCTCACTCTACTCGTAAGGTAGGACCATCATGGGCAGCACAACGTGGTGCTTCAGCAGAACAGATATGTAAGGGAGCCACATGGTCTTCCATTAACAACTTCATTAGACATTATGCTTTTGACACCTTTGCCTCTCAGGACGCTGAATTCGGGCAAAGGATTCTCCTGTCCAATCAGGAGCGTCCCCACCACTAAATTGCTTTGGGACATCCCAATGTTATCCTGTGGATAACCTGTGGACCCTGCCGGAGAAAAATACGTTATGGTAAGAATTTACAGTTGATAACGGTATTTCTCCTAAGTCCACAGGGATCCCACCCTGACGCACCTGATTTGAGGATCCTTTCAATCATTAACCTCTTCCTTCTTGTACGGAAGGGTGTGCATGTATGATCTTCTTGCCTGATGAGGGCTCTCTATGATGCTCCTGCCTTGAGCTTTGGGAAAAACAACTGATTTGCCTGAGCCAGGAGGCGGGGATATATGGACGGGCCAGTTGCATGCTAGGAGCCCGAAAGCTTTTGACCGATTGGTGCAAATCTGCTGTCGCGTCATCATATCCCAATGTTATCCTTTGGACTTAGGAGACATACAGTTATCAACAGTATGTTCTTACCATAACGTATATATTCTTTATGGTAAAGCATTAAACAGTATTTTGGAGTCAGAAGCAGACTCCAAGAAAGTTAAGTTTCCTTCCTCACACAAATCTATACCTAGATTTTCAGCTTTTCGGGATCACGGAAAAGCAAAAGGAAAGAGTTATGGCAAACAGTCTCAATCTGACAAGTCTGGTAAGACTAAAAAGCATTGGGCTACCAAAGGGCCAACTTCCAAATCAGAAGATAAGCCATCAACCTTATGGTGCGGCCTCCACCTGGAGGACCCAGGGTGGGAGGCCGACTACTTAATTTTGCACAGATCTGGCAGCAGTCCACCACAGATGCCTGGGTGCAAGAAGCGGTATCTCACGGTTATGCAGTTGCTTTCAAGAAACACCCTCCTCAAAGTTTTTTTTTGTATCAGCCCGTCTTCAGTGGAAACGAAGGCCAGGGCTTTGCAAGAGGCAGTTCAGAAGTTGCTTCAGTCAGGAGTGATAATTCCAGTTCCTCCTGTGCAACGAGGACAAGGTTTTTTATTCCAACCTGTTTCTAGTTCAGAAGCCAAATGGATAGATCCGGCCCATACTCAATCTCAAAGTGCTGAACAAGCACATTTGGGTGCCTCTTTTTCATATGGAGATTTACGTTCCATTATTTTGGCCATGGAGCCGGAGAAATTTATGGTATTCCTGGATATACAGGATGCTTACCTACATGTTCCTATAACACTGTACCATCAGCACTATCTCAGATTTGCTATCCTCCAGCAACATTTTCAGTTTTAGGCTCTACCATTTGGACTGGCCACACCTCCCAGAGTATTCACCAAAATTATGGAGGTAATGGCATCTTATCTCCATCAACAGGGGATAAGGATTTTCCCATACCTCAACGACTTATTGATCCTTGCCGATAAACAGTGGCAGTTGCTCTATCATTCCTGGAGATAATTATTTATCAGGTGCTAGAAAGGGGGAGGGGTCACATACAAACAGCAGACAGAGAAGGGGGGGGCAGAGCCGGATTAACGGCGGGGCGGAAGGGGCGGTCGTCCCGGGGCCCCCACACACTGTCCTCACAACTGCAAAAAAACAGAGTAGGAGTACAGCATTTACCTGTCTCCTCTCCGTCCTCCTCGGCAGCTGAGACGTTCCATTACAGCTGCGGCCGCCGAGGAGCTTCACTCACTGCAGTGTGAAGTCTCGCGAAATTTGACATTATCTTGCGAGACTTTACACTGCTGTGAGTGAAGCTCCTTGGTTGCCGCAGCAGTAAAGAAACAGCTCAGCTGCCGAGGAGGACGGAGAGGAGACAGGTAAATGCTGTACTCCTACTCCGCTGTTTATTTTGCAGTTGTGAGGACAGTGTGTGGGGGCCCCACAAATTTGTTGCCATGGGGCCCTCACAGACCTTATTCTGGCCCTGGGGCGGGGGTGCTTTTTCTGCCCTTGGTATCACCCCAGCACATAAAAAAATTACCTGTAACCATACCTGAACCTATCTGGTAATAGAACTTCAGAGAATTGGTCACACATGTTTGCAAAGACATGTTTAGCTGCTGAGCCTCGCCAAGGCTTCGATATCATCAGTCCTAACACTACATAATAGCAGTGCCCACATAGGGCCATGTGATTTGTCTACAGTAAGGCCTCATGATAAAGGCTATTACTAAAACACATCCAGAGCTTACTTACCCTGGAGTCACCCCCAGGATCTCCCATTAACACTACAAGGAACAGCATGCCTTCCAAACACTGTTCCCCTTCAATGCCTTTCTCACACATGCAGACAAACAGTGGCAGTTGCTCTATCATTCCTGGAGATAATTATATATCAGGTGCTAGAAAGGGGGAAGGGTCACAGACAAACAGCAGACAGAGAGAGGGTGACCAATTCTCACTTGTGACCAATTCTCTGAAGTTCTATTACCAGGTAGGTTCAGGTATAGTTACAGGTAATTTTTGTCACGCCTGAGGTTTGACTCGGGACAGTAGAGATCTCAGGCATAGGGGCAGAATGGTATGTGAACCTGGGAGCTTTGATTAAGTTCTTGTACATTAACCAGGATGTGGTGTACTAGTGCATAGGCCCGAAGGCGTGACCCAAACAACAGAGATTGTAAAATAAAATAAGTCTTTTATTCAGGACGCAAGATGGTATAGTTAGCGTCAGTTGGTAATAGACTCAGATAATCGGTATCACAGATAATGCAGTAACTTAGGCATAGGAACTGAGGCAATGCTGTAGCAGATGTAACATCGATGGCAAGATGTAATATCGGATGTATTGTGAACCACTAATGAAGTCTCAATATGGGTGAGCACACAACAATAGACTTTAGATTCAGTGTCAACCAATGATGAAGTCCCAATATAAATGAGCACAGCAGCAGACTTGGATGCAGTCTAAACCACTGATTAAGTACCAATTTGAATGAGCACAAGGTTACTGACCACTGGAGATGAGGTTGATACCGATGATACTGGATATTGATGCGGAGCACCACTGTAGCTTGAGATCGATGGCAGAACACCGATGGAGCTGAATATCGATGGTGGAACACCGATGGAGATGAGTATCGATGAGCCAGGCAGAGCTGCAAGCTGGATGGAACTCAGGTCTCAGGACACAGTGGAATCTCCTGGAACAAGGTAACCTGGAAGCAGCTGAGAACAAACAACCATACAGGAAATGACAGTCATAGCAGTGGCGACTAGGCAGTCCTGGCTGGGATGATCAGCTGGACAGCAGGATGCTCAGGATAGGCTCACTGGAATCAGATGACCGGATCAAACATGGCAGCCCCCATGTTTGGTTTAGGAGGGGAACTTTGTTTGTGTTACATGTGGCTGCAGAACTGCTACACTATGCAGTGGACGCAGGCCACGCTGATAGCAACTGGGCCTGAAGCGTAGTGACCGCTTGGACAGGCTTTTGAGAGGTAATTTGTCTGTTTAATTACCCGGACCGTGACAGCACCCCCACCTTTAGGGGTGGCCCCAGGACACCTCTTAGGTTTGCGTGGAAACCTGGCATGGAAGGCTTGGACAAGTTTCAGAGCATGGACATCAGATGCATTGGTCCAGGATCGCTCTTCTGGACCATACCCTTTTCAATCAATTAGGTATTGGAGGTGACCGTACCGAATACGAGAGTCCAGCCTCTTAGCCACTTCGTACTCCACTCCTCGCTGAGTTTGCACCTTAGGTGCCTTGGGAAGCTTGGAATGGAATCTATTCAGGACAAGAAGTTTCAACAATGAGGTGTGAAAGGTGCTGGGGACTTCATGAAAGGAGGCAGTTTCAACTTGTAAGCCACCGGATTGACGACTCGCTCAATTGCAAATGGACCAATACAGCGAGGAGCGAACTTCATGGAGGGCACTCTCAACCTCAGATTTTTGGTAGACAGCCACACACGATCTCCTGGTTGGAGAGCAGGAACTGCTTTCCGCTTCCTATCAGCAAACTTTTATACCTGACAGATGCCTTGAGAAGCGATGATCGAATGAGTTTCCAATTTTTAGAGAATTGTTAGAGAGTGTAAGATCCACCGCTGGCAGAGAAGAAGCTGGAAGCTGGCTGAATTCAGGAACGGTGCAAAGAATGGTGTGGATGAGGATGAAGAGTAGTACTGGTTGTTATGGCAGAACTCTGCCCAAGGAAGTAAATGGGCCCAGTTGTCTTGAGAGGAGGATACATAAATTCGAAGAAAGGACTCCAAGTCTTGATTCGCCCTCTCAGTCTGTCCGTTCGTCTGGGGGTGATAGGCCATGGAGAACTTTAACTTGACTTGGTGTATAAGGCAGAGACTTCGCCAAAACTTGCCGACGAACTGGACTCCTCTCTCAGAAATAATTTCCACAGGTAGCCCATGCAACTTGAAGATCTCTTGCACAAATAATTGAGCCAGCTTGGAAGCCGATGGAAGACCGGTTAGCAGAATGAAGTGGGCCATCTTGGTGAACCGGTCAACTACCACCCAGATGGTATTGTATTTATTGGACTCAGGGAGGTCTGTAACAAAGTCCATCGAGAGATGAGTCCATGGATTATGGGGCACAGATAAGGGCATTATTTCCCCGGCCGGAGACTGACGACTGATATTGTGATGTGCGCACTTAGAGCAAGAAGCAATAAAGTCCTGTACGTCCCATTTGAGTGTTGGCCACCAATACTGCCTGGTGAGGAACTCGTAGGTCTTATGAATGCCTACATGACCAGTGAGAAGCGCCCACTGAAGGAGCTTTTTCCTGAGTGATAGCTTGACAAAGCTTTTCCCTGGAGGAGGCGTAGAGTCCACTCCTACTGCGGAGAATGCTACTGGATCAATAATTGGATACTTTTCAGTAAACTTGTCTCATTTTCTTGCTCCCAGGAGCAGGAAAGGGCATCAGCCTTACGATTTTGTGACCCAGGACAGAACGACAGTTTAAAGTGAAACCTGGAAAAGCAAAGGGCCCATCTGGATTGACGGGGGTTGAGACATTGGGGGTCATTCTGACCCATTCGCTCGCTGCTTTTTATCGCAGCCGAGCGAACGGGTACCCACTGCGCATGCCAGACGGCCGAAGGCTGTAGCTGGGCTGCGATCGCCTCTACCTGATTGACAGGCAGAGGCGGTCGCTGTGCGGAACGGCAGCGTTTGGCCGCCATTTTGTGGGGCGGTCCGGCCAACGCAGGCGTGGCCGGGTCATGCAGGGAGCGGCCCGCAGCGGCTGCGCGACGTCATACGCAGCCGCTGCGGGCCAGGGAGCGATGAGTAGCTCCCGGCCAGCACGCTAAAGCTGCGCTGGTCAGGAGCTACTCTTGAAGTGCAAAGGCATCGCCGCTGTGCGACACCTTTGCACTTCTGTGGGGGGGCTGGCACTGACATGCGGGGCGGACTAGCCCTGTGCTGGGCGTCCCCCCGCATTTCTGAGTGCCTGATCGTAGCTGTGCTAAATTTAGCACAGCTACGATCAACTCGGAATGACCCCCATTGAGCAGACTTGAGGTACAGCAGATTTTTTGTGGTCAGTTAGAATGGTGATTTCATGGGAAGCGCCTTTGAGTAGATATCTCCACTCCTCTAATGCCAACTTGATCGCGAGCAATTATTGGTCGCCAATAGCATAGTTGCGCTCTGCAGGTGAGAATTTTTTAGAGAAAAACCCACAGGGGTCGAGATGACGATCTGGAGCCCTCTGGGAAAGAACTGCCCCCACACCGATGGATGAGGCATCCACTTCTAAGATGAAAGGTAATGAAGTGTCTGGTTGTTTCAAATCTGAAGCTGAAATTAACTTCTATTTTAGAAGCTTGGATAGCTTCTTCAGACCATTTCGCTGGATTGGACCCTTTCCGAGTTAGAGCAGAGATAGGAGCAACGATGGTAACGAAATTACGGATGAGATTATATGCACCTCTCAGATCCAGCTTCGCAAAAATGGTGGCTCCACTGACTCGATCAAACAAAGCGGTGATGAGAGGTAACAGGTACCGATTCTTTACTGTAATGTCATTGAGACCTCGATAGTCAATACACGGACACAGTCCGCCATCTTTTTCCTTCACAAAGAAGAAACCTGCTCCAGCAGGTGAGGACGATGGTCGAATTAACCTATTGGCAAAATTCTCTTTGATGTAGTTGTCACGAACCGATCACTCACCTCTGCGGGTTCTGGGGTCTGTCCGTTGCCAGCGCAGTTGCTCGCGATGCTGTGCGGCCATGTGGGGACGCAGCATGGTCAGTGGCAGAGGTGATGCAGGTTCTGAGAGCCGGTAGTGCGGGGACCAAATGGCCAAAGGCCAAAGTCTGCAGTATAAGAGGCGGCCATGTTGGAGACCAAATGAGCACCTGAGAGCACTTATGAAACACCTGTGGGTAAGTGTTAGCCAATCCCGTGCTTGTGCTGCCTTTAAGTAGGCTGGGATTATGTTACTCTGAGCCAGTGCTTTGTTGTAGCTACTCTGTACCCTAGCTCTGTGCTCTCCCTGTGGATTTCTGTGTGATTCCAGCGGTCCTGATATCGCTTGCGTTCCAAGAGGTCTGCCTGCAGCCTTCACTGCAAAAGATCCACCAGCTCCCTGCTGTGCTGTCAGTCAATCGCTCTCCAAGTGGCAAACAACTGGATCCCTGGAGTCCCGTGAGAGGTTACCCTGTTTGTTCTGTGACTGCCTTCTATAAACACACAGTCTGTGGAAGTCTCTACTTAATCCTGTACCTCGTTTACTCATCACTGAGCTTAACCCATTCGTCACCATTGTCGTCTGCTGCAGTCCTTCAGTGTTCCAAGTATAAAACAACCTGCAAGTATTCCTTTCTGTATTGTACCCACAGTTTTGCATCATTTAAAGACAATTGTTCACAGCTCTTCAGATCAGCCTTTAAACTTCAGTTACAAGTCTTCACAGCTATTCATCAATGTCTGCAATATCCGTTTAACACTTCTTACAGTTTGGCACCAATCATTGCTTCATACTGGATAATTCTTCATTTAATCTTCTGGCATGTTTATCTTATTCATATGAACATTTATTCAATGCATCTTTAATGCAGAACCTGCTTATTATTTTGCCATTCATTGCAATATGTCAGTTTATACAAAGTGACTAATAATTGTCATTTAACTCCTTACTGGAATTGTTGCCTTTAATAAAATATAAAACGGAACTTTATTCGTACTCCCTGTTTTCACTATAGTCCGGCACCAACACCTGTGGCTGGTCCAAGATTAACGGATTCACAAAATCAGTTGGTCCTGACAGTAATCTGACATAGCATGAGTCATGGGAAGCGAGAGAGGGTAAGTACGTCCTCTGGGCGGAGTCTTGCCTGGAACAAGGTCCGTGGGACAGTCCCATTCCCTATGAGGAGGAAGTTCATCTGCGCTGGATTTACTGAAGACATCTGTAAAGTCGGTATATGGATGAGGTGGAGTATCAGCAGATTTGGAAGCTGAAGTAAGTGCCGGAAGGACCCGTTGAAGACAGGTACTTAAACAAGAGGACCCCCAGGCTGACTTGAGAAATCTTCCAATCGATCTAGGAGTTGTGGAGGCGGAGCCAAGGCAGGCCCAGAACCAGAGGATGGGTGGCTCTGGGTATCACTAGGAAGGCAACAGTTCAGAATGCAGGACTCCCACTTTGACTTGGAGAGGCAATGTCCTGCAATTAATAGTAGCATCTGGCATTCTGCTGCCATCCACAGCAGTAGTTTTCCGGTGGGAAGAGACCACCGCTGAACCTGTTCTGCAGTCACGAAATTCCCTGCTGCTCCGGAATCCAATAAAGCAGATACAGTCTTGAAGCGTTGGAAAACTTGCAAAGAAACTGGTAGAATACAGTCACTTATAGATGGAGAAGATTGAATTACTCTTAGCCGGTCTTCTCCCTGATGGGCTAGGATTTGGAGTTTTCCTGACGCTTTGGGCATGCATTAATCATGTGCGAAGGAGCAGCACAGTAGAGACACAGCTGTGCAGAGTGGCGTCTTTGTTGCTCCTGTGGAGACAGGCGGGAGCTATTTACCTCCATTGGCTCCTCTTTAGCTGGGGAAACCGGACAAGGTGTAGAGACGACTTGGACCTTGGATTGATTGGCTCTTCCACATTCAAATGCATGTTCCCAAAAATGGAGGTCAGCTTTGGTACACAAGGAGATGAGCTCGTCCAACTTCAAAGGTAAGTCACGAGTAGCTAGCTCATCTTTTATATACTCAGAAAGACCATGCCAAAATGCTGCGTACAGCGCCTCATCATTCCAGGTAAGTTTGGATGCCAGAATTTGGAACTGTACAAGATACTGTCCTACAAGAGATCCCTGATGAAGACGTAATATATCTGCAGCTACTGAAGTCACTCGCCCAGGCTCATTGAATATTCGCTGAAAGTTGCCACAAAGTTCTTATATGATGGTAGGAGGTCGTCCGATCTTTCCCATAATGGCGATTCCCAATCGAGAGCTGAACCGGAAAGGAGAGAAATAATGTATGCAACTTTAGCACGTTCTGTCGGGAAGTTGCTAGGCTGCAGTTCAAAATGGATCCGCATTGGTTCATGAATCCCCTACAGGCTTTAGAGGAACCATGGAACTTGGCAGGAGTTGGCAGGTGGAGGTGACAAGTCCACCGGGTACACTGGGAGCCCCTGAACCACAGAGAGTAGCAATGTAACAATACACTTTAGATGCAGTGTGAACCACTGATGAAGTCCCAATATAAATAAGCACAGCAGCAGACTTGGATGCAGTGTAAACCACTGATAAAGTCCCAGTTTGAATGAGCACAAGGTTACTGACCACTGGAGATGAGATGGATACCGAGGATATTGGATATTGGTGTGGAGCACCACTGTAGCTTGAAATCGATGGCGGAACACCGATGGAGCTAGAGATCGATGGCAGAACACCGATGAGCCAGGCAGAGCTGCAAGCTGGATGGAACTCCAGTCTTAGGACAGAGTAGAATCTCCTGGAGCAAGGTAACCTGGAAGCAGCTGAGAGCAAACAACCATACAGGGAATAACAATCATAGCACTGGCGACTAGGCAGTCCTGGCTGGGATGATCAGCTGGACAGCAGGATGCTCAGGATAGGCTCACTGGAATCAGATGACCGGATCAAACAGCCCCCATGTTTGGTTTAGGAGGGAAACTATGTTTGTGTTACATGTGGCTGCAGATCTGCCACACTATGCAGTGGACGCAGACCACGCTGATAGCAACTGGGCCTGAAGCGTAGTGACCGCTTGACCAGGCACTTGAGAGGTAAGAATATCTGTTTAATTACCCGGACCATGACAATTTTTTAGTGTGCAGGGGGGATACCAGAGAGGAAAAAGCACCCCTCCTCTCTGTCTGCTGTTTGTCTGTGACCCCTCCCCCTTTCTAACACCTGATATATATAATTATCTAAAGGAATGATAGAGCAACTGCCACTGTTTGTCTGCATGTGTGAGAAAGGCATTGAATGGGAGCAGTATTTGGAAGGCATGCTGTTCCTTGTAGTGCTAATAGGAGATCCTGGGGATGGTTCCTGGGTAAGTTAGCTCTCTGTCTGGATGTGTTTTAGTAATAGCCTTTATCATGAGGCCTTACTGTAGACAAATCACATGGCCCTATGTGGGCACTGCTATTATGTAGTGTTAGGTCTGCTGATATCAGAGAAACCTTGGCGAGGCTCAGCAGCTAAACATGTCTTTGCAAATACGTGTGACCAATCCTCTGAAGTTCTATTACCAGATAGGTTCAGGTATGGTTACAGGTAATTTTTTAGTGTGCGGGGGGTGGGGTGGGGGGATAAGAGGGGGAGGAAAAAGCACCCCTCCCTCTCTGTCTCCGATTTATTAATCCTGGCACTATCTCAGAAATTGCTTCAGTGTCATCTGCAACAGACAATAGCTTGTTTGCAGAGGCACGATTGGCTTATAAATTGGGCAAAGTCGTTCCTGGTTCCATAACAATGGATGACTTACTTGGGGGCTGTGTTGGATTCAGGTCTTCAGAGAGTAATTTTACCTCTGAACAAAATATCCAAAATTCAGTCAAGGATTCAGGAGCTGCCACACAGTCAAAAGGTATCCATTCACGCAGCAATGTGTGTGATGGGGTTGATGGTGATGACATTCGACATAGTGGAGTATGCTCCGTTCCACTCGAGGCCTCTGCAATGTCTGATCCTTTCCAAATGGAATGGTTTTCATCAGACAATAAAAATGTAGACTATGGTCCTTCCTCCGGAAGTAAGGAGGTCATCAGCCTGTTGGCAACAGACAACCCATCTAGACAAAGGAAGACCCTTTTGGATATCAGATTGGGAAATTCTGACAATGGATGCCAGCCTTCAGGGCTGGGGAGCGGTGTCAAGAAGGAGTTGCTTCCAGGGGCAGTGGACCAAGGAAGAAAGTTGCCTGACAATAAATATATTGGAACTTCGGGCCATATACATGACACTTATTCAGACAAAGGACATCCTTCAGGGGAAACCAGTCCAAATCCGCTTGGACAATGCAACGGTAGTAGCATACCTCAACCATCAGGGAGGAACTCGCAGCAAAAATGCAATGAAGGAGGTAAGTTATACGTTAAAGTGGGCAGAACTTCATCATCCAGCCTTGTCCGCAGTGTTCATTCCAGGAGTCCTAAACTGGGAAGCGGATTTTCTCAGTCAACACGCCATTCATGCAAACAAATGGGATTTACACCCCGAGGTCTTCCAAATTCTGGTAGACAAGTGGGGGTTACCAGAGATATATCTCATGGCATTCCATCAGAACAACAAAGGGGGTGTTTCCGAGTTGTTCGCTCACTAGATGCTATTAGCAGCATTGCACACGCTAAGCCGCCGCCCTCTGGGAGTGTATTTTAGCTTAGCAGAAGTGCGAACGAAAGATTAGCAGAATTGCGAATAGAAATTTCTTAGCAGTTTCTGAGTAGCTCCAGACTTACTCAGCTATTGCGACCAGCTCAGTCCTTTTCGTTCCTGGTTTGACGTCACAAACACACCCAGCGTTTGCCCAACCACTCCCCCCTTTCTCCAGCCACTCCTGCGTTTTGCAACTCGAACGCCTGTGTTTTTCCGCACACTCCCATAAAACAGCCAGTTTCCGCCCAGAAACACCCACTACCTGTCAATGACACTACGATCAGCACAGCAATGAAAAAGCTTTGTTATGCCGTGAGTAAAATACCTAACTTTTGTGTAAAATAACTAAGCGCATGCGCTCTGCGAACCTTGCGCATGCACAGTAAGCGACTAATCGCAGTATAGCGAAAATCGGCAACGAGCGAACAACTCGAAATGACCCTCAAAGTTCCCACATATGGGCCAAGAACAAAGGATCCCAAAGCAATCTTTGTGGATGCCCTGTCAGTGAGATGGGACTTTCATCTGGCCTATGTGTTTCCACCAATCGCCCTGTTACCCAGAGTAATGCAAAAGGCAAAACAAGGAAGCGGCGCAGTGGTACTATCAGCTCTTGGCCCAGAAGACATTGGTACACAGATCTGCAGAGGCTGTCGATGGATGCTCCATTCCTACTCCCTCAACACCCAGATCTACTGTCTCAGGGTCCTTGTTATCACAAGCACCTGGATCGACTGTCTTTGATGGTGTGGCTCTTGAGACTTGCATCCTGAAAGCAAGAGGATTCTCACAACAGGTAATTCAAACAATGCTCAGAGCAAAGAAACCATCCCCAACTTGCATTTATCACCGCCTATATTCAGTGGTGCAGTAACCGAAAATTTGACCCTAGGTCTTTCAGAGTTTCTAGAGTCCTAGCATTCCTTCAGGCAGGAATGGACAAAGGTCTAAGGGTGGCTTCCTTGAGAGTGTGTAAACATTGACTGTATGGTTCCAAAAGAAGATTGCTAGCCTACAGGATGTGCGCACTTTTTTCCAGGGAATGATGCACATTAAACCTCTTTTTGTTCCTCCTACAGTGCCTTGGGATTAAGTTTAGTCTTAAAGGCCCTTCAAGTTGCCCCATTTGTACCACTAAAATGAGTGGATCCTAAATGGTTGACAGCTAAAGTTCTTTTTGTAGTGGCTATTGCTTCAGCTAAAAGAGTTTTAGATTTAGGGGCAGTGTTATCTCGCCATCCTTTTCTGTTTTTTTTTGTTTTTTTTTATCCAGATAGAGCGGTTCTCAGAACCAAATCTGGGTATCTTCCTAAGGTGATGTCTAAATTCCACCTTAATGAAGAAATTGTAGTCCCGGCCTTCCAAGGGCCGGACCTTTCTGCGGTAGATGCATCGTTGGATGTAGTTCGTGCTTTAAGGATCTACGTGGATCGTACCAGTGCCATCAGAAAAACAGACTCTCTTCATTCTCTACGGATTTCACAAGAGAGGATGGCCTGCTGACAAGCAAACACTGGCGAGGTGGCTTCAAATGACTATTTCAGAAGCATATTCTCAAGCTGATCTTCCTGTTCTAGCTAATGTCTCTGCTCACTCTACTCGTAAGGTAGGTCCATCGTGGGCAGCATAACTTGGTGCTTCAGCAGAACAGATATGTAAGGCAGCCACATGGTCTTCCATTAACACATTCATTAGACATTATGCCTTTGATACCTTTGCCTCTCAGGACGCTGAATTCGGGCGAAGGATTCTCCTGTCCAATCAGGAGCGTCCCCACCACTAAATTGCTTTGGGACATCCCAATGTTAACCTGTGGACCCTGCAGGAGAAATAATCGTTGTGGTAGACTTACCATTGATAACTCTATTTCTCCTAAATCCACATAATCCACAGGGATCCCACCCTGACACACCTGATTTGAGGAACCTTTCACTCACTAATCTCTTCCTTCTTGTACGGAAGGGTGTGCTTGTGTGTTCTTCTCGCCTGATTAGGGCTCTCTCTGATGCTCCTGCCTTGAGCTTTGGAAAACAAGTGATTTGCCTGAGGCAGGAGGCGGGGATATATAGACGGGCCCGTTGCATTCTGGGAGGCCGAAAGCTTAGATCGTTTGGTGCCAATCAGAAAGTCGCTACCTCATTTCCCAATGTTATCATGTGGATCCTGTGGACTTAGCAGAAATAGAGTTATCAACGGTAAGTCTACCATAACGATCATTTCTCCCCTACGGCGGATCTAGTTATGCAACTGCAAATACCTGTACAGTCGCTGCAGTATGAGATTCCTTACGTCACTTTTCCAAAATGTGGAGAAATGTTCACATTGGCCTTCGAAAATCATCTTCTCATTATATTCAGTGGGCTGATAGGAAAAAGGAGATTTATGGTAGACTTACCATTGTTAAATTTCTTTCTGCGAGGTACATTGATTCCACAGGGAAACATTGGGGTGTAGAGATGGATCTTGATCCAGGCACCAACAGGCTAAAGCTTTAGACTGTCCCAGGACGCCCAGACCTCCTTGTTCAGGGCCCTTGTGTCTACCCGGCCAGACTGGCTTTGACGGCGTGGCTCTTGAAGCTTCACTCCTGAGGGCCAAAGGATTATCCAAACTATGCTGAAAGCCTTCAAACCGGCTTCTGCGTGGATTTATTATAAGGTCTGGAATTCTAACTTCACCTGCTGTGCTACTAAGGATTACGATGCTTACAAATTCAGTACTACCAGACTTCTGGCTTTTTTGCAACAAGGCCTTGACTTAGGCCTTCGTCTGGCCTCCCTCAAGGTTCATATTTCTGCCTTGTTGGTTTGGTTTCAGAGAAAACTTGCGTATATTCCTGACGTTCATACTTTCACACAGGGTGTTTTACGGATTCAGCCTCCCTATATCCATGGGATCTGTCTGTTGTCCTGAATGCCCTGCAAGAGTCTCCATTTGAACCTCTTGAGTTAGTGGACCTTAAATGACTCACGGTCAAGGTCCTGTTCCTACTGGCTATTGCCTCTGCTAGAAGGGAGAACGTGGTTCTACTTGAATAACATCTACCTTCTCTTTTACCTGCTCCTGCATTGGACTGGTTAACAAAACTGAGCTCACAGTGCCTGGAGGCGGGGTTATAGAGGAGGCCCCACAATGCGTCCTGGGACAGTCTAAAGCTTTAGCCTGTTGGTGCCTGGATCAAGATCCAACTCTACACCCCGATGTTTCCCTGTGGAAACCAATGTACCCCGCTGCAGAAAGAAGAGTCTTACCAAGGTGGGAGATCGAGTTTTTCTCTCTACTCTGAATTTACGTTTACGTGTTTCTTCAATGAAGTTTGCACTCCGCTTTATTAGTCCTTTTCCGATAGAAGAAGTCATTAATCCAGTGACATACAGACTTAAGTTAACACAATATCTTAAAGTTCCTTCCTCTTTTCATATTTCCTTACTAGGTCCTGAACCGGTTTAGGAGAAATTTTCCACGTCCTCCAAAGGCACTTACTGAGAGGGGAGTTGAATTTAAAATTAAGAGACTACTTGATTCTCTGATTTGCTATGGTCAACTGCAATATTTGTTGGATTGGAAAGGTTATGGACTAGAAGAAAGTTCTTGGGAAAATTCTTCATATGTTCATGCACCTATATTGAGCCACAAGTTCCATGCTGAGAATACTGGATAACCCAAAAAGTGTCCAAAAGCCACCCTAATGTCACGGTCCATTAGGAAGCTTGGGTCTTACCCATCTGGACTTTATGGCGTGGGGTCTGTTGGCAGAGGTGTGGGCTCCTAGTGGCAGGCGAGGGTTGCGGGCAGGCTGGCAAGGGTCAGAGGAGCTCTTTCCTTGGTTGCTGGGGGAAGGCAGGCTGAGTTCTGTTTGGCGGCGCCAGGTGCTGTGCGCCACCATATTGGTATTAGTCAGTTGACTACTGGAGCCAATCCACTTCTAGGGAGGTTTGCTGTCCTTGGGAGCCAATGGTGAGACAGCTCTACAGCTATAAACCTGTGCACTGGGCTAAAAGAATTTGCCAGTGCAACATCTCTAACAGCGTAGCTGTGATATCAGTTCTCCATAGCTGTACTAAAGCTCCCTGTGCTGTGCTCTGCTTCTGTGAATTCGGAATATTCAGACCCAGTTTCTGCCACAGCCTCCTTTGACTTCTGACAATCTGTCTCCGAAGCATGGACACTATGGCCTAGTGTAACCTGTGCCTCAGTTTTAGCATGCCTTAAAAGCAAAACTGTGGTATGGCATGCTGGGATGTGTAGTTCCACAGCAGCTGGAGAGCCGCAGGTTGCAGACCCATGGCCTAGCCTGTCAACTGTCTCAACCCAAAGTAACCGGACCCACCAAAGTTTCCCAGCCTTCGTCGGATCACGGTCAGCCACACATGCTAGAGCAATTCTCATGGTATGATAGTCTTTCCTGGTGCTCAGCCTATTGTAATTCTGAATAAACCCATAAGAAGAACCTTTATCCATCCTGCTCGTCTCTTGTGCAAAGAAACCAGACACCCAGATCCTCCTTTACCTAACCCAGGTCCCAAATCTCTCAGAGCGTGAGAGTTAATTACGGACCAATTATCTGTTGCCACAGAGAGTCTTTTTCGATTATGAGAAGCTTATTTGATGGTGACACACTTTTGTCAGAAGTATACTGCTAAATTCCCTGTGATATGACCAGGGAAGAATCCCTGCTTCATATCAATATTCTGGAATTGAGAGCAGTGTTCAATGCACTGTCTCTGGCTCTTCCACTGGTACAGAACCAGTCTGTTCAAGTACAATCAGACAATGCTACGTGGCCTACATCAACCATCAAGGTGGTACCTGAAGCCGGATGGCAATGTTGGGAGTATCCAAGATCCTTTAATGCGCGGAACACCATATACCAACCATATCGGCAGTGTTCATTCCAGGTGCCCTAAACTGGGAGGTGGACTTCCTCAGTCGCCGGGACGTTCACTCCAGAGAGTGGGGTCTTCATTCCGAAGTCTTCCAACTCCTGGTAGACAGATGGGGCCTCCCAGATGTGGACCTCATGGCGTCTCCACACAATCACAAGGTTCAAGTCTTTGGATCACGAACCAGGGAACCTCAGGCAGCGTTGGTGGACGCATTGGCAGTTCCGTGGAACTTTCGTCTGCCTTACATATTCCCTCCAGTGTCACTTCTGCCCATGGTCCTACGGAAGTTAAAACAAGAAGGAGGAATTCTCATTCTGATCGCTCCAGCATGGACCAGACATCACTGCTTCTCAGACCTACAGGGACTCTCGGCAGAGCATGCCCTTCTGCTTCCTCAGAGACAAGACCTTCTACAGCAGGGCCCTTGCCTGTTTCCAGACTGGCTTTGATGGCGTGGCTCTTGAAGCATCAATCCTAAGGACCAAAGGGTTCCCTGAGGCTATTATTCACACTATGCTGAAGGCCCGCAAACCGGCTTCTAAGTGTGGCATTCGCACTTCGCCTGGTGTGCTGCTCAGAATTATGAGGCCTCTAAGATTTGGGGGTAATTCTGAGTTGATGGCAGCAGGAACTTTGTTAGCAGTTGGGCAAAACCATGTGCACTGCAGGGAAACCAGATGTAACGTGCAGAGAGAGATAGATTTGGGTGTGGTGTGTTCAACCTGCAATCTAAATTGCAGTGTAAAAATAAAGCAGCCAGTATTTACCCTGCACAGAAACAAAATAACCCACCCAAATCTAACTCTCTCTGCACATGTTATATCTGCCTCCCCTGCAGTGCACATGGTTTTGCCCAACTGCTAACAAAGTTCCTGCTGCGATCAACTCAGAATTACCTCCTTTATCTCTTCAGACTTGGCAGGTAAGGTTCAGTCTTTGGATGTGGTTAGGGCCCTACATATATACGTGGACCGTAGAACCCCCATTAGACAGTCTGATACTCTCTTTGTACTGTTTGGTTTCCACAAACGTGGCTGGCCTGCCAATATGCAAACACTGGCCAGATGGATTAGAATGGTGATTGCACATGCTTATACGCAAGCTGGTCTTCCAGTTCCAGCTTCGATTAAGGCCCATTCTACTCAGCCTTTTGGAATTTCTTGGGCGGCCCGCCGTGGCCCGTCGACAGAACAATTGTGCAAGGTGGCTACATGGTCTTTAGTGAACACGTTTCTTAGGTTCTATGCCGTTGACACCTTCGCCTCCCAGGATGCTTCCCTTGGACGCCGATTCTAACATCCACTCATGCTCATCCCCTCCCTTGAGTACTACTTTAGGACATCCCCGATGTTTACCTGTGGAAACCCTACAGTGCATCCGGGAAGTATTCACAGCGCTTCACATTTTGTTATGTTACAGCATTATACTACACTAGAATAAATTATTTTTTTCCCCTCAAAATTCTACACACAGTACCCCATAATGACAACGTGAAAAAAGTGTTTTTGAGATTTTGGCTAATTTATTAAAAATAAAAAACTAAGAAATCACATGTACATAAGTATTCACAGCCTTTGCTCAATACTTTGCTGATTCAACTTTGGCAGCAATTACAGCTTCAAGTCTTTTTGAATATGATCCCACAAGTGTGGCACACCTATCTTTGGCCAGTTTCGCCCATTCCTCTTTGCAGCACCTCTCAAGCTCCATCAGGTTGGATGGGAAGTGTTGGTGCACAGCCATTTTCAGATCTCTTCAGAGATGTTCAATCGGATTCAACTCTGGGCTCTGGCTGGGCCACTCAAGGACATTTACATTCCTGAAGCCACTCCTTTGATATCTTGGCTGTGTGCTTAGAGTCATTGTCCTGCTAAAAGATGAACCGTCGCCCCAGTCTGAGGTCAAGAGCGCTCTGGAGCAGGTTTTCATCTAGGATGTCTCTGTACATTGCTGCATTCATCTTTCCCTCTATCCTGACTAGTCTCCCAGTTCCTGCCGCTGAAAAACATCCCCACAGTATGATGCTGACAGCACCATGCTTCACTGTAGGGATAGTATTGGCCTGGTGATGAATGATGCCTTGTTTCCTCCAAACATGACACCTGGCATTCACGCCAAAGAGTTAAATCTTTGTCTCATCATTTTTGTTACTCAAGGTCTGAGAGTCTTTCAGGTGCATTTTGGCAAAATCCAGGTGGGCTGCCATGTGCTTTTTTATTAAGGAGTGGCTTCCGTCTGGCCACTCTACCATACAGGCCTGATTGGTGGATTGCTGTAGAGATGGTTATCCTTCTGGAGGGTTCTCCTCTCTCCACAGAGGAACGCTGTAGCTCTCGCAGAGTGACCGTCGGGTTCTTGGTCACCTTCTTGACTAGTGCCCTTCTTCCCCGATCGCTCAGTTTACACGGCCGGCCAGCTCTAGGAAGAATCCTGGTGGTTCCGAACTTCTTCCATTTGCGGATGATGGAGGCCACTGTGATCATTGGGATCTTCAAAGGAGCAGATATTTTTCTGTACCCTTCCCCAGATTTGTGCCTCGAGACAATCCTGTCTCTGAGATCTATAAACAATTCCTTTGACTTCATGCTTGGTTTGTGCTCAGACATGCACTGTCAAATGTGGGACCTTATATAGACAGGTGTGTGCCTTTCCAAATCATGTTGAATCAACTAAATTTACCACAGGTGGTATACCACAGTTGTAGGAACATCTCAAGTATGATCAGTGGAAACAGGATGCACCTGAGCTCAATTTTAAGCTTCATGGCAAAGGCTGTGAATACTTATGTACATGTGATTTCTTAGTTTTTTATTTTTTATAAATTTGCAAAAATCTCCAAAAACTTTTTTCACGTTGTCATTATGGGGTATTGCGTGTAGAATTTTGAGGGAAATAATTAATTTATTCCATTTTGAAAAAACGCTGTAACATAACAAAATGTGGAAAAAGTGAAGCGCTGTGAATACTTTCCGGATGCACTGTATAGTGTTAATTATTAATACTGTATTTTGTACACTATCAAGTGTATAAAAAGAGCAATGTTTACATTAATGTCCAGGGTCATTATTAAGTTCTTCCGCGACTCCCCAGACTCCAGCACTTGCTCTAATATTCCACAGAGTGGGAAATTGTGGATTGCATTTGGAAACCCCCTCTAGAAATAATGTGTTTACCACTGCGCCTCATACATTCACCGATAAATTGCCCCCAGCCCCATCTACAGGACACTGCAGCCTGCGGGTGAGACTGCAGGACAGCACCTGAAAAGTGGACTGTCCCACTGAAATTGGGATGGCTGGGAGGTACAGTTTATGTATAATCCATTCAGACTGCCAGCAAATTAGCAAACAGATAGCTAATGGTCAAACTTTTGGGGTCTTTCAACATTCTGAGTTTGTCATTTTCACAGTAAAAACTCCCAAATAATACTGGCCATCATGCTTACTCCCACCTCAGGAGTGTTTGTCTTTGCAAACAGAACCCTGGCTATTTTGTACGTAGAAAAAATGACTAGTCCTCACAAGCAAGGGGTGGCCATCCAGTGGCGTCAGAAGGGAGTGCGGCCCGCACCCAGATGTCACCTTCGGAGGGGGTGACACCAAAATGCTGGCTTCTCCACAGTGACAGGAGCTGGGTGCTGCAGTGTGACATTCTCCTGCAGCACCCAGATCCTGTCATAGAGGAGGCGCTGACACTACAGACACTGGTTTCTGGGAGAAGCCCAGCATCTCCGGGGACTCTGGGCTGCCCTTGGAGTGATGTCACAGGGATTCCCTCCAAGGCCACACCCCTTTAATTTAGGACACACCCCTTTAATTTAGGCCACATTCCTTTTTCTGCCGCGAGTGTCCGACGGCGCGCAATGGGGGTGACAGAGTGTGCAGTAGGTGTCACTAGACCCGGTGATGCCTCAGAAGCCATCCCTCATCCACATAGGGATAAATACCATATCCCACATGCAAAGTCTTGTACAATTCTTGGGAGCCAATCTGGCATTGGGGATTGTTCCACAAATCCTGCACTCAATGGCATAAGTGTAAATTAGGTGTCCCCATGGTACTTGCTCATTGTTAGGGGATTCCCACCTGCCGCTGCGGATCTGCGGACCTGTTGCGTCTGCCCCTATTAAAAATTGTCCCTCCCAAAATGGCCACCGCATCCTTTTTAACTATCTCCTCTGAGGAAGTGGCCATTTTGGGAGGAACATTTTCAATGGGACAGAGGCGACCAGACCGCAAATAAGTATCTCCATGTCCAGGCAGTGTCATAGCCAGTGGCGGATTCAGCGGGGAGGGGGACCAAGGAACGTGCTCCCCCTGTCGTTTAGAAGATTTTTTTAAATGTTATTTCAAATAATGCTACTTGTTCCCCCGGCCACATCTACCTTGGTGGTCCAGTAGTTTGAGCAGCTACTGCCGCGATTACTGCTGCGGCTGCGCTCCGACTTTCACTGTCAGGACAGCTGCGGGTATACCCTTTCTTTTGGTGACATGACGCCGCGGCGGTCACCCTCATGGAGCAGTGAGAGGTGCTTCCGGAGTCTCAGGTGTTTGTGCCACCTGCGGAAGGGGTATGGGATCAATACATTACTTCAGGGTGGGTCATCCTCACGGCACCTCCCGAGGGGGTAATACTCATATGTGTTTGCTGCGCCACTTGAAAGGTGGCATATTGTCTCTTTTGCTGCTTTGGGGGTATATGCTGCTCTAAGTGCGGACATACTTACTGGTCCACTAGTGAGGGGTATGTGCTTTCTGCTCTTCATGAAGTTGGGGGGGGGGAGGGGGGGCAACGTACTGGGGATGGTAATGTGCTCGCTGCATCGGGCAGTACAGACGGTGTAGTGGTTAGCATTACTGCCTCAGAGCACTTGGGTTCCATTCCCATCATGGCCCTGTGTGGAGTTTGTATATTCTCCATGTACTTGCGTGGGTATTCTCCAGGTACTCCGGTTTTCTCCCACAATCCAAAAATATACTTGTTAATAAATTGGTTCCTGACAAAAATTCACTCTAGTGTATAATAGTGCATGTACATGGACAGAATCGATGGGCCAAGGGGTTTTTATCTATCTACTGACTCTCCCCATCACCCGCGGCCTTTCTCTGTCACCCACTGCCTCTATGTCTCTCACTGTCTCTCCCGGTACCCTCACCCTCTGCTTCTCCCCTGAGTCACTATATCCCTATCACCCTCTCCTGTCATCCTCTGCCTCTGCAAGGCATCACCCACTCCCGATCACCCTCTGCTTCACCTTGTTACCCACTGCTTTTCCCTATCACCCTCTCCCTTTCACTTACGGCCTCTTCCCGTCACCTCCCTGTCACCCACTGTCTCTCGCCATCACCCTTTCCTGTCATCCACTGCCTCTCCGTCTCCAACTATTTCTCCCTGTCACCTCTCTCTTCTGTCACCCTCCTCCTGTCACCCACTGCCTCTCTGCATCATAGTCTAAGTCGCCCACTGCATCTCCATGTATTCAGAAAAGCAGTCTGAGTTTAAGGTGAGGAGCTGAGCAGTGCTGGGTGCGGGAAGAGAGGTCAGGAGGGGGAAGAGAGGACAGTTACTCTGAGTCTAGAGGCTGGGAAGGGGAGCCTGGCTGTGACTGGTGAGGGGACTGGATGAGGACTGAGGAGGAAAAGGTAGGCATGAGCTTGGGAGTGGATGAGGAAGGGTTAGAAGGTGTGATGAAAATGAGGGCATGGCATGTGATTAGGGCATGGCTGTAACTAGGGGGGGCTAAGGGGTCACGTGCCCCGGGCGCTGGGTTTGAGGGGGCGCCGAGAACCGTGTCCGGCTCCCTCGACCAACTGCTACTCTACTATTCCCACCCGCTGCAATATCTTCCCGTAGTCAGGGCCAACCGGCCCATTAAATAGACATGGAGCCGGGCGTTGCGCTGTCGTGTTAGCACCGTCACAGTCCCACGCCACTGCACATAGGTGCCTGTCACCTCCAGTGCAACCTCCCGCCACAGACTCCCTCTCACTGTCCGCGCGGCAAAGCTTCCCTCTCCCTGATCGCCGCCAGAGCCTCCCTCTCCCTGACCGCCCGCCAGAGCCTCCCTCTCCCTGTCTACCAGGCAAAGCCTCCCTCTGCCTGACAGTCCGGCAACCTCTACTGCCAATCCACCTGCCTGGCTGCCTTTCCAGTGCCTTCCTGTACAGCAGACAGCCAGTGGTATGCAGCATCTGTAGAGAAGAGGGAGAAGACAGCCGGCAACAAAATCATCTCATCTCCCACTGTGGGGCTGAGGCAAGTGGGCAATGTGAGGGGGGAGGCTAGGCAGGAGTACAGTATATGTGTTTTATTTTTATTATTATTTCTCATACGTCCTAGAGGATGCTGGGGACTCCAAAAAAAACCATGGGGTATAGACAGATCCGCAGGAGCTTGGGCACACTATGAAGACTTAAACTGGATGTGAACTGGCTCCTCCCTCTATGCCCCTCCTCCAGACCTCAGTTAGACTTTGTGCCCAGGAGTGATGGGTCACACACTAGGGGAGCTCTCCTGAGTTTCTCTGAAAGACTTTATGTTAGGTTTGTTATTTTCAGGCAGACCTGCTGGCTACAGGCTCCCTGCAGCGTGGGAATGAGGGTAGAGAAGCAGACCTACTTCTTAGTTTAAAGGCTCTACTTCTCGGCTACTGGACACCATTAGCTCCAGAGGGTTCGATCACTTGGTGCGCCTGGCTGCTTGTTCCCGGCCCCACACCGTCAATCCCCTCACAGAAGCCTGAAGAAAGAAGCCGGGTGAGTATTGGAAGTAAAGAAGACTTCAGTGACGGCAGAAGACTTCAGTAACGGAGGTAACAGCAGCGATAGTGCTGCGCTCCATGCTCCCACACACCAACGTCTCTGGCAGGGTGCAGTGGCAGGGTGCAGGGCGCTGGTGGGAAGCGCCCTGGGGGCATGTTGCTGAGGGTCTAGGAGCTGGCGGGGGGACATATTTAGGTGCCCGGGCACCGGGTATGGTCACCCCGCCAGTGTGCCGCAGGGGGGAGCAACGGCGGTAGTGCTGTGCTCCCTGCTCCCACACACACCATCACCTGCAGGGTGCAGGGCGCTAGGGGGGGGAGCGCCCTGGGCAGTATATTTATATATATATATATATTGTGTACTTTACTGGCGGGGGGACATCCTTCGGTGCCCGCTCCGCCAGTACGCCGCGAGCGGGAGGGAGCAGCAGCGGTAGTGCTGCGCCCCCCACTCCTACACGCCATCGGCCTGCAGGGTGCAGGGCGCTGGGGGGGAGCGCCCTGGGCAGTATATCTATATATATATATATATATATATATATATGTATTTGTGTATTTGTGTTTTGTACTTCACTGGCGGGGGGTCATCCTTCGGTGCCCGCCCCACCAGTGCGCCGCGAACGGGCGGGAGCAGCAGCGGTAGCGCTGCGCTCCCTGCTCCCATACACCAGAAGCCTGCAGGGTGCAGGGCGCTGGGGGGGAGCGTCCTGAGCAGCATTTAGTGAATGATCCCGGGCGGGGGAACATACCCGGACACCGGGTGTCTTCACCCCGCCGGGGCACCACAGCGTACACGCTGCGCTCCACGGCTCCCACACACCAAGGGCTTCCGTGGGTGCGGGGCGCGCGGGGGGGGGGGCGCCCTGGGCTGTTTATACCTATAGGGGTATAAACAGGGGGTTACTCCCTGTATATAAGCCCCAGCTCAAGTTAGGGATATATATATTTATTTATATATTGAGCGGGCCAGGAAGTGGCTTAAGCCCTCACAGAGGAGTCAGCGCCATTTTCCCCAGATCCCCGCCAGGACTTGCTGGATAGTAAGATGGAGGGGGGGCATGTTTTTTTTTTAATGCTATATGGGTGCCATATAGCATTATGTTTTGATAATGGATGCATAATCACTCTTGTATGTCATAACTGCACTGTTTCCCTGTTTGTACCAACTATTGGTTAGTCGACATATGTCGACAGGTGTGAGGGCTTTGACACAAGCTGCTGTGGGGATAACTGTCGGCTTCGCCGGCGTGGGCGGTACTTGATTCAGAAAATTAAGTATTAGCAAATGGGTGTTTGTGTGCTTGGAACAGTAAACACGATAGGGGAGATAAAGTGGTTTGGGGATGCGCTGTCGGCATCAACGGTATTTCCTGGGTAAAAAAAACAAATAAAAAAACTATTAGGCTGTTATGGCCTTGTACCTGTATATATATATATATATTTATATATATGTATCTTTATAGGTATATGTGGGGGGAGTGTTATCAAAATTGTATTTGTATCCTTCCCTCAGACCCCTCGGGGTTCCAAGATTATTATTATTTTTTGCCCGCTTGATATTCCTTGCTGTCGACATTTACTAAGTTTCTGTCGACCATAGCGTTCCTGGTAGATCCACATCGGGGGCATGTCAGTACATGGTCATACACATTCACAACACATTACTGTCACTAGGGACCTGACAGGTCTGGACAATCCACTTGCGTATAGGTTATATCTATATGTGTATATATGTAGATATAGGTTTATATATGCATGGTTAGGATATATGTGTTTTATTGTGTATTACATGATGTATATTCATGAAGGCTGAAATAATGGTACTCTTCTCATGTGCTGTTCGCTCTGTTGATTAAGCTCTAGATTGGCCATGACGAGTTGGTTTTCGATCCTCTCAAGGAGTCCGAATATTATTCTCTTCACAACACGGAGAGAAAATTATGGCAGTCAACTCCTGGTCGACGCAGAGCCCGATCGCAAAGGATCGTACACAGGCAGCTAAGTTAAATTTTATTTCTATACGTGGACCTTATTTGCACTGTATGCACTTGAGGGAATGTTGTATTCGGGTAGGCATCCGATAGAATTACCCTACCCAGAGTGGGTAGGCTTGCCTATGTTGATTCTATCTTATAACATTACAGCAGACTGCCACGTGACAGCAGGAGGTGTGACCGGAAAAATGCTGAGGATGTCTCCGGGCAATCTCAGCGGATACCACTGGTAAGTCTAACTTCGTGAGTTAGCCTCCTTCACAATGGTTGGTGACGCATTCTTTTGTGGGATGCTGTCATTTTAACCGGTTCGATACCGTTCGTTTTTTCCTTTTCGGTGCAGACAGTGGAAGGTGAAAAGGTAAGAGTTCTGCAGCCTTGTTGGGTTGCAGTAGTGGATGTCGTTTTCTGTTTCCTCTACATCCACCACTTGTCATTGAGTCTGTCGGGCTGGTCCCCACTCCGGTGGGCACTCGTCTACTAATTTTCAGTTGGTCCAGGAATAGACTAGGAGCTGTGGGTTTTCTATGGAATCCAAAGGAGAACATTCTGAGTTACGGTTGTTTCCCCTTACTGTTTTTCTAATAGTTCTTGCCGTTCCACTATGGAAGGGAAGATAGTACGTGACGCCATACAGAGGTGCGTCAGGTTCAGGACATTGTCCGGTTGTCTCTGTATAAAAGGGGCGCATCGTTGTTTCACTCTGACTGTTCTTCGACACGAGGATTGGCTGTGGTTTCCAACGGCACAGATGTCGGAGGTGGGTTTCAGAGTAGCTAATGACCGGTTAAGGTTCGGTATTTTTCCATATGAAAAGAGGTCTGAGGATCCAAAGTTGGATCGGCGTTACTGTGACGCTTCATCAAGTGGTTCCGTTACTAAACCGGTTGGGTGCGGCCTGAGAGGCCTTTTTTGGCGAGCGGGTCTAATGCTAGAGTGGCTGTCAAGAGACCAGTGGGAAATGTGGTCCGGGTCTCGCCTGCACATGCACCTGAATATAATCATAATGGCCAGGACATCGTTCCTGTGGTGTCGGCTCAGTTCTCTCCCTCTAGAGGGATGAAGATTCGGGTTCCAGGTGTAGATCCTGGTGTCCGTGCATACAGATTTCCGCGACGGGGGAGCATTACTTGCAAGGGACGTGTTTCCAGGGGATAAGTCATGTTGAAAAGCTTGATTGCTATAAGCTTTTTTGAATTAAGAGTTAGTTTCGACAACTGTATTCTTCGTGTTCTGTCCGTGTTAGTTCTGCTAGACGACTTGTCAGCAGTGGCGTAAATGTAGCAAGGGCCAGTGTACTCGTGCGGTCACTGGCCCTGCTACTAGCCTGCACCTCCCTCCTTACCTGGGATGGCTCGGCGCCATCCCATGGGGCTGGAGGTCGCACTGGCTCCTGGCAGCACTGGGGGCCGGGCCTGGTCCGGTCTTCCCCTGCCCGGCCGGTTGCAGAGTTCGGCAGCGGGCGTGGGGGCGGCGGTGAATATCCACCGCCGCTCCACGCGGGTGATGGCGGCGGGCCTGCATCCTCCGGGACTCAGGCCCCGCCAATCACAGTGCCGCTTTTTTAATTTGGCGCCAGCCGCGAGCCAATCGCGGCTCGTGAACTGGTAGCCAATCGGGAGTGGCGCCCCCCGGCACTGGTTTGTTTTAACCTGTAAGAGAACACCAGGGGTTCGGGCACCAGGCCCGGGGGGCATGCAGGCACTAGGCCTGAGGCGCATTAGGCGGGCGCTAGGCCCGGGGGACCGAAGGGGGCATTAGGCCCACTAGCCGGAAGCACCTTAGGCGGGCACTAGGCCCGTGGGGCAAAAGCAGGCACCAGGCCTGAGCAGCAAAGGGCGTTAGGCCCCCATTATCCCCCACAGTTAGGCAGACATTGGCAGGGGGCATCCAGGGCAAGGAGGCCCAACGCAATGGTGTGTACATAAGTCGGCACTAGGCCGCAGGTTGCTGAAGTCGGCGTTACGCCGCAGGTTGCTGAAGTCGGCGATACGCCGCAGGTTGCTGAAGTCGGCGATAGGCCGCAGGTTGCTGAAGTCGGCGCTAGGCCGCAGGTTGCTGAAGTCGGCGTTACGCCGCAGGTTGCTGAAGTCGGCGTTACGCCGCAGGTTTCTGAAGTCGGCCATAGGCCGCAGGTTGCTGAAGTCGTCGATAGGCCGCAAGTTGCTGAAGTCGGCGATAGGCCGCAGGTTGCTGAAGTCGGCGATAGGCCGCAGGTTGCTGAAGTCGGCGATAGGCCGCAGGTTGCTGAAGTCGGCATTACGCCGCAGGTTGCTGAAGTCGGCGTTACGCCGCAGGTTGCTGAAGTCGGGGCTACGCAGCAGGTTCGCATAAGTTGGCGCTACGCCGCATTTGTGATGAGTTCTCAGTTTTCCCCACAGCCAGGCCCCCATGAAAGGTAGGCTGTCGGAAGTACGCGTTGGTGAGTACCACAAGGTTGAAACAGTATTACGGTGTTGTGCTATAACCTCTGTATAAGTGTCTCTCCGTCATAAAGCGTAAGCAGCGCCACGTCCCGTGGGCTGTGTTGTGTGTTCTCTTACAGGTTGAAAGAAGAAGAAGGGCCAGTCGTCTGGCGGAAGCCGAGTATATAGCTGGTGAGCATAAAAGTGTTTTGTGTGTGTTCGTGGTGTATGTTGCCCCTCCCCCACCTCCCCTTTGGGCGTTTTCGTTCAGGGTCGCCCCTGGTGCTTCGCACCACTACGGGGGCACCCAGTCTGAGGCCACAAGTGCCAATGATGACCCTTCACTGAGCCCAGTGTAGGCCACCTCTGCGTAGTGTCCCCCCCCCCCATTTGTTTCAGGTCACCCCAGGAAGTTCTTCTGTGTCTGGACGTGTGCCAGTATCGTCTGAGCTACCTCGATGGACTGAAGGTGGAGGACGGGAGGCGTGAGGTACGTAGGCCTGGTAAGTGAGCGCGCCGAACTTTGTTCTCCAGGGCCCCACCCCCGTGCCTCTTACATTTGGCGTAGCTGGCAGGATCTGCGGACGACAGACACGATGTGGAGAACGCCACCGGAACGGATCCACCCCCTGGCATGTGAGGATAGAAGTAACTGGCCCGTCCTCACGTCCGCTGACCTACTACGGGCAGTGCAGCAAGCCGTAAAGCGTAACCGAGAGGAGCGCCGCCAGAAGAAGCGTCATCAAGCCACCACCGACCCCTACCGGACGGGCCAGCAGACAGAGGAGTACCCCCGGCCACCTGCTGCTAGAGTGGATGTCGAGACGCAGCCGTTGGTCGCAGGGATCCATAGCGGCGGGCATTACTTCACAACCGAGCCCCCAAGATCAACGATCCCCGTGGAACATAGGGATTGGCCCCGAGAGTGCAGCGACCAAGCCGTCCAATCGGAGGGGCCACACTGGACCCAGCGGAGCTTAGACGAGCCCTGGTGCGCGCTCTGTGGAGAAGTGGACCATGAATTGCCAGATTGCCCACACGCCTCAGCCCGGGCGATTAGGAATTGGCGCCAAGGGCAAGCCGAGAGGAAGGGAGCGTCGGACAGGAGCCAGGAGGAGCGTTGGATGTGGGAGGTCAACTGGTCTGCCTGTGACGACTACGGCGGCGACCACAAGGGCTGCACCTGGGACGACGACCGGAGCGAAGGGGAGGTAGAGAGATGTACAGGCTGCGGAGTTCCCGACCACGAACGGCCCGAGTGCCCCTGGCCTAGGGACGACCTATCCTCCAGCTGGACCGACCTGGAAGACCCCGACGACGATGGGTGGGAGACTGTGTCATCTGATGAGGAATCAAGTGTCTCCGACCAGATTACGGATATCCTTGAAGAATCCAACAACGACGAGTGGGAGACCATGTCATCCGATGAGGAACCCGGTGTTGCTGACCAACCTGCAGACGACCCGGATGACGACGACGGGTGGGAGGATATGTCATCAGATGGGGAATCCAGTGTCCTAGAGCGCCGGAACCAGCTCCAGGAGGCCACCGCCATCGAGGATCTACCCCCCACGGTGGTCCCCAAGGGGATAGCACCCCCAGGCCAAAGGGGGAAGGTGAGTTTTCCCTCCACAGGTGCAGGCGCAGATACAGCGGATGGGGCACCTGAACGGGGGCCAACCGCCAGAACTAGCGATGAAGGTCCTGACGCCAGGACAAGGGCAATCTTCAGCTTTGTGGGGACCACAAAGGAAAAAGCGTGGAGGAATGTAGCAAGGGCCAGTGTACTCGTGCGGTCACTGGCCCTGCTACTAGCCTGCACCTCCCTCCTTACCTGGGATGGCTCGGCGCCATCCCATGGGGCCGGAGGTCGCACTGGCTCCGGGCAGCAATGGGGGCCGGGCCTGGTCCGGTCTTCCCCTGCTCGGCCGGTTGCAGAGTTCGGCAGCGGGCGTGGGGGCGGCGGTGAATATCCACCGCTGCTCCACGCGGGTGATGGCGGCGGGCCTGCATCCTCCGGGACTCAGGCCCCGCCAATCACAGCGCCGCTTTTTGAATTTGGCGCCAGCCGCGAGCCAATCGCGGCTCGTGAACTGGCAGCCAATCGGGAGTGGCGGCGGCGAGCCAATCCCGGCTCGCCGCGTCATAGCCCCGCCCCCCGGCACTGGTTTGTTTTAGCCAGCGCCGGGCGTGGGAAGTCAGTTCGGCGACGGAGAAGGAGCGGAGAAGAGCTCCTGAAGAGTGAAGAAAGAAGACGGCGCCGGAAGTCCCGGAGGGCGGCGGTAGTTGCAAAAGAGCTGAGACACGCCGCCGCCCGCCGGGTGAAGTACAAGGAGCCGACCCCCGTCGGTGAAGACCTCGGAAGCCCTGGGACAGCGGTGTGCAACGCGAAAGAGCTTGCACAGGCCACCGCTGCCCAGGTGAAGTCTCCAGGAAGCCCGGAGGTGGTGGGAGCCATCCCACCTCTGGCGAAGACAACGCGGTGGGCGTGGTCGGACCAGGCTTGGTCCAGCCGTGGCCCTTTGGACGGGTAAGTACAGGCGGTGTCGCCCCCCGCCCTCCCCTAGACCACCAGGGGTTCGGGCACCAGGCCCGGGGGGCATGCAGGCACTAGGCCTGAGGCGCATTAGGCGGGCGCTAGGCCCGGGGGACCAAAGGGGGCATTAGGCCCACTAGCCGGAAGCACCTTAGGTGGGCACTAGGCCCGTGGGGCAAAAGCAGGCACCAGGCCTGAGCAGCAAAGGGCGTTAGGCCCCCATTATCCCCCACAGTTAGGCAGACATTGGCAGGGGGCATCCAGGGCAAGGAGGCCCAACGCAATGGTGTGTACATAAGTCGGCACTAGGCCGCAGGTTGCTGAAGTCGGCGTTACGCCGCAGGTTGCTGAAGTCGGCGATACGCCGCAGGTTGCTGAAGTCGGCGATAGGCCGCAGGTTGCTGAAGTCGGCGCTAGGCCGCAGGTTGCTGAAGTCGGCGTTACGCCGCAGGTTGCTGAAGTCGGCGTTACGCCGCAGGTTTCTGAAGTCGGCCATAGGCCGCAGGTTGCTGAAGTCGTCGATAGGCCGCAAGTTGCTGAAGTCGGCGATAGGCCGCAGGTTGCTGAAGTCGGCGATAGGCCGCAGGTTGCTGAAGTCGGCGATAGGCCGCAGGTTGCTGAAGTCGGCATTACGCCGCAGGTTGCTGAAGTCGGCGTTACGCCGCAGGTTGCTGAAGTCGGGGCTATGCAGCAGGTTCGCATAAGTTGGCGCTACGCCGCATTTGTGATGAGTTCTCAGTTTTCCCCACAGCCAGGCCCCCATGAAAGGTAGGCTGTCGGAAGTACGCGTTGGTGAGTACCACAAGGTTGAAACAGTATTACGGTGTTGTGCTATAACCTCTGTATAAGTGTCTCTCCGTCATAAAGCGTAAGCAGCGCCACGTCCCGTGGGCTGTGTTGTGTGTTCTCTTACAGGTTGAAAGAAGAAGAAGGGCCAGTCGTCTGGCGGAAGCCGAGTATATAGCTGGTGAGCATAAAAGTGTTTTGTGTGTGTTCGTGGTGTATGTTGCCCCTCCCCCACCTCCCCTTTGGGCGTTTTCGTTCAGGGTCGCCCCTGGTGCTTCGCACCACTACGGGGGCACCCAGTCTGAGGCCACAAGTGCCAATGATGACCCTTCACTGAGCCCAGTGTAGGCCACCTCTGCGTAGTGTCCCCCCCCCCCATTTGTTTCAGGTCACCCCAGGAAGTTCTTCTGTGTCTGGACGTGTGCCAGTATCGTCTGAGCTACCTCGGCGGACTGAAGGTGGAGGACGGGAGGCGTGAGGTACGTAGGCCTGGTAAGTGAGCGCGCCGAACTTTGTTCTCCAGGGCCCCACCCCCGTGCCTCTTACATTAGTAAGCCGCTATGGCGGAGCTAGGAGAAGAGCGGTAATGGCAGATGACGCACAGTTTTGCCATTGGGTGGAAAGTCTGATAAATGCTATATTAGCAGCCTTCGTTCCAGAGGTGAACGACTGAGAACTAGATTTCCTCTGCTGACGCGATCTCCATACTGGGAGAAATTCAGTCATCATCGAGTAGTTTTCACAGACGTTACAAGTCTTTGAGGAATGTCACAATTGGATTTGTTGAGGTCTCGCCTCAACGAGAGGCCTCAGGGATAGCAGTGGACATCCTCGTGTCACCGTGGGTGTTTTTAGTCGGTCTATGTGGTCTCTCCGCTTTCACTTTTTCTGAAGGTGATAAACGGGAGATAAAAAAAAGGTTCAGGCGATTCTCTTGGACCCGGTCTTGCCAAGGAGGGTTTGCTATCTAGTTTTTTCATGTTTACTCACAGAGGATTCCTGCCCTCTTCCTCTACGTGAGGATCTGTTACGTCAAGATCAGGGCGTGTTTCAAGACTTACCGCGGCTGCGTCTGACGTCGTGGCGGTTGAATGCCATATCCTAAACTGAAAGGGTGTTCCCAGTGTAGTCATTTCCTCAATTCTTAAGACTAAGAAGAAATAACGGCTAAGCTTTACTACTGTAGTTGGTGTGACTATGGGTTTTGGTGTGTATCCAGGAAGGCCTATTGAAGACTTTCAGCTAGGTCGTTCTTATCCATACTTTGCAAACCGGTGTGGATGCGAGCTTAAAGTTGGGCTTCATTTCTGTGCAGTGTAGCCTAATAATTTCTTTACAAAAATTTCTCTCTTGGAAAGGGGTTGTGCTCTTGGCTTTGACATCCGCAAGGCGGGTGTCGGAAGTGGTGGTTTTGTCTCACAAGAGCCTTGTTTGATCTTTCATGTGGTTAGAGAGGACTTAAGAACTCGGTTAGTAGTTCTGCCAAGAGTGGTTTCTGGGTTTCGCAGAAATCGGTCTATTTTGATGCCGGTGGTTACTTAGGCATTAGCTGATTCAATTTCTCTCAATGTAGCCAGGGATTTTAATATTTTGGTCGCCAGTTGGGCTCAGTTTGGAGAACCCGTGGTTCTGTTTGTCTGGTATGTTCCCAGCAGGGTTTGGGTGACTGTGTTATGCAGTCTGTTACACACTGGATCTGTGATGCTATTTGACATGTTCCTTCTTCGGCTGGATTGCCGTCACCGGGGTCGGTGGAGGCCCATTCTACTGGGAAGATGGGCTCTTCCTGGGCGAATGCCCGAGGAGTCTTGGCGGTTCAACTTTGCCGAGGGGATACTTGGTCGGGTTCAAACGCTTTTGCTATGATCTACAAGTTTGATACCCTGGTTGAGGGGGACCTTTTGTTGGCTCAATCGGTGCTGCAGAGTCGTTCGCACTCTCCCGCCCATTCTGGAGCTTTGGTATTGACCCCATGGTCCTTTTGGAGTCCCCAGCATCCTCTAGGATGTATGAGAAAATAGGATTTTGGTACCTACCGGTAAATCCTTTTCTCTTAGTCCGTAGAGGATGCTGGGTGCCCGTCCCAGTGCGTACTGTGTCTGCAGTTATTGTTTTGGTTACGCTCTAGTGGGGGTTTTTTCGCTGTCAGACTGTTGCTGACGATGTTCAGGCCATGGCATGAGGTGTCTTATTATTGATTGTGTTGACACACAGGTTGTGTTACATATTCTCTCAGCATGTGGCTGTGTCTTTTTCATGCCGTGGGCTGGTTTTCTATTGAATGCCACGTTCTGCGGTATGTTCGTGGTGTGAGCTGGTATGACACTCACCGTGTTTATAAATTCTTTCCTCGAAATGTCCATCTCTCCTGGGCACAGTTTTCTAACTGAGGTCTGGAGGAGGGGCATAGAGGGAGGAGCCAGTTCACACCCAGTTTAAGTCTTTATACTGTGCCCAAGCTCCTGCGGATCCGTCTATACCCCATGGTCCTTTTGGAGTCCCCAGCATCCTCTACGGGCTAAGAGAAAAGGATTTACCAGTAGGTACCAAAATCCTATTTATATATATATATATATATATATATATGTTTTATGAAGCCTATACTGCGTATATATTACTGGTGGTCTGAAGGATGTCTGTAATATTTTCTCTCTCTCTCCCCTCTTCCATTTCTTTCCTCTCTCCCATTTCTCTCACCCCTCTCCCTCTCTCCTTTCTTACCCTCCCCCTCTCTCCCCTGTGGGGGGTACTACTGTGCAGCGTAATGAGAATAAACTTGCACCACTGTGTGGAGTAGTTTGACATTTTTTATTTATTGTTATTTTTTATTTATTTAATTTTATTATTTGTTTGTTTATTTATTTTGGTCGGGGGCGGGGTGGGTGGGTGGGGTGGCGGGGTGCCCCCCCCTCTAAATTACTGCCTTGCCCAGGGTGCCGAAAATCCTAGTTTCGGCCCTGACATTGCTTTTGAGGCCATGACCCTTGTTGCGGGTCCACACCCACTTTTTCAGGAGCGCAAGTGCCTTTGGCACACACAAAAGAATACCCCAACCCCCTCTTCCCCTGAAATGGCGCCCCCCCTGTCATTTTGTTCTGGATCCGCCCCTGGTCGTAGCAATAGTCCCGCAGACCCCCAGCGTCCACAAGCCATTGCGTCACTCCCATAGAGAGGAGCCGCGGCGGCCAGACGGAGCAGCAGTGGTCGGGAAGCAGGAGCGGGGCAGTGGTATTTATTTTTTATTTTTGTGTGTGTGTTGACAGGGGGCACAGCAGCAGAGGGCACAACTATTGGCACAGCAACAGGGGGCACAGCAGCAGAGGGCACAACAGGGGGCACAGCAGCAGAGGGCACAGCAACAGGGGGCACAGCAGCAGAGGGCACAACAGGGGGCACAGCAGCAGAGGGCACAACTATTGGGGGCACAGCAGCAGAGGGCACAACTATTGGGGGCACAGTACCAGGGGGCACAGCAGCAGAGGGCACAACTATTGAGGGAACAGCGACAGGGGACACAACTACTGGGGGCAAAGCAACAGGGGGCACAACTACTGAGGCAAATCTACTGGGGGCAAAGCAACAGGGGGCACAGCAACAGAGGGCACAACTACTGGGGCAAAGCAACAGAGGGCACAACTACTGGGGGCAAAGCAACAGGGGGCACAGCTACAGGGGGCAAGTCTACTGGGGGCAAATCAACTGGGGGGGTGCAACTACTTGGGGCAAATCTGGGGGCATAACTGTGGCCACGCCCCTTCCCTATGAAGCCACGCCCCTACTTTTTAAAGCGCGCCTCCGGCGTGCACTAACTGTTTTGCCGCGGGAGGGAGGGACGCCAGTGGAAACTTTCGCACTGGCCGGCACAAGGTGTAGAACCGGCCCTGGGGCTATTGCTGCGCCACTACCTTCACTTCTTTTTCTTTCTTGTATTTCAATGAATATGAATTAAATTATACTATACTATACTATACTATGTATAATTGCTCTGTTTTTTTAAACAATTTTATTGTCTATGTTAGCTATTAAGTAACACACAAAATGAGGGGGAGGGCAAGTGCAACTTTATTTCTGAGCTAGAAATAAAACACACATACATATCATGTCATTAAACTAAAGACGTGTAAATAAACGTTACATTGTGACTGATATGGTTCTGTACATCAGTTTTGGGGGCACACAATGAAAATAACAAAAAAATTACATTATACATCGCCCATCTACACATTCCTACCAGTTTTATGTGGCTGATGAACAATGAAATATGTGTACTGATGTTTCGCAGCAGTGACAGAATGTGACACTAGCATCTGTCCTCCCTAGTACTACTAATGAAAAACACAACGTGCCCCCCCCCCCCCCCTCTCTACTGGGATCGCATGGAAGAGTCCACGCTTGTCAAGATCGTGCCCCCGGAGCTAACCAATCCGCAGTAGGGGGAGTTGGCTATGAGAACGTACCACGCTGCCGGTGCTGCGGCTGCGCTCTATGCGGAGGTGCTGTTTGTGCTGTTTAACGCTTTAGTTGCTGCAGTGCCAGCCGGCCGGCTGCTGCTGCTATTGGGACTTACAGAACATCGGGTACTATCATGTCGGCCTGGCTCAGTCACTCGGCGCGGGCTACCACTAGACTGTGGCGGCCAGCTGGGCTCAGACTCTACTACACGGAACGCGGGGTGTACGGATATCGACCCAGAAAAATCGGGACCACTGACAGCCACTTGCGGGGAGAGACGGGCGGCAGAGCAGGTACAGGGAGGGCCTGTCACCCAGTGTCCGTGCATGTGTGCTTTCTGTACGCTCACACATGCTTGTGCTGCTGTCCCGTTACCGGCGCTGCCTGCCTCTGCCAGTGCTCACCCTGGTGGTGGGGTACAGGGCATGGATTCCTACAGTACTTCTGTTAAGGCTACACAGTGACTGCTCAAGGTTCCTCCTGAGATTGGGAGAAGGATGAAACTTTCCACAGACAGTCCAATGTCTGTCTCTCTGGGTAGTGGGCAAATATTTGGGGCTTGGGGAGGTGTGTGTGTATGTAAATTACCAACCATATGGATGGTGTCACAATGGCCCTCATTCCGAGTTGTTCGCTCGTTAGTGGTTTTTGCAACGGAGCGATTTGTCGCAAACTGCGCATGCGCAATGTTCGCGGTGCGTCTGCGCCAAGTAAATTTGCCAAAAAGTTAGGTATTTTACTCACGGCTTAACGAAGAAATTTCTTCGTTCTGGTGATCGGAGTGTGATTGACAGGAAGTGGGTGTTTCTGGGCGGAAACTGACCGTTTTATGGGTGTGTGCGGAAAAACGCTGCCGTTTCTGGGAAAAACGCGGGAGTGGGTGGAGAAACGGGGGAGCGTCTGGGCGAACGCTGGGTGTGTTTGTGACGTCAAACCAGGAACGAAACTGACTGAACTGATCGCAGTGGCAGAGTAAGTCCCGAGCTACTCAGAAACTGCAAAGAAATTTCTATTCGCAATTATGCGAATCTTTCGTTCGCAATTCTGCAAAGCTAAGATTCACTCCCAGTAGGCGGTGGCTAAGCGTGTGCAAAGCTGCTAAAAGCAGCTAGCGAGCGAAAAACTCGGAATGAGGGCCAATAATATATCTGTAAAAGTGTCTATGGAAGTTTCTTGCTCTATTTACCTTCATTTGCTGGCCCCACAGTTGCAAAGGCAGTTGATCACCACATATCAAATGTAATCACCAATGTGTCCTGTTCATCTAAGGCTGGATACACACTGAAGCGACCGGCATTCTTATCGACATTGAAATGTCAGTGATCATGTTTCGTCAGCACATCAGACCATGGGGTTTATTCATGAAGCAGTGTAAAGAGTGGAGAAGTGAGCCTGTGGAGAGGTTGCCCATGACAACCAATCTGCTGCTCCGTACAGTTGTATAGTAGGCAAATTACAAATGTTACTTCAGTGCTGATTGGTTGCCGTGGGCAACTTCTCCACAGGCTCACTTCTCCGCTCTTGACGCTGCTTCATGAATAGACCCCCTAGCGTCTGTCGCTAGCGACCACAGGCGTGTGCATTCACCCGTACACACTGAGCAATGTAGGTGATTTGTCGTTACGAAATGGCAAATTGTCCCAACATCGCTCCAGTGTGTACTTAGTTTTATTATCCAAACTAGGGTTCTGAGTGGGGCTTCACCATCAAACTGTGTGTTTGCGGCAAAATAATATACGTTTGTCTTGGAAATACCTTGATTTGAAAATGTATATACAGGTTGAGTATCCCATATCCAAAATGCTTGGGACCAGAAGTATTTTGGATATCGGATTTTTCCGTATTTTGGAATACTTACATACCATAATGAGATATCATGGCGATGGGATCTAAGTCTACACTATACAATTATCTGGCAGATAATCTGCCAGATCTAGCTGGTTGGAATAAAAATTTGGTAATGGATGAGAGCAAATAGCAATTGACAATTTGCTCCCAAAAACTTCAAAATGGACAAAAAGTCATATATCCAAGTTGGTTACATTTGTGTTTAACCAATTTGTATGAACGACAGGTTTTGTTAATTTCCCAGTGTTTGGTAACAAATGTAACAAATGGTCGATTGCCATTTGCTCTCATTCATTACCAGATTTTCATTCCAACCAGCTAGATCTGGCAGATTATCTGCCAGATAATTGTATAGTGTGTACCTAGGCTAAGCACAGAATGCATTTATGTTTCATATATACCTTATACACACAGCCTGAAGGTAATTGTAGCCAATATTTTGAATAACTTTGTGCATTAAACAAAGTGTGTGTACATACACGCAATTCATTTATGTTTCATATACACCTTATACACACAGCCTGGAGGTCATTTAATCAATACTTTTAATAACTTTGTGTACTAAACAAAGTTTGTGTACATTGAGCCATCAGAAAACAAAGGTTTCACTATCTCATTTCACTAAAAAAATTCTGTATTTCGGAATATTCCGTATTTCGGAATATTTGGATATGGGATACTTAACCTGTAGTATATTTAGTAAAGAAGTTCTGTAACAGACCACTGTGGTAATTTCTTCTTCACCCATGCAGTACAGAACGCCCATTGCATCATAAGGAAGTGCCCACGGCTATTATCAACCCCAAGAAATGAGATAACATAGATTAACCTAAGAGTCTGATTCACTACTGTTTGAAAATGTGAGATTGCATGTAGTAAGTGATTATCGTCAGGATGTGCATGCGCTGTGAACGCATTGTGCGTGCGCAATGGGTAAAATGCGATTGCACTGCGTATGCAGCCTAATTGTAAAGACAACACACTTTGATTGCCAGGAAGTGACCGTTTGTGGGTGGTAACATGGCGTTTGTGGGGAGTGGTTGGAAAAACGGATGTCATGGCTGTTTTTAGGGCGTGTATCTCATGTCCTCTGCGAACGCTGCATTAAAAAACATGGCGCCTGGTGCGACTGTATTCTCAGGGATTTGAGTATGCTGAGGTCAGCCACAACTGTCAATGATGCTCATTTTTTTGTGTATGCATTGCGATTCTGCTAGTGCATATGCAGATTTGCGGATGCATCGTGGGCGACTTTTATCCTTTCTGGGCGTCTCTTCACATGTGATTTTTAGCAATAGCAGATTTGGGAAAATCGCTGTCTCAGCCTCAATAGCAATCCATCGTGAATTAGGCCTTAAGTCCAGAAAGTCAGTGGCTTACACTGTAGATGACTGTTACATTTTCACATGTGTAGTTAATAATGATGACCATATTGACCTTTGGTTATTTCTGTATTTGAATTCATTTTGTTTCGCAGTAATCCAACGCTCCGTTTCTCATAAGGTTACTGCTGTCATTGCATAGAGACTAGTTGACAAACAGCAGTAGTAACTGGATATGGGCTTTCTAGAATGTTCCACCAGTATGGTTTCCGTGATTGAGTAACCCATTGCTAGCTAGATAGTGTTTGACCTCTTCCAAAAAGCACCTGCTGAGGCTGCACTTCAGTCATTTGAACTCCCAACACTAACTATGCTAGTTATGCAATGCAGATTCCAGGAAACCAACATTTCAGTATAGTAAATAGCTTAATGTACATTTATTTTTTTTAAATCTTGATTACAGCGCATATCACATTTTCCTTTACACACGTTAATTTACTTGTTTACAAGTCTAAAAGGTTTAGGGTACATGTTATGTAGCTGATTTTCAGTAGTCTGATATTAATAGTTTATTTCATTGAATTCTATTGATGAATAGGATCACCCCATTTAACAGATACTAAGAATCATGGGGGTAATTCCAAGTTGATCGCAGCAGGATTTTTGATAGCAATTGGGCAAAACCATGTGCACTGCAGGGGAGGCAGATATAACATGTGTAGAAAGAGTTAAATTTGGGTGGGTTATTTTATTTCTGTGCAGGGTAAATACTGGCTGCTTTATTTTTACACTGCAAATTAGATTGCAGATTGAACACACCCCACCCAAATCTAACTCTCTCTGCACATGTTGTATCTGCCTCCCCTGCAGTGCACATGGTTTTGCCCAATTGCTAACAAAAATCCTGCTGCGATCAACTTGGAATTACCCCCTATGTGCGTATCACATAACATTGGAAACAATTTGTTTCAAAGTAGTTATGAAACAAATTTTTTAGCACTGCAACATCAAAATAAAAAAAAGTTAGCAGACATGCACACACAAAGCCTTACACCAGAGGTTCTCAAACTCGGTCCTCAGGACCCCACACAGTGCATGTTTTGCAGGTAACCCAGCAGGTGCACAGGTGTATTAATTACTCACTGACACATTTTAAAAGGTCCACAGGTGGAGCTAATTATGTCACTTGCGATTATGTGAGGAGACCTGCAAAACATGCACTGTATGGGGTCCTGAGGACAGAGTTTGAGAACCTCTGCCTTACACCATATGCAGTTGGTGATTATTGTTTGGGTGTTTCTTGTAGATCATTTAGTTATCAGGCTTCTTATGTCTTGTAGTGGATCATGGTTTGGCACGACTGGTCACAGCTTACCAGGAGCATGGTCACAAAGCTGCAAAAATCAATCCTCTCTTTCCTGGTAAACCAGTGGTGGATATGGTACCAGAAATACAGAAGCTAACAGAAACACTTCATGGACCTTTTTCTACGGCAGGTAAGGCCGCTGAATTATTTAGTTGTTATGAACAAGAGATCAGGAGGAGTTGCAGTTATGCTGTGTATTTGAAGGAACTAGGTTTTGTTACTGGTAGACCACTGCTGTTAATTTGTGGATTTAAGCTAGGTGCAAACTGTGCATTAATCTGGCCCATCAGCCAATTCTCCCCTGGTTGATCTGATATTTCACAGTGTATGCTTTGCATACAGTCATAGACAAACCAGTTGGATCTGCTCCCAACATCAGGAGAGTGGCACAACGTTTGTCAGTCCCAATGAGAGGATATCGTGCCACAAATGCAGTGTGTTCATGATTGGCCCGACAAAGTGTCTGCAAAAACGTCTCCTAAATGACATTTATGGTTCTGTGTATATAGTAAATCGGATGTCTGCAGGAATGTTTCAACTGTAAGATAAACTTTTTTTTGTTTTTTTTTGTTAATGGTTCCTCTTATCTGTCTTATGTGTATCTAGCTGCAGCAGTCAGCAGTGGTGAATTTACCATAGTCATGTGCCTAGATGCGGCACTTGTTTGGGGGTGGCACTAGATGCTTGTGTCGGCACTGTCAGCCCAAAAAGTACCAGTAACTGCAAAATATATCCACTGTACTGTACCACGTGCCATCTTGAATGGAGTGTAAATGGACAGCTGCCCCTGTCAGCTGTCCTACTTAATATGTGTGTATATATATATATATATTTTTTTTTTTTTATTAAACTGGCTATTATTCAATGAGAGCTTAACACCAATCAATAAAAAAAAAATGACGCAGGCCAGTCAGTGCAGAAAGTTTGGTTGGAAGCGAAGGGCAGTTTAATAGAGGAGGGTCCCCTCCTCATTGCGATACAGCAGAATTCTACACATGTGTAGATCTCCGTACACATGGTGACTGCCATGTTGCCAGCAACTACTCTCTATTGCACATGCTTAGGTCTCCGGAAACATTGTGGGCGCCATTTTCCAAGTGATTTTTTTGCTGCTGCAGTACCAACACTGATCTCTGGACAGGGAAGTAATTGATAATGGGTGCAGGGTATGCGGTGTGTGCCCTCCTGGATCCAGGGGCTCATGTGCAATGCACACACTGCACCCATTATAGATACTACATCTTCCAACACGTGTATCAGTCCTCAAAAGGGTACAAACCAGAACAGTAAGTTATAGACCTGGGGTGATTGACTTCTGTCATAAGTAAATTATTTGATTGGATAGGATTTAGAATTATAGAGGAGAAAATAATTTGTAATACCCAGTTGACATATGTTCATGAAGGACCAGTCGTGCCTAACAAATATTATTTATGTTTACAGAGGAGGTAAGTTCCAAATTGTACCTTGGTAGTTAAGCTCATGGTTGGCTTTTGCAGAAGAGTTCAATATTGTTCCGCATAAGTCTGGTACATCTAGTGCCATCGTCCAGTAAAAACCACAAGTTTTCAATTAAACAACAAGGTCAGTCAGTGTAGAAAGAACAGTAACTTTCAAACATAGAATTAGGGGAGGGGGGATGGGAGAGAGGAACAGGGGGGGGGGGGGGGAACCACGACACAATCTGTGTATGGCATATATCCTAGAAATAGTAGGATCAGAAGAAAGGGGAAGAGGGGGGTCAAGAAGGAGACAGGAACAGGCCAGAGAAGGGAAAGAGAGAGGATAGAGAGAGAGAAGAAAAGAGTAGGAGATAGGTCGGAAGGAGAGATATTAGGTAGCGCCCATGGGTCTACGGAGGAAGCTAGGAGCGTAAAGAGGGGGACGGCATTCTGCGTTCAGCAGCGAGCCAAGGGGCCCAGACCTGCTCAAAAATGTGGCCCCGGTCGTGGAGATAGTATGTAATCTTTTCCATTGAGGCAATGTGCCAAATTTTAGTTTTAAGGGACGGGAGGGCGGGGAGGGGCTCTTCCAATTAAGAGCTATCAGCGACTTTGCCGCCGTTAGGATATGTGTGGCCAGCTTTTGAGAGAGTTTATTGAGCAGCGGGGGAGGATAACATAGTAAGAAGATCCAAGGATCTTTCAGCACAGGAGATTCCAAAAGCGAGTTGAGGAGGGAGTGGACTAGATCCCAGAAGGACTCAATGGCCGGGCAGGTCCACCATATGTGGAGCATAGTGCCTCTATTCCGGCAGTTCCTCCAGCAAGCAGGGGAGGAAGACGGAAAGAATTTGTTAAGTCGGTCGGGGGTGTAGTACCAACGATAGTAAACTTTGTAGGCCGTTTCTTTAAAAGCAGTGGCAATGGAGCATTTAGCAATCCCCAGTCTCATGTCCTCCCAATCTTCGTTTTCTGGCGGGGGCCCGAGATCCCGTTCCCATGCGATCTCATGGGGCCGGGAGGGGGGAGGGAGGAGTCTAGTAAAAGAGAGTAAAGTTGGGAGATTACGCCTTTGGATAGGTGGGAGTTGATGCATAAGCTTTCAAAGGGGGTGAGGGGACGAAGTAAGGCGGTGGAGGGGAGAGAGCCTAGAAAGTGGCGTATTTGTAGGTATTGGAAGGGGTTAAGTGCTTGTGAAGGGGTCTTTTGTTGGAGGTCGGGCAGGGACAACCATTGGCCCCGATCGGCAAAGTTGATCGGGAATTTGAGGCCCAGCGTTACCCATGAACGGGACCTCGCAGTTGAGAGTCCAGGAGGAAACATAGGGTTCTGCCAGATGGGGGTCAAGGGTGAGGGGGTAGTGGTGAGGCCCTTCTTCAGGGAGAGGGAGTCCCAAGTTTTAAGGTTGAATTTAATAGTGAGGAGAAGTTTAGAGGTTGAGGGTCTGGAGGTGGAGGGGAGACCCCATAAGGGGGTCAGGTCCGGGAGACCAATGAAGGCTGCCTCAATGTCCAACCAGGATACCGATCCCGGGGGAGCATAAGAGGTAATAATATGGGATAGATGAGAGGCTAGGTAGTAAAGTTTGACATCGGGAAGGCCTCTACCTCCCGCGGAGGTTGGCCTTTTCAGGGTGTTGGCAGTAATGCGGGGGGGTCTGTGATTCCAAATAAAACGCACAAGAGCTCGCTGGATAGTACGAAGAAAGGGGGCCGGGACTGCCACTGGGAGGGTCTGGAAAAGGTAGAGCCATTTGGGAATTATGGTAATTTTAACCGCTATGATCCTGCCCAACCACGAAATGAAATGGCTGTTCCAGGAGGTCAGGTCGGCAAGTATGTTGGTGAGGAGGGGTGGGAAGTTTTCCCGAAAGATGGAGTCATAACGGGAAGTTAGATATATTCCCAGATATTTAATCTTTGTGGGCTGCCATTTAAAATTAAAGTTAGCGCGAAGGGACTCAGCCCCTCGATGAGGGATATGAAGCAACATGGCCTCGGATTTGGAGTAGTTGATCTTATACCCTGATATAAGGCTATAAGAATGTAGGACTGAAAATAAATTTGAGAGTGAGATAAGGGGCTGGGTCAGAGAAAGGAGGATGTCGTCTGCGAAAAGGGGCCTACTTGTATAACATGTATATCTGGATGTGCTCTAATTTGGGAGGCACGGGGCTCTATGATGAGAGCAAATATTAGGGGTGAGAGGGGGCAACCCTGACGTGTGCCATTTGAGATGCTAAGTGGGGCGGATGGGACACCATTGATTAAAACTGTGGCAGAGGGGGCAGAGTATAGTGCCAGGACGCCAGTGAGAAAGCCCCCAGACAAACCATAGGCCTCCAGGGCGGCTCTCAGAAAACTCCAGGAGATCCGGTCAAATGCTTTTTCAGCATCTAAGGAGAGCATGATAGTAGGGGACCTCCTGGAGTTCGAGATATGTATAAGATCAATAGCACGCCTGGTGTTATCTCTCGCCTGACTGCCTGGGATAAACCCCACTTGGTCGTAATGAACAAGGGAAGGGAGGTATGGGTTAAGACGGATGGCCAGGATCTTAGCAAAGATTTTCAGGTCCAAGTTCAGGAGAGATATAGGGCGGTAGTTCCGCCTTAACAGTACGAAGTTCGGACAAGACAGCCTGGTCGGAGGACGCCTTATGCTGGGTCTCAAGTGAGTGGAGTTTAATAGAGAGCTTTTTAAATTGAGAGAGGGATTGTTTTTTAGCTTTTGAGGCTAGGCTGATAACGTGTCCACGAAGAACTGCCTTGTGAGCCAACCAGAGGGTGGATCTGGAGATATCAGGGGTATCATTCAGGGTAAAATAGTCTGAGATCGTGTCCTGAAGATGGGAACGTATCTCAGGGTTGTGGAGGAGGGAGTCGTTAAGGCGCCATGTCATGGGGCGAGGGCGTGAAACCAAACCTGCGAGATCGCAGGTGATAGGGGCGTGGTCGGACCAGATGAGCGGATAAATATGGACGTCGCAGAGATTCAAAGCAAGATCGTGGCTGAGCAGGATCATATCAATGCGGGAGTAGGAATTGTGAGGGGCAGAGTAGAAGGTATAGTCGCGGGCAGAGGAGTCTTTTATCCTCCAGGAGTCGTAGAGAAGTTGGGATCGCATGAGACGGAGGAGAGATCTGGAGCGAAGGGAGTCCGACGAGGAGGCAGTAAGGGGAGAGGGAGAGCGGTCTATCTGTGGGTTCAAGACGGAATTAAAGTCCCCGGCTAGTATGAGGTCGCCCTGTCGGACTCGAGTAAGGAGGTTATCTAGTCTTGTAAAGAACCGTTCCTGTCGTTGGTTAGGGGCATATACGTTAGCTAGGGTACAGAGGTTGTTATTAAGTTTCCCCACTAGGACAAGAAACCGGCCATCCTTGTCGGGATATGAGTCTAGGAGTTCAAAGGAGAGATGGCGGGCAAAAAGGATCGCAACTCCCCGTTTCTTGGCCGAGTGGTCGCAGGCATGGAAGGAGTCAGGGTATGGTTTACATTGCAGGGTAGGGTGGGAGTCATGTAGGAAGTGAGTCTCCTGTAGGAAGATCAAATCGCCTTTATGGTGTTTGAGAGAAGCAAACAGCTTGCCTCTTTTTTGGGGGCTATTCAAGCCCTTCACATTAAAAGATAGTACCCGGAGACCCATGGGTAAGCAACGGTGAGGTAGGTAGATTAGAAAGAGCTGAAAGTAGAGGGAGGAGAGAGAAAGACAGAAGAGAAGGATACAGGGCAAGAGAGAGTGTGGTCAGAAGGGGGGGAGAGGGAAAGGAAACCGGGAGGGGAGGAAGGGTGGTTGGTCATCCGGCAGTAGAGGCCAGGACCGGTAGTGCTGACAAGGGGAGGGGATACTAGGTGACGGGAGGGCACCTAGGTCAGCGAGAGGGCTCAAAGCCCTGAGGGGGCGCGGCATGGGGTCCGGATCACGGATCGCGAAGGGCTGGAGGCAAACCTTCCCTGGAGGTACCTGAGGGAGAAAGCTGAATAGAAGACAGGGAGAGAAGACAGATGGAGCGCCAGCTCCAGAAGGTGAGGGAGGGGGAGAGGGGGGGGGGGGGGGGAGGCAGATGGAAGACAACGAGTCAAGTGTCAGCATGTTAACATATCAGCAGCATAACATTTTAACAGGGGGTAACAACAGAACAGTTGTGAGGTAACTAAGGGGCCGGGAGATCAGGATACGGGAAACCTAAAGTGAAACAGCTCCCCGAGTAGGGAAGTGCGACCAGAAAAGGTCGACCCAGTTAAGTGGAGGAAACATTAAATTAAAGAGCTGAAAGTCCATCAGGGAACCGGGGGTGGAGCCTGGGAGGCCGCAGAGTCCGGTACCGTAAACTACTCTGAACGAGGGGGCTGGGGCGAATCCCGCTGTGACCGTAGCGGCTGGCGGTGGGTGTGGATATCCTGGTCGGCGGCGGGGATGCCCAGCTTGGAGAGCAGCGTTTGAGCCTCGGATTGATCTCTGGCCGTGAGGAGCTTCCCTTGGTGCCAAACCAGGATACGAAAAGGGACGGGAGAGCAGGGAAGTAATGGGTTTGAAGTCCCTGCGTTTAGCCAGAGTGAGCGGAGATAAGTCCTGGAAAATCTGAAGAGGGGTATTTTGGAAAGTCACAGACCCCAGCCGTCGGGCCTCCCTCATGACCGCCTCCTTCGCAGTGAAATAATGCAGTCGGAGAATGACATCCCTGGGCTGGGAGGAGTCCTGAGAGCGGGGCCGTAGGGCTCGATGCGCTCGGTCTAGGAGGAGATGTTCCTCAGGGGTGTCAGGTGATAGGTGTGCAAAGAGGCGCTTGAGGTAGAGGTCAAGATGAACCGCCTCGACCTCCTCGGGGATCCCCCGGATCCTCAGGTTGTTTCGCATTTGTTTCGCATCGCCCTATTGTCTTGGTCCTCATGCTCCTCCCGCAAGTGGGCAACATCTTGGCGGAGTTGATGGAAGTCGGTCTCGACTGTTTGTTGGAACGACACCACCTCCTCCACTCGTCGTTCAAGCTGATCGGTTCTGGAGCCGATGTCGGCAATATCGGATTTCACGGAGTGAAGAGCCTGGACTGAGGTCTTGATGTCCCGCATCTCCTTAAGGAGGGAGAGAAAGTCCTTGCGGGTGAGGGGCGTGAGGTCGTCATCTTCGGTCTCCGAGTCGGAGGGAGCCCGGGGGGGTCCGGGAGTATCAGGTTTGTTCTTGGCCGGGGTGTTTTTTTTGGTAAGGAATGGTGTGAGGTCGGACCCCTGTGACTTCTTGCTACCCCTGGTCATCGTGAGCATATGGAGGAGGAGGTGTGGGTAACAGGGTGGGGGATAGAGGTGGCGCTCCAGTGGTGAGGCTCAGGACCAGGGAAGGTAAGGCGAGGGCCTTAAGGAGGCATCATGGTGTGGTCAGCCGAGCCTGGCAGATGAGGTGGGTCCAGGGAGCCCCAGGAGAGCAGGGGGTCCGCGTGGCACCGGAGAGAAGGCAGGCCGACAGAGATCGCGGGAGGCGGGGCTCTGTGTAGGATCTCCCCCGTTCAAGGACCGCGGAGATGAGCCCCGGGCACGACCAGCCAGTGACTGGGGCAGCACCGCGGCCGGATAGCAGTGGGGAGAGAGGTTTGCAGTCAGCAATGGGAATGGCCTGCAGTGCGTGCCCCAGTGAGCTGTGGCTGCTTGCAGGTAGTGAAGGAGATGAGCCTGGGGGCTTGCAGAATGGCCGCCTCTGGTGTAGCAGACAGAGAGCTGGAAGGTGGAGCAGGGCTATTCCAGAGCTCTCCAGGAGGGTGTCCGGTGTCTAGGGGCCCCAGGGGGCGCGGGACAGCCAGCAGGTATGTGCAGAGGAGGGAGGGATCCACCAGGCGCCCGCGGGAGCTCCCCGTGAGCGTGAGTCGGGTCTCAAGGTCCCGGGCGGGCCGCCGCCAAAATCGAGGCCCCGGCTTAGGATCGGGATGTAGGCCTCAACCCCCGGGAAGCGCCGGGAGCCTCCGCAACGTTCAGGAGGTCGCAAGGCAGGGGCCGCAGAGAGCGGTACATACCCCAGGGGATCCCGTCGTCCGCCTTCAGTCCTGGGTCCTTCCAGTTGTAGGACCAGCCGCTCTGCCCCCGGCGACCTCCGGTGAGACGGCCGCCGCTCGTGATGCGGCCTCCAGGGATCGTCCTCCGGCCGGGCAGTCCCCCGCCCCCAGGTGCGGGTAAGGGGGGGGGCACAGGCAGGACAGGAGGGAAGCAGCTGCGCCCGGTAATATCACGGCTCCGGTTCACCTCGTCGGCCCGGCTCCGAACTCGAGCCCCAGGCTTCAGGCCGGGGGGAGGCCGCAATCCGCAGGAGTGCTAAAAAGCACTCCCCGACTCCGCGGGTCCCCCACAGCCGCTGCAGACACGTACAGGGGGTTGTAGTAGAGGGTCTGAGGCGTCCTGGTGCAGGTCGGGGGAAGGAGAGAGATACTAGGGGGATTGAGTGTGCAGGAGCTGGGGAGAGCACGTCCACTCTCCAAGACAGCCAGGCCACGCCCCCCCAAAACTATGTGAAGTTTTAATGTTGTTTTATGTGTCCAGCTGGCAAAGAAAACTCTAAAATGTTGCTCTGTGAAAAACCTGGGATCAACCCGCAAGGGTGTGAGCAGAAATCCACGTTAAGTGCTGCTTTTTGGCTAATCATGGGCCTCTAATTGAATAGCATCCCTTACGTGGAAGCAGAGGCTTCATGGTACAACCCATGGCTAATTGTAGCTCCCCTTCAGTTGGAATATTAAAGGAAAGCAGTTGCCCAATTTTGAAGGTGATTTTTAGATGAATATGATGGAAGTTCCACTTTATATGGCTTGCTGTAAGCCGGACTTAGGTGTAACCTAGGGGTGGGCAAAATACGGCCCGCGGGCCGGATGCGGCCCGCAAACCGATCCTGCCCGGCCCACTGCCTCCCACTAGCAAGCAATGACAAGCGGCCCGACCGGCTGAGCTGCTTGTCATTGCTCTGCAGTACCTCCAAGCTGCCGGTGCCAGTCTCCCCTGCTGCTGCTGCTGCTGCACGGCGCCTGCGTTGTAGTAGCCTCCTCCTCCTCCCGCCTGCAGAGTCCCCAGTGACAACGGCTGTGTACAGCCGAAAAGGGGCGGAGCTACATGTCGATGAGGGGGCGGGGCTACACGGGACAAGAGCCAGACTGCTACAGATCAATCTTTCCTGCACTGCCAGCCAGATCAGTGAGTTAATGGAAAAAGTGAGTGAAAGAAAGTGTGTGTGTGTGTGTGTGTGTGTGTGTATATTTGTGTGTGCGGGCAGTGGCGTCAGACTGTCTTAAGGTTGGGGGGTAGAGATCTTTAGCTCTCGCTGTACCAACCCCTCCAGTGTTCTGTCACTGTGTCACCCCCACCGTGTTCTGTCACCATGTCACCCCCCAATGTTCTGTCACCGAGTCACCCCCCAGTGTTCTGTCACCGTGTCACCCCCCCATGTTTTGTCACCGTGTCACCCCCCCATGTTCTTTCACCGAGTCACCCCCCAGTGTTCTGTCACCGTGTCACACCCCCGTATTCTGTCACCGTGTCACACCCCCATGTTCTGTCACCGAGTCACCCCCCCCAGTGTTCTGTCACCGAGTCACCCCCCCCGTATTCTGTCACCGAGTCACCCCCCGTATTCTGTCACCGAGTCACCCCCCCAGTGTTCTGTCACCGAGTCACCCCCCCAGTGTTCTGTCACCGAGTCACCCCCCCAGTGTTCTGTCACCGTGTCACCCCCCCGTGTTCTGTCACCGTGTCACCCCCCCGTGTTCTGTCACCGTGTCACCCCCCCGTGTTCTGTCACCGTGTCACCCCCCCGTGTTCTGTCACCGTGTCACCCCCCCGTGTTCTGTCACAGTCACCCCCCAGTGTTCTGTCACCGTGTCACACCCCCGTATTCTGTCACCGTGTCACACCCCCCCATGTTCTGTCACCGTGTCGCACCCCAGTGTTCTGTCACCGTGTCACACCCCAGTGTTCTGTCACCGTGTCACACCCCAGTGTTCTGTCACCGTGTCACCCCCCAGTGTTCTGTCACCGTGTCACCCCCCAGTGTTCTGTCACCGTGTCACACCCCCGTGTTCTGTCACCGTGTCACACCCCCGTGTTCTGTCACTGTCACCGCCCGTGTTCTGTCACTGTGTCACCCCATGTTCTGTCATCGTGTCACCCCCCCTGTGTTCTGTCACTGTGTCACACCCCCGTGTTCTATCACTGTGTCACACCTTTCCCCAGGGGCCATAAGACACTGGATAATTTGCTTGCTGCGCAATGATTATCCCAAATAAAATGTTAATGTGTAAAAGGGAGCTCTACCTTCCGTACTGTGTAAAAAGGGGGCTCTACCGTCTATACTGTGTATAAGGGAGCTCTACCTGCCATAATGTGTGTAAAAGGGGCTCTACCTGGTATAATGTGTGTAAGTGGCACTACTGTGTGGCGCAATTTGAATAATGGAGACTATTGAGCAGCCTAATATGAATCTATTCTTTTTTGGCCATGTCCCTTCCACATGAAGCCACGTCCCTATATTTTTGGCACGTGTGTGGGTGGGGGGGGGGGAGCTGCTATTTTATGTGTGGCCCTCGGATACTGACAAAAAAGCGTCAAGTGGCCCCTCAGCTGAAATAATTGCCCACCCCTGGTGTAACCTATATCTTTCCAGTTATTTTGAAACTAGACGTTCCAGCTTTCCCTATGGCAGGACATTTTGTGCTTTTTAGCTATAAAAGACCCAGATAAAAGTAAAGGGTCACTGACTAAAGGTACATCTACCTTGCAACTAATAGTGTGACCTTTCTGCTTCATCTCTGTAGCTTCTTCAGAGCAGAGTCCATCTTACATGGCTTTACAAAGTAAATATGCTATGCAATTGTAAGTCTGTTATTTTAAAATGGGGAAGATGTACTGTTCTGGCACTCGTATCGAGGTGACATAGGAAGTAATAACACTGATATCTATTACCATCTCTGCCTCTGAAGTAGGGGAGAGAAAACTCCCCAAGCTGGCGTTCTGTGCAAGACCCACAGCGCATCAGCCTGGTGCTGATGCACTGTGTCTTGCCTTTTGCCCTGCTGTGCATGCAAACATCGCAAGGTCCCTTATGTGCAGATGGATCCCCAGGCGTAGCTGCTGGTTAGTACATGTAGCAGCTAGAAATAATAAACCATATACACATACCATAACCTAATACACAGTAACATAGTAACATAGTATCTAAGGTTGAAAAAAGACAATTGTCCATCGAGTTCAACCTATTTGTGGTCTCCTATGCACGATTATTTTGTATAAAATTTTGACTGAAGTTGATGACTGCCGTTACGTTTTTCCCCTCTTTTTTTTTTTTTTATAATAACTATAGTGCGTGACTATGCCCCGTAACCCTGGATATCCTTATCCATTAGGAATTTATCTAATCCATTCTTAAAGGTGTTGACTGAGTCGGCCATTACAACTCCCTCAGGCAGGGAATTCCAAATACGTATCGTCCTTACCGTGAAAAAGCCTTTACGCCGTATTGTGCAGAATCTCCTCTCCTCTAACCTGAGCGAGTGTCCACGAGTTCTGTGTTTATCTAACCAAAAACAGGTCCTGCGCAAGGTCTGTATATTGTCCCCTTATATATTTGTAAATGTTGATCATGTCCCCTCTTAATCTCCTCTTTTCCAGTGTAAACATGCCTAGTCTTGCAAGCCTTTCCTCGTATTCCAGCGTCTCCATACCCTTAATTAGTTTGGTCACCCGCCTTTGAACCTTTTCTAGCCCCAGGATATCCTTTTTGTAGTAAGGTGCCCAGAATTGTACACAGTATTCAAGGTGTGGCCTCAAAAGTGATTTATATAACGGGAGTATAATACTCTTGTCCCTAACATCAATCAGAAAGTAGGTAGGTCACATCGATATTGCACTCAGTGCCAGTTTTACCTACTTTCTGATTATGCCAGTGCATAGGGAGACAGCCATCTGAAGGCGCCGTGCCAGATGCCTCGGCCAGCACCACCTACCTGCACAGAGCTACCCAGTCAACGTAACCTGCTGTTCTCTCTTAAAGAAGCTGCCTGGTGAGAACACATCCCGCCTCTGGCCCACTCTGGTGAGAAAGGGGTGGGAGGCGCTTGAGAGTTGTGTTGCTTTACTTTTGTAATCAGGTCAGTCTGTCACACAGGTCACACTGGTACCACACTGATCACTATACATCCTATAGTATCTGTGCATCATTCTGTGTATAATGTAGCTGTTTTGACTTGGACTCTTCATTAGTAGCTGCTAGAAGAGGAAAGGCGTGCACTATGCATGGTTCATTCCAGAACCGCCACCTCCTATGTTTCTTGTTTGGATGTTCTTGTTGCACCCCCATCTACGAATGTCGCACAGTGTACTCATATTGAAAGAACCACCGATTTTCAGCACACCTTTCATTCTAAATACACAGGTTTTATGGCAATGGCATCAACTACAAAAGTAGTCTATAAGGAAACCCTCTAGCTAACTATATATTGTGTCGGAGAAAGGTATACCTCTGTTATATGTATATTGTTGTTTTTTCTGTGCAGTTTAGTAAACTTCTGCTTTTCCTATAGGTACAGTAATATGTGTACAAAATGTAAAGTAAATAAGTAAAAAAAAGCATCCAAACCTGCAATTGGTTAAATTATTGTACAACAAATCTTGGGATTTGGCTTTATAAGGCAAAGGGTTGAATAGAGCAATGTGCCAAAATACTACATAACAATTTTGTTAATGACTAAAATTATAAAGGCATAGAGAATTAAAATGAGCCTCAATGGGGAGAATTGAATTGCTGGCGACTTGTTCGCCCTGCCAAATTCGCACAGCACCCACCACACTTTACCGCGGCGGGCTCTCGCTCAAAGGTGTTCACTGCCACATAGGGTAGATAGCACTTTTGAGTGAAAAGGGTGTGAATCAGCCAGTTGAAGGGTGCAAATCGGGCTGCCATTGCTGGGAGGCTCAAAGGTTGCTTTGAGATGTAGTTCCAGTGATGTTTCCTAAAATTCATGATTTTAGGAAAAATCAAACTAGCTCTGGAGGTGCGAGAAAAAAGATGGGGGCATCGAGAAAAAAGATGCGGGGCATTTTCTGCCCTTCAGTGGAATAGCATAACCCCTCGTCACTTTTTTTTTTTTTTTTCATTTATTTATTTATTTTAACTATCCATTTTTAATTTAATTTCTCCCTTAAGGTGCTTACCTGGAAATGGAGTTATTGTAAGGACTAATTGTCAATCCCTGTTTTTTATTAGAGAATTGATTGAAAAGTACTGGAGAGTCTTTCACATTTCATACTTAAAGCTTTAATTTTAATATCTATGAACAGGATTATTAAATATTGGAAAGGAGGAAGCAACACTTGGAGAGGTCTTGGCTTACCTGGATCGGATTTACTGTGGAAAGATTTCCATTGAAACAAGTCAGTTACAAACCTTAGAAGAACAGGAATGGTTTTCTAAAAGATTTGAACAGCTGAAAGAAGAAACATTTTCCACAGAAGAGAGGAAACATTTGGCCAAACTTATGCTTGAATGTCAGGTAAAGCTGGTATTTGTGGGACTTGTCAAAGCTAAATCATCATGCTCAGTCTTCATAGATTCATGGATATCATGTTAAGTAACCTGGTGGGTAGGTTCAGAGATTACAGAACAGGTTTGAGTTTGCTAAATTTGCTACTAATTTAAAACTGCAATCGGTTTTACCTTATAGCTGATTGCCATTTTAAATTTAGCTAGCAAAAGTATTTCAACCCCCTAAACCAATTTGTCTTGATTACATTGACACTAAGGGGGACATTTACTAAGCAGTGATAAGTGTGGAGAAGTGAGCCAGTGGAGAAGTTGCCCCATAAACCAATCGGCAGCTCTGTATCATTTTATAGTATGCAAATTATAGATGTTACTAAAGTGCTGATTGGTTGCCATGGGCAACTTCTCCACTGGCTCACTTCTCCGCTCTTATCACTGCTTAGTAAATGTCCCCCTTAGACACAAGATATTTCTTGTGAAACAGCAGGCTCGTAAAGTACATTTTCAGACCAACTCATTATTTGTATGCAGATTTAAAAAAAAATTAAAAACTGAAAAATGCTGCTTGCATAAGTATTCAATCGCCCCCAGTCTAGTACTTTGTAGAACTATCTTTTCTTGTTCTACCACACTGATTTTGCTTTTGTCCTGTGCTTGGCATTGTCCTGCTGAAAGGTTAACTTTTTCCCAAACTTTAGTTTTCAACACACTAAAGTGGGTTGCCTTGCAGTATCTACTTTAAACAAATTTTTTTTTCCAATTTTAGTGCGCAAAAAAACCCCCTATAATGCAGCTAGTTATGTATATCAGAGTAATGCATCCAGGTTACTCAGAAATAGTGAAAAGAAGAAAAGGATAGATATACACACTCCAGCGCTAAGGAGAGTATCCACACTGGTGATAAGTTTTTTGCACGGAGTTTTTTGAACCTACTTTGTGAATGTGGTACTCTCCTTAGCGCTGGAGTGTGTATATCTATCCTTTTCTTCTTTGCAGTATCTACTTGTATCTTCCATCATCCACCAGCCCTTTGGTTTTAGCAAGGTACCCAGTCCCCACTGAGGAAAGTATCCCCACAAAGTTATGCTGCCATACTCGTACTTCATTGTTGGTATGTTTTTTGCTGAGGAATAAGCATTGTAAGTTTACGACACACATAGTGTTTTGAATTGGGGACAAAAAAAACTCAATTTTAGCTGGGTCATGCGGATATTTTCTGGCAAACTCCAGAAGTGCTTTGATGTGGTTTGTCTTCAGCAATAGCTGCTTTGTAACTTCCCTCTCATACAGGCTAGTTGTATGCAGAGCCCTTGATATGGTTGACTGGTCCACCTTCAGTTCAGTCTCAGCCATTGAACTCTCCAGATCATTCAAAGGCACAGTTGGCTTCTCTAAAGTTTCCTTCACAAGCTTCCTTCTTGTTCTGATGCAGGGTTTGGAGAGATAGCCCTGTCTTAGGCAGTGACTTTGTGGTAATACTGAATGTTCATTTCTTCACAATCGATCTAACAGTGCACACTGGGATATCTAAGCACCTGGTTATTATTTTGTAGCTTTTTCCTATCTTGTGCATGTCTATAACTTTATCTTTCATTTTCTTAGAATGCTCTTTGGTCTTCATTTTCACAGGTTTCCTTCAGATTCACAGTATTAACAACATTATTTGAACTAAGGGGTATTTCTCTGACGTCCTAGTGGATGCTGGGAACTCCGTAAGGACCATGGGGAATAGCGGGCTCCGAAGGAGACTGGGCACTCTAAGAAATAATTAGGACTACCTGGTGTGCACTGGCTCCTCCCTCTATGCCCCTCCTCCAGACCTCAGTTAGAATCTGTGCCCGGCTCGAGCTGGTTGCACACTAGGGGCTCTCCTGAGCTTCTAGTAAAGAAAGTATTTATTAGGTTTTTTATTTTCAGTGAGATCTGCTGGCAACAGACTCACTGCAACGAGGGACTTAGGGGAGAGAAGCGAACCTACCTGCTTGCAGCTAGCTTGGGCTTCTAGGTCACTGGACACCATTAGCTCCAGAGGGATCGAACACAGGCCCAGCCTCGGTCGTCCGGTCCCGGAGCCGCGCCGCCGTCCCCCTTGCAGAGCCAGAAGCATGAAGATCTTCACGGAAATCGGCGGCTGATGACTCCGGTCTTCATTAAGGTAGCGCACAGCACTGCAGCTGTGCGCCATTGTTCCCTGTGCACACCACATACTCCGGTCACTGATGGGTGCAGGGCGCTGGGGGGGGCGCCCTGGGCAGCAATTAGAGAACCTTAAAGTGGCTAATCACACATAATATAGCCTAAGAAGCTATATATGTGTAAAATACCCCTGCCACATTATTATTATAAAAGCGGGAGAAGTCCGCCGAAAAAGGGGCGGGGCTATCTCCCTCAGCACACTGGCGCCATTTCCTCTCACAGCTCCGCTGGAAGGACGCTCCCCAGGCTCTCCCCTGCAGTTTCCAGGCTCAATAGGGTAAAAAAGAGAGGGGGGGCACTAAATTTAGGCGCAAATACTATTTCTCTGACGTCCTAGTGGATGCTGGGAACTCCGAAAGGACCATGGGGAATAGCGGCTCCGCAGGAGACTGGGCACAACTAAAGAAAGCTTTTAGGTCACCTGGTGTGCACTGGCTCCTCCCACTATGACCCTCCTCCAAGCCTCAGTTAGATTTTGTGCCCGGTCGAGGTTGGATGCACACTAGGGGCTCTCCTGAGCTTCTAAAAAGAAAGTATATAATTAGGTTTTTTATTTTACAGTGAGACCTGCTGGCAACTGGCTCACTGCAGCGAGGGACTAAGGGGAGAAGAAGCGAACCTACCTGCTTGCAGCTAGCTTGGGCTTCTTAGGCTACTGGACACCATTAGCTCCAGAGGGATCGACCGCATGGAACTGGCCTTGGTGTTCGGTCCCGGAGCCGCGCCGCCGTCCCCCTTACAGAGCCAGAAGCAAGAAGAGGTCCGGAAAATCGGCGGCAGAAGACATCAGTCTTCACCAAGGTAGCGCACAGCACTGCAGCTGTGCGCCATTGCTCCTCATACACACTTCACACTCCGGTCACTGAGGGTGCAGGGCGCTAGGGGGGGGCGCCCTGAGCAGCAATAAAAACACCTTGGCTGGCAAAAATACCACAATATATAGCCCCAGAGGCTATATATGTGATAATTACCCCTGCCAGAATCCATAAAAAAGCGGGAGAATAGTCAGCGAAAAAGGGGCGGAGCTATCTCCTTCAGCACACTGGCGCCATTTCTCCCTCACAGCTCCGCTGGAAGGAAGCTCCCTGGCTCTCCCCTGCAGTCTACACTACAGAAAAGGGTAAAAAAGAGAGGGGGGGCACTAAATTTAGGCGCAGTATATATAACAGCAGCTATAGGGGACATAATTCAGTTAGTCCCTGCATTATATAGCGCTCTGGTGTGTGCTGGCATACTCTCACTCTGTCTCCCCAAAGGGCTTTTGTGGGTCCTGTCCTCTGTTAGAGCATTCCCTGTGTGTGTACGGTGTGTCGGTACGGCTGTGTCGACATGTTTGATGAGGATAATGATGTGGAGGCGGAGCAGATGCCTATAGAAGGGATGTCACCCCCTGCGGGGCAGACACCTGAGTGGATGGACTTATGGAAGGAATTGCGTGCACGTGTCGACTCCTTACACAAAAAATTTGACGACATGCCAAATGCGGGACAGCCGGCTTCTCAGCTCGTGCCTGTCCAGGCGTCTCAAAGGCCATCGGGGGCTCTAAAACGCCCGCTACCTCAGATGGCAGACGCGGATGTCGACACGGATATTGACACCAGTGTCGACGACGATGAGTCTAGTCTAATGTCCACTAAGGCCATTCGTTGCATGATTGAAGCAATGAAAGAGGTGTTACAAATTTCTGATATAAACCCAGGTACCACTAAAAAGGGTATTATGTTTGGGGAGAAAAAACTACCCGTAGTTTTTCCCCCATCAGAAGAATTAAATGAAGTGTGTGAAGAAGCGTGGGCTTTCCCTGATAAAAGATTGGTAATCTCTAAGAAGTTACTAATGGCGTTCCCTTTCCCGCCAGAGGATAGGTCACGTTGGGAGACACCCCCTAGGGTGGATAAAGCGCTCACACGTTTGTCTAAAAAGGTGGCACTACCGTCTCCGGATACGGCCGCCCTCAAGGAACCTGCTGATAGAAAGCAGGAGGCGATCCTGAAGTCTGTATATACACACTCGGGCATTATACTTAGACCAGCTATTGCGTCAGCATGGATGTGCAGTGCTGCCGCTGCGTGGTCAGATTCCCTGTCTGAAAATATTGACACCCTAGACAGGGACACTATTCTGCTAACCATAGAGCGTATAAAAGACTCAGTCTTATACATGAGAGATGCACAGAGGGAGATCTGCCGGCTGGCATCTAAAATAAGTGCATTGTCCATTTCTGCTAGGAGAGGCTTATGGACTCGCCAGTGGACAGGGGATGCAGATTCTAAAAGGCACATGGAAGTTTTGCCTTATAAGGGTGAGGAGTTATTTGGGGATGGTCTCTCGGACCTAGTTTCCACAGCAACTGCTGGGAAGTCAGCATTTTTACCCCATGTTCCCTCACAGCCTAAAAAGGCGCCGTTTTATCAGGTACAGTCCTTTCGGACTCAGAAAAACAGGCGTGGAAAAGGCGGGTCCTTTCTGTCCAGAGGCAGAGGTAGGGGAAAAAGGCTGCAACAAACAGCAGGTTCCCAGGAGCAAAAGTCCTCCCCCGCTTCTTCAAAGTCCGCCGCATGACGGTGGGGCTCCACAGGCGGAGCCAGGTACGGTGGGGGGCCGCCTCAAAAATTTCAGCGATCAGTGGGCTCGCTCACAGGTGGATCCCTGGATCCTGCAAACAGTATCCCAAGGGTACAAACTGGAGTTCGAGGCGTCTCCACCCCACCGGTTCCTAAAATCTGCCTTGCCGATTACTCCTTCAGACAGGGAGGCTGTGCTAGCGGCAATTCACAAGCTGTATTCCCAGCAGGTGATAATCAAGGTGCCCCTACTTCAACAAGGACGGGGTTACTATTCCACACTGTTTGTGGTACCGAAACCAAACGGTTCGGTGAGACCCATTTTAAATTTGAAATCCTTGAACACATACATAAAAAAATTCAAGTTCAAGATGGAATCGCTCAGGGCGGTTATTGCAAGCCTGGACGAGGGGGATTACATGGTATCCCTGGACATCAAGGATGCTTACCTGCATGTCCCCATTTACTATCCTCACCAGGAGTACCTCAGATTTGTGGTACAGGATTGCCATTACCAATTCCAGACGCTGCCGTTTGGACTCTCCACGGCACCGAGGGTGTTTACCAAGGTAATGGCGGAAATGATGATACTCCTTCGAAGAAAGGGAGTTTTAATTATCCCGTACTTGGACGATCTCCTAATAAAGGCGAGGTCCAAGGAGCAGTTGTTGGTGGGAGTAGCACTATCTCAGGAGGTGCTACACCAGCACGGTTGGATTCTGAATATTCCAAAATCACAGCTGGTTCCGACGACACGTCTACTGTTCCTGGGTATGATTCTGGATACAGTCCAGAAAAAAGTGTTTCTCCCGGAGGAGAAAGCCAAGGAGCTGTCATCTCTAGTCAGAGACCTCCTGAAACCAAAACAGGTATCGGTGCATCACTGCACGCGGGTCCTGGGAAAGATGGTGGCTTCTTACGAAGCAATTCCTTTCGGCAGGTTCCATGCCAGAATCTTTCAGTGGGACCTGTTGGACCAATGGTCCGGATCGCATCTTCAGATGCATCGCCTAATAACCCTGTCTCCAAGAACCAGGGTGTCTCTGCTGTGGTGGCTGCAGAGTGCTCATCTTCTAGAGGGCCGCAGATTCGGCATACAGGACTGGGTCCTGGTGACCACGGATGCCAGCCTTCGAGGCTGGGGGGCAGTCACACAGGGAAGAAACTTCCAAGGACTTTGGTCGAGTCAGGAGACTTCCCTACACATAAATATTCTGGAACTAAGGGCCATTTACAATGCCCTAAGTCAGGCAAAATCCCTGCTTCTACACCAGCCGGTACTGATCCAGTCAGACAACATCACGGCAGTCGCCCATGTAAATCGACAGGGCGGCACAAGAAGCAGGATGGCAATGGCAGAAGCCACAAGGATTCTCCGATGGGCGGAAAATCACGTACTAGCACTGTCAGCAGTGTTCATTCCGGGAGTGGACAACTGGGAAGCAGACTTTCTCAGCAGGCACGACCTCCACCCGGGAGAGTGGGGACTTCATCCAGAAGTCTTCACGCTAATTGTAAATCGATGGGAACGACCACAGGTGGACATGATGGCGTCCCGCCTAAACAAAAAACTAGAGAGATATTGCGCCAGGTCAAGGGACCCTCGGGCGATAGCTGTGGACGCTCTAGTGACACCGTGGGTGTACCAGTCAGTTTTTATGTGTTCCCTCCTCTGCCTCTCATACCAAGGGTACTGAGAATAATAAGAAAACGAGGAGTAAGAACAATACTCGTGGTTCCGGATTGGCCAAGACGAGCGTGGTACCCGGAACTTCAAGAGATGATCTCAGAGGACCCATGGCCTCTGCCGCTCAGGCAGGACCTGCTGCAGCAGGGGCCCTGTCTGTTCCAAGACTTACCGCGGCTGCGTTTGACGGCATGGCGGTTGAACGCCGGATCCTGAAGGAAAAGGGCATTCCGGAGGAAGTTATTCCTACGCTGATTAAAGCCAGAAAAGATGTAACTGCTAAGCATTATCACCGCATATGGCGGAAATATGTTGCTTGGTATGAGGCCAAAAAGGCCCCAACAGAGGAATTTCAACTAGGTCGATTTCTGCATTTCCTACAAGCAGGAGTGACTATGGGCCTGAAATTAGGCTCCATTAAGGTACAGATCTCGGCTCTGTCGATTTTCTTCCAGAAAGAACTAGCTTCACTACCTGAAGTTCAGACGTTTGTGAAAGGAGTGCTGCATATTCAGCCCCCGTTTGTGCCTCCAGTGGCACCTTGGGATCTCAACGTGGTGTTGAGTTTCTTAAAATCACATTGGTTTGAGCCACTTGAAACCGTGGATCTAAAATATCTCACGTGGAAAGTGGTCATGTTATTGGCCTTGGCTTCAGCCAGGCGTGTGTCAGAATTGACAGCTTTGTCATGTAAAAGCCCTTATCTGATTTTCCATATGGATAGGGCGGAATTGAGGACTCGTCCCCAGTTTCTCCCTAAGGTGGTATCGGCTTTTCACTTGAACCAACCTATTGTGGTGCCTGCGGCTACTAGGGACATTTGATGGATTCCAAGTTACTGGACGTAGTCAGGGCCTTGAAAATTTATGTTTCCAGGACGGCTAGAGTCAGGAAAACTGATTTGCTATTTATCCTGTATGCACCCAACAAGCTGGGTGCTCCTGCTTCAAAGCAGACTATTGCTCGCTGGATCTGTAGCACGATTCAACTTGCACATTCGGCAACTGGACTGCCGCAGCCTAAATCTGTAAAAGCCCATTCCACGAGGAAGGTGGGCTCTTCTTGGGCGGCTGCCCGAGGGGTCTCGGCTTTACAACTTTGCCGAGCTGCTTATTGGTCGGGTTCAAACACGTTTGCACAATTCTACAAGTTTGATACCCTGGCTGAGGAGGACCTTGAGTTTGCTCATTCGGTGCTGCAGAGTCATCCGCACTCTCCCGCCCGTTTGGGAGCTTTGGTATAATCCCCATGGTCCTTACGGAGTTCCCAGCATCCACTAGGACGTCAGAGAAAATAAGAATTTACTCACCGGTAATTCTATTTCTCGTAGTCCGTAGTGGATGCTGGGCGCCCATCCCAAGTGCGGATTGTCTGCAATACTTGTATATAGTTATTGCCTAACTAAAGGGTTATTGTTTGGAGCCATCTCTTCGAGAGGCTCAGTTGTTGTTCATACTGTTCACTGGGTATAGTATCACGAGTTGTACGGTGTGATTGGTGTGGCTGGTATGAGTCTTACCCGGGATTCCAAATCCTTTCCTTATTGTGTCAGCTCTTCCGGGCACAGTTTCCCTAACTGAGGTCTGGAGGAGGGGCATAGAGGGAGGAGCCAGTGCACACCAGGTAGTCCTAATTCTTAGAGTGCCCAGTCTCCTTCGGAGCCCGCTATTCCCCATGGTCCTTACGGAGTTCCCAGCATCCACTACGGACTACGAGAAATAGAATTACCGGTGAGTAAATTCTTATTTTTTTGTGTTTGAATATATTTGCAAGCCCCAGTAGGTTTTGTAATGTTCTGTTTTCTAACTATAGACTTTATACAATGAAAACTTTTACCCTATATGGTTTTATAAAACTCTGTTGGTTATTTAGGGGGCGTATTCAATTATTGCTTAATTGTTCGACCAGTTAAAAAATCTGCAATTATCGTCCGAATTAGATTCGCCCTATTCAATGCCCATGCCGATTTTTTTCGACTGGTCGAAAAGTCCGGCACTGGCAAAAAACCACCTGGATCGGCGAATTTGCTGCAGATACACGTATTTTATCGAATTTGCGGGCATTTTCGCCCGTTTTAGGGTCTGTTTTCACCCATGCCGATTCGACAACAAGTAAAAGGGAAAACACATGGGCGAAAAGGGATTGAAAAACGGGTGAAAACAGCTAAACGAAAAAAACCGCACATAATTGAATACCCTCTTAGTGTTAAAGCGCCTGGAGTGGGGCAAATTGATTTGTACTCATTCATGTGCTTGAAGCAGTGACGTGCGGTGAGGTGAGGTGAGGCAGGGCCTTTCCTGTCATACTAGCGTATATGTATATAAAGTATATGGAAAATACAAAGGATCTCCTATATAATAGCCCAGATCTGTGACTCTGTGCCTGTGTGTATAACGCTGGGCGTGGCTAGGAGCTCTCATTGGGTTAGCAGCAGGTCTATCACACCCAGTCCACAGCTGATTGGGCGAGAAACGCCCTCCCACACAGGTTACATCCAATGGGAGGCTCTGCCCTTTGGCTGCTGTGTGTTCCCAGAGCAGGATTAACAATGGGGCTGATGGAGCTGCAGCTCCAGGTCTACACCCCAAAATAGGCCCACTTCATCTGCAGCAACATACCCTCCAACAATTTACACATAAAAATCGCTACAAATTTGAAAAGGGGGCGTGGCCACGGGGAAAGGCGTGGCCACGCCCCTTTCCCTTTAATATCAATGGAAGTTTGGAAAGCCAAAAATCGGTACAGACAATAAAAAAAAAAAAAAAAGGTACTGTACCTGCCAAAAAGGTGCAGCTGGAAGGTATGCCACTGCATCTGCAGCAAGTCTTTGCGCTGTAGATAGTGAAAAAAAAACCCTTTTACTGCAGCGTCCTATGGGGGTCATTACGATCTGATCGCACGCTGCTGTTTTTTCGCAGCGCAGCAATCAGGTCACTACTGCGCATGCACCGCAATGTGCAGGCGCGTCATACAGGTACGAAGCGGATCGTTGCTGTGCGATGGATTTAACGAAGAATCCATTCGCACAGCCGATCGCAAGGAGATTGACAGGAAGAAGGCGTTTATGGGTGTCAACTGACCGTTTTCTTGGGAAAACGCAGGCTTGCCCAAGCGTTTGCAGGGCGGGTGTCTGACGTCAATTCCGGGACCAGAAAGGCTGAAGTGATCGCAAGGGCTGAGTAAGTTCTGAGCTACTCAGAAACTGCACAAACTATTTTTGTACCTCTCGGCTGCACATGCGATCGCACCCTTGCGCAGCAAATGTACACTCCCCAGTGGGCGGCGACTATGCGTTCGCTCGGCTGCAAAAAGTAGCTAGCAAGCGGTCAACTCGGAATGACCCCCTATGTACTGCTGCCAGTCCGCCTGCCACCTCCGGCATCAACAATCCCCACTTCCTAGCTGCAGCGAAGGTGGAACAAAGCTGCTGTGGCTACCGGCATAGATGTGTAAGAAAGCGGTGCAGCGGAAGGCTTTCATAGTCCTCCCTGTGCCGTATACTCTCTGAGCCCCAGAGCCTCCTCTGCGTGTGATGTCACAGAAGTGCCTCCCCGCCACAGCCGCGCCCAGATCCCCAGGGGCCCTGACTCTGCAACACAGCACCTCAGCTGCCGGCCTGGAAGCCCCGAGATGGCTAATGTAACGGATAGAGTGGGTGATATCACGGAGAGTAATGTCTGGACGCTGAATCAATGTAAAAGGTGACAGTTAGGGAGGCCAATCCTGGGATCGGGATCGGCGGGATCCCGGGATTTGAGGCCAAAAATGCCGGGATTTGAATCCCGGGATTGGAGGCTCCAATCTCGGGATTCACGGGATTAAGGTGCACATGCGCATTACTGTTTTTTTTTTGGCTGGGCAGCGCCGCTGAGCTCTAGCGCTTGGCTCAGCCTCAGACGCTGCCCGACCCCGGCTGCCTTGCTGTGCGCAACGTGACGTCAGCAAGGTTACGCTGCGCAGCCCAGCCGTGCCCGCCGCGTCTGCCTTCAGCGCGCCTGCCGGTCAGTGAGTCCACCCGCCTTCAATACAAAGCTGGTGAACAGTGAATGGAGTGTGGTGAACGGCTCTGCTGCAGTGCTGTCACTGTGCCGCTGCTGCCTGCCTGCCTCTCAACCTTGGGGACCCTTTTATTTACTGTAGTAAGTATGTTCTTTTTTTTTTTTCTGATTTGAAATGGGGCTGTAGATTATAGTACAGTTCAATCCTGGGATTGAGCATTTTTCAATCCCGAATCCCAGGATTGAAAAAACAGTCCGGGATTGGTCTCCCTAGTGACAGTGCTGTGCAGTGCAGTGGGTGTGCAGTGTCAATGACACTGCACAGCACTCTCACCTTTCACATTGATTCAGCGAGTCAGTCAGTTCTGCCAGCCAGTCACTATTGTTAGCGCCGGTGTCGCAACGCAACGCATTACAGGGAAGTGGATGCACTAAATAAACTAGTTTGAGTGTATCTTCTTACCTGTAATGCGGCACATTGGGACACTGGCTCTAACAATAGTGACTGGCTGCTTGGCTGCTGTGCGAGTCTGTGGGACAGCCACTGCCAATGGGAGGACAGCAGTTTAGCTGCTTCCAGGAGGAGAAGCAGGAGAATCATTACCCCGCCCCTCCCCCACTCGTAGTACCTCCGGGCCACATCCGCGGCACCCCCACACCCTCCCTCCACCACCCACTGTGGCTCTGGACCCCCTCCCCCACCCGCAGCACAACCGCACCCGCCCCTCTCCCTCTCGCGGCACCCCTGCAACCGCTCCTCCCCCACTCGCGGCACCCACGCACCCTCCCCCACCCGCGGCACCACCGCACTAGCCCCTCCCCCACCCACGGCGCCCCCGCAACCGCCCTGCGGCACCCCCGGACCCCATCTGCGTCTCCCCCGCACCCGCCACTCCCCCAACCACAGCACCTACTAGGTGATTCATCAGGCACCGCGTGCGCTGTTCACGCCGTTGCAGGGGGGCTTCGACCCCTTAACTATCGCATGCCCTTTGTACATGCAATATTTAACCACTCACACAATTATGATTGGAGATAATACTCCATATAATAAAAATATTGCATGCCACAAGGGCGTGCAAGGGTTAAGGGGGCGTAACCCCTTATGACGGTGTGACGAGTGCCCGTAGGGCGCGATGAATCACCTACTACATATATTAGAAAAGGAGATTTATGGTAGACTTACCATGGTTAAATCTCTTTCTGCGAGGTACACTGCGTTCCACAGGGAAAACAGAGCGGTGTAGAGATGGATCTTGGTCCAGAGGCACCAACAGGCTAAAGCTTTAGACTGTCCCAGGATGCATTGCGGGGCCTCCTCTATATAACCAGGCACTGTGAGCTCAGTTTTAGTTAACCAGTCCAATGCGGAAGCAGGCAAGAGAGAAGGCAGATGTTAGTCACATAGAACCACGTTCTCACGACAGGAGAAGGGGCTAGTGGCTAATGTCATACAAACCCAAAGAAGCTAAGTGCATCAGGGTGGGCGCCCTGTGGAACCCAGTGTATTTTGCAGAAAGAGATTTAACCATGGTAAGTCTGCTATAAATCTCCTTTTCTGCAGCGGGGTACACTGTGTTCCAAAGGGAAAACCTCGGGGATGTCCTAAAGCAGTTCCTCAACGGAGGGGACCCAACTTAGCGGGTATTAGAAACTGGCATCCAAAGGAAGCATCCTGGGAGGTGGAAGTATCAAAGGCATAGAACCTAAAGAACGTGTTCACTGAGGACCACGTAGCCGCCTTGCACAGTTGTTCTGCGGACGCGCCACGGCGGGCCGCCCATGAAGGTCCAACAGACCGAGTAGAATGGGTCTTAATAGCAGCAGGAGTCGGGAGCCCAGACTGCACATAAGCTTGTGCAATCACTATTTTAATCCATCTGGCCAATGTTTGCATATTCGCAAGCCAGCCACATTTGTGGAAACCAAAAAGTACAAAAAGAATATCTGACCTCCTGATAGAGACAGTCCTCTCCACATAAACACGGAGAGCCCGTACCACATCCAAAGACCGCTCTTTGGAGGACAAGTCAGAAGAGATGAAGGCCGGAACCACAATCTATTGGTTTAGGTGAAAAGATGACACCACCGTAGGCAAATAACCAGAAGGCGGACGACAGGACAAAACGCCCAAGTCCTAAACCCTTCTGGCAGAGGCAATAGCCAATAAGAAAAGGACCTTAGCAGTAAGCCATTTAAGGTCCACTGACTCAAGAGGTTCAAACGGAGACTCTTGCAGGGCATTCGGTACAACAGGAGGGACATAGGGAGGCCACAGGAGGGACATAGGGAGGCTGAATCCGCAGTACACCCTGAGTGAATGTATGAACGTCAGGAATAGATGCAATTTTTCTCTGAAACCATACCGACAAGACAGATATGTGAACCTTGAGGGAGGCCAAAACGAAAGCCTAAATCCAGGCCTTGTTGCAGAAAAGCCAGAAGTCTGGAAGTACTAAACTTGTACGCATCGTAATTCTTAGCAGCACACCAGGTGAAGTAAGAATTCCAGACCCTATAATAAATCTGTGCAGAAGCCGGTTTGCTAGCCTTTAGCATAGTTTGGATAACTGCCTCGGAGAAACCTTTGGCCCTCAGGAGTGAAGCTTCAAGAGCCACGCCGTCAAAGTCAGTGTGGCCAGGTCTGGGTAGACACAAGGGCCCTGAACGGGGAGGTCTGGGCGTTGAGGAAGTAGAAGAGGACGCTCGATCGATAGACCCTGCAGGTCTGAGAACCAATGCTGTCTGGGCCACGCTGGAGTGACTAGAAGTAGTATTTCTCCTTCTTGCTTGAACTTCCATAGTACCCTGGGCAGGAGTGACAGTGGAGGGAACACGTAGGGAAGCCAAAAGTTCCATGGAATTGCTAGTGCATCCACGAACGCTGCTTGAGGATCCCTTGTTCTTGATCCGAAGACCGGAACTTTGTGATTGTGTCAAGATGCCATTAGGTCTACATCTGGTAGGCCCCACTAGGAGTTGAAAGACTTCTGGATGACACTTCCATCATTGCCATGCGGCCTCGACTGCCGCCTTGATGATTTATGTAAGCCACCATGGTGGCATTGTCTGATTGTACTTGAACAGGCCTGTTCCGTATCAGAGGCAGGGCAAGAGTCAAAGCATTGAACACTGCCCGCAATTCCAGAATGTTTATCGGGAGGAGAGATTCCTCCCTGGTCCACCGACCCTGGAGAGAGTGTTGCTCCAGCACCGCGCCCCAAACCCTCAGACTGCGTACGTAGTCAGGAGGTCCCAGTTGGGAATCCAGAAGGGATGGCCCCTGCTCATCTGCTGGTCCAGTAGCCACCAGGTCAGTGACAGACGAACTTCCGGGGTCAAGGAGATAATTTGAGACCTGATCCGATGAGGCAGGCCATCCCACTTGGAAAGGATTAACCTCTGTAGAGGGCGGAATGAAATTGAGCGCACTGTACCATATTGAATGCCGACACCATGAGGCCTAGTACTTGCATCCCCGAGTGTATCGACAATCTTGGGCGAGAGAGGAAGCATCTTATCCTGTCCTGAAGTTTCAGGACTTTCTCTGGAGACAGAAACCGTATTTGACTGTGTGTCTAGCAGTGCCCCCAGGTCCACCATGCTCCGAGCAGGGACCAGTGAGGACTTCTTCCAGTTGAGGAGCCACCCGTGGGCTTGTAGGAAGTTTACCGTCAGTTGTAGATGACTGCGGAGGACATCTTGGGAGTACGCCAGGATCAGCAAGTTGTCCAGATACGGCAGGATCCTGATTCCCCGACGACGCAGACGAGCCGTCATCACGGCCATAACCTTGGTGAAGATCCGAGGGGCTGTGGCCAGTCCAAATGGCAGGGCCTAGAACTGATAATGAGGGTTGCCAATAGCAAACCGCAGATATTGCTGATGCGATATGGCAATAGCTATATGCAGATAGGAATCTTGTATATCCAGGGATGCTATAAATTCTCTGGGTTCCATGGCCAGTACAACCGAGCGCATCGCTTCCATACGGAACTTGGGGACACTCTCACAAATTTGTCAGTGATTTGAGGTTGAATATAGGCTGGAAAGACCCAATGGGTTTCGGGACAAGAAATGGGGTCAAGTAGTATCCTCCGCCTCTCTGGGACAGGGGTACCAGCACTACCACTCCTGTATCCAGGAGAGAACGCACAACCAGGTGTAGAGCTTGCGCCTTCAACAGGTCCGAAGGGATAACCGTCGTTCGGAACTGGTAAAGGGGGACGTCTCTTGAAAGAGACTGCGTACCCGTGAGACGATTTCTCGCTCCCAGGCATCTGAAGTGGTCTTTAACCAGACCTGGGTGAATTCCAGAAGTCTGCCTCCCACCCTGGAATCCCCCAGGGGGATGCCTGTCCCGTCATGCAGCAGGCTTGTATTGTTTTGAAGAATGCTGACGGGCAGCCCAGGATTGTTTTGCTTTGGGCTTAGTGGTTTTGGGAGGACAAGTTTGTCTTGGGTATGCCTTACCTTTTGCTTTCCCTTGAGGTCGAAAGGAACGAAAAGTGGTACTCTTTGCCTTCTGTGCAGAAGGATTAGTATTTGGGAGAAACGCAGTTTTAGCAGCCGCTAAGTCAGTTACAATCTTCTTCCTTTTTTTTATTTTATAAACTTTTTATTAGAGATCACAGTGCAATACAAAGGAATATACATAACAGTGAAATACATTCACGTAGCTAAAAGAGTATGCAATGAAGCTAAGTCATGACAATCAACTGAGTGATCCATTTTGTTTATGGAGAGAAGAGAGTGTCCTCACAAAGGGCCTAATTCCGAGTTGATCGCAGCAGAAAACTTGTTAGCAGTTGGGCAAAATCATGTGCACTGCAGGGGAGGCAGATATAACATGTGCAGAGAGAATTAGATTTGGGTGGGGTGTGTTCAAACTGAAATCTAAATTGCAGTGTAAAAATAAAGCAGCCAGTATTTACCCTGCACAGAAACAAAATAACCCATCCACATCAACTCAGAATTACCCCCAAAGGACGGTAAATAAGTCAGTTACAATCTTAATCAGATCTTCTCCAAACAGGATGTCTCCCTTTAAAAGGGAGTACCTCCAAGGTCTTTTTGGAGTCCAGGTCCATCTTCCATTACCTCAACCACAGAATTCGGCGAGCCAGGATGGATGTAGTCGACGCCTTGGTCGCCATTACACCTCCCTCAGAGGACACCTCCTGAATGTAGTGGGAGACGGTGGTAATATGAGACCGATATTGTCTGGCAGTGTCAGATATATCCTGAGGCAGCTCCTCCTCTATTGCCCGAACCCATGTTTAAATTCCTTTTGCGGTCCAGGAGGCTGCTATAGTGGGTCTATGTACAGCACATGTAAGGGAGTAAATAGACTTCAGGCATCCTTCGACGCGCTTATCTGTCGGTTCCCTCAGTGAGTGACATTGTTGACAGGTATAGTAGATGACACCACAAGACAGGTGAGTGTGGGAATCCACCGGCGGTAGATTTTTCCACTTGTTACACAACTCAGCAGAGAGAAGATAATGAGCTAGCATCTTTTTAAACAGAGAATTTCTTTCCTGGAGAAGACCAGGGTTCCTGACGTATGTCAACAAAGTGGTCAGAATGTGGTAAGACTACTTTAGTTAACTTCTGTCGTTTACATTTATCAGGTTTCTTAGACACAGTAGTGGGATCTACATCATCATCGATTTGTAGAATCAGCTTAAAGCCTCCACTTGGTCAGGGACATCAACTTGTGTTGTAGTTTCCTCGTCAGAAGCGACTATCAGTGTCTGACGGATCAGTATACTCCCCATCCTCATCAGAAGTATCATCTGAGATATTAGTGGATTGTGAGGAGGAGTCGGCCCGCTTAGATGGTACCCCTTGACCGCAGAGGGACGTGGGGTAGGTTTTTGTCTAACCAAAGATTGATTCAATTGTTGTATCTGGGTAGACAGAGTATCCGCCCAGGGCGGATTAACCATAGGGACATAATGTGGCTGCAATGGCACAGGAAGTCCCATAGGTGGCATAAGGCGTGTCAAAAGCATATTAAGCATATTTGAGAACGCCGCCCAAGGTGGCTCCTGATTGGCTACAGGAGCAGCGGACTGACTGGTAGATGTATGGCACATATTACACAGACCATCATTCAAAGCTTCCCCCTCAGGCAAATCCCTGGCGCATACGCTGCATGATACAGGAGCGTCCGCGAATTTTCCGCCCTTTGTATTAGAGCGCATGAGTACGAAACAGCCAGACCGAGTACAATACCTGCGAATAAATGCTCTAGAATGTGACAGCATACATAGTAAGGGTGGTCTTCACTTTGTCGTGCTCCCGGCGACCCGCATACCAGCGCCGGAATCCCGACCACCGGCATTCCGACAGTACTTTTCCCTCTTGGGGGTCAACGACCCCCCTGGAGGGAGAATAGATAGCGTGGCGCGCTTAGTGCGCCACTGTGCACGCAGCGAGCCCGCAAGGGCTCATTTGCGCTTGCCCAGCTGTCGGTATGCCGACCGTCTGGATTCTGGCGCCGGTATGCTGGTCGCTGGGAGCCCGACTGCCGGCAACACATACTACACCCACACAGTACACAACGCCAGCGTCTAAATCCGGTACTATGTGACTGCGTACATGGTACACAACACCAGCGAATTAATCCAGTATGAAGTGACTGAGTACACAGTAGAATACACTTAACGGTAAATTTTGTGCAGCACTATATATGAGACCCTGACGCACCTAGTCCTAGGGTACAGAATACAGTGATGGATACAGCTGAGATGCACTGAAAGTGAAATCCACGCGGCAGATACAGGCACACACAGTCACAGTGACAATGCAGATAATTTTTTTAGTCCGACAATAAAACTGCACTGGACTATATATAACAATGCGCGGTCTGAGACCGGATGTATATATCAAAGTACTCGTACAATATATTCTGGTAGGGGTACACTAACACTGTCTTAAAATGACATTTAGAATACTTAAGTGTCTGTAGAATCACAGCGCTGATGAATCAGGCGGATTTACAGAGGAGACCTTGCCCTGCAGTCCCAGAGACCAGTCGCAGCTACTGTGAGAAGATGGCGCCCAGCGTCTTAATCAGGGAGTGAGGGAGAGTGTGAGGCAGCTCAAGGGCGGGAACACCATCAGTAGATGGCGCCAGGGGCTACAGGTCAAGCACCTTATAGACTATGCTGGTCCTCCCCACCTGGTACTATGGAGCCTTATTAAACATGGATAATGTATAATCCGACCTGTGCTCCCCTGCACTGGTGGATATATTGGGGTCCCTGTACGGCCGCAGTGTCCACGCCAGTGTCACGGTCCGTTTCCGAAGACCGCGACCAGAATGCGATTTAATGGTGGGTCCCGCCTGGGGGACCCTCTTACCTCCTACCTAAGTAGCAGTCATGCGATCCAGGAGAGCATCTGCGATGGTGTGCCTAGGAATTTGAGTGCCTCCGCCGCAAGTACCCGGGAACAGAGCCAGCGGGAGTATGCGACGCCGGTGGGGAGGTGATAGAGCCGCAGCACAGTATGTCACACTGACACATGAAGTGCTGCAGCCCTTGAAGTCTTCTAAATAGCTTTTTCAGCGCCCCCCCCCCCCCCCCCCCCCCCCGGAGGCGGGGTTATATAGAGGAGGCCCCGCAATGAATCCTGGGACAGTCTAAAGCTTTAGCCTGTTGGTGTCTCTGGGTCAAGATCCATCTCTACATCCCAATGTTTTCCCTGTGGAACACAGTGTACACTGCTGCAGAAATATCTTTTCTCTAACGTCTTAGAGGATGCTGGGGTCCACTTTAGTACCAAGGGGTATAGACAGGTGCACTAGGAGCCACTGGCACTTTAAGAGTTTAACAGTGTGGGCTGGCTCCTCCCTCTATGCCCCTCCTACCAGACTCAGTTTAGAAAATGTGCCCAACTGAACCGGTCACAGCTAGGGGAGCTCCATAGGAGTTTTCCTGGTTTTCTTATTTTTATTAGAGTTAGGCACAAGGAGGCTGCTGGCAACGGCCTCCCTGCTTCGTGGGACTTAGGGGGGGAGTAGTGTCCAACCCTGAGAGGTTAATGGCCACTATCTCCGCTGACAGGACACTGAGATCCTGAGAGTGATGATCGTTAGCCGCCCCAGGCGACCGCTCACTCCCGCAGCATGCCGCCACCCCCTAACAGAGCCAGAAGATTCCGGTGGCGAGTGAGTCACCGGCGACCTGACAAGCGGGTAACCGGTCTGAATGGCGGCAACAGGGTAGGAGCGCAGTACTAACTGCGCTCCGGAGTGCTCAGCGGTACATCAGTGCGGCGCCCTGAGCCAGCGACGTTAATACCCTACACTGGTCACTAAAAGGGCTTCCAGGGACCTCAGTAACGCTGATTGCTAAAATCCTCCGGCCAGTATAAAATTTCAAAGTGCGGGAAGACGTGCCATGATCAGGGGCGGAGCTTCTCCTTAGAGCGGATCCAGCAGCGTTCAGCGCCATTTTCCTCCTTGCAGGTAAAGCTACAGAGACGCTGACAGGGAGTGCTGTCCCTCCACACGACTCCAGCTATCCTGTGCAGTACCAGGGGGTTGTAGAAGGTAGGGGGAAGGGGGGGGGGGGAGGCTGTGTATTTACTGTGTAGTCTATTAAGGTACACAGTCAGCGCCAGGTATTTCTGTTATAACTACCTATTGAAGCGCTGTGTGTGTGCTGGCTCCAAGCTCTGTGTTTCTTTGAAGATATTGGTGGGGAAACTGTGTCTAACATTTTCCTGTGTGTGTGTGTGTGTGTATGCTTTCTCACATAGCCATGTCCAGGGACTCTGTGTCTTATGCTGCAGAGGACATTTCTTCTCCAGAGGAATCCATTCCAAGTACACAGGAATGTAATGTCTTATCTCAAATCCCTATTGCTGAACCAGAATGGCTGACCTCTATTAAGGGAATGATCTCTCAGATCTCTACTAGGATAGCTCACACTGAGAATGAAACTCAGGTTTTAAAGAATTCAATGGCAGTTTGGTCAGGTTCTGTTCCTATTCCTTCAATGACCCCTAGCATTTACCCACAGAAACGTGCACTTGCCCAGATTATGCAAGATGACACGGATACCGACTCTGACACGGCAGACAGTGATGGGGATGTGCTGAGGGGGGCGGCATCCCTGGCAAAGGGGGTGCAGCTCATGATTAAGGCCATTAGAGATGTGTTAAACATTACTGACACAACGCCTGAGCAGGTTGAGGAAACTTACTTCACAGACAATAAGAGAGCGTCGCTAACCTTCCCTACGTCTTAAGAATTAAACGCTTTATTTGAAAAATCCTGGGAAACCCTGGAGAAAAAATTCCAGATCCCCAAGAGGGTTCTGGTTGCTTTTCCTTTCCCTGAGGAGGATAGAAAAAGATGGGAAAACCCACCCATAGTTGACGCATCTGTCTCTAGACTTTTAAAAAAGGTGGTTTTACCTGTCCCTGGTTCTACCGCATTAAAAGAACCGGCCGATCGTAAGATTGATACTACACTCAAATCCATATACACTGCTTCAGGGATGACCTTAAGGCCTACTATTGCCTGTGCATGGAATTCTAAAGCAATAGTAAAGTGGTCAGGCACATAACTAGAGGACTTAGGGGTATATGCAATTAGCGGCGAATCGCGGCAAATTATCGCCGTTTTTTAATTCGACACAATTCGACCGTCCAATTTCGGCAAGTGGTTGCCGAAATTCACCATATTCAATGGAAAACGGATTCGACAGTCCCGCGGGCGAAAAACGTCCGATTTGCCGGATTTTGCCGCGATTTGGAAAAACCTGAAAAAAAATGGCGTGGGGTCCCCCCTCCAAAGCATAACCAGCCTCGGGCTCTTCGAGCTGGTCCTGGTTCTAAAAATCCGGGGGGAAAATTGACAGGGATCCCCCGTATTTTTAAAACCAGCACCGGGCTCTGCGCCTGGTGCTGGTGCAAAAAATACGGGGGACAAAAAGAGTAGGGGTCCCCCGTATTTTATACACCAGCATCGGGCTCCACTAGCTGGACAGATAATGCCACAGCCGGGGGTCACTTTTATACAGCGCCCTGCGGCCGTGGCATTAAATATCCAACTAGTCACCCCTGGCCGGGGTACCCTGGGGGAGTTTGGACCCCTTTAATCAAGGGATCCCCCCCCCCAGCCACCCACGGGCCAGGGGTGAAGCCCGAGGCTGTCCCCCCCATCCAAGGGCTGCGGATGGGAGGCTGATAGCCTTGAGAAAATGTAAAGAATAATATTGTTTTTTCCTTTAGTACTACAAGTCCCAGCAAGCCTCCCCCGCAAGCTGGTACTTGGAGAACCACAAGTACCAGCATGCGGGAGAAAAACGGGCCCGCTGGTACCTGTAGTTCTACTGGAAAAAAAATATCCAAATAAAAACAGGAGACACACACCTTGATAGTAGAACTTTATTACACAACTGCCGACACACACATACTTACCTATGTTGACCCGCCGACTGCCACAGTCTCCGACGATCCGGGGTACCTGTGAAAAAAATTAGACTCGCCTCAATCCAGTGGCCGGGAGATAATCCACGTACTTGTTAAAAAAAAGAAAACGAACACCCGGCCCAGCGGACTGAAAGGGGTCCCATGTTTACACATCAGACCCCTTTCCCCGATTGTGCCGGGACCCCACGTGACTCCTGTCACTGAGGTCCCTCCGGCCAATCAGGAAGCGCTACTTCCGTGGCGCTCACCTGATTGGCTGTGCGCGTGTGACCTCAGACAGCGCATCGCACAGCTCCCTCCATTACTTTCAATGGTGGGAACTTTGCCGTCAGCGGTGGGGTTACCCGCGGTCAGCCGCTGACCGCGGGTGACCTCACCGCTAACCGCAAAGTTCCCACCATTGAATATAATGGAGAGGCTTTGCGATGCGCTGTCTGAGCTCAGACGCACACAGAGCCAATCAGCAGAGTGCAAGGACGTTGCACTCGCTGATTGGCTGAATAGATACTTCTGTGACAGCTGTCACGGGGGTGTCTGCATTCGTGGAAAGGGGTCTCATGTGTCAACATGGGACCCCTTTCAGTCCGGTGGTCGGGTGTTCGTTTTGTTGTTTTAACAAGTACGTGGATTTATCTCTGGACCCTGGATCAGGTGAGTATAATTATCTTTTATTTTCAGGTACCCGTGGATTCTACTTGGAGAAGAGGACCGACTGCTTCGTGTCAACATAGGTAAATATGTGTGTGTCGGCAGTGTGTAATAAAGTTGTACTTGTCACGGTGTGTGTCTCCTGTTTTTTTTGGGGGGTATTTTTTTCCCAGTAGTACTACAGGTACCAGCGGGCCCGTTTTTCGCCCGCATGCTGGTACTTATGGTTCTCCAAGTACCAGCTTGCGGGGGAGGCTTGCTGGGACTTGTAGTACTACTGGAAAAAACAATATTCTTTCAATTTTGACAAGGCCATCAGCCCCCCATCCGCAGCCCTTGGATGGGGGGGGGGGACAGCCTCGGGCTTCACCCCTGGCCCTTGGGTGGCTGGGGGGGGGGGGACCCCTTGATTGAAGGGGTCCCCACTCCCCAGGGTACCCCGGCCAGGGGTGACTAGTTGGATATTTAATGCCACGGCCGCAAGGCACTGTATAAAAGTGACCCCCGGCTGTGGCATTATCTGTCCAGCTAGTGGAGCCCGATGCTGGTGTATAAAATACGGGGGACCCCTACTCTTTTTGTTCCCCGTATTTTTTGCACCAGCACCAGGCGCAGAGCCCGGTGCTGGTTTTAAAAATACGGGGGATCCCCTGTCAATTTCCCCCCCGCATTTTTAGAACCAGGACCAGCTCGAAGAGCCCGAGGCTGGTTATGCTTTGGAGGGGGGACCCCACGCCATTTTTTTTCTGAATTTTACCATTCCATCTAAAAAAAAATAAAAAAAAAATATTATTTTCAAAAATATATAAATAATACTTGTGCCTCCAAAAAAGACAAACCAAGTACCTAATCCCTTCTAATATAAATAGATATGCTATTATCAATAAAAAAAACACAAAAAAAACATGTTTTAAATTTTTTTTATTAGTTTCACCCACCAAAGTGTGGCGGATTGAAAATGTCGAATTTACTGTCTAAAAGCACTGTTGTCGAATTTCCAAACTTCAATTGAATATACTTTGGTCGAATTGCAGCACTTGTATCATTGCAGAAAAGTCGAATTTGACAAAAGTCGAATTTCAAAAAGTCGAATTTTGAAAGTCTGTTTTTTTGACGGAAAGTACTGAATTGCATTGACTATTTTTTCTTTTTGGCGAAAAAGTCCAGAAATTCGACAATTTCGGGAATTCGACCGCAATTGCATATACCCCTTAGATACAATGGATAGAACTGACATTGAACTGTTTTTACGTAACATACAGGATTCTGCGGGGTTCATGGTGGAGTCCATGAAGGACCTGGGTATGCTGAATGCAAGGATATCTTCCATGTCGGTCTCAACTCGCAGGGGACTCTGGCTGTGCCAATGGTCTGCAGACGCGGAATCCAGGAGAAGTGTGGAGAACCTACCCTACACAGGTCAAGCTCTCTTTGGGGAAGCGTTGGATGCGTGGATTTCCACGGCAGCCGCGGGTAATTCACCTTTTCTTCCCTCAGCTACGCCTTCTGCGAAGAAAACCTTTTCTTCCTCTGCATCGCAGTTCTTTCAGACCGCTAAGACAAAAAAGTCCAAGCCTCCTACCACCTTCTTTAGAGGTGGGCGGGTAAAATCCAAAAAGCCTGCACCTGCAGGTTCCCAGGACCAGAAGCCTACTTCTGGTACCTCAAAATCCTTAGCATGACGGTGGACCACACAGCCTAGAGGACGGGCTGGTGGGGGCGAGAATCAGACATTTCAGCCACGTCTGGGTGTTGTCCGGCCTGGATGCCTGGGTACAGGATATAGTGTCCCAGGGGTACAGACTGGAGTTTCAAGAAACCCCGCCTCACCGATTCTTCAAATCATGCTTACCATATTTGCTGACAGACAGGACTATTCTACAGGAAGCCATCCAAAAATTGCGAAAGTCAGAGGTCATTGTTCCAGTTCCATCTCATATGCAAAACATGGGTTACTATTCAAAACTTTTCGTGGTACTGAAACCGGATGGTTCGGTCAGACCGATTTTGAACTTGAAATCACTAAACCCTTATCTAAGGTAGTTCAAGTTCATAATGGAGTCTCTGAGAGTGGTGATCTTAGGTCTGGAGGAGGGGGAGTTTCTGGTAACCCTGGATATCAAGGATGCGTACCTCCACATTCTGATTTGGCCGCCGCACCAGGCTTATCTGAGATTTGCACTGTTAGACAGTCACTATCAGTTCAGGCACTGCCATTTGGTCTCTCCACGGCACTGAGGGTATTCACCAAGGTGATGGCAGAGATGATGGTTCTCCGCAGCAGACGGGGAGTGAATATAATTCCATATCTGGAAGATCTGCTGATAAAGGCATCGTCCAGGGAGAAGCTGTTGCAGTCCATTGTTCTCACGACTCGTCTGCTCAGGGACCATGGTTTGATCCTGAACCTTCCAAAGTCACATTTGGAGCCGACAAGGAAATTGTCTTTCCTGGGAATGATCCTCGACACGGAAGTGCAGAGGGTGTTTCTACCGGTGGAGAAAGCGTTGGTGATACAAACAATGGTCCGGGATGTCCTGAAGCCAGCCGGGGTATCGATTCATCAGTGCATTCGCTTTCTGGGGAAGATGGTTGCTTCTTACGAGGCTCTACAGTTCGGAAGATTTCATGCTTGATCCTTCCAGCTGGATCTCCTAGACAAGTGGTCGGGTTCTAATCTATATATGCACCTGAGGATACGTCTGTCACCGAAAGCAAGGATTTCACTCCTCTGGTGGCTACAAATACCTCACCTTCTGGAGGGCGCAGGTTCAGGATTCAGGACTGGATCCTTCTAATCACGGATGCAAGTCTCCGGGGATGGGGCGTAGTAACTCAAGGGGAAACCTTCCAAGGAAGGTGATCAAATCTGGAATCCAGTCTTCCAATAAACATTCTGGAACTAAGAGCCGTGTACAACGGTCTTCTCCAAGCGACACACCTTCTGCGAGATTGGGCCATTCAAGTACAGTCAGACAATGTGACGACGGTAGCCTACATAAACCGACAGGGCGGAACGAAGAGCAGAGCTGCAATGTCAGAGGTAACCAGAATCATCCTCTGGGCAGAAAAGCACGCGGTGGCACTGTCAGCAATTTTCATTCCGGGAGTGGGCAACTGGGAAGCGGACTTCCTCAGCAGACACGATCTCCATGCAGGAGAGTGGGGCCTCCATCCGGAGGTGTTCATGGAGGTGACAGATCCTTGGGGTGTACCACAAATAGACATGATGGCCTCCCATCTCAACAAGAAGCTTCGGAGGTATTGTTCCAGGTCAAGAGACCTGGAACCCCCTCCCTGGGTGTTCCAGTCGGTGTACGTGTTTCCTCCACTTCCACTCTTTCCGAATATTCTAAAGCTCATAAGGAGAACAAGAGTTCAGGCAATCCTCATTGCTCTGGACTCGCCAAGAAAGGCTCGGTACACAGATCTTCTGGATCTACTGTTGGAAGATCAGAGGTCTCTTCCTCTTCGGGAGGATCTGCTGCAGCAGGGGCCGTTCACTTATCAAGCATTACCGTGGCTACGTTTTACGGCATGGAGGTTGAATGCCAGATTTTAGCTCAGAAGGGAATTCCGAACAAGGTTGTTCCTACCCTGATACAGGCTAGGAAAGGAGTAACGTCTACACATTACCATCGCATTTGGAAAAAGTATGTATCTTGGTGTGAATCCAAGAAGTTTCCTACGGTGGAGTTTCAAGTGGGACGGTCTCTCTCCTCTTTCTGCAAGCAGGTGTGGATATGGGCCTGAGGTTGGGATCCGTGAAGGTCCAGATTTCGGCCTTATCCATTTTCTTCCAGAAACAGCTGGCTTCCCTCCCTGAGGTTCAGACTTTCTTGAAAGTGGTTCTGCATATCCAGCCTCCCTTTGTGCCGCCTACGGCACCCTGGGATCTTAACGTGGTGTTACAGTTCCTCCAATCGGATTGGTTCGAGCCTCTACAGGAGGTTGAGGTCAAGTTTCTCACGTGGAAGGCTGTCACTTTGTTGGCCTTAGCTTCTGCTAGATGTGTGTCGGAGATGGGTGCTTTGTCTTGTAAAGCCCCTACTTGGTCTTCCCTGAAGATAGAGCTGAGCTCCGGACACGTCAGCAGTTCCTTCCGAAGGTTGTGTCGGCATTTCATATAAACCAACCTATTGGCGTGCCAGTTGCTACTGACTCCGCAATGTCATCAAAGACCTTGGATGTGGTAAGGGCTCTGGAAATCTATGTGAAGTAGACCGCTCGTCACAAAAAATTGGACTCTGTTTGTCCTGTATGATCCCAAGAAACTTGGGTATACTGCTTTTAAGCAGACAATCTCTCGCTGGATCAGGTTCACTATCCAGCATGCGTATTCTACGGCAGGATTGCGTGTCCAAAATCTGTTAAGGCCCACTCTACTCGTAAGGTGGGTTATTCCTGGTCGGCTGCCTGGGGGGTCTCTGCTTTACAGCTTTGCCGAGCGACTACTTGGTCTTGGGTTGAACATGTTTGCTAAGTTCTACAAGTTCGATTCTTTGGCCTCTGAGGACCTAAAGTTTGGTCAATCAGTTCTGCAGGAGCCTCTGCGCTCTCCCTCCCATTCTGGGAGCTTTGGTTCATGCCCATGGTACTAATGTGGACTCCAGCATTCTCTAGGACGTTGGAGAAAATAGGATTTTAATTACCTACCGGTAAATCCTTTTCTCGTAGTCCGTAGAGGATGCTGGGCACCTGCCCAGCGCTTTGTTATCCTGCAGTGGTTACTTGGTTCAGTACTGCTTTGTTCTTCGTTAAGTACTGTGTTATTACTTGGTTCCGTACTGTTATTCAGCTGTTGCTGAGTTTTCAAGCTAGTTAGCCTGGTTTGCCTTGTTTTTGAGAGCTGGTGTGAATCTTGCCACTATCTGTGTAAAATCCTTCTCTCGAAGTTGTCCCGCTCCTCCGGGCACATTTTCTAAATTGAGTCTGGTAGGAGGGCATAGAGGGTGGAGCCAGCCCACACTGTTAAACTCTTAAAGTGCCAGTGGCTCCAGTGGACCCGTCTATACCCCATGGTACTAATGTGGACCCCAGCATCCTCTACGGACTACAAGTAAAGGATTTACCGGTAGGTAATTAAATCTGGCTCTGGTACCAGCCAGTGCATCCTCAGCCATTTACTGTACCTCACCGCAGGTCCCTGGCTTGCAGCTGGCGTGACCACACACCCTTCAGTGGGTGGACAAGAATGTAAGTAGATCCCCAGTAATCCCAACGGGGTGTGGCTACACCTACACAGGTATGGCCCTGCTCCCTAGTACCAGGGCCCAGTAGATCTCCCAGTTGCCCTCTATGATGATATTAAGGGCCTAATTCAGACCTGATTGCTAGCAGGTGATTTTTGCACTGCTGCGAACAGATAGTCGCCGCCTACAGGGGGAGTGTATTTTAGCTGTTCAAGTGTGCGAACGCATGTGTAGCAAAGCTAAACAAACAGATCTTGTGCAGTCTGAGTAGCCCAGTACTTACTCTGCCGCTGCGATCGCTTCAGCCTGTTCAGGACAGGAATTGACGTCATACAGCCACCCTGCAAACGCTTGTACGTGCCTGCTTTTTCCAAACACTCCCAGAAAACGGTCAGTTGCCACCCACAAATGTCTTCTCTCTGTCAATCTCCATCCGAACGCCCATGCGAATGGATCCTTCGCACAAACCCAGCGCTGAGCAGCGATCCGCTTTGTACCTGTACAACGCGCCTGTGCATTGCGGTGCATGCGCAGTTTAGACCTGATCGCCCGCTGTACGAAAACGCAGCCTAGCAAAAGCGATCAGGTCAGAATTAGGCACTAAGTTTGCATGCAGAGCTCACCTTCCAGTATAAGTGTGTCTGTTTGTTTTTTGTTACTTAGTATGGGTCTTTGTTTCATCCTTCGTGATAATGCCATAGAGGTTGTTTGAAGAAAGAGAGTAATTCATAAGTGCAGCTTTAATTAGGGATGAAAAAGGAATGGCATAATTGAATATACATTTTAAATAGCAATGTACTTTTCTTAAATCCTTTAAGATATTTTTTATTTGTTATATACATGTTCATTTCACTTTGCACAGGAATTAGATCGTTTTCTGGCCACCAAATTTTCCACTGTAAAGCGTTATGGAGGAGAGGGAGCAGAGAGCATGATGGGTTTCTTCCATGAGATGCTTAAAATGTATTCTTCCAGCAGTGTGACACATGTGATTATAGGAATGCCTCACAGGGGGAGACTCAATCTCCTCACAGGGCTTCTTCAATTTCCACCAAAGGTAATTTTGACATACTTGCTCTTTACATTTATATATATATGTATAGGTGTCCTCATACACTATTGCTTCAGTTGTACGCCTGGGCTTGCGCAGAGCGTCTTTTTCGCTTGAATGTGCTTCTTAATCGCAATGCAATGGGACAAAATCACCTCACAAGACTGGACTGATTAATTTGATATGTGACACTTGTATATCTGTGCAGCTGAATCTGTATAAGAAGTGCTACAGTGCAGTGCCACAATTTTATTCTTTTGTTGTTTTTTTTAACGCAAAGTTTCATGGTGCTTTGCATACAGATTCAGGGGCAGATGTATTAAGCCTGGAGAAGTGATAAAGCAGTGATAAGTGAAAGGTGATAATGTACCAGCCAATCAGCTCCAATATGTAAATTTACAGTTAAGAGCTGATTGGCTGGTGCGTTATTACCTTGCACTTATCACTGCTTTATCACTTCTCCAGGCTTAATACATCTGCTCCTCAGACCTGGTTGTGCATAGATATACAAGTGTCGCATATCAAATGAATCCGCACAGTCTCATGAAGCATCGCATTGTGACTAATACAATCATCCGAGTGAAAAAGATGCTATACCACTCTGCAAGGTCCACTTGCGCCAGGCATCTTGCACCACATGGTGTATTAAGGCTAGATGTATGAGGACACCTCTGTATTTTCTTTTGTTTTGTACAAGCAATCTACAGATGTGTCTTCATACATCTAGCCGCAATACACCATACTGCGCAAGATGCTTGGCACATGCCTCGTGGTATGACTTGGACCCTCCGGCGCTGGTAGTTATTCTTGTAGTTTGGTACTCTTTACTGAATAGTTGCACGTAGCCTCACATATATTCACTACATGAAACAAAGTTTATTTTATATAAAACATGATTAGAAAAAAGGTCAGAATCATGTTAGTTTATTTGTGTTAAGTAGACTTATTATTAAACAGCTGCAGAATCAGACTGGCCCAGCGAGATACCAGAGAAACTTCTGGGGATCCCACTTTCTAAGGGCACCGACCCCATCTGGCACCTGTTCCTGGACATTACTGTATTTAGAGCGACTCTCAGCTTCCTAAAGCATCATGTCATTGGTACTTATGGGGGCTAAGAACCAATTTGCATACAGTTGCATCAGGGCACAGTTGCTGTTCGGTGGAGAAGAAAAGACAAACTGAGAACTGCCCTGGGATAAGTAAATAGAGGGAGTAATAGTAACACTTCAGACCATATCCAACAGCCCATTTTGTGCAATCCAAATTACAATGTGTCCCATTTAAGCACGTAAAATGCAGTCACTGTCTAAACATGTTCTGTAGATGTAAATCTTAATTTAAGATACCCATTTTCTACGGCAGGGTCCACAGGTTATCCACAGAACATCATTGGGATATGATGACGCGACAGCGGATTTGCACCAATCGGTCAAAGCTTTCGACCTCCCAGCATGCAACGGGCCCGTCCATATATCCTCGTGTCTTGGCTCTGGCAAATCAGTTGTATTTTGTTTGGTAAGGCAGGAGCCGGACCATGGTCAAGAGGGCTGCTGGTTTTTTTTAGCAGCCCTAAGCTTTTTTTATTTTATTTTTATAGTCTTACTATTTTTTTGAGCGATCTTTGTAAAAAGTTTTTTGTACGTACCTTAGAAAGAGTCGCTCAAACAACTCCCCACCGGGTCGCGACAGCACTTACCCACGAGTACAGTGCTGTTTCGGCGGGGGTTTGTGTCGGATGTACTAGCAAGTTCAGCAGACATTACCAGGCTGTGGCCGGAGCACGGGGAGAAGGTATGACATTGGTTCCGCATAGAGGGGGAACACGAATACAGCTGCACTGTTTTTTGGGGGGGGGGTACTACCAAACAGTCTCTGACGCGGCTGCCACCTAGGGTGCACCAGCGCTAGGCCCTAGGGATCACAGGCTCCAGGGGTAGTATGAGGCAGCGATCCCTAGATGTCAGCAGTGGGGAGTCAGACGCTCTCTTGGTCGTCCCTCACCCCGGTTCATGATTCCTCCGAGTCTCCCACCATGAACTGATTTCCCGCTTCCGTCTGAGATACTGTATATCTAAGGGGATCCAGTCGCAGCATAGGCGGCTGTGTGACTGGTGCATCAGTGTTCACTTGGCGTCTGTGTTCACTGTAGGTTCATGGGGCGAGTGTATACAATATTAGCGCCTGGATCCACTCAGCGTTCGCTAATGTATTGATCAATCCTGGAAGCGGGGTGAGTCTCCCTGTATCCCACTCTACTGAGTCGGGTAATACAGCACAAAGTCTCTATGTACCTTTTGAGTACAAATAGTTGGATAAGTGCCTGATGCATATGAGTCTGATAATTATTGCTGTGGTTTTCTTTCGCTGTGCAACGGAATACGGTTAAATCCTATATAAGGTAATGCAGTAATATGGTTCTCCTACATACTTGAAATGTATTTGTAGTTGATTATATGCTCATATTGCTTATTATACTAATGTATAACCTGTGACTTATTGCTAGTGTGATTGCTGACTTTACTATCATTCTGGCAGTTTTTCTGTGTATTCCGATCCTCAATGCTGGTGCAAAGCAGGGTAGGGTCGGATTGAGTGTCACTTTAAGTGATTTACAGTCACAAATTGTGTAGTAACACTGTACAGGTGTGTGATTTATTTATCATGTCTAAGAGCGGCAAGGGTGAGAAAAATATACTTTCCACAGCAGCACCAACACTCATTTCATGTTTGTCTTGCGAAGCTGGGTTGCCCTATCAGCATCTGGTTCATAAGGGATTATGTGCAAAATGTTTTAGCTATCACGAAGCCTCTTAAATAACCTAGGTAAGCACAGGTTCTAGTTGAACCTTCATGGGCTACTTGCACAGACATTATCCAATATAGCTAAGCAGATAATGCCAGCTCCTATACCAGGGATAGATTACCCTATTAACCCTTACATGCAACATTCATTCTGAGGTTTATCCACCTTGGGAATTGGCTGCTTCTAAACAAAAGGACTGGTGGGAAGTAAATCACATAGACATGATACAACAACTTCACAGTCTACACAGGTTTCAGATGAGGATTCGTCGGAGGATGAGGACTCATTGCACTTTGGAGGAAGGTCTCAGCTCAGTGGACAAACCTGAGCTAATTAGTGCTATGTAAGCCATTCTATCCTTAGAAGAGGCAGCAGAGCCTGTGTTAAAAACTAAGGCATCTGTGTTTAAACGTCTCAAAACAGCTGATGGAAATTATGCAAGAGGTTTGGGTTACGCCCAGTAAGAAGTTAGAATTCCAAGAGATGGAATTCCAGTTATCCTCGTCCAGCTGGGGACTGTTTAAAAAACGGAGGTGGCACCCAAAGTAGATTCGCATGTCATAGATTGGTGCAAAAATCTACATTACTTCTGCTTTCAACATAAATAAATGATGTCACGGATGGTTTTCTAAAAACCCATTTTTCTCTAGCACTCATAAGGGATATTGGGGAAAACTAGTACGATGGGTATAGACGGTGTCCAAAGGAGCCAGTGCACTTTAAATTTCTTCAACTGGGTGTGCTGGCTCCTCCCCTTTGTGCCCCCTCCCACAGGCAGTTTAGAAAAAAGTGCCCTCAGGAGAGGATGCACATCTCTGCAGCTCCAGAGTTTTCTTCAATTTCATTTAAAACTTTTATTTTTTTCGGTATGCTGTCTGGGCAACAGCATACCTGTGCCATGGGAGTTAGGGGGGGATGGTCACCAGCCTTACGGGGTGCAGAGCTGCTTCCCCGCTGCAGGACCACCGTCCTGAGGGGCTGTTTGTTCAGTGGGGCACTGCGCCTTGGCTGTCACAGTCGCAGCACGCCGCACACCCCTAATGCTGCCTGAAGGTGACACCGGTGGTGAGTAAACACCGGGGGCCCTTCTAGGGGGGGTCCTCGGTTTCAAAGTGCGGCAGATCACGGGCGTGGCGTACCGGACCCTCCCTGGGGGGTCCTGCTAATATCCCCTGTGTGTAAACTGCCACAAAATTGCAGAACTGAGCACTTGTGTGAGGTTTTAGACTGTTTGGAGACTTTGCCAGTATAAATAATATGCTTAGCTCTGGCGCCATTGGGGGTAGGCAGAGCTTCCTCAGAGCGGGACCAGGGCGTTTTTGCCACCTTCCTCTGCTTACAGAAGCCATCAGCAGCACACAGTCAGCGCTTCCTGCCTCACAGACACGCTGGAAACTGGTACAGGGTGTAGCAAAAGGGGGAGAGCGGCTTGTGTACACTGTCCTGTGTCTTACTAGGACTGTATTTGATAGTGTTTACTGTGATTTACAGAGCTGACAGCCTCACTGGGGCTGTGCAGGTCAGGGTGTGCTGAGGTCCTCTCTCCTCTGTGTCTCCTCTCAAATACAGTAGGGCAGGCTTGCATTATTACTGTCTGTGTGTATGTTGTGTTTACTGTGAAATATGGGTAAGCGCAAACTGTGCAGTATCTGTCACACCAGATTCTCTCCATTATCGAATAACTGTCTCCTGTGAGCAATGTAGTCAATCATCCCAACTTATTGAAGAGTTTGGGGGAGAAGGTACAGAGCCCCACTGGTTAGGGTCTCTTAAAACCATGATGTCTGATATGTCATCTCAACTCACTGCAAATGTGCAGAAAACTAAGCTACTGCAACAAGCTGTGGCAGATTTAGCTGCTAAGGCTGATGCACAGCCGCCCCTCTCCCATACAGGTCCCCAGAAGCATGGTTTACCTGCACTGCTGTCTGATACAGATGATGATATACCAGATGATGGGGATAACACAGTAGGGTATCCTGATTCTGCCCAGGGTATTGAACCCCTCATTTTGGCTATAATGGAGGTGTTAAAGCTCCCCCTAGCGGACGCTGCATCACAGCAGTCATTTTTCTTTGTGCAAAATAAGCCCAATGTCACTTTCCCTGATTCTCCAGGGTTAGAGGACTTATTCAAACAGGCATGGAAAAATCCAGACAAAAAATTCCAAGTGTCCAAAAGGTTTTTGTGCACTTTCCAATTCCTCCTGAAGGTAGAAAATTTTGGGAGAAACCCCCTGGGGTGGATGTTTCAGTCTCTCGCCTGTCTAAGAAGGCAGTGCTACCTACCCCGAGCTCCTTTTCCATGAAGGACCCTGGGGATCGGAAGATAGAAACTACCCTAAAGTCTATATACACTGCGGCCGTCGTTTACAAAGACCGGTTATTGCAGGTTGCTGGATGACCAATGCTATTCATTCTTGGGCCATTCAAATTCAGGGGGGTCTCTCGGGGGAAATGCCTTTAGTTACTATGGTCACCCTATTGAAGGACATAATGCAAGTCCTCTGTGATTCCCTCAAGGAGATGGGGAATATTAATGCTAGGACGTCGGCCATGGCCTTGTGGTTGCGTCAGTGGAATGCGGACGCAGAATCCAAATGTAGTGTGGAATCTCTCCTCTTTTCTGGGGAATGGCTTTTTAGGGTTGAGGTGGATACCTGGATTTCCAAGGCTACGGCTGGAAAATCAACATTTCTCCCCTCTGGGGCCCCGCCGGCAAGACGCTCTTATCCTGGGCTGTCTGTCCAGTTCTTTCAGTCGCACAGATTGTGCTTGAAGGCTAGAGGTGCCTCCAGTGCAATCATAGGCACCAGAGGTAAGTCCAGAAAATCTGCATACACCAGTTCTCAGAAACAGTCCACCGGTTCAGCTTCCACTAAGGCCTCAGCATGACTGTGCACACCCACCCCGAGGGGATCTCGAGGTGAGAGCTTGACTGCGTCACTTCAGCCGTGTCTGGGAGAATTCCTGCCAGGATGCCTGGGTCAGAGAGTTTGTTACTCAAAGCTACAAGCTGCAGTTCGACAGTACTCCCCCCCCCCCCCCCCCCCACCCCCACCACCAATGATATTTCAAATCAAGCTTACCAGCTTTGGAGGATATGCAAGTTACGTTGCAACTGGCTATCCAAAAGTTGGTCCAGTCCCACGTCATTGGGGTAAATTTACTAAGCTCCCGATTTTGACCGAGATGCCGTTTTTTCATCAAAGTGTCATCTCGGTAATTTACTAAGCAATAATCACGGCAGTGATGAGGGCATTCGTAATTTTTTGCAAGTCCAAGAAAAAAATTACGAATGAATACACCATCGGTCAAAACGCGGCTGTTTAAGTATGAATCTCGGTAATTTACTAAGAAGTGCAAAGCAAAAAAAAAACAAACACTGCCGTGAAAAATTACAACTCGTAAAAAAGTGCAAAAAAAAAGCAGACCTGCTTTTTTTTCCCGTGATTGGATAGGCATGCAGGGATCCATGAGATCCGTGCATGTATATCAGTGGGAAGGGGTGGGAAAGTTGTTATTTTATTAAAAAAAATTGCGTGGGGTCCCCCCTCCTAAGTATAACCAGCCTCGGGCTCTTTGAGCCGATCCTGGTTGCAGAAATATGGGGAAAAAATTGACAGGGGTTCCCCCATATTTAAGCAACCAGCATCGGGCTCTGCGCCTGGTCCTGGTTCCAAAAATACGGGGGACAAAAAGAGTAGGGGTCCCCCGTATTTTTAAAACCAGCACCGGGCTCCACTAGCTGGACAGATAATGCCACAGCCGGGGGTCACTTTGATATAGTGCCCTGCGGCCGTGGCATCAAAAATCCAACTAGTCATCCCTGGCCGGGGTACCCTGGGGGAGTGGGGACCCCTTCAATCAAGGGGTCCCCCCCCCCCAGCCACCCAAGGGCCAGGGGTGAAGCCCGAGGCTGTCCCCCCCCATCCAATGGGCTGCGGATGGGGAGGCTGATAGCCTTTTGTGATAATGAAAAGATATTTTTAGTAGCAGTACTACAAGGCCCAGCAAGCCTCCCCCGCATGCTGGTACTTGGAGAACCACAAGTACCAGCATGCGACGGAAAAACGGGCCCGCTGGTACCTGTAGTACTACTACTAAAAAAATACCCAAAAAAAGACAAGACACACACACACCGTGAAAGTAAAGATTTATTACATACATGCACACAAACATACATACATACTTACCTTATGTTCACACGCAGGTCGGTCCTCTTCTCCAGTAGAATCCAAGGGGTACCTGTTGAATAAATTCTACTCACCAGATCGCGGGTCCCAGGGTCCTCGGGGCATCCATTTGTAATCCACGTACTTGCATAAAATAAGAAAACGGAAAGCCGAGCCACGAACTGAAAGGGGCCCCATGTTTTCACATGGGACTCCTTTCCCCGAATGCCAGAAACCCACTCTGACTGATGTCTAAGTGGGTTTCTTCAGCCAATCAGGGAGCGCTACGTTGTAGCACCCTCCTGATCGGCTGTGTGCTCCTGTACTGAGTGACAGGCGGCACACGGCAGTGTTACAATGTAGCGCCTATGCGCTCCATTATAACCAATGGTGGGAACTTTCTGCCCTGCGGTTGACCTAAAGTGACGTCACTGCTGAGCAGAAAGTTCCCACCATTGGTTACAATGGAGCGCATAGGCGCTACATTGTAACACTGCCGTGTGCCGCCTGTCGCTCAGTACAGGAGCACACAGCCGATCAGGAGAGTGCTACAACGTGGCGCTCCCTGATTGGCTGAAGAAACCCACTTAGACAGAAGTCAGAGTGGGTTTCTGGCATTCGGGGTAAGGAGTCCCATGTGAAAACATGGGGCCCCTTTCCGTTCGTGGCTCGGCTTTCCGTTTTCTTATTTTATGCAAGTACGTGGATTACAAATGGATGCCCCGAGGACCCTGGGACCCGCGATCTGGTGAGTAGAATTTATTCAACAGGTACCCCTTGGATTCTACTGGAGAAGAGGACCGACCTGCGTGTGAACATAAGGTAAGTATGTATGTATGTTTGTGTGCATGTATGTAATAAATCTTTACTTTCACGGTGTGTGTGTCTTGTCTTTTTTTGGGTATTTTTTTAGTAGTAGTACTACAGGTACCAGCGGGCCCGTTTTTCCGTCGCATGCTGGTACTTGTGGTTCTCCAAGTACCAGCATGCGGGGGAGGCTTGCTGGGCCTTGTAGTACTGCTACTAAAAACAATATCTTTTCATTATCACAAAAGGCTATCAGCCTCCCCATCCGCAGCCCATTGGATGGGGGGGGGACAGCCTCGGGCTTCACCCCTGGCCCTTGGGTGGCTGGGGGGGGGACCCCTTGATTGAAGGGGTCCCCACTCCCCCAGGGTACCCCGGCCAGGGGTGACTAGTTGGATTTTTGATGCCACGGCCGCTGGGCACTATATAAAAGTGACCCCCGGCTGTGGCATTATCTGTCCAGCTAGTGGAGCCCGGTGCTGGTTTTAAAAATACGGGGGACCCCTACTCTTTTTGTCCCCCGTATTTTTGGAACCAGGACCAGGCGCAGAGCCCGATGCTGGTTGCTTAAATATGGGGAACCCCTGTCATTTTTTTCCCCATATTTCTGCAACCAGGATCGGCTCAAAGAGCCCGAGGCTGGTTATGCTTAGGAGGGGGGACCCCACGCAATTTTTTTTAAGGATTTTACAGTGTTTAATTTAAAAAAAAAAAAAAAAAAAATTAACCCCAGCACGGATCACACAGATCCGGCCGAGATTCATTGTAAAAAAGTCGGCAGTGTTTTGCTAATCACTGCCGTAAAAAACTGAAAAAAAACACGAATGACATCGACATCGGAAAACCCGAAAAGGCAAAATACGGCAGCTTAGTAAATCCATCGTAACAAATTCAAAAAGTTGCAGTTTTACACTTTCGATGTCATTCGTGATTATTCTCCCACCAAATCGGGAGACTTACGAATCTTAGTAAATTTACCCCATTGTTCCAGTACCACTGCTGCAATGCGGCAAGGGGTTTTACTGAAACCTATTCGTGGTACCGAAACCAGACGTTTCGGTAAGGCCCATTTTGAATCTGAAGTCTTTGAATCTGTATTTGAGGGTGTTCAAGTTCAAAATGGAATCCCTGTGAGCAGTGATTGCGGGTCTGGAAGACCGTGAATTTATGGTCTCCTTGGATATCAAGGACGCCTACCTCCATATTCTGATTGGCCACCTCATCAGGCGTACCTACGATTTGCCCTGCTGGACGATCACTTCCAGTTCCAGACCATACCCTTCGGTCTGTCTAAAGCCCCGAGGGTATTCACAAAGGTGATGGCGGAGATGTTACAGCCCCGGGTCCAGGGGGTCAATGTGGTCCCTTACCTGGACGATCTTCTGATAAAGGCAAGATCCAGAGAACTTTTGTTGGTCCATATCGACCACACCATCCATCTTCTGTCGGACCACGGGTGGATCCTCAAATTACAGAAGTCCCACCTGGAGCCCACTCAGAGGCTCCTATTTTTGGGGATGTTGCTGGATACTGTGGCCCAGAAGGTGTTTCTACCAGTGGAAAAAGCAAAAAAACACTTCAGCAGATGGTTCGCATGGTGCTCCAACCTTCTTGAGTGTCCATCCATCTTTGCATAAGATTGTTAGGAAAGATGGTTGCCTCCTACGAGGCGATCCAATATAGGAGGTTCCATGCCAGAACGTTTCAGTTGGATCTCCTGAGCAAGTGGTCTGAATCACATCTGCAGATGCACCAGATGATTCAGCTGTCACCTCAGGCCAGGATTTCCCTCCTGTGGTGGCTACAGTCCTCCAATCTCCTGGCGGGCAGGAGTTTTGGAATTGAAGATTTGACCCTCCTAACAACGGATGCGAGTCTGAGAGCATGGGGAGCTGTCACCCAAGGGGCGCAGTTCCAGGGCAGGTGGTCAGCCCACGAAAGCCTCTTTCCAATCAACATTCTGGAACTTCGGGCGATCTACAGTGCTCTACTTCAAGCCTCTCCTCTGCTCAAGGATCTTGCAATCCAGGTGCAGTCGGACAACGCCACGGCAGTGGCGTACATCAGTCGGCAAGTAGGGACAAGAAGCAGAGCCTGCATGCCAGAGGTGTCAAAGATACTTCTCTGGTCGGAAAGAAATGCAAGAGCCATGTCCGCAATCTTCATTCCGGGTGTGGACAACTGGGAGGCGGACTTCCTGAGTCGTCACAATCTCCACCTGGGGGAGTGGGGGCTCCACCATCTGGTGTTCCAGCAAATCATCGACCAGTGGGGTTGCCCACAAATGGACAATAATGGCTTCTCGTCTCAACAATGAACTTCCCTGGTATTTCTCGCGGACCAGGGACCCTTAGGCGAGGGCAGTGGACGCACTGGCGAGGCCTTGGCCGTACAGGCTGGTCTACCTGTTTCCTCTGAACCCATTGCTTCCAAGAGTGCTAATGCGAATCAGGAATCAAGTTGTCCAGGCAATTGTAATTGCCCTGGATTGGCCTCGGAGGGCATGGTACACAGATCTTCTGGACATGTCCGTTGAAGACCCTTGGCCTCTAGCACTCAGGAGAGACCTCTTCAACAAGGACCGTTCGTCTTCCCGGACTTACTGTGACTTCGTTTGACGGCATGGATGTTGAGTGAAACATCCTAGCTCACAAGGGCCTTTCCAAGAATGTTATTACAACCATGGTTCAGGCCAGGAAATCTGGAGAAGATATGTCTCTTGGTGCGAGGAACGCATGTATCCGCCTGCAGTGTTTCACTTGGGACGTTTCCTGCAGGCTGGTGTGGATAAGGGCTTACGTCTGGGTTCCATTAAGGTTCAGATGTCGGCTCTTTCCATTTTGTTTCAGAAGAAATTGTCAGTGTTGCCAGAAGTTCAGACCTTCTTGCAAGGAGTACTCCACATGCAACCTCCCTTTGTGCTGCCTACGGCACCCTGGGATTTGGATGTAATGTTGAAATTTCTACACCGCACGTGAAAGACAGTGATATTACTGACCCTGGCTTCTGCTCGTCGTGTTTCAGAGTTGGGGGCCTTATCGTGTAAAAGTCCCTACTTGGTCTTTTACGAGGACAGAGCGGAGCTCCGGACTAGACAGCAGTTCCTGCCGAAGGTGGTCTCTGCGTTCCACTTGAATCAGCCTATTGTGGTTCCGTCCAGTTCTGACGCTTCTGCTCCTCCAGAGGCAATGGATGCTGTGCGGGCCTTTAAAATCTGTCAAGCGTACAGCTCGGGTCAGAAAGATGGATTCCTTGTTTGTGATCTATGATGCGCAGAAGAAGGGTTGCCCTGTTTAAAAGCAGTCTATTGCTCATTGGATTAGGATTACTATCCAACAGGCCTATGTGTCGGCAGCCTTACCTGTTCCTAAGTCTCAGAAGGCCCACTCTACTAGATCAGTGTGTTCTTCCTAGGCGGCTGCCTGTGGTGTCTCGGCCTTGCAACTATGCCGAGCAGCTACTTGGTCAGGGAAGAACACTTTTTTTGTGAAGTTCTAGAAATTTGATACCTTGGCCAAAGAGGATACCCAGTTTGGGCAGGCGGTGCTGCAGAAGTCTCCGCACATTCTTGCCCATTCTGGAAGGTTTGGGACGTCCCCATCATACTAGTTTTCCCCAATATCCCTTATGGATGCTAGAGAAAATAGGATTTTCTCATACGTCCTAGAGGATGCTGGGGATGCTTCAAGAACCATGGGGTATACACGGGATCCGCAGGAGACATGGGCACTTTAAGACTTTAAAAGGGGTGTGAACTGGCTTCTTCATCTATGCCCCTCCTCCAGACTCCAGTTAGATTCTGTGCCCAGTGAGACTGGATGCACACAGGAGCTCTCCAGAATTTCTCAGAAAAAATACTTTTGTTAGGTTTATTATTCTCAGGGAGACCTGCTGGCAACAGGCTCCCTGCATCGTGGGACTGAGGGGAGAGAAACAGACCTACTTCTGTGAGTTTCAAGGCTCTGCTTCTTAGGCTACTGGACACCATTAGCTCCAGAGGGTCTGATCGCTAAGTACGCCTAGATGCTCGTTCCCGGAGCCGCGCCGTCAACCCCCTTGCAGAGCCAGAAGTCAGAAGCCGGGTGAGTAAAAGAAGATTAGAAAACTTCAGTGACGGCAGAAGATGGCTTTTGAGGTACCGTGCTGCGTGCCATGCTCCCACATACAGACTGCACTGCAGGGCGCAGGGGGGGGGCACCCTGGGCAGCATAAATCCTCAAATAGCGACTGGCAAGAGTGTATACAGTGCCTGGGCACTAATTACAGACCCCCGCCAGTATAAAAATTTTAAATTAAGCGGGACTGAAGCGCCCCATTAAGGGGACGTGGCTTAGCCCTCACAGCTCTGACCAGAGCCATTTTCTCTTCACAGAAGCTGCAGAGACGCTGAGCCTGGCCTCCCACACTACTGTACAAGTAACAGGGTGCAAAACGGGGGGGGGGGGGGGGGGGCACACGAGAGATTTGGTGCTAATTTGTTGAAATTAAATATTACTCTCTTCAGAACTGGGCTAGGCGCTGGGTTGTGAGCTGGCAGAACTCCCTCTGTGTTTCTCTAACAGGCTTTGCTGTGGGTCTGTCTCCTATAGCCCCAGTGTGGTTGAGGGTGTCGGTACGCGTGTGTCGACATGTCTGAGGCTGAGTGCTCTTCCCAGGAGGAGGCTGGAGTGGGGACAGAAAAGGCTGTGGCAGTGACTGTGTCGGCACCGCCGACGGCTGATTGGGTAAATATGTTGAGTGTTTAAATGCGAATGTGGCTCAGTTGACATATAGATTAGATAAATCTGAGTCTAAGAACCAGACATGGAGGAAATCCATGGAGGATGCATTGTCACAAGCTCAGACCCCTTCGGTGTCACAGAAACGTGCATTTACCCAGATAACAGATACAGATACCGACACAGACTCTGATTCCAGTGTCGACTATAGTGATGCCAGATTAAATCCTAAACTGGCTAAGAGCATTCAGTACATGATTGTGGCGATAAAAGAAGTATTGCATATCACAGAGGACCCTGCTGTTCCTGATACAAGGGTCTGTATGTTTAAAGGAAAGAAACCTGAGGTAACGTTTCCTCCCTCTCATGAACTGAACGCTCTTTTTGAAAAGGCTTGGGAAAATCCTGACAAGAAGGTACAGGTTCCCAAAAGAATTCCAGTGGCATATCCGTTTCCCTCTGGGGACAGGGAAAAGTGGAAGTCAACCCCCACGGTGGACAAAGCTCTATCGCGTCTGTCCAAAAAGGTGGTGCTTCCGTCTCCTGACACGGCAGCCCTAAAGGATCCTGCAGATCGTAAGCAGGAAAATACCCTAAAATCCATTTATGTCACTACGGGTTCGCTACTCAGGCCTACCGTTGCTTCGGCATGGGTGAGTAGCGCTATTGAAAAGTGGGCAGATAATTTGTCATCTGAGATAGATACCCTGGACAGGGATAGCGTGATTTTGACTCTGGGTCATATCAGGGACCCTGCAGCATATTTAAAAGAAGCTGCAAGGGATATTGGCCTTTTGGGTTCAACAACCAATGCCATGGCAGTCTCGGTTAGGAGGGCATTGTGGATTCATCAATGGAATGCTGATGCTGACTCTAAGAAGACTATGGAGTCTCTACCGTTTAACGGTAGTGTCTTGATTGGTGACGGCCTCACTGACCTGGTATCTATGGCTACCACGGGTAAGTCATCATTTTCACCTTATGTTCCTGCGCAACAAAAGAAAACGCCCCACTATCAGATGCAGTCCTTTCGGCCCAACAAATACAAAAAAGGACGTGAGTCCTCCTTCCTTGCTGCGAGAGGAAAGGGAAAAAGGTCACAGGCTGTGGCAAGTTCCCAGGAGCAGAAGTCCTCTCCGGCTTCTACCAAATCCACTGCATGACGCTGGTGCTCCTTTGCGGGAGTCTGCACCGGTGGGGGCACGTCTCAAACTCTTTAGTCAGGTCTGGGTGCACTCGGACCTGGATCCTTGGATATTAGAAATAGTAACCCAAGGGTACAAATTTAGAGTTTAAAGATGTGCCCCCTCACCGATTTTTCAAATCGACTTTGCCAGCTTCTCTTCTAAAAGGGAGATAGTATGTGCTGCAATACTAAAGCTGTGTCAAAATCAAGTCATTGTCGCAGTACCCCCGTCACAACAGGGGGAGGTTTTTTTTCGAGTCTGTTCGTGGTCCCGAAGCCGAATGGATCAGACAGACCGATTCTGAACCTAAAAATCCCTCAATTTCTTTCTAAAAAAATTCAAATTCAAGATGGAATCTCCGAGCAGTGATCTCCAGTCTGGAGGAGAGGGATTTTATGGTGTCGGTCGACATAAAGGATGCCTACTTACACGTTCCCATGTATCCTCCACATCAGGCATACCTGAGGTTTGCTGTTCAGGATTGTCATTACCAATTTCAAACGTTACCGTTTGATCTGTCCACGGCTCCGAGGAATTTCACCAAGGTTATGGCGGAAATGATGGTTCTCCTGCACAAGCAGGGAATCACAATTACCCCGTACTTGGACGATCTCCTCATAAAGGCGAGATCCAAGAAGCAATTGCTGAAAAATGTTGCGCTCTCACTGACGATTCTGCAACAACATGGTTGGCTCCTAAACTTGCCAAAATCACAGTTGGTTCCGACGACACGGCTGTTGTTCCTGGGTATGATTCTGGATACAGAAGTACAGAGAGTTTTTCTTCCAGTGGAAAAGGCTCTGGAAATACAGAACATGGTAAAACAGATTCTGAAACCGGCAAGAGTGTCAATTCTTCAATGCACTCGGTTGCTGGGGAAAATGGTGGCGGCCTACGAGGCCATTCCGTATGGCAGGTTTCATGCCAGGGTGTTTCAGTGGGACCTGTTGGACAAGTGGTCCGGGTCTCACCTGGACATGCACCGGAAAATAATCCTATCTTCCAGGACCAGGATCTCCCTTCTGTGGTGGCTACACAGTTCTCACCTTCTGGAGGGACGCAGGTTCGGGATTCAGAATTGGATCCTAGTGACCACAGATGCAAGTCTCCGAGGCTGGGGAGCAGTCACACAGGGGAGAAACTTTCAGGGAAAATGGTCAAGCCAGGAAGTTTGTCTGCACATAAACATTCTGGAATTAAGGGCCATTTACAACGGCATTCTGCAAGTGGAACATCTTCTTCGCGGTCTGCCCGTCTTGATTCAGTCAGACAACATAACAGCAGTAGCGTACATAGACTGCCAGGGTGGAACAAAGAGCAGAGCGGTGATGGCCGAGGTCACGAAGGTTCTTCGCTGGGCGGAGAGACATGCAAGCGCTCTGTCAGCAGTCTTCATTCCAGGAGTGGACAACTGGGAAGCAGACTTCCTCAGCAGACATGATCTCCATCCAGGAGAGTGGAGTCTTCATCAAGAGATCTCTGCAGAAGTGACAAGTCATTGGGGAATTCCTCAAATAGACATGATGGCGTCCCGCCTCAACAAGAAACTTCAGAGATATTGTTCCAGGTCGATGGACCCTCAAGCAATGGCGGTGGATGCCCTAGTGACACCGTGGGTGTTTCCGTCGGTCTATGTGTTCCCTCCGCTTCCACTCATTCCAAAGGTAATAAAGATTATAAGAAGAACAAGGGTTCAGGCGATACTCATTGTTCAGGATTGGCCAAAAAGGGCCTGGTATCCAGACCTTCAGGAGTTGCTCATAGAAGATCCGTGGCCTCTTGCTCTACGGGAGGACCTGTTACAACAAGGTCCGTGCGTGTATCAAGACTTACCGCTGCTGCGTTTGACGGCATGGCGGTTGAACGCTAAATCCTAGCCCGAAAGGGAATTCCCAGTGAAGTCATTCCCACACTTCTTCAGGCTAAAAAAGAAGTAACGGCAAAGCATTACACCGTATTTGGAGGAAATATGTGTCTTGGTGTGAATCCAAGAAGGCTCCTACGGAAGAATTTCAGCTGGGGCGTTTGCTCCATTTTTTCAAGCAGGTGTGGATGCGGGCCTAAAGTTAGGCTCTATTAAAGTACAAATTTCGCTCTTATCAATTTTTTCTTTCAGAAAGAATTGGCCTCTCTTCCAGAAGTTCAAACCTTCGTGAAGGGCGTGCTGCACATCCAACCTCCATTTGTGCCTCCTGTGGCACCGTGGGATCTTAATGTGGTATTGCAGTTCCTGCAGTCTCATTGGTTTGAACCTTTGCGTAAGGTGGAGTTAAAATTCCTTACTTGGAAAGTAGTCATGTTGTTGGCCTTAGCATCCGCAAATCTATGTCGCCAGAACGGCGCAGATTAGGAAAACAGTGGCTCTGTTTGTCCTCTGGGCTCCCAATAAGATTGGGGCTCCTGCTTAGAAGCAGACCATTGCGCGCTGGATCTGTAATACGATCCAGCAGGCTCATTCTACCGCAGGATTGCCGTTACCGAAATCGGTGAAAGCCCATTCTACCAGAAAGGTGGGCTCTTCCTGGGCGGCTGCCCAGGGGGTCTCGGCATTACAGCTTTGCCGAGCTGCTACTTGGTCGGGTTCAAACACCTTTGCGAAGTTTTACAAGTTTGATACCCTGGCTGAGGAAGACCTCTTGTTTGGTCAATCGGTGCTGCAGAGTCATCCGCACTCTCCCGCCCATTCTAGAGCTTTGGTATAAACCCCATGGTTCTTGAAGCATCCCCAGCATCCTCTAGGACGTATGAGAAAATAGGATTTTAATACCTACCGGTAAATCCTTTTCTCTTAGTCCGTAGAGGATGCTGGGCGCCCGTCCCAGTGCGGGCTGTATCTGCAGTTTGGTTATGGTTACACTTGTGTTGAGTTAAGTTCAGTCAGCCTGTGGCTGATGTTGGTCATGCCGTTGCATGCGTTGTTGTTGAATGCCATGTTGTACGGCGTGTTTGAGGTGTGAGCTGGTATGTATCTCACGTTAGTTTAAAAATTAAATAAATCCTTTTCCTCGAAATGTCCGTCTCCCTGGGCACAGTTCCTATAACTGGAGTCTGGAGGAGGGGCATAGAGAGAGGAGCCAGTTCACACCCCTTTTAAAGTCTTAAAGTGCCCATGTCTCCTGCGGATCCCGTCTATACCCCATGGTTCTTGAAGCATCCTCTACGGACTAAGAGAAAAGGATTTACCGGTAGGTATTAAAATCCTATTTTAATACCTACCGGTAAATCCTTTTCTCGTAGTCCATAAGGGATATTGGGCGCCCACCTCGGTGCGTTGATTTTTCTGCAGGTTCTTGTTCTGTAGTTACCTGTTCAGCTGTTGCTGTTATTGTTACCAGCCATTGCTGGTTGCTGTATGGTTGTGTGCTAATGTGTAAATCTCACCACCTTTTGTTTACTTGTTCCTTCTCTCATATATGTCCTTTCTCCTTCGGGCACGTTTTTACCTATAACTGCCTGTGGGAGGGGGCATAGAGGGGAGGAGCCAGCACACCCAGTTGAAGAAATGTAAAGTGCACTGGCTCCTTTGGACCCCGTCTATACCCGTCGTACTAGTTTTCCCCAATATACCTTATGGACTACGAGAAAAGGATTTACCGGTAGGCATTAAAATCCTATTTTTCTTTGTCTTGGGCAATTATTAGACCAGCCATGGCTTCAGCCTGGATGGCGTAAGCAGTGGCAGCCTGTGCTGATGCACTGAAGGAGGATCTTTCAATGGCATCTAGAGAGCAAAAATCCCATATTGCACATATCAAACAGGCAGCGATAAGTGGCCCTGGATATGGGTACAATTGCCTACCAGGCATCAGCTTTAGCAGTAGCAGCTCGCAGAGTGGGTTGGCCATGTACATAGAAAGCTGTCTCAGAATCCAGGAAGGTTCTGGAATCTAATCCTTGTTTACTGGATATATTCTTTCTGGTAAAGAATTAAACAGTATTTTGGAGTCAGAAGCAGACTCCAAGAAAGTGAAGTTTTCCTTTCACACATAAATTCGAGCCTAGTTTCCAGCTTTTTGTTTTTTTTTTTGAATCAATGAAAAGCAAAAGGAAAGGGTAATGGCAAACGGTCCCAATCCAACTAGTCTGGTAAGACTAAAAGTATTGGGCTTCCAGAGGGCCGGTTTTCAAATCAGAAGATAAGCCATCAGCATGATGGTGCGGGACTCCACCTGGGGGAACCCAGGGTGCGAGGCTGACTTCTTCAGTTTGCACAGATCTGGCAGCAGTCTACTACAGATGCCTGGGTGTAAGAAGCGGTATCTCACGGTTATGATCTGCAGCCACACCACACTGGACATGCCCAATCTTATCTGATCTTGGAAGCTAAGCAGTGTTGGTCCTGGTTAGTACTTGGATGGTAAACCACCTGGGAATACCAAGTGCTGTAGGTGTTTTCAAGAAACACCCTCATTAAAAGTTAGTACCAGCCCGTCTTCAGTGGAAACGAAGACGCCGTTTGCAAGAGGCAGTTCAGAAGTTGCTTCAGTCAGGAGTGATAATTCCAGTTCCTCCTGCACAACGAGGACAAGGTTTTTATTCCAACCTGTTTTTGGTCCAGAAGCCAAATGGGTCGTCCCGGTCCATACTCAATCGCAAAGTTCTGAACAAGTACATTTGGGTGCCTCGGGTTTCATATGGAGACTTTACATGCCATTATTTTGGCCATGGATCAGGAGGATTTTATATCCAGGATGCTTATCTACATGTTCCTATAGCACTGTCCCATCAGCACTATGTGGGGTTTGCTCCAGCATCATTTTCAGTACAGGTCCTACCATTTGGACTGGCCACAGCCCCCAGAGTATTCACCAAAAATATGGTGGTGATAGCACCTTATCTCTGTTAGCAGGGGATAAAGATTTTTAAAAATCCATACCTCGATGACTTATTAATCCTAGCTCAGTCTCAGGAATTGTTCAGTGTCATCTGCAACAGACAACAGCTTGTTACAGAGATACAGTTGGCTCATAAAGTAGGCAAAGTCGTCTCTTGTTCTGTCATAACGGATGACTCACTTGGGGGCTGTGTTGGAATTGGGTATTTAGAGAGTAATTTTACCTCTGAACAAAATATCCAAAATTCACTTAAGGATTCAGGAGTTGCTACACAGTCAAACGGTATCCATTTACACGGTAATGCGTGTGATGGGTTTGAAGGTGTAGACATTCGACATAATGGAGTATACTCTGTTCCACTCGATACATCTGCAACGTCTGATCCTTTCCAAGTGGAAAGGTTTTCATCAGACAATAAAAGCACAGATTATGGTCTTCCTCTGGAAGTTAGGAGGTTAATAGCTTGGTGGTTACAGACATTTCATTTCGGGAGTCCTAAACTGGGAAGCGGATTTTATCAGTCGACACGCCATTCATGCAAACTAATGGGCTTTACACCCCAAGGTCTTACAAACTCTGGTAGATATTGGGGGTTACCAGACATAGATCTCATGGCGTCCCGTCAGAAAAACAATGTTTCCACATACGGGTCAAGAACAACGGATCCCAGAGCGACCTTTGTGGATGACTTGTCAGCCTTCGTCTGGCTTATGTGTTTCCACCAATCGCCTTGTGATCCAGGGTGATACGAAAGGTAAGACCAGGTAAGGGTGCCGTGATACTAATTGCTCCGGCTTGGTACAGAAAACATTGGTACACAGATCTGCAGAGGAAGTCAATGGCTGCTCCATTCCTACTCCTTCAACGTCCAGATCTACTGTCTCAGGGTCCTGGTTATCACAAACACCTTGATCGACTCTTTAACGGTGTGGCTCTTGAGACTTCCATCTTGAAGGCAAGAGGATTCTCACATCAGGTAATTCAAAAATTTTACATTTTGGCTTTCAGAGTTTCCAGAGTCTTAGCATTCCTTTAAGCAGGAATGCATAAAGGTTTATGGGTGGCTCCCTTGAGAGTACAAGTGTCAGCATTGACTGTATGGTTCCAAAAGAAGTGCTTTGGGACTTAAGTTTAGTCCTAAAGGCCCTTCAAGTTGCCCCATTTGAACCACTGAAAAGAGTGGATCTTAAATGGTTGACAGCTAAAGTTCTCTTTCTGCTGGCTATTGTTTCAGTTAGAAGAGTTTAAGATTTAGGGGCATTGTTATGTCACCCTCCATTTCTGTGTTTTTTTTTTTTTTATCCAGATAGAGCAGTTCTGAGAACCAAGTCTGGGTATCTTCCTAAGGTGGTGTCTAAATTTCATCTTAATGAATAAATTGTAGTCTTGGTCTTCCAGGGGCCAGACCTTTCTGCGGGGGATGCATCATTGTTCCTAGTCCGTGCCTTAAGGATCTACATGGATCGTACCAGTGCCATCAGATAGACAGATTCTCTCTTCATTTTCTACGGATTTCACAAGAGAGGATGGCCTGCTGATAAGCAGACACTGGCGAAGTGGATGATAATTTCAGAAGCATATTCTCAGGCTGATCTCCCTGTTCCGGCTAATGTCTCTGTTCACTCTACTCGTAAGGTAGGTCCATTATGGGCAGCACAACGTGGTACTTCAGCAGAATAGATATGTTAGGTAGCCACATGGTCTCCATTAACACATTTATTAGACATTATGCATTTGATACCTTTGCCTCTCAGGACGCTGAATTCGGGCGAAGGATTCTCCTGTCCAATCAGGAGCGTCCCCACCACTATATTGCTTTGGGACATAACAATGTTATCCTGTGAATAACCTGTGGACCCTGCAGGAGAAATATACGTTATGGTAAGAACTTACCATTGATAACACTATTTCTCCTAAGTCCACAGGAATCCCACCCTGATGCACCTGATCTGAGGATCCTTTCACTCAACTAACCTCTTCCTTCTTCTACGGAAGGGTGTACATGTGTGTTCTTATTGCCTGATTAGGGCTCTCTGTGATGCTCCTGCCCTGAGCTTTGGGAAAACAACTGATTTGCCTGAGCCAGGAGGCGGGGATATATGGATGGGCTCGTTGCATGCTGGGAGGCCGAAACCTTTGACCGATTGGTGCAAATCCGCTGTCGCGTCATTATATCCCAATGTTATCCTGTGGACTTAGGAGAAATAACATTATCAACTGTAAGTTCTTACCATATCAAATATTTCTCTGACGTCCTAGTGGATGCTGGGAACTCCGTAAGGACCATGGGGAATAGCGGCTCCGCAGGAGACTGGGCACATCTAAAGAAAGCTTTAGGATCACCTGGTGTGCACTGGCTCCTCCCCCTATGACCCTCCTCCAAGCCTCAGTTAGATTTCTGTGCCCGACGAGAAGGGTGCACACTAGGGGCTCTCCTGAGCTCTTTGTGAAAGTTTTAGTTTAGGTTTATATTTTCAGTGAGACCTGCTGGCAACAGGCTCACTGCATCGAGGGACTAAGGGGAGAAGAAGCGAACTCACCTGCGTGCAGAGTGGATTGGGCTTCTTAGGCTACTGGACATTAGCTCCAGAGGGACGATCACAGGTTCAGCCTGGATGGGTCACCGGAGCCGCGCCGCCGCCCCCCTTACAGAGCCAGAAGAGCGAAGAGGTCCGGAAAAATCGGCGGCAGAAGACGATCCTGTCTTCAGATAAGGTAGCGCACAGCACCGCAGCTGTGCGCCATTGCTCTCAGCACACTTCACACTCCGGTCACTGAGGGTGCAGGGCGCTGGGGGGGGGCAGCGCCCTGAGACGCAATAAATCGATAAAAAACCTTATATGGCTAAAATAAATGCATCACATATAACTCCTGGGCTATATGGATGCATTTAACCCCTGCCAAAACATACAGAAAAAGGATGATAAGGACGCCGAGAAAGGGGCGGAGCCTATCTCCTCAGCACACTGGCGCCATTTTCCCTCACAGCTCAGTTGGAGGGAAGCTCCCTGGCTCTCCCCTGCAGTCACTACACTACAGAAAGGGGTTAAAAAAGAGAGGGGGGCACAAATTAGGCGCAGTATATAACAATACAGCAGCTATAAAGGGAAAAACACTTATATAAGGTTATCCCTGTATGTATATATATATATAGCGCTCTGGTGTGTGCTGGCAAACTCTCCCTCTGTCTCCCCAAAGGGCTAGTGGGGTCCTGTCCTCTATCAGAGCATTCCCTGTGTGTGTGCTGTGTGTCGGTACGTTGGTGTCGACATGTATGAGGAGAAAAATGATGAGGAGACGGAGTAGAGTGTCTGCAATAGTGTTGTCACCCCCTAGGGGGTCGACACCTGAGTGGATGTACTGTTGAAATTGCGTGACAGTGTCAGCTTTGTATAAAAGACAGTGGTTGACATGAGACAGCCGGCTACTCAGCTTGTGCATGTCCAGACGTCTCATACAGGGGCCCTAAAGCGCCCGTTACCTCAGATACAGACGCCGACAAGGGTACTGACTCCTGTGTCGACGGTGAAGAGACAACCGTGATTTCCAATAGGGCCACACATTGCATGATTGAGGCAATGGAAAAAGTTTACACTTTTCTGATAATATGAATACCACCAAAAAAAAGGGGTATTATGTTTGGTGAGGAAAAACTTCCTGTAGTTTTCCTGAATCTGAGAAATAAAATGAGGTGTGTGATGATGCGTGGGTTTCCCCCCGATAACAATTGATAATTTCTAAAAAGTTATTGGCAGTATACCTTTTCCCGCCAGAGGTTAGGGTGCGTTGGGAAACACCCCCTAGGGTGGATAAAGCGCTCACACGCTTGTAAAAACAAGGGCTCTACCCTCTCCTGAGATGGCCGCCCTTAAGGATCCTGCTGATAGAAAGCAGGAGCGTATCCTAAAATGTATTTACACACATACTGGTGTTATACTGCGACCAGCAATCGCCTCAGCCTGGATGTGCAGTGCTGGGTTGGCGTGGTCGGATTCCCTGACTGGAAATATGATATCCTAGATAAGGACAGTATATTATTGCCTATAGAGCAATTAAAAGATGCATTTCTATATATGCATGATGCACAGCGGAATATTTGCCGACTGGCATCAAGTATAAGTGCGTTGTCCAATTATTCCAGTAAAGTGGTCAGGTGATGCGGATTCCAAACGGCATTTGGAAGTATTGCCTTAAAAGAGGGGATGTACCCCAGGTCGCCTCTCAAAATAAGACGCCGTATTATCAGGCGCAGTCCTGGTTGGCAAGCGGACAAAAGGGTTCCTCTTTTCTGCTCGTGACAGAGGGAGAGGAAAATGGCTGCAGAGATCAGCCAGTTCCAAGGAACAGAAACCCTTTTCCGCCGCTGCCAAGCCCTCAGTATGACGCTAGGGCTTTACAAGTTCAGGCACGGTGGGGTCCCGTTCTCAATGAATTTCAGTGCGCAGTGGGCTCACTCGCAAGTAGACCCCTGGATCCTTCAGATAATATTTCAGGGGTACAAATTGGAATTCGAGACGTATTCCCCTCGCCGTTTCCAAAAGTCTGTTTTACCGACGTCTCCCGCTGACAGGGAGGCAGTTTTGGAAGCCATTCACAAGCTGTATTCCCAGCAGGTGATAATCAAGGTACCCCTCCTGCAACAGGGAACGGGGTATTATTCCACACTATTGTGGTACCGAAGCCAGACGGCTCGGTGAGACCGATTTTAAAATCTAAAATCTAAAATCTTTGAACACTTGCATACAGAGGTTCAAATTCAAAATTGAGTCACTCAGAGCAGTGATTGCAAACCTGGAAGAAGGGGACTACATGATGTCTCGGGACATCAAGGAGGCTTACCTTCATGTCAAAATTTACCCTTCTCACCAAGGGTATTTCAGGTTATGGTACAGAACTGTATCAGTTCGGACGCTGCCGTAGGGATGGTCCACGGCACCCCGGGTCTTTACTGAAGTAATGACCGAAATGATGATATTCTTTCGAAGGAAGGGAATTTTAGTTATCCTTTACTTGGACGATTCCCTGATAAGGGTAAGATCCAGGGAACAGTTGGAGATCGGTGTAGCACTATATCAGGTAGTGTTGCGGCAGCACGATTGGATTTTCAATATTCCAAAATCGCAGCTGGTTCCGACGACTTGTCTTCTGTTCCTAGGGATGATTCTGGACATAGTCCAGAAAGAAGGTGCTTCTCCCGGAGGAGAAAGCCAGGGAGTTATCCGAGCTAGTCAGGAACCTCCTAAAACCGAACCAAGTCTCAGTGCATCAATGCACAAGGGTTCTGGGTAAAAATGGTGGCTTCCTACGAAGCAATCCCATTCGGCAGATTCCACGCACAGTGGAACCTTCTGGACAAATGGTCCGGGTCGCATCTTCAGATGCTTCAGCGGATAACCCTGTCACCAGGGACAAGGGTATCCCTCCTGTGGTGGTTGCAGAGTGCTCATCTTCTAGAGGGCCGCAGATTCGGCATTCGGGACTGGGTCCTGGTGGCCACGGATGCCAGCCTGCGAGGCTGGGGAGCAGTCACACAGGGAAGGAATTTCCAGGGCTTATGGTCAAGCCTGGAGACATCTCTTCATATAAACATTCTGGAACTAAGGGCCATTTACAATGCCCTAAGTCAAGCGAAACCCCTGCTTCAGGGTCAGGCGGTATTGATCCAATCGGACAACATCACGTCAGTCGCCCACGTAAACAGACAGGGCGGCACGAGAAGCAGGAGGGCAATGGCAGAAGCTGCAAGGATTTTCGCTGGGCGGAAAATCATGTGATAGCACTGTCAGCAGTGTTCATTCCGGGAGTGGACAACTGGGAAGCAGACTTCCTCAGCAGACACGACCTTCACCCGGGAGAGTGGGGACTTCACCCAGAAGTCTTCCACCTGATTGTAAACCGTTGGGAAAAACAAAAGGTGGACATAATGGCATCCCGTCTAAACAAAAAACTAGACAGATATTGCGCCAGGTCAAGGGACCCTCAGGCAATAGCGGTGGACGCTCTGGTAACACCGTGGGTGTACCAGTCAGTGTATGTGTTCCCTCCTCTGCCCCTCATACCAAAAGTACTGAGAATCATAAGAAGGAGAGGAGTAAGAACTATACTCGTGGTTCCGGATTGGCCAAGAAGGACTTGGTATCCGGAACTTCAAGAGATGCTCACGGACGATCCGTGGCCTCTACCTCTAAGAAAGGACCTGCTCCAGCAAGGGCCTTGTCTGTTCCAAGACTTACCGCGGCTGCGTTTGACGGCAAGGCGGTTGAACGCCGGATCCTGAAGATCCCTACCCTGGTCAAGGCCAGGAAAGACGTAACCGCAAAACATTATCACCGCATTTGGCGAAAATATGTTGCGTGGGGTGAGGCCAAGAAGGCCCCTACAGAGGAATTTCAACTGGGTCGTTTCCTCCATTTCCTGCAAACAGGACTGTCTATGGGCCTAAAATTAGGGTCCATTAAGGTTCAAATTTCGGCCCTGTCGATTTTCTTCCAAAAAGAACTGGCTTCAGTGCCTGAAGTTCAGACATTTGTAAAAGGGGTACTGCATATACAGTCTCCTTTTGTGCCTCCAGTGGCACCTTGGGGATCTCAATGTTGTGTTGAGTTTCCTAAAGTCACATTGGTTTGAACCACTCACCACTGTGGACTTAAAATATCTCACATGGAAGTGACGAGTTAGCCCTGGTTTCAGCCAGGCGGGTGTCAGAATTGGCGGCTTTATCATATAAAAGCCCTTACTTAATATTTCATTCTGAAAGGGCAGAATTGGGGACTCGTCCTCAAATTTTCTACCTAAGGTGGTTTCTGCATTTCACATGAACCAACCTATTGTGGTACCTGCGGCTACTAAGGACTTGGAGGATTCCAAGTTGCTTGACGTGGTCAGGACCCTGAAAATACATGTTTCCAGGACGGCTGGAGTCAGAAAATCTGACTCGCTGTTTATCCTGTATGCACCCAAAAAACTGGGTGCTCCTGCTTCTAAGCAGACGATTGCTCGTTGGATTTGTAGTACAATTCAGCTTGCACATTCTGTGGCAGGCCTGCCACAGCCAAAAATCTTAAAATGCCCACTCCACAAGGAAGGTGGGCTCATCTTGGGCAGCTGCCCGAGGGGTCTCGGCTTTACAACTTTGCCGAGCAGTTACTTGGTCAGGAGCAAATACGTTTGTAAAATTCTACAAATTTGATATCTTGGCTGAGGAGGACCTGGAGTTCTCTCATTCGGTGCTGCAGAGTCATCCGCACTCTCCCGCCCGTTTGGGAGCTTTGGTATAATCCCCATGGTCCTTACGGAGTTCCCAGCATCCACTAGGACGTCAGAGAAAATAAGAATTTACTTACCGATAATTCTATTTCTCGTAGTCCGTAGTGGATGCTGGGCGCCCATCCCAAGTGCGGATTGTCTGCAATACTGGTACATAATTATTGTTACCAAAAAATTTGGGTTATTGTTGTAGTGAGCCATCTTTTCTAGAGGCTCCTCTATTATCATGCTGTTAACTGGGTTCAGATCACAAGTTGTACAGTGTGATTGGTGTGGCTGGTATGAGTCTTACCCGGGATTCAAAATCCTTCCTTATTGTGTACGCTCGTCCGGGCACAGTATCCTAACTGAGGCTTGGAGGAGGGTCATAGGGGGAGGAGCCAGTGCACACCAGGTGATCCTAAAGCTTTCTTTAGATGTGCCCAGTCTCCTGCGGAGCCGCTATTCCCCATGGTCCTTACGGAGTTCCCAGCATCCACTACGAACTACGAGAAATAGAATTATCGGTAAGTAAATTCTTATTTGTGCAGTTACACTGTAGCGAGTGCACATGTATTTTGGCAATGAAGAACTATAGAACTTTGTTTCCTAACTCATGTCCTGCATCTGTTCCTGACCTGCACCTTATTTAATGGCTGGCCACAGCCCTCTAGCATTTGGCCATACCGTTTCAGTAGCAGCACACACACTGTTTTATGGGGCCCAGTCATTCTATTCGACTAGTGAGCAGATACACAGGATGACTGACAGAAAAGCACATGTTCTTCATTATAGTGGTCTCTGTGGTTGCTGCCAGTAAGAGATGGGATGCAGTCAATTTACCTACAATCAAATCCCGACGGTCAAAATACTGACAGCCATTGACAGATGGTCAAAATCCCGACAAGGTCGAAATTCCAACATGGTCAAAATATCGACATTTAAAATACCAACAAGGTCATAATACCGACATTTAAAATGTTGACAGGTCAAAATGTCGACATGAGTTTTTCATGATATTTTTTCATTGAAACCGACTTGTTCATACTTTACTATTCCAGTGGATCTGGAGGAGGAATATAATGGAGGAGGAAGCATAGCGAGCCATGCGAGGGGACGCTGTACACTTATACGGTGTCCATGTTGACCTATGTCGACATACACACAAAAAAACAATAAAAAATCTTATCGACTTTTTGACCTGTCGACATTTTAAATGTTGGGATTTTGACCTTGTCGGGATTTTGATTGTAGGTATTTCATACTGATCCCGTAAGAGATGAAGCCTACAAGTTTGCTTCAGAAAAATGATTAGACCTGTGGGGTATTCCTGTCCATACAGACTTCCAAAAACAAAGCAAATATGGCTTGTTCAGTTTTTAGAGTCTTGCTGATTGTGGACATGGGTACGGTATTGTACTCACCTACAGTAAGAGAAAAGCATGCATTGGATATTAATGGCACCGTTGTCTGCTGATGACCTCTAGATGCAGTACAAGGATCATTTTAATGCTTTCTTCCTCATAGTTATAGAAGGGTATGTTGTTTGGAGGTAGTACCTTCAATCCAACTCAGTCCTCTCACTAATATTTATACTTACTGTTGGCCAAGAATAAATAATAAGGAAGAAAACATAGGGCACACTGAGGAGAAAAGCCAAGAATTACCAAAGAACATGGATGCATTATAGTATATAAATGCTTATATTACGCCACTACACAGGAAAATGTAAGTATTTCCAGTATTGAATGAGGACCATGGAAATTAGTTAGGAATAAATAGATCAGTGCAAGGGAATTATCTTAAGTACTCTGTGAGAGTGGGGTGCAATTGGAAAACTGTGACACAGAAAGGATTGCGAACTTAAAGGAATGGACATGGGAGGATTTTAGGCACATTGGTTTTTTTTTTTTTAAGCCCAACTTAAATATTTAGTCATCTAAACCCTCATTAATGTATTCATCTTATTTTTTTTATTAGAATCTACTAGTTGAAGTTCCCGGCGTTGCCCGGGTTTACATTTCCCAGTTAAGTTATCAATGAGTTGGATAGAACTGTCAACATATCAACAATAATTAGTAGCTTAGTAGCTCTTCCAACAACACCCATGAGTTGGCTGCTTATGTCATTTTTGGGGTGTCGCCAATAGCCCTGATCCCCAGCTTTTATCTTTATAATCACTTTTTGATTGTGAGATGGGTTTACATTTTTCCTTATGTTATCAATGTTGCTATTCCAAGGCTATTGGGTACAAAACGTTTTTTGTCTTCCCACCTCATTTTCTGTCATGAGGTCCTACCGGGACCCTAGACCCCCTAAAACCTGGCCAGGATCCTACTGGACCACCTCATCCCAATTGGTGCAGGGGTGTCCTAATGCATAACTGGACAGACAAACAAACAGGCCAGTGAATTTTATATATAAGTTATATGGCCCTGGCACCGAAAAAGGGTGGATTTGCTTAGTTTAAACCCCGCCAGATAATGAACGGTATGTTTATACATACATTTTTTCACTGATATGTAGATTAGATCTTACCAACCTTCAACATATACTACCCTCCCTAGCTCCACTCCTTGTCTCAGCTCTGCTTTCTTTCAATTAGTATATAAACTCATGAGTTGGGCACTCTCTATCCTTTTGTTTTCATGTCTGTATTTCTTCTACGCTACTTCATGGCAGCCATTACTCTGGGATTGTATCCCATCCCCCTAGTTCTATACAGGAAGTTTTCTCTTACGTCCTAGAGGATGCTGGGGACTCCAAAAGGACCAAGGGGGTATAGACGGGATCCGCAGGAGCTTGGGCACACTAAAAAGACTTTGACTGGTGTGAACTTGCTCCTCCCTCTATGGCCCTCCTCCAGACCTCAGTTAGACTTTGTGCCCAGGAGTGACTGGACACACACTAGGGGAGCTCTCCTGAGTTTCTCTGGAAAGACTTTTGTTAGGTTTTTTATTTTCAGGGAGACCTGCTGGCTACAGGCTCCCTGCATCGTGGGACTGAGGGGAGAGAAGTCAGCCCTACTTCTGCTTAGTTAAGGGCTCTGCTTCTTAGGCTACTGGACACCATTAGCTCCAGAGGGTTCGATCACTTGGTTCGCCTAGCTGCTTGTTCCCGGAGCCGCGCCGTCAACCCCCTCACAGATGCCAGAAGACAGAAGCCGGGTGAGTATTAGAAGATCCGAAGACTTCAGTGATGGCAGAAGACTTCAGCAACGAGGTACAGTGCAGCGGTAGCGCTGCGCTCCATGCTCCCACACATGTCCACCAACGGCACTCACAGGGTGCAGGGCGCTGGGCGCCTTGGGCAGCAGTTGCTGAGGTTGTTCAAACTGGTGAAAGCTATATTCGGTGCCCGGGCACCGTATGTAAAACCCCCGCCAGTATAAAGATTTGAATTTCAGCGGGACTGAAGCGTGCCGGGAAGGGGCGGGGCTTAGCCGCACAGCTCACCAGCGCCATTTTCCTCTCTCCACAGCCGCTACAGAGAACGCTGGCCCGGACCTCCAGGCTCCTTGCAAGTAACAGGGAGCAAAAACGGGGGGGCACAAATAATTTGGTGCTTTTATTGTAATTAACAGCGCTACGGACATATATTATTTTGGTGTAGTATATGGGCGCTGGGGTGTGAGCTGGCATACTTTCTCTGTGTGTCTCTCTCCAGGCTTCCCTATAGGCTGTCCCCTTTATTTGGCTAGTGTGTGTGTTGGGTGTCGGTACTTATTGTCGACATGTCTGAGGCTGAGTGTTCCTCCCCGGAGGAAGTTACTGGGGGCGCTGAAAAGGAGCTGGAAATGGCTCTGTCGACACAGTCGACTACTGATTGGGTTGCTATGTTGAGTACACTGAATGCTAATGTTGCTTTGATGGCTAAGAGGTTGGATAAATCTGATTCTCAGACCTAGACATGGAGAAAATCCATGGAGAATGCTTTGGCTCAGGTGCAGACCCCCTCAGGGTCTCAAAAACGTTAATTTACTCAGATGGTAGATACAGATGCCGACACGGACTCAGATTCCGATGTCGAGTTTAATGAGGCTAAGTTTACACCAGGGCTGAAACTAGGGGGGGGGGCTAGGGGGTCACGTGCCCCGGGTGCTGGGCTGTAGGGGGCGCTAATGAGCCCAGTTCTTCTGTAGGAATAGCTTCCGCTAGCTCCCCGACAGCAACTGTCCTGCTGTAGGGAGCCAGCAGCACTAGACGCGGCTCCCTGTGCTTCCGGGATGCGGACGCCAGCACATAGCGCGTGTGACGTCATGACGTCGCACGTGCACGTGAAGTCACACGCGCGCACCCGGCTAGAGAGAGGATGACTGGAGCCGGAGGCGGGAGTCTCTGGCGGCCGCGTCTTAACTATCAAGCAAACCCTGGCTGCATGCGCACCAAAAAAGTAGGTGCGTGCTGCGGCTACCTCCACACTGTGGACCACAGTATCGGCTATGGGGGCCGGGGCTAACATGCTAAAATTCTGGCTGCAGAGTACACAGCACTGAGGGGGGAGCTTAATAAATATACACTGACTGGCTCACTGACGTACATTTTTTTAAACCAGCATCCCACATTAATATATATATATATATATATATATATATATATATATATATATATATATATATATATATATAATATGAGAGAGAGAGAAAATATATACAGCGCCACTTGTGGGATGGACTCCAACAATAAAATATGTAAAATTACTAGAAAGATACCGTTAAAAACACACACACAACCTTGTTATAGGTGTCTGCCACCCCCTAAGAATGCAATGCTGGTATAGTAATGCTAAAAAGTATGGAAAAAAGTGGGGGATAGGGGTACCGGCGACCTGTGTTGTTTAAAAAGTACTTACTAAAAAATGCAAATTTATGAGCCAAAAAATATATATATAAAAATAAACCAGTATTAATAAGGTATAAAAGCTAATAGATAAAATGTACAATAATATAAGAGATCTATAGTGCAAATAAAAGTATATAAAATCTCAATATAAGGTAGGAGATCCGACTTAACTTAAAATTAGGCAGGGGGTCAGTGCAGGGAATATATATTATATACACAAGAAAGGTCCTGTACTCGCATCAAGGAATTCCAACGTGGGTGCTATCCCAACAGAACAATGTCCGCTCAATATACAGGTGTCCACATAGTGGCGGGCGCACTCTCACAAAGTACACAAATTCTTCCGAGTAAATTCACAGGCGTTTATTGTAGCCTCAAATTGATTTTCGACGTTTCGATCCTGCCAGGGGATCTTTCTCAAGAAAGGCCATACGAGAATAATATACTCCAATGATTACAGTCATAATAAAGTGCCTGAAACAAATACAAAATGAGAAAAAACTCAGCCTCCCAGGCCCCATAACGATGGCAATATAAGAACAAAAGGCACAAGAGTGCCATACTGAAGGTTAAAGATACAGATATATGTGTTTTTATATTTATACTTACAACACACCATAAACTAAGTGACACATATCACCAGATGCCAAGCTTACCACACGTTTTGATAACCACTCAGGACACTTAAATAAGGTCCTTAAGAAACATTGGCCTATTGTAAGCACTGATGCAACATTGCCCTTCACTCATATGAATCCGCCTATGTTGTCGTATCGTAGAGGCCCCAACCTTAAGCAAATGCTCATGAGACCTGTACTATATCCCAATGCACCGGTCTCTACCACGCAAGTGTTACAGCAAAAACCAGGCTGCTTCTCCTGTGGGAGCTGTACGACCTGCCGTTCTATGAAGGTAGGACCTACGTTTTCACATCCGCACACTGGTTCCACCATAAAGCTCAAATACCATCTTCATTGTAGGCTAGATCATGTTATCTATATCCTAAAATGTCCATGTGGACTTTTTTATGTTGGGTTAACCACACGTAACTTTAGGGACCGGATGGCAAATCATCGCTTTGTGAGAGTGCGCCCGCCACTATTATATATATATAATATATATATATTAAAAAAAAAAAAAAAGTGCGCCCGCCACTATTATTTATATATATTAATGTGGGATACTGGTTTAAAAAAATTGAAACCAGGAAAGATCTTGGTAATATTTACAGCGCTATTTCTCGATTGATTTTAAATATGCATAGTTCTTCTTCCTCAAAAAAAGGGATAGTATCAATCCAAAAAATACTTATGTCCATCCAAGTATAAAAACCAAAAAAAATGTATTATAAAACCACAACCGCACAGCAACGGTAACAGGGGGATAAAGAAGACGTCTCACCCGCAGAGGGACCGGTGGACGACTAGCGGCGGGGAAGCCCTCACGTGCACAGCTCCGGTATAAGCAACATCTCCGGTAGCAGAGGGAACGCCGTGCATCCTATCTAGTGTCCGGGAGATCCGGTGAGATAACCCCATATGTTTGGTGATTAAACGCTGACCTGATAAAATCAGTTGATGTCTATAAGTTGAGACGATTTTTAGATTGTGGTTTTATAATAAAAAATTTTTGGTTTTTATACTTGGATGGACACAAGTATTTTTTGGATTGATACTATCCCTTTTTTTGAGGAAGAAGAACTATGCATATTTAAAGTCAATCGAGAAATAGCGCTGTAAATATTACCAAGATCTTTCCTGGTTTCAATTTGCAACACGCTGATGAGCTGATCAGCATTTGCTTGGTTATCACAGCTGCTTTTAATTCCACAGCGCTCCTGAAGGATCCCTATTTCTTGTTTGGTTTAAAAAAATGTACATGTCAGTGAGCCAGTTAGTGTATATATATTAAGCTCCCCCCTCAGTGCTGTGTACTCTGCAGCCAGCCTTTTAGCATGTATATTATATATATATATATATATATATATATATATAAAATATATTTTATATATACAGTATGTGTGTGTGTGTGTATGTATGTGTGTGTATGTATGTATATATATATATATATATATATATATATATATATATATATATATATTTCTCTGACGTCCTAAGTGGATGCTGGGGACTCCGTCAGGACCATGGGATTAGCGGCTCTGCAGGAGACAGGGCACAAAAGTAAAAGCTTTAGGATCAGGTGGTGTGCACTGGCTCCTCCCCCTATGACCCTCCTCCAAGCCTCAGTTAGATTTTTGTGCCCGGCCGAGAAGGGTGCAATCTAGGTGGCTCTCCTAAAGAGCTGCTTAGAGTAAAAGTTTTGTTAGGTTTTTTATTTTCAGTGAGTCCTGCTGGCAACAGGCTCACTGCATCGAGGGACTTAGGGGAGAGAAGTGAACTCACCTGCGTGCAGGATGGATTGGCTTCTTAGGCTACTGGACACCATTAGCTCCAGAGGGAGTCGGAACACAGGTCTCACCCTGGGGTTCGTCCCGGAGCCGCGCCGCCGACCCCCTTGCAGATGCCGAAAAGTGAAGAGGTCCAGAAACCGGCGGCAGAAGACTTTTCAGTCTTCATAAGGTAGCGCACAGCACTGCAGCTGTGCGCCATTGTTGTCAGCACACTTCATAGCAGCGGTCACTGAGGGTGCAGGGCGCTGGGGGGGGCGCCCTGGGCAGCAATGATAGTACCTTATTCTGGCTAAAAATACATCACATATAGCCCCTGGGGGCTATATGGATGTATTTAACCCCTGCCAGGTCTCAGAAAAATGGGAGAAGAAGCCCGCCGAAAAGGGGGCGGGGCCTATTCTCCTCAGCACACAGCGCCATTTTCCCTCACAGAAATGCTGGTGGGAAGGCTCCCAGGCTCTCCCCTGCACTGCACTACAGAAACAGGGTTAAAACAGAGAGGGGGGGCACTTATTTGGCGATATGACTATATATATTAAAATGCTATAAGGGAAAAACACTTATATAAAGGTTGTCCCTGGGAGTGCTGCCCGAACGACGTCTATACATTGTGAGTTACCCCTTTGCAGAGAGTGGGAGCTCTGGGCTCTAGCACCCAAGCTTATGTAATTATATATTTCTTACCACGTATCAGAACTTTCTATTATTGGGCCATGGCTGAGCCTAGCACGGTGGTGGATGATGTGGACATTGCAACCGTGAATTTGTCTTTGCTTACACAAGGAACCACATTAACCCTTACTGATACTGAAGCAGAATCTATCTTGATTAAACAACGTTTGGATGACGATATTGATGCACAGCCGATTGAATTTCTATATAGGGAATTACTAAGATTGAAACAAAAAGAAATTGATTACTTGTACCATGGGATCACATTAAGTGATTATTATAAGGACAAGAAAATTCCCCGTGGGTTCAGAATTAGAAATTCACCTACAATCGGTAGACACAATACTGCATTTTGCAAAAAATGGATAGCTGTGCTAAATAAATGTAGCTTTGATTTATTACTCCTTGTGATTGAGGAGTCATCAAGGGAACTTAACATTGCACGTGAGAAAATTACTGCATTTGAAACACGGCATAAAGTGACTATGGCAGCTGATACCAACACTAATTGGTTTGACAAGTTACAGCAGCAACTTGTTAATTATAAACGTGATTTGATTCAGTTTAAGAAACAGAAATTACTCAAGGTCAATGCTGACTATGAAATGAATCGAGTATACCAATGGGTCAGCAGTACACGAAATGATCGCATGCGTGTGTATAAACAGCGCAACTATAGACAACTATGGCAGACTGATTCCTCCCAGGAGAGAACATCTAACAGCGACACGGATGTGATGGTGGATGGACGTTCACGAGATCCCATTGCCCCTTTAGGGGCGCGTACCCGCCGTGGACGCGGCAGAGGAGATGGACTAGGAGAGGTGGTCAAAATCAAAGAAAGAGGACGGGGCAGACGCGGACGTCCGCCACTCCAAGCGAGGAGATAGTCTTCAATCTTTCATCACACTCTTTGACGGATGTCGAAATGAAGGTACTTTCTAAAGGTCTTTCTTTCGTGCCTACTGTACGTTTTGACGCTATGAAATGGGAAGTTGAAAAATACAGTCTCAATCGGAAACTAAAACTCCACGAACATTTTCGGGGTACTAAGGCGAATATGGGAACACAGCAGCATAATGAACTGCCACCCCAATTGAGCAAAATTCAAAAACGCTCACGTTTTGACCCTATGTCCAATAATATGTCTATTAAGACTTTTAACCGCATGTTGGACGATACTGTTGCTAATTCTGTCATTCCTATGATTAATAATCAATATCAAAGTAAAACTCCTGTTAACAATATGAGTAAGGAGGAGTACAATGCTCTTAAAGATCTTGCCTCGTATACTGATATCACGATACGCCCCGCTGATAAAGGCGGGGCTGTCGTGATTCAGGATATGGAGGAATATAAGGGTGAATTATATAAACAACTAAGTGATGTTAAAGTGTATAGATTACTTAAAAGTGATCCAACCTTGATTTTTGGTAAACAACTGAAACAGAAACTTCAATTGGCAGTGGATGCAGGACAGATTTCTAGTGAACTTATGCAGGCATTAATCATGGATAGTCCTACTGTGCCAGTCCTGTATTCACTGCCAAAGATTCATAAAAGTCTAGTTAATCCCCCTGGCCGACCGATTATCTCGGCCCGGGGTGGTCTATTTCAGAGATTATCAGTCTATTTGGATGCTATGTTACAACCCTGCATTGTTAATCATCCTCGTCATTTGCTTGATACTACAATGTTCCTCAACAAATTAAATGCTTTAGGAACTATTGATATGGGGAGTTTGCTTTGCAGCATTGATATTACCAGCCTTTACACGATTATTCCCAATGATCAAGGTTTATGTGCGGTTAGGAAACTCATTACTAACAATGATTTATATAAGGGACCTGATGTGTCACTGTTTATTGATCTTTTGGAAATGGTGTTGATATGTAATTATTTTCTTTTTGATGGAAAATTCTATCTCCAGACATCAGGGTGTGCGATGGGGTCTTCAGTGGCCCCATCGTATGCGAATGCTTATATGTATATGGTGGAGGATGATATATTCTTCAACAATGATTTATTTTTAACGTGTACCTCATTTTATGTGAGGTACATAGATGATGTGTTTTTGGTTTGGTCTGGCAGTCATGAGTCACTGTCTGCGATGATTGAAGAACACAATAGTCTATGCCATCCTGTTAAATTCACATATAATGCCAGTACCGAAACTGTTAACTATCTTGATGTTAAGATTTCAGTGAATCAAGGAATTATCAGTACTGAAATCTTTTATAAACCGACCGATAGAAACACCATACTCCACGCACAGAGTTTTCATCCAAGATCCCTTAAGTTTGGTTTACCCTATTCACAATTTTTACGTGCTATTAGAATCTGCAGCAATGTTGATGATGCTAGAGGTCATATTGATAACATGATACATAAATTTAATGATAGAGGGTATGATCTGCAATTACTTTTGAAAGCAAAGGATAGAGCCTTAAAATCAAGCCGTGAGCAATTACTTAAACCTAATAATAAGAAAATTAAAGCTAATCGGTTGCCCTGGGTGAATCACTACAATACTGCTAGTGCTGAGATTGCTGGTGTAACAAGAAATTTATGGCCCATTTTGTCCACAGATTATGATCTTAATTTAACAGAGACGACCGTTATGCCATGTTACACACGTGGACGTAACATTAAAGATTGGGTGATGAAGACTGACATAACAGGGATTCAGTCACTTCAGAGTGAGCAGAACAGATTTTTATCCTTAAAGAAGGGATGCTTTAAATGCCTTAATTGTGTTACGTGTAGATCCTTAATTGTCGGTAAATATTTCTCCCATCCATCCAGTGGTAAAAGATATGAAATCAAACATCGAGTCACATGTACCACCAAATATATTATTTACATGATTGTTTGCCCCTGTGGCAAAAATTATATAGGTAAAACTGACCGTACCCTAAGAGAACGGATGGCAAATCATAAAATGGCAATAAGAAACGCACTTTCCACTGGTAATAGTGACCAACCACTGGCACGGCACTTTGCAAATGCCGGCCATAGCCTAGCATCTTTAAAATACATTATTATAGATCATGAGCCAGCAAAGTTGCGGGGAGGAGATCGATCAGTGCGCTTGTTACAAAGGGAATCCAGATGGATCCATGAATTAGGGACATTGGCCCCTAGAGGCCTTAACGAAACATTGGGATTACATTGTTTTTTGTGATTGTTAGATGTCGTGCTTCTTTAATGCAATTTTTGTGGATAGCAATATTATTTTGTATGTATTTTTCATGCAATTTTTTCATTCAATAATTCATTGCTTAATACTATCGTTTACTGTATATGATATACTAGTTATACGGCAATGAGTTTCTGTGAGGCGATTACGGATTGTGCAGGTGGCAATGTTACACATCTGTTTTTAATGATTTTGTTTGTAATGTTACCATGGTGATGCAAGGAACGGGAGTGAACGTCACTAGTGGGCGTCCGCATCCTGGGACTGCACGCCAGGTGATACACGTGGTGGGGAGTCTATTTAAGGTAAATGTTTGTATCATTTGTTATACCTGATGACGGAGGGAAATTAAAGCTCCGAAACGTTGTAAACTACTCTGCTTGACTGGTTTATTTCTCTGAGTGCCGCCGCACATTGCTTCTATATATATATATATATATATAAAATATATTTTATATATACAGTATGTTTGTGTGTGTGTGTGTGTATGTATGTGTGTGTATGTATGTATATATATATATATATATATATATATATATATATATATATTTCTCTGACGTCCTAAGTGGATGCTGGGGACTCCGTCAGGACCATGGGATTAGCGGCTCTGCAGGAGACAGGGCACAAAAGTAAAAGCTTTAGGATCAGGTGGTGTGCACTGGCTCCTCCCCCTATGACCCTCCTCCAAGCCTCAGTTAGATTTTTGTGCCCGGCCGAGAAGGGTGCAATCTAGGTGGCTCTCCTAAAGAGCTGCTTAGAGTAAAAGTTTTGTTAGGTTTTTTATTTTCAGTGAGTCCTGCTGGCAACAGGCTCACTGCATCGAGGGACTTAGGGGAGAGAAGTGAACTCACCTGCGTGCAGGATGGATTGGCTTCTTAGGCTACTGGACACCATTAGCTCCAGAGGGAGTCGGAACACAGGTCTCACCCTGGGGTTCGTCCCGGAGCCGCGCCGCCGACCCCCTTGCAGATGCCGAAAAGTGAAGAGGTCCAGAAACCGGCGGCAGAAGACTTTTCAGTCTTCATAAGGTAGCGCACAGCACTGCAGCTGTGCGCCATTGTTGTCAGCACACTTCATAGCAGCGGTCACTGAGGGTGCAGGGCGCTGGGGGGGGCGCCCTGGGCAGCAATGATAGTACCTTATTCTGGCTAAAAATACATCACATATAGCCCCTGGGGGCTATATGGATGTATTTAACCCCTGCCAGGTCTCAGAAAAATGGGAGAAGAAGCCCGCCGAAAAGGGGGCGGGGCCTATTCTCCTCAGCACACAGCGCCATTTTCCCTCACAGAAATGCTGGTGGGAAGGCTCCCAGGCTCTCCCCTGCACTGCACTACAGAAACAGGGTTAAAACAGAGAGGGGGGGCACTTATTTGGCGATATGACTATATATATTAAAATGCTATAAGGGAAAAACACTTATATAAAGGTTGTCCCTGTATAATTATAGCGTTTTTGGTGTGTGCTGGCAAACTCTCCCTCTGTCTCCCCAAAGGGCTAGTGGGGTCCTGTCCTCTATCAGAGCATTCCCTGTGTGTGTGCTGTGTGTCGGTACGTGTGTGTCGACATGTATGAGGACGATGTTGGTGAGGAGGCGGAGCAATTGCCTGTAATGGTGATGTCACTCTCTAGGGAGTCGACACCGGAATGGATGGCTTATTCAAGGAATTACGTGATAATGTCAACAGAGACGGCCGGCAAACAAAATCGTACCTATCCAGGCGTCTCAAACACCGTCAGGGGCTTTAAAACGCCCATTTACCTCAGTCGGTCGACACAGACACAGACACGGACACTGATTTCAGTGTCGACGGTGAAGAAACAAACGTATTTTCCTTTAGGGCCACACGTTACTTGTTAAGGGCAATGAAGGAGGTGTTACATATTTCTGATACTACAAGTACCACAAAAAAGGGTATTATGTGGGGTGTGAAAAAACTACCTGTAGTTTTTCCTGAATCAGATAAATTAAATGAAGTGTGTGATGATGCGTGGGTTTCCCCCGATAGAAAATTATTGGCGGTATACCCTTTCCCGCCAGAAGTTAGGGCGCGTTGGGAAACACCCCTTAGGGTGGATAAGGTGCTCACACGCTTATCAAAACAAGTGGCGGTACCGTCTCCAGATAGGGCCATCCTCAAGGAGCCAACTGATAGGAGGCTGGTAAATATCCTAAGAAGTATATACACACATACTGGTGTTATACTGCGACCAGCGATCGCCTCAGCCTGGATGTGCAGAGCTGGGGTGGCTTGGTCGGATTCCCTGACTAAAAATATTGATACCCTTGACAGGGACAGTATTTTATTGACTATAGAGCATTTAAAGGATGCATTTCTATATATACGAGATGCACAGAGGGATATTTGCACTCTGGCATCAAGAGTAAGTGCGATGTCCATATCTGCCAGAAGATGTTTATGGACACGACAGTGGTCAGGTGATGCAGATTCCAAACGGCACAAAGAAGTATTGCCGTATAAAGTGGAGGAGTTATTTGGGGTCGGTCCATCGGACCTGGTGGCCACGGCAACTGCTGGAAAATCCACCGTTTTTACCCTAAGTCACATCTCTGCAGAAAAAGACACCGTCTTTTCAGCCTCAGTCCTTTCGTCCCCATAAGAGTCATATCTGCCCAGGGATAGAGGAAAGGGAAGAAGACTGCAGCAGGCAGCCCATTCCCAGGAACAGAAGCCTCCACCGCTTCTACCAAGTTTCTCAGCATGACGCTGGGGCCGTACAGGACCCCTGGATCCTACAAGTAGGATCCCAGGGGTACAGATTGGAAAGTCGAGACGTTTCCCCCTCGCAGGTTCCTGAAGTCTGCTTTACCAACGTCTCCCTCCGACAGGGAGGCAGTATTGGAAACAATTCACAAGCTGTATTCCCAGCAGGTGATAATCAAAGTACCCCTCCTACAACAAGGAAAGGGGTATTATTCCACACTATGTTGTGGTACTGAAGCCAGAAGGCTCGGTGAGACCTATTCTAAATCTGAAATATTTGAACACTTACAAAGGTTCAAATCAAGATGGAGTCACTCAGAGCAGTGATAGCGAACCAGGAAGAAGGGGACTGTAGGGTGTCCCGGGACATCAGGGATACTTACCTCCATGTCCCAATTTGCCCTTCTCACCAAGGGTACCTCAGGTTCGTGGTACAGAACTGTCACTATCAGTTTCAGACGCTGCCGTTTGGATTGTCCACGGCACCCCGTCTTTACCAAGGTAATGGCCGAAATGATGATTCTTCTTCAAAGAAAATGGACGACCTCCTAATAAGAGCAAGGTCCAGAGAACAGTTGGAGGTCGGAGTAGCACTATCTCAAGTAGTTCTACGACAGCACGGGTGGATTCTAAATATTCCAAAACCGCAGTTGTTTCCGACGACACATCGGCTGTTCCTAGGGATGATTCTGGACACAGTCCAGAAAAGGGTGTTTCTCCCGGAGAAGAAAGCCAGGGAGTTATCCGAGCTAGTCAGGAACCTCCTAAAACCAGGAAAAGTGTCAGTGCATCATTGCACAAGGGTCCTGGGAAAAATGGTGGCTTCTTACGAAGCGATTCCATTCGGCAGTTTTCACGCAAGAACTTTTCAGTGGGATCTGCTGGAAAAATGGTCCGGATCGCATCTTCAGATGCATCAGCGGATAACCCTGTCTCCAAGGACAAGGGTGTTTCTTCTGCGGTGGCTGCAAAGTACTCATCTACTAATGGGCCGCAGATTCGGCATTCAGGAAGGGTCCTGGTGACCAGGGATGCCAGCCTGAGAGGCTGGGGAGCAGTCACACAGGGAAAAAAATTCCAGGGAGTGTGATCAAGTCTGGAGAATTCTCTCCACATAAATATACTGGAGCTAAGGGCAAGTTACAATGCTCTAAGCTTAGCAAGACCTCTGCTTCAAGGTCAGCCGGTATTGATCCAGTGGGACAACATCACGGCAGTCGCCCACGTAAACAGACAGGGCGGCACAAGAAGCAGAAGGGCAATAGCAGAAACTGCAAGGATTCTTCGCTGGGCGGAAAATCAGGTGATAGCACTGTCAGCAGTGTTCATTCCGACGCCCGGGAGAGTGGGGATTTCATCGGGAAGTCTTCCACATGATTGTGAACCATTGGGAAAGACCAAAGGTGGACATGATGGCGTCCCGCCTGAACAAAAAACTGGACAGGTATTGCGCCAGGTCAAGAGACCCTCAGGCAATAGCTGTGGACGCTCTGGTAACACCGTGGGTGTACCAGTCAGTGTATGTGTTCCCTCCTCTGCTTCTCATACCCAAGGTACTGAGAATTATAAGACGTAGAGGAGTAAGAACTATACTCGTGGCTCCGGATTGGCCAAGAAGGACTTGGTACCTGGAACTTCAAGAGATGCTCACAGAGGACTCATGGCCTCTGCCGCTAAGAAGGGACTTGCTTCAGCAAGTACCATGTCTGTTCCAAGACTTACCGCGGCTGCGTTTGACGGCATGGCGGTTGAACGCCGGATCCTAAGGGAAAAAGGCATTCCGGAAGAGGTCATTCCTACCCTGGTCAAAGCAAGGAAGGAGGTGACCGCACAACATTATCACCACATGTGGCGAAAATATGTTGCGTGGTGTGAGGCCAGGAAGGCCCCACGAAGAAATTTCAACTCGGTCGATTCCTGCATTTCCTGCAAACAGGAGTGTCTATGGGCCTCAAATTGGGGTCCATTAAGGTTCAAATTTCGGCCCTGTCGATTTTCTTCCAGAAAGAATTGGCTTCAGTTCCTGAAGTCCAGAAGTTTGTCAAGGGAGTACTGCATATACAACCCCCTTTTGTGCCTCCAGTGGCACTGTGGGATCTCAACGTAGTTCTGGGATTCCTCAAATCACATTGGTTTAAACCGCTCAAATCTGTGGATTTGAAATATCTCACATGGAAAGTGACCATGCTGTTGGCCCTGGCCTCGGCCAGGCGAGTGTCAGAATTGGCGGCTTTGTCTCACAAAAGCCCATATCTGATTGTCCATTCGGACAGGGCAGAGCTGCGGACTCGTCCCCAGTTTCTCCCTAAGGTGGTGTCAGTGTTTCACCTGAACCAGCTTATTGTGGTACCTGCGGCTACTAGGGACTTGGAGGACTCCAAGTTGCTAGATGTTGTCAGGGCCCTGAAAATATAGGTTTCCAGGACGGCTGGAGTCAGGAAAACTGACTTGCTGTTATCCTGTATGCACCCAATAAACTGGGTGCTCTTGCTTCTAAGCAGACGATTGCTAGTTGGATGTGTAGTACAATTCAGCTTGCACATGCTGTGGCAGGCCTGCCACAGCCAAAATATGTAAATGCCCATTCCACAAGGAAGGTGGGCTCATCTTGGGCGGCTGCCCGAGGGGTCTCGGCTTTACAACTTTGCCGAGCAGCTACTTGGTCAGGGGCACACCCTGACTGAGGAGGACCTGGAGTTCTCTCATTCGGTGCTGCAGAGTCATCCGCACTCTCCCGCCCGTTTGGGAGCTTTGGTATAATCCCCATGGTCCTTTCGGAGTCCCCAGCATCCACTTAGGACGTCAGAGAAAATAAGAATTTACTTACCGATAATTCTATTTCTCGTAGTCCGTAGTGGATGCTGGGCGCCCATCCCAAGTGCGGATTGTCTGCAATACTTGTACATAGTTATTGTTACAAAAATCGGGTTATTATTGTTGTGAGCCATCTTTTCAGAGGCTCCGCTGTTATCATGCTGTTAACTGGGTTAAGATCACAGGTTGTACAGTGTGATTGGTGTGGCTGGTATGAGTCTTACCCGGGATTCAAAATCCTTCCTTATTGTGTACGCTCGTCCGGGCACAGTATCCTAACTGAGGCTTGGAGGAGGGTCATAGGGGGAGGAGCCAGTGCACACCACCTGATCCTAAAGCTTTTACTTTTGTGCCCTGTCTCCTGCGGAGCCGCTAATCCCATGGTCCTGACGGAGTCCCCAGCATCCACTACGGACTACGAGAAATAGAATTATCGGTAAGTAAATTCTTATTATTTGCATATATAGTATACTGTGTGTATATATGTATATGCATAAAACAATTTGGATATTTGATGGTGATATTTAAGAAACCTCACTCAATATTTTTAAGGGATGGATATTACATTTATGTCCAGAAAAGCCATCGTTCATGGTTGAAAAATGTCTGAAAGGGCAAAGTGTACAGTTGTGGGGTTTTCTGTGTTTTTTATTTATTATTTTATTTATTTATGTTTTTATTTAATTTTTTTTATTTTTAAAAATTTTTTTTTTTGTGGGGTGGGGGTCGCCAAATTACTGCCTTGCCCAAGGTGACAGAAATCCTAGTTTCGGCCCTGTTTACACCCAAGGGTAGTTACGAGTATTCGGTACATGATTGTGGCTATTAAAGATGTTTTACATATTTCTGACGAACCTACGGTTCAGAAAATGAGGATTTGCCTATTTAAAGGGAAAAAACCTGAGGTGAAGTTTCCCCCCTCTCATGAAATTAGTGCTCTTTGTGGAAAAAGCTTGGGAGTCGCCGGACAATAGGTGGCAGATTCCCAAGATAATTTTTATGGCGTATCCTTTCCCCTCGGATGACAGGGAAAAATGGGAGTCGTCTCCGAATGTCGACAAGGCTCTATCCCGTTTGTCCAAGAAGGTGGCGCTTCCGTCCCCTGACACGGCTGCTCTCAAGGATCCGGCGGATCGCAAGCTGGAAACGTCTTTGAAGGCCATTTTTGTTAATACGGGTGCATTGCTCAGACCTGCTGTGGCGTCGGTATGGGTGAGTAGTGCTATTGCTAAATGGGCTGATAATTTAGCTTCTGATATGGATACCCTTGATAAAGATAATATTCTTTTGACTCTTGGTTATATCAAGGACGCTGCAGATTACCTAAAGGATGCGGCGAGGGATGTTGGCCTCTTGGGATCAAGAGCCAATGCCATGGCGGTCTCGGCCAGGAGGGCGCTGTGGATCCATCAATGGAATGCTGATGCCGACGCCAGGAAAGCTATGGAAGCTCTCCCCTTCAAAGGTAGTGTCTTGTTTGGTGACGGCCTGGCTGACCTGGTGTCTACCGCTACTGCGGGTAAGTCATCTTTTCTTCCTTATGTTCCCACACAACAGAAAAAGGCACCCCATCAACAGATGCAGTCCTTTCGACCTAATAAATACAAACAAGGTAAAGGCTCGTCCTTCCTCGCTTCAAAGGGTAGAGGAAGGGGAAAGAAGTCGCCTGCAGGATCAGGCACCCAGGACCAAAAGTCCTCCCCCGCCTCTACCAAGTCCACCACATGACGCTGGGGCTCCCCTAAGGGAGTCCGGGCAGGTGGGGGGCCGTCTCCGGATCTTCAGTCAGGTCTGGGTTCAGTCAGCTCTGGATCCTTGGGTCTTAGACATAGTGTCTCAAGGGTACAAGCTGGAGTTTCAGGAGATGCTCCCTCACCGTTTTTTCGTTTCGGCCTTGCCAGTGTCTCTTCCGGAAAGAGACGTGGTTATTGCGGCGATACAAAAGTTGTGTCAACAGAGGGTCATTGTTCCCGTTCCCCTGTCTCAACGGGGGGAAGGGTTCTATTTGAGCCTCTTTGTTGTACCGAAGCCGGACGGTTCGGTCAGACCGATTCTGAACCTAAAATCCCTCAATCCATACTTGAAAACTTTCAAGTTCAAGATGGAATCTCTTCGAGCTGTGATCGTTAGCTTGGAAGGGGGGGATTTTATGGCGTCAGTCGACATAAAAGATGCCTACTTACACATCCCGATATATCCTCCGCATCAGGCCTTCCTAAGATTTGCGGTGCAGGATTGTCATTACCAATTTCAGACGTTGCCGTTTGGGCTTTCCACGGCCCAGAGGGTTTTCACCAAGGTCATGGCAGAAATGATGGTTATCCTTCGCAAGCAAGGGGTTACAATTATCCCGTACTTGGATGATCTCCTGATAAAGGCGAGGTCCAAGGAACAGTTGTTAAGAAATGTGGATCTTTCCCTGTCGGGTCTGCGACAACACGGTTGGGTTCTAAATTTGCCAAAGTCTCAGTTGATCCCGGCCACTCGGCTGCCCTTCCTGGGCATGATTCTAGACACTGAGCTACGGAGAGTGTTTCTTCCGGAAGACAAAGCTCTGGAAATCTAGACAATGGTCAGGGAGCTCCTGAGGCCGACAAGTGTGTCGATTCATCAATGCACTCTGGTTCTAGGGAAGATGGTTGCGGCTTACGAAGCCATTCCGTTTGGCAGGTTTCATGCCCTGGTGTTTCAGTGGGATCTGCTGAACAAATGGTCCGGGTCTCACCTGCACATGCACCGGAAAATAAGTCTATCTTCCAGGGCCAGGATTTCTCTCCTGTGGTGGCTGCAAAGCTCTCACCTTCTAGAGGGACGCCGATTCGGAATCCACGACTGGGTCCTGCTGACAACAGATGCAAGTCTGGGGCGCAGTCACGCAAGGAAGAAATTTTCAGGGAAAATGGTCAAACCAGGAATCTTGTCTCCACATAAATGTTCTCGAATTAAGAGCCATTTACAACGGCCTGCTGCAAGCGAAGGACCTTCTTCAGGGTCTTCCTGTCCTGATCCAGTCGGACAACATAACAGCGGTGACGTACGTAAACCGCCAAGGCGGAACAAGGAGCAGGGCGGCTATGGCGGAGGCCACAAGAATCCTTCGCTGGGCGGAACAGCACGTGAGCGCTCTATCAGCAGTTTTCCTCCCGGGCGTGGACAACTGGGAAGCAGACTTCCTCAGCAGACACGATCTCCATCCGGGAGAGTGGGCCCTTCATCAAGAGGTCTTTGCAGAAGTGACAAGGCGTTGGGGAATTCCTCTGATAGACATGATGGTGTCTCGCCTCAACAAGAAGCTTCGAGATATTGTTCCAGGTCACGGGACCCCCAAGCCAGTGCAGTGGATGCCCTGGTGACTCCGTGGGTATTTCAGTCGGTGTATGTGTTCCCTCCACTTCCTCTCATTCCAAAGGTGCTGAGGTCATACGTCGAACAAGGGTTCAGGCGATTCTCGTCGTTCCAGATTGCCCACGCAGGGTATCCGGATCTTCGGGAATTACTTGTAGAAGATCCTTGGCCGCTTCAGGGGCCATGCGTGTTTCCGGACTTAACGCGGCTGCGTTTGATGGCGTGGAAGTTGAGCGCCAAATCTTAGCTCGGAAGGGTATTCCTGGGGAGGTCATCTCCACTCTCCTTAAGGCTAGGAAAGAGGTGACGGCGAAACATTATCACCGTATTTGGAGAAAGTATGTGTCGTGGTGTGAAACCAAAGCAGCTCCTGCGGAGGAGTTTCACTTGGGTCGTTTTCTCCATTTTTTTGCAGGCAGGCGTCGATGCAGGCCTGAAATTGGGTTCCATCAAAGTGCAGATTTCGGCTTTATCTATTTCTTTTAAAAAAAAATTGGCCGTACTGCCTGAGGTTCAGACTTTCGTGAAGGGAGTGCTGCATATCCATCCTCAATTTGTGCCACCTGTGGCACCGTGGGATCTTGAAGTGGTGTTAAAGTTTCTTATGTCTCACTGGTTTGAACCTTTGTGTAAGGTTGAGTTAAAGTTTCTCACTTGGAAAGTGGTCATGCTTTTGGCTCTGGCGTCTGCCAGACGAGTGTCCGAGTTGGCAGCTTTGTCCCACAAGAGCCCATATTTGATCTTTCATTCGGATAGAGCGGAATTGAGGACTCGCCAACAATTTCTGTCGAAGGTGTTTTCTTCGTTTCACATAAACCAACCTATTGTGGTACCTGTGGCTACATATGCTGTAGCGGTCCCAAAATCTCTTGACGTTGTAAGAGCTTTGAAAATTTATGTCGCTAGAACGGCTCTTACTAGGAAGACAGAGGCTCTGTTTGTCCTGTATGCTTCCAACAAGATAGGAAATCCTGCTTCTAAGCAAACTATTGCACGCTGGATTTGTAATACAATTCAGCAAGCTCATTCTTCGGCGGGGCTACCGTTGCCGAAGTCAGTAAATGCCCATTCTACCAGGAAGGTGGGCTCGTCTTGGGTGACTGCCCGAGGGGTCTCGGCACTTAAACTTTGCCGAGCAGCTACGTGGTCGGGTTCAAACACCTTTGCTAAGTTTTACAAGTTTTATACCCTGGCTGATGAGGACCTCATGTTTGCTCAATCGGTGCTGCAGAGTCGTCCGCACTCTTCCGCCCGTTCTGGAGCTTTGCTATAGACCCCATGGTCCTTTTGGAGTCCCCAGCATCCTCTAGGACGTAAGAGAAAATAGGATTTTAATACCTACCGGTAAATCCTTTTCTCCTAGTCCGTAGAGGATGCTGGGCGCCCATCCCAGTGCGGACTGTTACTTGCAGTTGTATTATTACTGGTTATATTTGATTACACGTGGGTTGTGTATTAGTTATATTCAGCTTGTGCTGTTGTTGGTTCATACTGTTATCTGGTTTGCTGCTACTCCGGTTGTACGGTATGTTTGTGGTGTGGGCTGTGTAACACTGTAGGGGTGCAAGGCGCCTTTTCCTGGGGAATATGGCAGCACGCAGCAGCTGAGGAACAACACAAGTCCAGTTTCTGGTACAACTGACCCCGGCCAGTTTTATTGAAACAGAAAATAAAACAAACCCCAAAATAAAAATACCTTGCCTGTCCGGCACTAACTAAACATAAGATATTCCTAACTGTCACTAAACAAAACAGAGTTCTTCAGTACATACTGTATAGCTCACTTGCATCAGAAAGCGTGTCTCTCACACACAGATCCTGCAGCCTTCCCAGGCAGTCTGCCCATACTAATCAGGTTAGAAGCACTATATCACTCTTACACAGCTGAAACCCTGATTAGCCCTCTGTGAGGCCAAAGACCCGAACTGGGCCCAATGTCTAGAACTCGCCTTATCTCTCTCTCAGAGCCTTTACCCAGCTTTTACAGCAAACTGAAAAGGTTCAGACAAAACAAAAAGCATTTTTCCTAGAAGTTAACATTTTCTAAAACATGTAAGACAAGAACCTGGGACAAATATACCTGTCCTCAAACACTATCCCAGTGTTCTTGTCACATATCCCCCTCCCCTGTTTCGACCTAGGGGCCGGAACACTTGTAGCCCCCAAACAGAAGATGCGAGACAATGCATCTGCGTTGGCCAATTGTGTTCCCGGTCTATGTTCGACAGTAAACTTAAAGTCCTGCAACGCTAGAAACCATCTAGTTACACGAGCATTCTTGCCTCTATTTACATACATCCATTTTAAAGGGGCATGGTCTGTCACTAGTCTGAATTGTCTACCCAAGAGGTAATATCTCAAGGTATCTAGTGCCCACTTAATGGCCAAAGCCTCCTTTTCCACAATGGCATACCTTTTTTCATGCTCATTGAGTTTCCTACTCAAATAAATGATAGGATGTTCGTCCCCATCTCTGGTTTGGGACAGCACAGCACCTATCCCTACCTCTGAGGCATCTGTCTGTACCACAAATTCTTTTGAAAAATCTGGTGTTATCAACACCGGTTGTGAACACAAAGCCACTTTTAACTCTTGGAACGCCTTTTCTGCATCAGGGTTCCATTTCACCACATTTGACTGCTTCCCTTTGGTAAGGTCTGACAACGGCACCGCTGTGGTCGCAAAATTAGGAATAAACCGTCTATAGTACCCAGTAATTCCCAAAAAAGCCCTTACCTGTTTTTTATTCACTGGACGAGGCCAGTTTTGAATAGCATCAACTTTATTCAATTGGGGCCTAATCAGACCTCTGCCTATGGTGAAGCCCAAGTATTTGACCTCCTCCATTGCGAGGCAGCACTTCTTTGGGTTAGCAGTTAACCCTGCCTCTCTGATTGAGTCCAGTACTGCTTGTACTTTAACCAAATGGGACCCCCAGTCTGTACTGTGAATTACCACATCATCCAAATAGGCAGCTGCATATTTTCTATGGGGCCTCAAAATTTTATCCATCGCCCGTTGAAAGGTTGCTGGAGCCCCATGCAACCCAAAGGGTAACATCTTATACTGGTACAGCCCCTCCGGAACCGAAAAGGCTGTTTTTTCTTTGGCGCTATCAGATAAAGGTATTTGCCAGTAACCTTTGGTCAGGTCCAATGTGGTGAGAAACCTGGCTGTTCCCAGCCTTTCTACAAGCTCATCCACACGGGGCATGGGGTATGCGTCAAACTTGGACACCTCATTTAACTTACGAAAGTCATTACAGAAGCGTATGCTACCGTCGGGCTTCGGGATGAGCACTATGGGACTGGACCACTCACTGTTAGACTCCTCTATGACTCCAAGTTCTAACATGGTTTTAACTTCCTTAGAAATAGCTTCTCGCTGAGCTTCAGGAATCCTATATGGCTTTAAATGAACCCTGACCCCTGGTTCTGTGACAATGTCATGTTTGTTTTATTATGGTCGTTCGGCCAGGCAGCTCTGAAAATACCTCCCTATTTTGGATGAGAAATTCTTTTAACCTGATTGTTCTGATCAGCTGATAATGTCTCTGACACCTTCACTGCGGGAAGCAACCGGGGTGAAGACACCGAAGGGCAAGGCTCCGCTGACAGAGACAACCTATCTTTCCAGGGTTTGATTAAGTTAACATGGTAAATCTGTTCGGGTTTTCTCTTTCCCGGCTGGTATACTTTGTAATTAACCTCATTCACTTTTTCCCTAATCTCAAATGGACCCTGCCATTTAGCTAGGAATTTGCTTTCCACAGTGGGTACCAAAACAAGAACTCTATCTCCAGGAGCAAATTCCCGTATCTTGGCACTCCGGTTATAGACCCTCTGTTGAGCACTTTGGGCCTGTTCCATGTGCTCTCTGACAACAGGTACCACGGCTACAATCCTATCCTGCATTTGTGTTACATGCTCAATAACGCTTCTATAAGGAGTGGGCTGTCCTTCCCACGTCTCTTTGGCAATATCCAACAGCCCTCTGGGGTGTCTACCATACAACAAATCAAATGGAGAAAACCCCGTAGAGGACTGAGGAACTTCTCTGATGGCCATTAACAAGTAGGGCAACAAACAATCCCAGTTTTTCCCATCTCTCTCAACAACCTTTTTTAACATACTTTTTAATGTTTTATTAAACCTTTCCACCAACCCGTCAGTTTGGGGATGGTAGATGGATGTCCTGAGGTGAGTGACCTTAAATAACTTGCACAATTCTTTCATGATCCTTGACATAAATGGAGTACCTTGGTCAGTCAAAATTTCTTTTGGTATTCCCACTCTACTAAATACCTGCACCAGCTCCCTAGCTATCGCCTTGGTTGTGATAGTGCGTAAAGGGACAGCCTCAGGATATCGAGTGGCATAGTCCATAATTACCAGGATATACTGATGGCCCCGAGCAGACTTTAACAAGGGCCCCACGAGATCCATGGCTATTCTGTCAAACGGGACCTCTATAATAGGCATGGGAACTAGTGGGCTCCTGAAATGGGGTCTAGGGGCATGATACTGGCATTCAGGACAGGAAGAACAATATTCAGACACTTCTTTATAAACCCCTGGCCAAAAGAACCTTTGTAAAACTCTTTCAGTGGTTTTTTCTGCCCCTAAATGTCCTGCGGTAACGTGACTATGAGCTAAATCTAGTACCGTTCTCCGATAAGGCTGGGGAACTACCAGCTGTTCCACCACATCCTCACCCCTTTTGACAATGTGGTACAAGAGCTCATTACAGATGGCCATGTGGGGATACGTAACCCTGTCACCTGGTACCACAGGTTCCCCATTAACAATCTTAACATTCTCTCTAGCCTTTATTAAGGTAGGATCCTTTAACTGTTCAGACGCAAACAGATCCTTCTTTACCTCCAGGTCAGGCACGCTTTCAGTTCTAACTACTATGTCTCTGTTCCCGGCAAGAGGGTCCTCACTGGACTCCCCATCTGTCACTTCCCCAGCCAAACTAGCAAAAGGCAAAGGGCCAGAAAGTTCCGAAGACCCACGTACATCCATAAAATCACCGGTATTATCAACTGGCTTTTTACTTCTCACATCTGTTGATAACCGTGATTCCCACAGTTTCCCACAGGAAAATCCCTCCCTATTATGGCCTCATGCACCAAGGTAGGGACCAGTCCCACTTTAACCATTGCTGACCCACAACAAGTTTCTATATTCACCTCAGCAGTGGCATAATGTTGGGTATCCCCATGTATGCAAGTTACCCCAATAGGTATTTGCTGGACCTTTAAGGGGTTCACTAACCCAGCTTTCACGAGGGTAACTAAACTTCCTGAATCTAGCAAGGCCTCTACCCGGTTACCCTCTAAGAACACATCACACATTTGTTTTTCCAGCTCAGGTGAAGGTACCACAGTACAGGCTAACCTAGCAAAGAAAGACATTCTGCGACATTCAAAGGCAGCATCACATTGCATGGGTTCTTGCGTGACTGGGCAATTGGCAATAACATGACCTGGCATACCACACCTAAAACATTTAACCACACGATTATCAACCCATTTGGGCAGCATAGACCGTTCTAGCCCCATTGGCCTGTTTCCAGGGCCAGTGTTTACAGTCTCTCCAGCCTTGCGTTCTCTTAACCGCCCAGCAACGTTTTCCCACGGAACAGTCTTACCAGTCTTTACTGAAGGGCGCTGTCGAGGATCTATGGGTTGCTGGGTGGTCATCAGTAGTTCCTCTGCTGCCAAATACCTCTCTACCATGTCCACTAATTGGTCAGCAGTACCCGGGTTTCCATGGCTCACCCACTTGCGCAGGACCATGGGCAAAGATCTCAAGTAGCGGTCCATGACGACTCTTTCCACCATCTGGGGACCAGTTAATGTCTCTGGCTGTAGCCATTTTTTTGTTAGCTGAATAAGGTCGTGCATCTGGGAGCGCGGAGGCTTCTCCATGGCGTACAGCCAACGGTGCACCCGTTGTGCTCGTACTGACAGCGTGACTCCCAGGCGGGTCAGGATCTCAGTCTTTAGTTTATCATAGTCCCGAGCCTCAGCAGGGCTTAAATCAAAGTAAGCTTTTTGGGGCTCACCTGACAGGAAAGGTGCCAGCAGACTGGCCCACTGTGCTTTCGGCCAGTTCTCACGCTCGGCAGTCCTTTCAAACGTGGTCAGATAGGCCTCCACATCATCAGCCTCTGTCATTTTCTGCAGGAAGTGACTGGCCCGTATAGAACTAGAGCTGGTTGGAGCACTGACGGCCACATCTCCAACCCGAGCTGCAAGTCTCTGCACCACTTCTGCTAAGGCCTCTCTATCCTGACGCTGTTGCCTGTAAAGTTCATCAACAACTGCCTGCTGTTGTCTCTTATTTTCCTCCATTGCCACCTGCTGCTGTCTGTTGGCCTCCTGCTGTAGTCTCCAATTTTCCTCCATTGCCACCTGCTGTTGTCTCCTATTTTCCTCCATTGCCACCTGCTGCTGTCGGTTGGCCTCCTGCTGAGCCGCTGTAGCTTGCAGCAAGGCTTTAAGCAGATCCTCCATGTCGACAGATTTTTCAGGCGGCTTTGTAGCTGCTTTCACCCAGGACATATATCAAACCCTCAGGGGTGAGTCTCAGTAACTTCACACTGGGCTGTATCTGCATAAACCACCGTTTTCTGCAGGCCTCCCAAAGCTGCTGCTTTCACTTATGCGCAGAACGGTGTGCTCGCATTCTCCACCAAGTTGTAACACTGTAGGGGTGCAAGGCGCCTTTTCCTGGGGAATATGGCAGCACGCAGCAGCTGAGGAACAACACAAGTCCAGTTTCTGGTACAACTGACCCCGGCCAGTTTTATTGAAACAGAAAATAAAACAAACCCCAAAATAAAAATACCTTACCTGTCCGGCACTAACTAAACATAAGATATTCCTAACTGTCACTAAACAAAACAGAGTTCTTCAGTACATACTGTATAGCTCACTTGCATCAGAAAGCGTGTCTCTCACACACAGATCCTGCAGCCTTCCCAGGCAGTCTGCCCATACTAATCAGGTTAGAAGCACTATATCACTCTTACACAGCTGAAACCCTGATTAGCCCTCTGTGAGGCCAAAGACCCGAACTGGGCCCAATGTCTAGAACTCGCCTTATCTCTCTCTCAGAGCCTTTACCCAGCTTTTACAGCAAACTGAAAAGGTTCAGACAAAACAAAAAGCATTTTTCCTAGAAGTTAACATTTTCTAAAACATGTAAGACAAGAACCTGGGACAAATATACCTGCCCTCAAACACTATCCCAGTGTTCTTGTCACAGCTGGTATGTTTCTCGCCCTTAGTTTAAACAAAAATCCTTTCCTCTAAATGTCCGTCTCTACTGGGCACAGTTCCTATAACTGAGGTCTGGAGGAGGGTCATAGAGGGAGGAGCCAGTTCACACCCAGTCAAACTCTTTTTAGTGTGCCAAGCTCCTGCGGATCCCGTCTATACCCCCTTGGTCCTTTTGGAGTCCCCAGCATCCTCTACGGACTAGGAGAAAAGGATTTACCGGTTGTGACAGGACGGTCCCGTACGAAAGCACTCGCCGCTTTCGCGTCCCGTTGGCTGCGCACAGAATGGAAGGTCAAGTCACACGAGGCCTGACCACATAGGGGATTCCCGCTTACCGTCAGTAACCGCCTGTTACTGACTCCACCCACTGCGCTGTGGGCGGGTTTATGCTGCCACCACCAAACTCCTAACCGGCTGTGGCGTTTGGAACCACGGTTCTGCTCTGTATGTGGCGACGCACTGCCTTACCACACCTGTGTGGTGTTGATGAATCCCCACTAGCCACTTGCTAGGCCTCTACCGGTAGCTGGCGGAAGGGGGAACTTGGAGATGTTAGGTGCTTCCCTGGACAGCCGGAGGACGGGGCTAGGTTTGGCCTAACCCTGTAGGTCACAAGATGAAGCAATCTTCTTGAGGCAATTATGTTTATTTGCTCAATGATAACCTTTAAAAAGGCTCCTCCCTATTGCTAGGGGTAACAGCATACAATCAGATGTTTCAGCAGAATAAAGATGGTACAATACAATATCTATGGGCCAACTGCCCTCCTTTTATCCCACTCCAATACACATTACCACAGGGGGTAAGCCCGCCCTGCGGTGTACAACCAATCAATGTTTACCCATGAGCTGTGCATGCCTTGGTCACATGCACAGCTAACATTGTTTCCTATGGACAGTGGGGAGTGGTCGTTCTCCTTTGACTGTCCCATCCTGGAGGATCAGGATACGCCCCGGTGCCGTTCAGTCTAGGCTGGGGGAAGTTTTCCCTCCTAAAACTGACTTCCAGAAACCTGCCCGGGACCCAGCCCACTGCCTGCAGCCTGGATTTGGGCTCCAGAGCTGGGCAGCCTGGCTCCCCGGTCCAGGCTTCCAGGCCACTACGGGTGATCTCCATGGAGCTCCAGAAAACCACTCAGCTTGTTTCAAAGCTGAGCTTCTTCTCTTTCTCCCAATGCCCCTTTAAAGTGTGAGGCTGGATGGGAAAGCATTCCGTTTTTGGGGAAAAGGTCTGGGAGAATCCATCAGCCTGCACAGCCATGGATTCTCCCCTCCTGGGACACACAACCAAGTAAGTGCAATTTACCTTTAAATACATCACATTTAAATACATGTGTTTCCCTTTAAATACACTCTGAGCCTGCACAGGCTCCACATACCTAGGCACTGCAGTGCCTTACAACACTCTAGACATGTTATTACATTTAAAACAATGTGTTTGTTTTTCTTTTTACATCCTGTCCCCTAGTCCTGCAGCCTGGCTGCTAGGACTCTGTCTGTGCTGGAGGTATGGGGCTGGCTTCCCCCATCCTCCAGCCTGCCTGCCTGCCTCTGGGGTCCAGGGAGCTGGCGCTCCCTGTCCCCCCAGTGGGGCACTCACTTTGTGGCCTCGCCGCACGTAGCGGCGCACCCCCCTGATCCGAAGCCCAGCGGCCCGGGACACTTGTCCCGGCCGCTGCGGCTCTGGCTTGTTTCAGCGCTGAGGTGCCGGGAGCGTAGCTCCCGGACCCCAGCACTCACCAACCTACTCATCCCCTCGCCGCCAGGGAGCCGGCTAGCCCGGTCCCCTGTATGCGGCGCTGGATCTGTGGCCTCGCCACAGCGTCCGGCGGGGAGCCGGGCTGCGGCGCACCCCCCTTGCCGCCCAGCAGCCCGGGATGTTCGTCCCGGCTGCCGCGGCTGGCCGCCTCCAGTGTGCTGAGGCGCCGGGAGCAGAGCTCCCGTCCCCCAGCACAGACAAGCCCAGAGCGCGCTGCAGCGGGAGCTGAGCTCCCAGCCGCAGCGGCTCACCCTTCTCCCCCCTCCCCCCAGCGCACACACAGCTCAGTGCGCCGGGGGGCTGCAGCGGGAGCTGATCTCCCAGCTGCAGCGGTTCCCCTCTCCCCCGGCGCGCACACTCTGCTCAGCGCGCCGGGGGCTGCCCTCACTGCCGTGGTCTCCGGAGAGGTCCGGGACCACGGCACACATTATGAATACAGTTTTTTAAACATCATTACAAACACGGCGCCTAGCGCCCACAACATTTTGAATATGGCGCCAAGCGCCCATTGTCCTCATAATGGCGCCGGGCACTAGGGGTTAACCCCTTCAGTGCCGCGGCGGCCATTTTCCACGTGGCTGGGGCCTCTCCGGCCACACCGGTAGGTATTAAAATCCTATTTTTTCACACTTAGGGGACCGCCCACTTATGGTATATAAGGCTACACCCCTCTTCCTCCCTAGTCTTTTTTTTCCTGTCTCCTAGGTAGTGACAGTGTAGATGGTTTGTTATTTTTGTTCTTAAAGGGCTTACCTCATTTGCCCGGCCAATATGTCTGCTGCAGGCATACTGTAAGGGGTGGCTTGCTGTGGAGAAGTGAAGCCGTTTGCTATGGATCCCCTTGTTGGATTACAGCCATGCAGTTTTATTCCTCCCAAGCGGATTCTTCCTCCTGACTCCCTGGTAGGATGCGTCTGGACAGCGTGCTCCTGATCATTGTATGGACATGGCCACTGGAGTGTGGGTGACTCTGAAGCAGGTCCGTGCATGCGCACAATGTGTGCGTTTCGGGAGACTGTGTGCCGCTGACCTGAAGTGACTCGGTTCCCAGGAGTTTAGCGAGGCAGGCGCCAAGCACAGACCTCGCAGGAGACACTCTGCAGTGACACAGACGTCCCAGGCATCTATGGGGACCGTTTTGCGCATGCGGCTGCCCATCTGAAGCCGGAATGGGGTTTTTAAAGATGGCGCCAGTCAGTTCAGAAGCAGCTACTGAGAGAATTACAAGTTGCTGTGCTTCTGTTGTCTTTGACAAAATGGACAGAGAGCCTTCTCCCCACAAGCCTGATACTGCCCTAAAGAGGTAGGCCTTATAGAGGGCATACTTACAGTAAAAGCTTAGTAAGGGTTAGGTTTTATTAGTAATTTTTGACTATGCTATTTTATTTTACTGTGTCTCCAGTGAAGAAAAGAGCTTGTAATGTATCTTTCTCCGGCAGGGTCCACAAGTTATCCACAGGATAACAATGGGATATGATGAAGTGACAGCGGATTTGCGCCAATCGGTCAAAGCTTTTCCGGCATCCCAGCATGCAACGGGCCCGACCATATATCCCCACCTCCTGGCTCAGGCAAATCAATTTTTTGTTTGGTGCGGCAGGAGCTGGACCATGGTCAGAGGGCTGCTGGTTTTTAGCAGCCCTAAGCTTTCTTATTTTATTTTTATAGTCTTACTATTTTTTCTTGCGTGATCTTTCTAAACAGCGCATTATACATACCTTAGAGTCGCTCCAACAACTCTCCGCCGGGTCGCGACAATGCTTACCCACGAGTACAGTGCTGTTTTGGCGGGCGTCTGTGTCGGATATACTAGCAGGTCCAGCAGATGTTACCAGGCTGTGGCCAGAGCACGGGGAGAAGGTAAGGCATCGGTTCTGCTTAGTAGGGGAGTACGGACACAGCCACACTGTTTTGGGAGGAGACTACCAATCACTGACGCGACTGCCACCCCGGGTGCACCAGCGCTAGGTCTTAGGGATCAGAGGCTCCAGGAATAGTATGAGGCCGCGATCCCTAGGGTTGATGTCAGCAGTGGGGAGTCAGACGCTCTCCTGGTCGCCCTTCCCCCGATTCATGATTAGTTTCCTCCAAGTCTCCCGCCATGAACTGTTTCCCGCTTCCGTCTCAGACACTGTACACGAAGGGGACCCAGTCACAGCATAGGCGGCTGTGTGGTGCGTCTGTGTTCACTATAGGTTCATGGAGCGGCAGTGTACACTAGTAGCGTCTGGATCCACTCAGCCTTCACTAATGTATTGATCGGTCCTAGAAGCGAGGCGAGTCTCCCTGTATCCCACTCTACTGAGTACGGTAAATACAGCACTAAGTCTCTATCTACCCTTTTGAGTATGAATAGTTAGATAAGTGCCTATTGCATACGAGTCTGTATACATTTACTGTTGTTTCTTTTCGCAATGCATCTGAATACGTTGGATCTGTTTAAACATGATTCGGGAATATGTTCTCCTACATACTTAAAATGTAGTTGATGATGTGCTCATATTGCTTATTATACTAATGTATTACATGTGACTGACTCCTAGTGTGATTGCTGACTTTACTATATTTTTGTCAGTTTTGTTTATTCCGATCCTCAATGCTGGTGCATGGGTAGGGTCGGATTTTATGTCACCTTTAAGAAGCTTACAGTGATTTAAGTCACAAATTGTGTAGTACATTGGGGAAGTGTTGATTATCATGTCTAAAAGCTGCAAAGGTGAGGAAGGTACACTCTCACAGCACCACCAACACTCATATCATGTTTGTCTTGCAAAGCTGTGTTATCCTCTCAGGATCTTGTTCAGGATAGTTTGTATGCAAATTGTTTTAGCTTTCACCAGAGGTTATTGAAAAATACAAGGCAGATTTGCACAGACTTTATCCAGTATAGCTGAATGGATAATTCCTCCAACTCCTGTACCAGGGATAGGTTACAGTATTAACCCTTACATGCAGCTCTCCACCTATGGTGTATCACTTCCAGCAGCAGCCTTTCAAAAGAAACAAGCTGATAAGCCGGTGGTAAGTAAATCTTCGCCCTCACAGGCTACACATGATTCAGATGAGGATTCATCGGAAGATGAAAGCTCAATTAATTCTACTTCGGCATACGAAGAGGCGGAGGAAGGTCTCAGCTCAGTGGATATAGCGGAGTTAATTAAAGCTATGAAAGCCATTCTGTCCTTAGAGGATTCAGCAGAGCCTGTGTTAAAAACCAAGGCATCTGTGTTTAAACTTCCCAAAACAGTTAAGACTGAGTTTCAAGGGTCAGATCAGCTGACGGAAATCATGGAAGAGGCTTGGGCTACGCCCAATAAGATGTTTAGAATTACTAAGAAATGCAATTCCAATTATCCTATTCCAGCTGGGGATTGTTTAAAAAGAGAGGTGGCTCCTAATGTAGATGCGCATGTGATTCGATTAGTGTTAAAATCTACGATTCCTTTGCCTTCAACATCATTAAATTATGTCACGGATAGGAGATTGGATGGTTTTCTAAAAAAAACACACAAAAAAAACGATTTTTGCCTGGGGCAGTCATAAGGCCAGTCATGGCTTAAGCTTGGATGGCAAAGGCAGTGTGCTGCCTGGGCTGATGCATTGGAAGGGGATTTTTAAATAGCTTCTAGAGAGCAAAAGTCCCATATAGCACATATAAAACAGGCTGCAATGTTCTTGGAAGAAGCAGCATTGGATATAGGTACTATTGCCTCCAGGGCATCAGCTTCAACAATAGCTGCTCGAAGGTTTGGCTACGTACGTGGAAAGCTGATACAAAATCTAAGAAGGTTTTAGAATCTTTGCCCTTTTCTGGATACTTTCTTTTTGGTAAAGAAGTGACAGATATTCTGGAGTCAGAAGCAGACTCCAAGAAGGTCAAGTTTCCTTCCACATACAATTTCAAACCTAAAGTTCAGGCTTTTTGGCCCTTTCAAGGAAAAGCTAAAGGAAAAAGTGATGGCAGGCAGCCCCAATACAACAAGTCTGGTAAGACTAAAAAGCATTGGGCTACCAGAGGACCGGGAAAACAGATAATAAGCCATCAGCCTGATAGTGCGGGCCTCCACCTGGGGGACCCCAGGGTGGGGGGCCGACTTCTTCAGTTTGCACAGATCTGGCAGCAGTCTACAACAGTTGCCTGGGTGCAGGAAGCAGTATCTCTAGGTTCAAGAAGCACCCTCCTCAAAGGTTTTTTAGTACCAGCCCATCTCGGGTAGAGACAAAGGCCAGGGCTTTGTTAGAGGCAGTCCAGAAATTGCTTCAGTCAGGATTAGTCATTCCAGTTACTCCTGCACAACGAGGACAGGGTTTTTACTCCAACCTGTTTTTAGTTTAGAAGCCAAATGGGTTATAATCCAATCTCAAAGTGCTGAACAAATACATTTGGGTACCTTGGTTTCACATGGAGACGTTACGTTCCAACATTTTGGCCATGGAGCCAGGGGATTATATGGTATCCCTGGATATACAGGATGTTTACCTACATGTTCCGATAGCACTGTCCCATCAGTGCTATCTCAGGTTCGCTATCCTCCAACAGCATTTTCAGTTCCAGGCCCTACCTTTTGGGTTAGCCACAGCCCCGAGAGTATTTACCAAGATTATGGTGGTAATGGCAAGAGATAAGAATATTTCCATACCTCGACGATCTTTTAATCTTGGCACAGATGCTGGAATTGCTCTTATGTCATCTGCAACAGACAATAACGTGTCTGCAGTAGAACCACGGGTGGCTCATAAATTGGGCAAAATCGTCTCTGGTTCCATCACAGCAGATGACTCACTTGGGGGCTGTACTGGATTCAAGGCTTCAGAGAGTAATTTTACCTCTGAACAAGATATCCAAGGTTCAGTCAAGGATTCAGGACTTGTTACACAGTCAAAAGGTATCCATTCACGCAGCAATGCGCGTAATGGGTTTGATGGTGTCAACATTCGACATGGTGGAGTATGCACAATTCCACTCGAGGTCTCTGCAGCGTCTAATTCTTGCCAGATGGAATGGGTTGCATCAGACGATAAAAACACAGACTATGGTTCTTACGTTAGAAGTAAGAAGGTCATTAGCCTGGTGGCTACAGACATCCCATCTGGACAAGGGGAGACCCTTTTGGATATCAGATTGGGAAATTCTGACAAATGCCAGTCTCCAGGGCTGGGGAGCAGTGTCAGGAAGGTTGTGTTTTCACGGGCAATGGACCAAGGGAGAAAGTTGCCTGCCAATAAATATAGTGGAACTTCGGGCCATATACATGGCACTGATTCAGGCAAAGGACATTCTTCGGGGAAAACCAGCCCAGATCCGTTCGGACAATGCGACGGCAGTAGCGTACCTCAACCATCAGGAAGGAACTCGCAGCCGAAAAGCGATGAAGGAGGTGAGTCACATACTGAAGTGGGCAAAACTTCATCATCCAGCCTTGTCTGCAGTGTTCGTTCCGGGAGTCCTAAACTGGGAAGGGGACTTTCTCAGTCGACACGCCATTCAGGCAAGCGAATGGGCTCTACACCCGGAGGTCTTCCAGACTCTAGCACACAGGTGTGGGTTGCCAGATAGATCTCATGGCGTCCCGTCTGAACAACAAAGTGCTCGCATACGGGTCAAGAACAAAGGATCCCAGAGCAATCTTTGTGGATGCCCTGTCGGTGAGATGGGACTTCCCATCTGGCTTATGTGTTTCCTCCAATCACCCTATTACCCATGGTAGTGAGAAAGATATAGCAAGGAAAAGGTGCCGTGATACTAATAGCTCCGGCTTGGCCCAGAAGGCATTGGTACACAGATCTGCAGAGGATGTCGATGGATGTTCCACTTCTGCTCCCTCAACGTCCAGATCTACTGATGCAGGGTCCTTGTTATCACAGACATCTGGATCGACTGTCTTTGACGGCGTGGCTCTTGAAACCTCTATCCTGAAGTCAAGAGGATTCTCACAACAGATAATTCAAAATATGATCAGAGCAAGGAAACCTTCCTCGGCTCGCATTTATCACCGAATATGGCAAACCTATATTCATTGGTGCAGTGAACAGAAAATGGACCCGAAGTCTTTCAGAGTTTCCAGGGTCTTAGCATTCCTTCAGGCAGGAATGGATAAAGGTTTGAATGTGGCTTCCTTGAGAGTGCAAGTGTCGGCATTGGCTGTATGGTTCCAAAAGAAAATTGCCAATTTACAGGATGTGCGTATTTTTTTCCAGGGAATGCTGCACATTCAACCTCCTTTTGTTCCTCCTACAGTGCCTTGGGGCTTAAGTGTAGTTCTGAAAGCCCTTCAAGTTGCCCCATTTGAACCACTTAATAAAGTGGATCTTAAATGGTTGACAGCTAAAGTTCTCTTTCTACTGGCTATGGCATCCGCTAGAAGAGTATCAGATTTAGGGGCATTATCATGTCATTCCCCATTTCTGATTTTTTATCCAGATAAAGCAGTTCTCAGAACTAGATCTGGGTATCTTCCGAAGGTGATGTATAAATTCCACCTTAATGAAGAAATTGTAGTCCCGGCTTTCCAGGTACCTGGCCTTTCTGCAGGAGATGCATCGCTGGACGTGGTCCGTGCATTAAGGATCTACGTGGATCGTACCAGTGCCATCAGAAAGACAGATTCTCTCTTCATTCTCTACGGATTTCACAAGAGAGGATGGCCTGCTGATAAGCAGACGCTGGCAAGATGGCTTCGGATGACGATTTCAGAAGCATATTCTCAGGCTGATCTCCCTGTTCTGGCTAATGTCTCTGCTCAGTCTACTTGTAAGGTAGGTCCATCATGGGCAGCATAGCGTGGTACTTCAGCAGAACAGATACAATATGTAAGGCGGCCACATGGTCTTCCATTACACATTCATTAGACATTATGCCTTGGATATCTTTGCCTCTCATGACACTGAATTCAGGCGAAGGATTATCCTGTCCAATCAGGAGCGTCCCCACCACTAAATTGCTTTGGGAATTCCCATTGTTATTCTGTGGATAACCTGTGGACCCTGCCAGAGAAATATACATTATGGTAAGAACTTACCGTTGATAACGGTATTTCTCCTATGTCCACAGGATCCACAGGGATCCCACCCTGACGCACCTGATTTGAGGATCCTTTTACTCACTAACCTCTTCCTTCTTGTACGGAAGGGTGTGCATGTGTGTTCTTATCGCCTGATTAGTGATATCTTTGATGCTCCTCACTTGAGCTTTGGAATACAATTGATTTGCCAGGAAGCGGGGATATATGGACGGTCCCGTTGCATGCTGAGAGGCCGGAAAAGCTTTGACCGATTGGTGCAAATTCGCTGTTGTGAAGCATATCCTATTGTTACCTGTGGATCCTGTGGACTTGGGAGAAATACCATTATCAATGGTAAGTTCTTTCCATAACGTATATTTTTCTTCTGTGATTAATTTTGAAGATGATTATCAGGAAATATCTAGTGCTGAATTTGGAGAAATTCAGGATGATGTCAGGCTATTAAATCTGGATCTTGTAGATAGTTTGCTGAAGAATGTTTACAAATCTATGAATTTTAAAGAATCTGTACCGGATGCTGATGGTCAAAATCCTTTAAGAAAAATCGATACTTCCCAGTACATAAAGCTCTTAAAGATATTATGTTAAGGAGTGGCAGAATGTTGATAAGCAGTCAGGAAATACTAAAAGAATTGATCATATGTTTCCTATCAATTATGAGCAATTTTTAAAATGGCGTTCCCTACCCAAGATTGATGCTGCAGTAGCAGAAGTTGTGTCCAAGACTACTATTTTTCTTGAAGATGGAGCTGTGTTAAAAGATGGCATGCATAAAAAAATTGAGAGTTTTCAAGAAATTGCATAGCTAGTCAGCAGTGTCACTGAAGTCAAGAGTGGCGTTGGCTTCAGTATCTAGAGCACTTAGGCTCTGGGGTTTAACGATAAATACTGATCTAGAAGGGAAGATATCTAGGCAGTATTTACAGAGAAATTTAAATATTATGATGAAGGCCATTGAATATATGTGTGAAGCTTCACTTAATGTGGTGGAATTTGTGGCAAAGTCCATGGCGCCAGGAGTTGTATGAAGAAGAGCCTTATGGCTGCGTTCATGGGCAGCTGGCACACATTCCAAAAATAGGCTTGTTACTCTGCCATATAAGGGTTCTTTGCTGTTTGGGAATAAATTGGAATCACTTATACAGAAAAGGACAGCATGGAAATCTGCACGGCTACCTCAAGATAGGAGGAACAGATATCCTATTCCATTGTCCAGACAACAGTTGAGAGAAGCTAGAAGTTACAGACCAGGATGTCAGTATGGAAACAAATATTCGTCAGGATTGTCAAGAATGTCCTTTCGCCAATCTGGGAGAAGAGGCGGTCAGAAACAATGACTATTATGAGAGTCCCATACCTGTGGCAGTAGGTGGCAGGCTGATGGAATTTGGAATTAGATCAAAATATTCTATATGGAGACGTCAAAGTCCATTCTTTCTGGTGTAAAGAGAGGGGACTCCATGGCATCAGTAGATCTAAAAGATGCCTACTTTCACATACCAGTATGCAAGGTATCTCAAAAGTACCTGAGGCTGTATGTAAAGGGGAAGCATCTTCAGTTTACATGTCTCCCGTTTGGTTTGGCCACTTCTCCAAGGACCTTTACAAAAGTTCTTGCTCCTCTTATAGCACTGTTAAGAAGACAAGGTATAGCAGTATGGCCGTATCTGCTAATCTATGAGAGATGACGCTGCAAACCCTTCAGTCTCATGGTTGGATGGTAAGCTGGGAAAATTGTCACCTGGAACCAGTACAACATTTACAATTCTTGGGGATTCAAGTGGATACCCTCAAATTTGTAATTTTCCTGTCAGAAGAAAGATGCACGAAAATTAGAGAATTGGCAGTAATGGTGCAAACATGTCAAAGGATATCCTTACGTGTGGGAATGAGACTTCTTGAAATGATGTCCTCCACTATAGACATAATTCCATGGGCAAGGTGGAGAATGAGAAAATTACAGTGGAATCTGTTAGTTTTCTCGGAAAGGGATTACACTAAGCAACAAAATAAAGCTACGGCAAGATACAAGGAACTCACTGGCATTGTGGATAAGTCCTGCTTTGGATTCTAGAACGATATCTGTGTCTGAGCCTCAGTACATAGTGTTAACAACCGATGCAAGTTTAACAGGTTGGGGAGCACATCTGGCCCAGCAAAGTCTTCAGGAGTCTCTCGAGAGAAGAAATTTTCCTCAAATCGGCGAGAATTGAGAGCCGTATGGAATGCAATAGAAGGCTTCCAAGATCAGTTGAGATGAAGGCATCTAAAAATATTCTCAGACAATATAGTGGTCGTGACTTACTTGAACAGTCAAGGAGGCATCAGAAGTCAGGTGTTGTTACAGGAGGTAACGAGAATATTAAACTGGGCAGAAAGACATTTAAAATCCGTGACAGCACTGTATGTTCCAGGAAAGGACAATATTATTGCAGACTTCCTAAGCAGACACAATCTCTTGCCAGGAAAATGGGAGCTGGATGCTCAAGTACTTCAAGAAATTGTAAAGCGGTTTGGGCAGCCTCAGGTGTATCTGATGGCCACTCATCTCAATGCAAAGTTTCCTCTGTTCTTCTGAAGATATTATCTGCCACAGACAAGTGGCGTAAATGCATTCTCCCTGCCATGGAAGTTCAACCTGAAGTATGTCCCCCCCCCCCCCACGATTACTCGCACGCTGAAGAAAATCAGAGAGGAAAAGGTGGAAGTGATAATAGTGCTACCTTATTGGCCAAAGAGTTTGGTTCCCGATGCTAACGAAAATGGCAGTTCAGAACCCTTGGACATTACCAAACAAGGGGAGTTAGTTTTACATCAGGGACCAGTGGTGCACCCGAATATACAACATCTTCATTTGACGGTATGGAGATTGAACGGGATCTGTTAAGGAAGAGAGGGTTATCGGAACAAGTAATCTCTCTTCTGCAAGCAAGGAAGAAGGTATCGTCAGAAATCTATTATACAGTTAGGAAAACTTTCTTCTCTTCTTGGTCAGAGTCTAAATTTGACGTCTTAAATGCCGAGACTTCTCACATTTTACAGTTTTTGCATGATTGATTCAACAAGGGTCTGGCTGTGTCTACTATCAAGGTGCAAATTTCAGCACTAAGTGCATTACTGGATAGAAAATTATCAGAAGATGAGCTTGTAAAGAGATTCTGCCAGGCAATAAAGAGAATAAGGCCATGGATCAGGTCAGTCCTAGCTCCTTGGGATTTGAACCTTATTCTAAATGCTTTGATGTTAGCACCATTTGAACCTCTGCAAGAAGTGTCTGTGAAATTACTAACGTGGAAGGTGTTTTTTTCTGACGGCCATTACTTCTGCACGAAGAGTCAGTGAACTTTAGGCGTTATGGGTGGAAGAGCCTTATTTGAATGTTTTTCCTGGACAAATCTGGAGTTCCTGACAAAGGTGGTTTCTACATTCAATTTGAGTCCAGAAATTGTATTGCCTTAATTTTTTCAGCAACCGAATACTGAAGAAGAGGAAAAATTACAAACTTTGGATCTGGTACGAGCGATATTCATTTATTTGGAAAGAATGAAAGACTGTAGGAAGACAAAGCATCTGTTTGTCCTGCATTCAGGAAAGAGGAAAGGCGAGGCACCTACAAAACAAACCATCTCAGATCACAGATGGATCACTGTGCTGATTTCATTTGTATACAAAGAAAGTGGTCAAAATGTACCAGTAAATTTGAAGGCACACTCGACTAGGGCAGTTGCAACACCTTGGGCTAAGAAGGCACAGGTGTCGGCAAAGGATATATGTGCAGCAGCTACCTGGTCATCAGTTTACAGTCCCTTTTCCAGTCACTATGTTCATGATGTGGCTGGCGCCCACTTTGGAAACCATTTCTTGAAAGAGGCATTGTAACAAATAAATTCAGTTATTAAGCATGGATTTTTGTTTTATGGGCTGTTAATATTCACCCTCCCTGTAATTATTATGCTTTGGTATTTCCCAGAGTATTGGCTGCCATGAAGTAGCGTAGAAGAAAGTAGCAAATTGTACTTACCGATAATTTCATCTCTTCAAGATACTTCATGGCAGCCCATAATTACCCTCCCTAAGAGTGTTTTTTCACAGGTACTGAATGGACACTCAAAAGACTAGGGAGGAAGAGGAGGGATAGCCTTATATACCCTAAGTGGGCGGTCCCCAAGTGTGAAAAAACTTCCTGTCTGGAACTAGGGGGATTGGATACAGTCCCAGAGTAATGGCTGCCATTAAGTATCTTGAAGAAATGAAATTATCGGTAAGTATACTACTTTATTATGTATACCTGCTTTATGTTTTATGTATGTCCTGCAAAGCATTATGTAACTTAATAAATTATTTTTTTTCAGCTGATGTTCCGTAAAATGCGTGGCTTAAGTGAGTTCCCAGAAAGCTCCCTGGCTATAGGTGATGTTCTTTCCCACTTGACTTCCTCTGTAAATTTGGAGTTTGGTTTTATCAAGCCTCTACATGTCACTATGTTACCAAACCCTTCACACTTGGAAGCAATTAACCCAGTTGCTGTTGGCAAAACTCGGGCTAGACAGCAGTCTTTATTGGATGGAGTTTATTCATTAGATAGTACTGCACAACCTAGTGACAAGGTTGTATGCCTTCAGGTAAATACACTTTTTGCTATTATTTATATATAATAAATGAAATATAACTACTAACACATCTGGTGGGATGTAATGGTGTCTGAGATCGCAGAAGGTGCTGGCTGCTGGCCGATCTCTGCCGTTTTTTTTAAAGGGGCAATCGTTTATAAGGCATGGTTTTACCTTGTAAGTGTTAGCCCCTTTTAAAAAACAAAACAAAAAACAACTTTCGAGATCGGCCGGCCTCCCGCATTACATCCCGCCGAATATACCAGAATAAATGGCATTTTTTTCCTATGACATAGCAAATTGACTTATTACTAGTAAACATTTGAGTCTTGTGTGTGTGTAAATATTATAGCTCTTGTTCCACTTGATTTGCTATTTTTATTTATTTTTTCTAAAGGTGCATGGTGATGCTGCTTTTTGTGGTCAGGGTATTGTTCCTGAAACCTTTACACTTTCAAATCTACCTCATTATGAAATTGGTGGCAGTATTCATTTGATTGTAAACAATCAAATAGGATTTACCACTCCCCCTGATCGGAGTAGATCCTCAGTATATAGTAGTGATGTTGGTAAGTATCCACAATTTATACACATTACCGTTCAGGTGTTTTATTTTCTTATTTTATGCTGAATTATTGTTTTAGTATTATGTGATTTATAGATTTCAGTCTAGATTTTTCACTAGTATACAGGAATTATGTCATTTGTCTCATATACAGTGCTTAGATTTATATGATAAAGTATTGTTTGTTATATATTGTAATAATCCTTTTTAACTTGAAATGTTTGGAGTGAGGAGAAAACAGTTTACATACAAGATATTTAATTATGCTAGACTACTGCCAGCAGGGCTGCAACGGGGCCCTAGGGTGGCACATGCTCCAGTCCCTGTATTTGAGGGGGCACCAAGACAAAAACAGGAAGCCTGTGATGAGTTGGAAGTATGTTGTGGTGGGGGAAATCCTAGTTGCAGCCCTGGTAACAGTGTGTATGAGTGTACATTAATTAGTTCTTGTTAGAAAGCGGGGTTACCTGCGAGTCATAGAGTAGTCAGTCTCTGAATGTCTGGATGTGTGATTATTTACCAGACTCATAAGCATTACAATACTATTACAGAGTGCCTCTCCCCCGCAATCCACTCTTCTACTGAGCGTTCAGTATTAACGTAGTGTTCTGTGATTTATAGATGGACTGCAATGGGGGGATGCAGGTAATATAGCGGCTGTCGGGATCCCGGCGTTCAGGAGACAGACGCCGGAATCCCGTCAGCCGGTGATATGCCGCCAGACGGAATCCCGGCATGGGCTCGGTATTCCCGCTCGGATGCTGGGTCCATGCCACCAACCGCTAATTTTTAAAGTCCCTATGTCGTCTACTGTTGTGTTGGCACTAGTGTGTTGTGACCTAAAGTGACATGACTGGAGCAGGAGGCTGAATGGGCATAGTAATCCGCATTGATCCTACTGTAGATAGGGACGCCACACATACAGTACACGATGAAGGTCCCACTGGAATATATATTTTTTTCTCTAACGTCCTAGTGGATGCTGGGGACTCCGTAAGGACCATGGGGAATAGACGGGCTCCGCAGGAGACTGGGCACTCTAAGAAAGAATTAGGACTACTGGTGTGCACTGGCTCCTCCCTCTATGCCCCTCCTCCAGACCTCAGTTAGAATCTGTTCCCGGACGGAGCTGGGTGCATTTTAGTGAGCTCTCCTGAGCTTGCTAATAAGAAAGTATTTTAGTTAGGTTTTTTATTTTTAGAGAGCTTCTGCTGGCAACAGACTCTCTGCTACGTGGAACTGAGGGGAGAGAAGCAAACCTACTAACTGCGGCAAGGTTGCGCTTCTTAGGCTACTGGACACCATTAGCTCCAGAGGGATTGAACACAGGAACTTAACCTTGGTCGTCCGTTCCCGGAGCCGCGCCGCCGTCCCCCTCGCAGAGCCAGAAGACAGAAGCCGGCAGGTGAAGCAAGAAGACGTCAAAATCGGCGGCAGAAGACTCCTGTCTTCATATGAGGTAGAGCACAGCACTGCAGCTGTGCGCCATTGCTCCCACACTAACCCACACACTCCGGTCACTGTAGGGTGCAGGGCGCAGGGGGGGGCGCCCTGGGCAGCAATTGAGTACCTCCTGGCGAAATAGGGCATTTATACAGCTGGGCATTGTAATATGCATGAGCCCCCGCCATTATTTTTACACAAAATCGCGGGACAGAAGCCCGCTGCTGAGGGGGCGGGGCTTCTTCCTCAGCACTCACCAGCACCATTTTCTCTCCACAGCTCCGCTGAGATGAAGCTCCCCAGGCTCTCCCCTGCAGAAGCACGATAGAAGAGGGTGAAAAAGAGAGGGGGGGGGCACATAAATTTGGCGTAAAAACAATATATACAGCAGCTACTGGGTTAACACTAAGTTACTGTGTGATTCCTGGGTCATATAGCGCTGGGGTGTGTGCTGGCATACTCTCTCTCTGTCTCTCCAAAGGGCCTTGTGGGGGAACTGTCTTCAAATAGAGCATCCCCTGTGTGTGTGGTGTGTCGGTACGTGTGTGTCGACATGTCTGAGAAAAGGCTCCCCTAAGGAGGAGATGGAGCTAATATGTGTGTGAGAGGGTGTCTCCGTCGACAACGCCGACACCTGTTTGGATATGTGTAAGTGCTAAGGTGAATTTATTGCACAAAAGATTAGAGAACAGACAGGAAATCTACCCATGTCTGTCCCTATGGCGCAGAGACCTTCAGAGTCTCACAATGCTCACTATCCAAGATAATAAACACTGATATCGACATGGAGGTTGACTCCAGTGTCGACTACGATAATGCCAAGTTACAGCCAAAATGGCAGAAAAGTATTCAATATATGATTATTGTAATAAAAGATGATTTGCATATCACTGATGACTCATTTGTCCCTGACACAAGGGTACACATGTTTAAGGGGAAGAAAGCTGAGGTAAATTTCCCTCCTCTCATGAGGAAAAAGAGCGGGAATCTCCAGACAAGAGACTGCAGCTTCCCACAAAGAATTCTCAGGCAGTATCCTTTCCCCACTAGGGCCAGGATGTGATGGGAATCTTCCCCTAGGGTGTCACGTTTGCCCAGAAGGTAGCCCTAGCTATTCTCAGGGATCCTGCAGATAGCGTGCACATTCTGGCACACTACTCAGACCGGCGATTGTGTCGGCATGGGTTTATAGCGCTGGGGCGGCGTGGACAGGTACCTTATCAGCAGAAATTGAGACCCTAGTATGTATGTGTGTGTGTGTGTATATATATATATATATATATATATATATGTGTATATAGAGAGATATGTATATATATTAAAGATGCTGTCTTAAGAGATATATATAATCATACATGGCCAAAGAGACATGAGTATACTGGGTCCTAGAGTCAAAGCTATGTCGATTTCTGCTTGACGTGTCCTGTAGAATATGCAATGGACAGATGATGCCAACTTAAGTGGCATATGGAAGGCTGAGGATTGTGTGGAGAAGGGTTCTCGGACCTGGTCTCCACGGCTATAGCTGGTAATTCTGATATTTTGCCTTATATTCCTGCACAGCCTAGGAAAGCACGTCATTATCAAATGCAGCTTTTCGAACAAAGAAACAAGAAAGTCCGAGGTGCGTCCTTTCTTGCCAGAGGCAGGGGCAGAGGAAAGAAGCTGCACAGCTAGTTCCCAGGAACAGAAGTCCTTCCCGGCCTCTATGAAAATCCACAGCATGTCGCTGGGGCTCCACAGACGGAGCTAGGCCCGGTGGGGGCACACTTTCGTAAGTTCTGCAAAAAGTGGGTTCACTCCCTGTTAGATCCCTGGGCAATAGATATTGTGTCTCAGGGATACAAGCTGGACTTTGAGAAGATGCCTCCTCACTGCCGGCCCTGCCGGCTTCCCCCCCACGAGAGGGAAACAGGGTTAACTGCAATTCACAAATTGTATCTTCAACAGGTGGTGGTCAAGGGTCCCCTCCTTCGACAAGGAGGGGGTTATTATTCGACCATGTGGTAGTCCCGAAACCAGACGGTACGGTCAGACCCATATTGAATTTAAAATCCCTGAACATATACCTGAAAAGGTTCAAGTTCAAGATGGAATCGCTAAGAGCGGTCGTTAGAAGCCTGAAGGGGGGAGATTTTATCGTGACTCGGGACATAAAGGAGGCATACCTTCATGTCCTCATTTGTCCACCTCATCAGGCGTACCTCAGAATTGCGGTACGGGATTGTCATTACCAATTTCAGACGTTGCCGTTTGGTCTCTCCACGGCCCCGAGAATATTCACCAAGGTAATGGCGGAAATGATGGTGCTCCTGCGGAAGCAGGGTGTCACTATTATCACGTACTTGGACGATCTCCTCATAAAAGCGAGATCAAGAGAGCAGTGGCTGAACAGCGTATCACTTTCTCTGGAAGTGTAACGGCAACACGGCTGGATTCTATATATTCCAAAGTCGCAGTTGGTTCCTACAGCTCATCTGCCTCTCCTAGGCATGATCCTAGACACAGACCAGAAAAGGGTTTATCTCCCGATAGAGAGAGCTCAGGAGCTTGTGACACTGGTCAGGAATCTATTAAAACCAAAACAGGTGTCAGTGCATCACTGCACTCGAGTCCTGGGAAGGATGGTGGCATCATACGAGGCCTTTCCCTTCGGCAGGTTCCATGAGAGGACCTTCTAATGGGACTTACTGGACAAGTGGTCCGGATCACATCTTCAGATGCATCGGTTAATCACCCTATCCCCCTGGACCAGGGTGCCTCTCCGGTGGTGGCTGCAGAGTGCTCACCTTCTCGAAGGTCGCAGATTCGGCATTCAGAACTGGGTCCTGGTGACCACGGATGCAAGCCTCCGAGGGTGGGGGGCAGTCACATAGGGGAGAAATTTTCAAGGGCTGTGGTCAAGTCAGGAGACTTGCCTTCACATCAATATCCTGAAATTAAGGGCCATATACAACGCCCTAAGTCAAGCGGAGACCCTGCTTCGCAACCAATCGGTACTGATTCAATCAGACAACATCACCGCAGTGGCTCATGTAAACCGCCAAGGCGGCACAAGGAGCAGGGTGGCGATGGCGGAAGCCATCAGAATTCTTCGATGGGCGGAGAATCACGTACGAGCACTGTCAGCAGTGTTCATTCCGGGAGTGGACAACTGGGAAGCAGACTTCCTCAGCAGACACGACCTCCACCCGGGAGAGTGGGGACTTTATCAAGAAGTCTTCGCGCAGATGGTAGGTCGGTGGGAACTGCCACAAGTGGACATGATGGCATCCCGCCTCAACAAAATATTGCGCCAGGTCAAGAGACCCTCAGGCGATAGCTGTAGACGCACTGGTGACACCGTGGATGTTCCAGTGGGTTTATGTGTTTCCTCCTCTTCCTCTCATACCCAAGGTGATGAGAATCATAGGAAAAGGAGGAGTGAGAACAATACTCATTGTTCCGGATTGGCCAAGAAGGACTTGGTATCCAGATCTGCAAGAAATGCTCACAGAGGACCCATAGCCTCTGCCTCTCAGACAGGACTTGTTGCAGCAGGGGCCCCGTCTGTTCCAAGACTTACCGCGGCTGCGTTTGTTGGCATGGCGGTTGAACGCCGGATCCTGGCAGAAAAAGGCATTCCGGATGAGGTTATTCCTACACTGAAGGCTAGGAAGGAGGTGATGGCTAAACATTATCACCGTATAAAAAAAAATTAAAAAAAATGTGGCTTGGTGTGAGGCCAGGAATGCCCCTACGGAGGAATTCCAGCTGGGCCGTTTCCTTCACTTCCTACAGTCGGGAGTGACATTGGGCCAGAAATTGGGTTCCATTAGGGTCCAGGTTTCGGCCCTATCCATTTTCTTTCAAAAAGTACTGACTTCTCTTCCTGAAGTCCAGACGTTGTTTAGGGAGTGCTGCATATTCAGCCCCCTTTTGTGCCACCAGTGGCACCTTGGGATCGTAACGTGGTGTTGAGTTTCCTGAAATCTCACTGGTTTGAGCCACGTAAGACCGTGGAGTTAAAATATCTCACGTGGAAAGTGGTCATGCTATGGGCCTTAGCTTCGGCTAGGCGTGTGTCAGAATTGGCGGCTTTGTCATGTAAAAGCCCCTATCTGGGTTTCCATATGGACAGGGCAGGAATACGGAATCGTCCGCAATTTCTGCCGAAGGTGGTGTCATCTTTTCATTTGAACCAACCTATTGTGGTGCCTGCGGCTACTCGTGACTTGGAGGATTCCAGGTTACTAGATGTAGTCAGGGCTTTGAAGGTTTATGTAGCCAGAACGGCTAGGGTCGGGAAAACAGAATCTTTGTTTATCCTGTATGCATCCAACAAGCTGGGTGCTCCTGCTTCAAAGCAAACTATTGCTCGCTGGATCTGTAACACGATTCAGCAGGCTCATTCTGAGGCTGGATTGCCGCCTCCAAAATCGGTAAAAGCCCATTCCACAAGGAAGGTGGGCTCTTCTTGGGCGGCTGCCCGAGGGGTCTCGGCATTACAGCTTTGCCGAGCAGCTACTTGGTCGGGTTCAAACACTTTTTTGCAAAATTCTACAAGTTTGATACCCTGGCCGAGGAGGACCTTGTGTTTGCCCATTCGGTGCTGCAGAGTCATCCGCACTTTCCCGCCCGTTTGGGAGCTTTGGTATAATCCCCATGGTCCTTACGGAGTCCCCAGCATCCACTAGGACGTCAGAGAAAATAAGAATTTACTCACCGGTAATTCTATTTCTCGTAGTCCGTAGTGGATGCTGGGCGCCCGTCCCAAGTGCGGACTTTCTGCAATACGTGTATATAGTTATTGCTTAAATAAGGGTTATTGTTATGAGCCATCCGTTGAGTGAGGCTCAGTTGTTGTTCATACTGTTAACTGGGTAAGGTTATCACAAGTTGTACGGTGTGATTGGTGTGGCTGGTATGAGTCTTAACCTGGATTCCAAAAATCCTTTCCTTGTAATGTCAGCTCTCCTGGGCTCAGTTTCCTTAACTGAGGTCTGGAGGAGGGGCATAGAGGGAGGAGCCAGTGCACACCAGTAGTCCTAATTCTTTCTTAGAGTGCCCAGTCTTCTGCGGAGCCCGTCTATTCCCCATGGTCCTTACGGAGTCCCCAGCATCCACTACGGACTATAAGAAATAGATTTACCGGTGAGTAAAATCTTATTTTTACCCACCAGCATTTGTTGGGAACTTAGGGGGGAATAATACTTCAAACAAAATTAAGGAACTGAATATAGGGCTTAATACAGAATTATAAGTAAAGCAAAAAAAAACCCAACAAGTAACTTTGTCTCGGGAATAAACCATGTTGCCATGCAAGGGGAGCAAATACATTAGTATTTTTTCTGTGCTGGGTAAATACTGGCTGCTTTTGCATGTAGCCCACAAATGTTAGCTTTATTTTTACACTGCAATTTAGATTTCAGTTTGAACACACACCACCCAAATATGTCTCTCCACATGCCTCACCTGGTTTTGGCCAGTTACTTGCTTTTCTGCTTTGCTGACATATCTGAATCAGGCCCGTAGTTCCTTGTCACAGATGATAATCTGCATTTCTGTTCTGTATACCTATTTTCTGTATGTTGCTTAAAGTTTATTATCCTTGTCTAAAGATTTTCATAGCAATGAACAGCAGGTGACAAATGGTGCAGCAAAGATTTTGGCATATGGAGGGGTGGGGACAAATCAAATGAAATTACATTTTTGGCACAAACAGCAGTGTTTGGTACATACATGAACAATACCAACACAAGCAAAGAAAAAAACAACAAGTTATGAGAGTCCTAGATTTACAGTTGAAGCTTTGACCGGTTTTGGCCTTATGTACTCAACAAATCACATTTACCCAAGTTTATATTTTCAACCTTATTTGCTTATATGCATAAATATTATTTGTGTTTTCTGCTAATTTAGGTAAAATCGTTAGTTGTGCTGTAGTTCATGTTAATGGAGATGATCCTGAGGAAGTTCTGCGAGCAACACGGCTAGCAGTTGAATATCAGAGGCTCTTTAGAAAAGATGTGATTGTAGATTTATTGTGCTACCGGCAATGGGGCCATAATGAGCTGGATGAACCATTCTTTACTAATCCTGGAATATACAACGTTATCCGGTGAGTTTTTATTTTTTATAATTGTTTTGGATCATTACAGCAGATTAACTTGGGACAAATACTGTGATTATATCCCCTCCCTGTGACTTACCTCCACTTTCCTGTCAAGATATACATTTAGTTACCTAACCTCAGTCCTTGCTCCGTGCTGATCAAAAGATATGTACACTTACACTTACTGTAGCAATGATCTTTCTTTTTGGTACTAACTACTAAGTCTCACTGTTATTTTATATATATATATATATATATATATATATATATTCACTGTATGGTGCTGTGGGTAGAAATGATGTGGCACATTAAATATATGAGACTACCAAATGATTAAAGCTGCACTCATAAAGGACTTGTGGTCTATGTACTAAGCCCTGGAGAGAGATAAAGTATCAGTCAATCAGTTCCTAGCTGTCATTTTTTAAACACATATGGTAGTTAGGAGCTGAATGGCTGGTACTTTATCTCTCTCCAAGGTGGATTTTTAATAAACCTAATTATCTGAAAAACAAATATAGATAAATATCTTTTTACAGTGGCAGCACTGTCCAAAATTCAAATAGGGGAGCCACACCAACTACCAGTGACCAGGACGGCTAGGTTTGGCAGTGTTTGGGGTGGCAGTTGGTGTGGCTCCCCTATTTGAATTTTGGACTGCGCTGCAACTGCCACTGGGAAAAAAATATTTGGCTATTTTTTTATTGTTTTTTTGCAAAAAATAAGAATTTACTTACCGATAATTCTATTTCTCGTAGTCCGTAGTGGATGCTGGGGACTCCGTCAGGACCATGGGGAATAGCGGCTCCGCAGGAGACAGGGCACAAAAATAAAGCTTTAGGATTAGGTGGTGTGTACTGGCTCCTCCCCCTATGACCCTCCTCCAAGCCTCAGTTAGGATACTGTGCCCGGACGAGCGTACACAATAAGGAAGGATATTGAATCCCGGGTAAGACTCATACCAGCCACACCAATCACACCGTATAACTTGTGATCTGAACCCAGTTAACAGTATGACAACGTAGGAGCCTCTGAACAGACGGCTCACAACAATAACAACCCGAATTTGTTTGTAACAATAACTATGTACAAGTATTGCAGACAATCCGCACTTGGGATGGGCGCCCAGCATCCACTACGGACTACGAGAAATAGAATTATCGGTAAGTAAATTCTTATTTTCTCTAACGTCCTAAGTGGATGCTGGGGACTCCGTCAGGACCATGGGGATTATACCAAAGCTCCCAAACGGGCGGGAGAGTGCGGATGACTCTGCAGCACCGAATGAGAGAACTCAAGGTCCTCCTCAGCCAGGGTATCAAATTTGTAGAATTTTGCAAATGTGTTTGCCCCTGACCAAGTAGCAGCTCGGCAGAGTTGTAATGCCGAGACCCCCCGGGCAGCCGCCCAGGATGAGCCCACTTTCCTTGTGGAATGGGCCTTGACAGATTTAGGTTGTGGCAAGCCTGCCACAGAATGTGCAAGTTGAATTGTGCTACAAATCCAACGAGCAATCGTCTGCTTAGAAGCAGGAGCACCCATCTTGTTGGGTGCATACAATATAAACAGTGAGTCAGACTTTCTGACTCCCGCCGTTCTTGAAATATATATTTTCAATGCCCGGACCACGTCTAACAACTTGGAATCCTCCAAATCGTTAGTAGCCGCAGGCACCACAATAGGCTGGTTCAGGTGAAACGCTGACACCACCTTAGGCAGAAAATGAGGACGTGTCCGCAGTTCTGCCCTGTCCGTATGGAAAATCAGATATGGGCTCTTATATGATAAAGCCGCCAATTCTGATACTCTCCTGGCTGAAGCCAGGGCCAGTAGCATGGTTACTTTCCATGTAAGATACTTCAACTCCACCGATTTGAGCGGCTCAAACCAATGGGATTTGAGAAAATCCAAGACTACATTAAGATCCCACGGTGCCACTGGGGGCACAACCGGGGGCTGTATATGTAGTACTCCTTTTACAAAAGTCTGGACTTCAGGAACTGAAGCCAATTCTTTCTGGAAGAAAATCGACAGGGCCGAAATTTGAACCTTAATGGACCCCAATTTGAGGCCCATAGACAATCCTGTTTGCAGGAAATGTAGGAATCGACCCAGTTGAAATTCCTCCGTGGGGGCCTTCCTGGCCTCACACCACGCAACATATTTTCTCCAAATGCGGTGATAATGTTGTGCAGTCACCTCCTTCCTGGCTTTTACCAGTGTAGGAATGACCTCTTCCGGAATGCCTTTTTCCCTTAGAATTCGGCGTTCAACCGCCATGCCGTCAAACGCAGCCGCGGTAAGTCTTGGAATAGACACGGTCCCTGCTGAAGCAGGTCCGGTCTTAGAGGTAGAGGCCACGGATCCTCCGTGAGCATCTCTTGAAGTTCCGGGTACCAAGTTCTTCTTGGCCAATCCGGAGCCACTAGTATCGTTCTTACTCCCTTTTGCCGTATAATTCTCAGTACCTTTGGTATGAGAGGCAGAGGAGGGAACACATACACTGACTGGAACACCCACGGTGTTACCAGAGCGTCCACAGCTATTGCCTGAGGGTCTCTTGACCTGGCGCAATACCTGTCCAGTTTTTTGTTGAGGCGGGACGCCATCATATCCACCATTGGTTTTTCCCAACGGTTCACAATCATGTGGAAGACTTCTGGATGAAGTCCCCACTCTCCCGGGTGTAGATCGTGTCTGCTGAGGAAGTCTGCTTCCCAGTTGTCCACTCCCGGAATGAATACTGCTGACAGTGCTATCACATGATCTTCCGCCCAGCGAAGAATCCTTGCAGCTTCTGCCATTGCTGTCCTGCTTCTTGTGCCGCCCTGTCTGTTTACGTGGGCGACTGCCGTGATGTTGTCCGACTGGATCAACACCGGCTGACCCTGAAGCAGGGGTTTTGCCAGACTTAGAGCATTGTAAATCACTCTTAGCTCCAGTATATTTATGTGAAGAGACATCTCCAGGCTTGACCATACTCCCTGGAAGTTTCTTCCCTGTGTGACCGCTCCCCAGCCTCTCAGACTGGCATCCGTGGTCACCAGGACCCAGTCCTGTATGCCGAATCTGCGGCCCTCTAACGGATGAGCACTCTGCAACCACCACAGAAGAGACACCCTTGTCCGTGGCGATAAGGTTATCCGCTGATGCATCTGCAGATGCGATCCAGACCATTTGTCCAGCAGATCCCACTGAAAAGTTCGTGCGTGGAATCTGCCGAATGGAATCGCTTCGTAAGAAGCCACCATCTTTCCCAGGACTCTTGTGCATTGATGCACAGACACTTTCCCTGGTTTTAGGAGGTTCCTGACAAGTTCGGATAACTCCCTGGCTTTCTCCTCCGGAAGAAACACCTTTTTCTGAACCGTGTCCAGAATCATTCCCAGGAACAGCAGACGTGTCGTCGGGGTCAACTGAGATTTTGGAAAATTCAGAATCCACCCGTGTTGTTGCAGCACTAGTTGGGTTAGTGCTACTCCGTCCTCCAGCTGTTCTCTGGACCTTGCCCTTATCAGGAGATCGTCCAAGTAAGGGATAATTAATACGCCTCTTCTTCGCAGAAGAATCATCATTTCGGCCATTACCTTGGTAAAGACCCGAGGTGCCGTGGACAATCCAAACGGCAGCGTCTGAAACTGATAATGACAGTTTTGCACCACGAACCTGAGGTACCCTTGATGTGAAGGGCAAATTGGGACATGTAGGTAAGCATCCTTTATGTCCAGGGACACCATATAGTCCCCTTCTTCCAGATTCGCTATCACTGCTCTGAGTGACTCCATCTTGAACTTGAATTTTTGTATGTACAGGTTCAAAGATTTCAGATTTAGAATAGGTCTTACCGAGCCGTCCGGCTTCGGTACCACAAATAGCGTGGAGTAATACCCCTTTCCCTGTTGTAGGAGGGGTACCTTGACTATCACCTGCTGAGAAAACAGCTTGTGAATGGCTTCCAATACCGTCGCCCTGTCTGAGGAAAACGTTGGCAAAGCAGACTTTAGGAACCGGCGAGGGGGAGACTTCTCGAATTCCAACCTGTAACCCTGAGATACTACCTGCAGAATCCAGGGGTCCACCTGTGAGCAAGCCCACTGTGCGCTGAAATTCTTGAGTCGACCCCCCACCGCTCCTGAGTCCGCTTGTAAGGCCCCAGCGTCATGCTGAGGGCTTTGCAGAACCCTGGGAGGGCTTCTGTTCCTGGGCAGGGGCTGCTTGCTGCCCTCTCTTACCCCTTCCTCTGCCCCGAGGCAGATATGACTGTCCTTTTGTCCGCTTGTTCTTATAGGAACGAAAGGACTGCGGCTGAAAAGACGGTGTCTTTTTCTGTTGGGAGGGGGTCTGAGGTAAAAAGGTGGATTTTCCGGCAGTTGCCGTGGCCACCGGATCCGATAGACCAGGCTTTTTCAACCAGTGTGCCGTGGCACACTAGTGTGCCGCGACCAGTTTCTAGGTGAGCCGCGGAGCCAGAGCAGCTTCCTGCACCTTCAGAGTGAACTGTTGGCCCAGGCTCTTCTTAGAGGATCAGTCGTGCTCCGGCTGTGACCTGTGCCTTGATGATGTGGTGGTGTCACGGCCGCCGCATCTCACCACTCAGTCAACCCACCCGCCTGCATACACATCTTCCAGTTCCCGCCTGCATACACAGCTTTCCTTGCCCACCCACATCCACACCTGCCCGACCGCCCGCTGCTCAGTATTCGCAGCAATCCACTATGAACAACACCCGCCACTGAGGGACAGGGAGGAGGACAGCTGACCGGTAGGGGCTAATATGTTATCTCTCCTGTGGGGAGCAATAGGATTTATGGATTTATAGGGGGAACAATGTGAATAATTCATGTGGGGAGAAATGTGGTTGATTTATGTGTGAGCAACATGATTTATGTGGGGAGCAATGTGATTGTTTTTTCTGTGTAGGCCGATGTATGTGTGGATTTTTTATTACTGTTAAGGCCAATGTGTGTGTTTTTTTCCTGTGGGGAACGGATGGTGTGCCTTGGCAATTTTAAAATAGTGTTCGGTGTGCCGTGAGTAAAAAAAGGTTGAAAATCACTGCGATAGACCGACGCCAAATAATTCCTCCCCTTTATACGGCAATACTTCCATATGTCGTTTGGAATCTGCATCACCTGACCACTGTCGCGTCCATAAACTCCTTCTGGCAGATATGGACATCGCATTTACTCTCGATGCCAGAGTGCAAATATCTCTCTGAGCATCTCGCATATAAAGGAAAGCATCCTTTAATTGCTCTATAGTCAATAAAATACTGTCCCTATCCAGGGTATCAATATTTTCAGTCAGGGAATCCAACCAGACGACCCCAGCACTGCACATCCAGGCTGAGGCGATGGCTGGTCGCAGTATAACACCAGTATGTGTGTATATACTTTTTAGGGTAGTTTCCATTCTCCTATCAGCTGGATCCCTGAGGGCGGCCGTATCAGGAGACGGTAACGCCACTTGTTTTGATAAGCGTGTGAGCGCCTTATCCACCCTAGGGGGTGTTTCCCAGCGCGCCCTAACCTCTGGCGGGAAAGGGTATAATGCTAATAACTTTTTTGAAATTAGCATTTTTCTATCTGGGTTAACCCACGCTTCATCACATACATCATTTAATTCCTCTGATTCAGGAAAAACTACAGGTAGTTTTTTCACCCCCCACATAATACCCCTTTTTGTGGTACTTGCAGTATCAGAGATATGCAAAGCCTCCTTCATTGCCGTGATCATATAACGTGTGGCCCTACTTGAAAATACGTTTGTTTCATCACCGTCGACACTAGATTCAGTGTCTGTGTCTGGGTCTGTGTCGACCGACTGAGGTAAAGGGCGCTTTACAGCCCCTGACGGTGTCTGAGACGCCTGGGCAGGTACTAACTGGTTTGCCGGCCGTCTCATGTCGTCAACTGATTTTTGTAATGTGCTGACATTATCACGTAATTCCATAAACAAAGCCATCCATTCCGGTGTCGACTCCCTGGGGGGTGACATCACCATTATCAGCAATTGCTCTGCCTCCACACCAACATCGTCCTCATACATGTCGACACACACGTACCGACACACAGCAGACACACAGGGAATGCTCTTATCGAAGACAGGACCCCACTAGCCCTTTGGGGAGACAGAGGGAGAGTTTGCCAGCACACACCCAAGCGCTATAATATATATGGGAACAACCTTATATAAGTGTTGTTCTTTATAGCAGCTTAAATATATCAAAATATCGCCAAAAAAATGCCCCCCCTCTCGGTTTTACCCTGTTTCTGTAGTGCAGTGCAGGGGAGAGTCCTGGGAGCCTTCCTCACAGCGGAGCTGAGCAGGAAAATGGCGCTGTGTGCTGAGGAGAATAAGCTCCGCCCCCTATTTCGGCGGGCTTTTCTCCCGTAGTTTTAGATAACTGGCATGGGTTAAATACATACATATAGCCTCAATGGCTATATGTGATGTATTCTTTTGCCATAAAGGTATTAAATATTGCTGCCCAGGGCGCCCCCAGCAGCGCCCTGCACCCTCCGTGACCGCTTGGTGTGAAGTGTGTGACAACAATGGCGCACAGCTGCAGTGCTGTGCGCTACCTTCATGAAGACTGAAGAGCCTTCTGCCGCCTGTTTCCGGACCTTCAATCTTCAGCATCTGTAAGGGGGGTCGGCGGCGCGGCTCCGGGACGAACCCCAGGGTGAGACCTGTGTTCCGACTCCCTCTGGAGCTAATGGTATCCAGTAGCCTAAGAATCCAATCCATCCTGCACGCAGGTGAGTTGAAATTCTCTCCCCTAAGTCCCTCGATGCAGTGAGCCTGTTGCCAGCAGGACTCACTGAAAATAAAAAACCTAAAAACTTTTTCTAAGCAGCTCTTTAGGAGAGCCACCTAGATTGCACCCTGCTCGGACGGGCACAAAAACCTAACTGAGGCTTGGAGGAGGGTCATAGGGGGAGGAGCCAGTACACACCACCTAATCCTAAAGCTTTATTTTTGTGCCCTGTCTCCTGCGGAGCCGCTATTCCCCATGGTCCTGACGGAGTCCCCAGCATCCACTTAGGACGTTAGAGAAATTATGAAAAGCACTCACTGGATCCAGCAGGGAAGAAGTAGGGACAGCACTCAAGTTTTTTGTAAGACATTTTTTATTTTATTTTATCAAAACCGCACAGTACAATACAAATACAGTTTGTGCCTGATGGCCATTTCAATCACTTCTTAGTGACCGAAAGTAACCTCACCGCTGACCGCAAAGTTCCCACCATTGGCTACAATGGAGCGCATAGGCGCTACATTGTATCTCTGCCGTGTGCTGCCTCACAGACACTACAGGAGCACACAGCCAATCAGGAGAGTGCCACGACGTGGCGCTCCCTGATTGGCTGAAGGGACCCTCTTTGACATGAGTCAGGGGGGGTCCTGGCAGTCGGGGAAAGGGGTCCCATGTGTAAACATGGGACCCCTTTCAGTGCGTGGTCGGGTTTCCGTTTTTTCGTTTTGCCAAGTACGTGGATTATTAAAAAAAGGACACGACACACTGGATTTAGGTGAGTATAATTTTATTTTCAGGTACCCTGGAATCGACGTCGAGACGTGGGCCGAGTCGGCATCTGAACATAGGTAAGTATGTGTGTGTCGGAATGTATGTAATAAAGTTGTACTTTCAAGGTGTGTGTGTCCTGTTTTTATTTGGGTATTTTTTTTGCAGAAGAACTATAGGTACCAGCGGGCCCGTTTAACTTCCGCATGCTGGTACTTGTGGTTCTCCAAGTACCAGCTTGCCGGGGGAGGCTTGCAGGGACTTGTAGTTCTTGTGCAAAAAACAATATTCTTTTATTTTACACTTGGCTATCAGCCCCCCATCGGCAGCCCATGGATGGGGGGGGGACAGCCTCGGGCTTCACCCCTGGCCCTTGGGTGGCTGGAGGGGGGGGACCCCTTGTTTTAAGGGGTCCCCACTCCTCCAGGGTACCCCGGCCAGGGGTGACTAGTTAGTGATTTAATGCCAGGGCCGCAGGGACCTATATAAAAGTGTACCCCTGCTGTGGCATTATCTCTCTGACTAGTGGAGCCCGGTGCTGGTTCAAAAAATACGGGGGACCCCTACGCTTTTTGTCCCCCGTATTTTTTGCACCAGGACCAGAGCCCGGTGCTGGTTGATCAAACATGGGGGAACCCCTGTCAATTTTCCCCCCATATTATTTCTACCAGGACCGGCTCAAAGAGCCCGAGGCTGGTTATGCTGAGGAGGGGGGACCCCACGCAATTTTTTTCAGATTTTTAAACACTTTAAAAACCTTTTTAAGGTACACAATGAAGCCCTGCACAGATCTCATAGATCCGGCCGGGATTCCTTGTGTTTTGTCAGGCAGTGTTTTACTCATCACTCCAGTAAAACACTGCCTGACATTACGAATCACATCGACATCGGAAAATACGAATTGTGAAAAGTCGGCAGCTTAGTGAATGACCGTATCAGGATTCAAAAAGTTGCAGTAAAATGCACCCGATACCATTCGAGTTCAAACACCCTTCAAAACGGCCAAAACACGAATCTTTGTAAATATACCCCACTGTGTGTAAATCAGAAATGAAATGTAACAATGATGGGCACTGTAACGTCACCAGTAGTAACAAACCTAAACATAACAGGCATTATCACAAGAGCATAATGCAAGTGGAATGGAGGCTGACACTTTGCATGAAGATATATCATAGTAAATGCTAACCGTAAGTAAAGTGTAGATAACAGAGGTGACCTACTATACAACTCATTGGGTCTGCAGAGTGCTTGCAAAGTCTACATATTCACTGCCTCAGAGACCAGACAAGAGACATTGCTGAAGAAAATGGAAAAAACAAACCAAACCGAAATACAAAAAAAATCCAAAACACTACTGCATAACATATCGTAGGAGCAGGAGCAGCTCCCAGTGCAGTTTGTGTCTCTCAGCAGAGATAGCATAGTGGGTGGTATAAACCCCATGCATCCCGCCACAATAACCAGCTCTGTGACAGCACACACTATGAACTAGTGTGGTGGTGGTGGTGGTGTTTTTTTTTCTTTCTCTCATACGTCCTAGAGGATGCTGGGGATGCTTCATAGAACCATGGGGTATAGACGGGATCCGCAGGAGACATGGGCACACTATAAGACTTTGAATGGGTGTGAACTTGCTCCTCCCTCTATGCCCCTCCTCCAGACTCCAGTTAGATTCTGTGCCCAGTGAGACTGGATGCACACTGAGGAGCTCTCCAGAGTTTCTCAGGAAAAGACTTTGGGGGTAATTCCAAGTTGATCGCAGCAGGAATTTTTTTAGCAGTTGGGCAAAACCATGGCCCTCATTCCGAGTTGTTCGCTCGTTGCTGATTTTCTCTATATTGCGATTAGTCGCTTACTGCGCATGCGCAATGTTCGCAGAGCGCATGCGCTTAGTTATTTTACTCAAAAGTTAGGTATTTTACTCACGGCTTTACGAGGATTTTTCTTCGTTCTGGTGATCGGAGTGTGATTGACAGGAAGTGGGTGTTTCTGGGCGGAAACTGTCCGTTTTATGGGTGTGTGTGAAAGAACGCTGCCGTTTCTGGTAAAAACGCGGGAGTGGCTGGAGAAACGGGGGAGTGTCTGGGCGAACGCTGGGTGTGTTTGTGACGTCAAACCAGGATCGAAACTGACTGAACTGATCGCAGTGGCAGAGTAAGTCTCGAGCTACTCAGAAACTGCTAAGAAATGTATATTCGCAATTTTGCGAATCTTTCGTTCGCAATTCTGCTGAGCTAAGATACACTCCCAGAGGGCGGCGGCTTAGCGTGTGCACTGCTGCGAAAAGCGGCTAGTGAGCGAACAACTCTGAATGAGGGCCCATGTGCACTGCAGGGGAGGCAGATATAACATGTGCAGAGAGAGTTAGATTTGGGTGGGGTGTGTTCAATCTGCAATCTAATTTGCAGTGTAAAAATAAAGCAGCCAGTATTTACCCTGCACAGAAACGAAATAACCCACCCAAATCTAACTCTCTCTGCACATGTTATATCTGCCTCCCCTGCAGTGCACATGGTTTTGCCCAACTGCTAAAAAAAATTCCTGCTGCGATCAACTTGGAATTACCCCCTTTATTAGGTTTGTTATTTTCAGGGAGACCTGCTGGCAACAGGCTCCCTGCATCGTGGGACTGAGGGGAGAGAAGCAGACCTACTTTTTAAGAGTTCAAGGGCTCTGCTTCTTAGGCTACTGGACACCATTAGCTCCAGAGGGTTCGATCACTTGGTACGCCTAGCTGCTTGTTCCTGGAGCTGCGCCGTCACCCCCCTCTCAGAGCCAGAAGATTGATGCCGGGTGAGTATGAGAAGAACTGAAGACTTCAGTGATGGCAGAAGACGCGTCTGTGGTACCGCGCTGCGCGCCATGCTCCCACACAGATCACGGCACTGAGGGTGCAGGGCGCAGGGGGGGCGCCCTGGGCAGCATGGGGGGACCTCAGACAGCACTGGCATAGCAGTTAACAGTGCCCGGGCACTAGTTAAGGGACCCCCGCCAGTATAAAGATTTTGCGCGGGACGGAAGTGCGCCATGTAGTGGGCGGGGCTTAGCCCGCAGAGCTCTCACCAGCGCCTTTTTTTTCTCTTCACAGAAGGCTGCAGAGATGCTGGCCCTGACCTCCACACTGTGCAAGTGACAGGTGCAAAAGGGGGGGGGGGGGGGGGGCACTGGCAAATTTTGTGGTTTATTTTATATGATAAAGCGCTAGCAGGTCTGGGCAGTCCTATTACTGGCCTCAGTACCGGGATAGGTGCTGGGTGTGAGCTGGCAGACCTCTCTGTCTCTCTGGCAGGCTTTAGTGTGGGTCTGTCTCCTATAGCCCCAGTGTGGTTGTGGCTGTCGGTACGTGTGTGTGTGTTGACATGTCTGAGGCTGAATGCTCTTCCCAGGAGGAGGCTGGAGTGGGGACAGACAATTCTGTGAGAGTGGCAGTGTCTGCACCGCCGACAGATGATTGGGTGAATATGTTAAGTGTTTTAAACGCAAATGTGACTAAGTTAGATAAGAGATTTGATAAATCTGAGTCTAAGAAACAGACATGGAGGAAATCCATGGAGGATGCATTGTCACAAGCCCAGGCCCCCTCAGGGTCACAGAAACGTGCATTTACCCAGATAGCAGATACGGATACCGACACGGACTCTGATTCCAGTGTCGACTATAGTGATGCCAGATTACATCCGAAACTGGCTAAGAGTATTCAGTACATGATTGTGGCAATAAAAGATGTTTTACATATCACTGAGGATCCCGCTGTTCCGGATACCAGGGTCTGTATGTATAAAGGAAAGAAACCTGAGGTAACGTTTCCTCCCTCTCATGAGCTGAACTCACTTTTTGAAAAAGCTTGGGAAAATCTTGACAAAAGGATACATGTTCCCAAAAGAATTCCAGTGGCATATCCGTTCCCTTCTGGGGACAGGGAAAGGTGGGAGTCAATCCCCACGATAGACAAAACTTTGTCGTGTCTATCTAAAAAAGTGGCGCTCCTGTCCCCTGACACGGCAGCCCTAAAGGATCCTGCGGATCGTAAAGCAGGAAATTACACTGAAATCTATTTGTCACTACTCAGGCCTGCCGTTGCTGCGGCATGGGTGAGTAGCGCTATTGAACGGTGGGCAGATAACTAATCATCTGAGGTAGATTCCCTAGACAGAGATAGTGTGCTTTTGACTCTGGGTCACATCAGGGACGCTGCAGCAGATTTAAAAGAAGCTGTAAGCGATATTGGCCTTTTGGGATCAAGGGCCAATGCCATGGCGGTCTCGGCTAGGAGAGCGTTGTGGATTCATCAATGGAATGCTGACGCTGACTCTAAGAAGGCAATGGAGTCGCTACCTTTAAACGGTAGGGTCTTGTTTGGCGACGGCCTCACTGACCTGGTGTCTACGGCTACCGCGGGTAAGTCGTTATTTTTACCTTATGTTCCAGCACAACAGAAGAAAACGCCCCACTATCAGATGCAGTCCTTTCGGCCCAATAAATTCAAGAAAGGACAAGGGTCCTCTTTCTTAGCTGCGAGAGGAAGAGGAAGGGGAAAGAGGTCACAGGCTGTTGCAAGTTCCCAAGAGCAGAAGTCCTCTCCGGCTTCTACCAAATCCACCGCATGACGCTGGGGCTCCTCTGCGAGAGTCCGCACCGGTGGGGGCACGTCTCAAGCTCTTCAGTCAGGTCTGGGGGCACACTCGGACCTGGATCCTTGGATAGTAGACATAGTAACCCAAGGGTACAAGTTAGTGTTTCAAGACGTGCCACCTCACCGATTTTTCAAATCGGCCTTGCCAGCTTCTCTTCCGGAAAGGGAGATAGTAAGCGCTGCAATACTAAAGTTGTGTCAAAATCAAGTGATTGTCACGGTACCCCCGTCTCAACGGGAGGGGGGGGGGGGGGGGGTTTATTCGAGCCTGTTCGTGGTCCCGAAGCCGGATGGCTCAGTCAGACCGATTCTAAACCTTAAATCCCTCAATTTCTTTCTCAAAAGATTCAAGTTCAAGATGGAATCTCTACGAGCAGTGATCTCCAGTCTGGAGGAGGGGGATTTTATGGTGTCGGTAAACATGAAAGATGCCTACTTACACGTCCCCATATATCCTCCGCATCAGGCTTACCTGAGGTTTGCTGTTCAGGATTGTCATTACCAATTTCAGACGTTGCCGTCTGGTCTCTCCACGGCTCTGAGGATTTTCACCAAAGTAATGGCGGAAATGATGGTTCTCCTGCGCAAGCAGGGAATCACAATTATCCCGTACTTGGATGATCTCCTCATAAAGGCGAGGTCCAAGGAGCAATTGCTGAAGAATGTTGCCCTTTCACTGACGATTCTGCAACAACAACAACTGTGCCAAAATCACAGTTGGATCCAACGACACGGCTGTCGTTCCTGGGTATGATTCTGGATACAGAATTGCAAACAGTTTTTCTTCCAGTGGAAAAAGTTCTGGAAATACAGAACATGGTAAAACAGATTCTGAAACCAGCAAAGGTTTCAGTTCTTCAATGCACTCGGTTGCTGGGAAAGATGGTGGCGGCCTACGAGGCCATTCTGTATGGCAGGTTCCATGCCAGGGTGTTTCAGTGGAACCTGCTGGACCAGTGGTCCGGGTCTCACCTGGACATGCACCGGAAAATAATTCTATCTCCCAGGACCATAATTTCCCTTCTGTGGTGGCTGCACGGTTCTCACCTTCTGGAGGGACGCAGGTTCGGGATTCAGGATTGGATCCTGGTGACCAGAGATGCAAGCCTCTGAGGCTGGGGAGCAGTCACGCAGGGGAGAAACTTTCAGGGAAAGTGGTCAAGCCAGGAAGCTTGTCTACACATAAACATTCTGGAATTAAGAGCCATCTGCAACGGCATACTGCAAGCAGAACATCTCCTTCGAGGTCTGCCGGTCTTGATTCAGTCAGACAACGTGACAGCAGTGGCGTACATAAACCGCCAGGGCGGAAGAAAAAGCAGAGCGGCGATGGCCGAGGGCACGAAAATTCTTCGCTGGGCGGAAAGACATGCAAGCGCTCTGTCTGCGGTCTTCATTCCAGGAGTGGACAACTGGGAAGCCGACTTCCTCAGCACTCACGATCTCCATCCAGGAGAGTGGGGTCTTCATCAAGAGGTCTTTGCAGAAGTAACAGAATGGGCGCCAAATTCAAAACCACCAATAGTGATTTGGCGCCCATTCTCAGGTGGGGTGGGGGTGGTCCTTATCTGATTTACTTTTGGGTATAAAATCCAATTAGATTGTACTCCACCATGCTTCTGACGAAGGACCTTTGAGTCCGAAACGTGTAAAGTAGGTGGATTCTGTGCTTTGGACTTTGGATTCCCTCCTGGAACATCTTGGGGACGTTGATACTTCTGGCGGTTGGACCGGCTGGTTCCGAACCCTGCTGTCGTGAGAGTCACCTTACCCTATGAGGAGGTTCTATGTGCTTTATTTTCTTTTAATTAATGTGAGTGTAACCCTGTAATAAGTCCAGGAAATCGGCGGCTGAAGACTCCGGTCTTCACTGCAGCTGTGCGCCATTGCTCCCCTTGCACACCTCACACTCCGGTCACTGATGGGTGCAGGGCGCTGGGGGGGGGGGCGCCCTGGGCTGCAATAAGGTTACCTTACATTGGCAAAAATACACATAATATAGTCATTAAGACTATATATGTGTAAAATCCCCTGCCATATATCCATAAAAAAAAGCGGGAGAAGTCCGCCGTGAAGGGGGCGGGGCTATCTCCCTCAGCACACTGGCGCCATTTCCTCTCACAGCTCCGCTGGAAGGACGCTCCCCAGGCTCTCCCCTGCAGTTTCCAGGCTCAATAGGGTAAAAAAGAGAGGGGGGGCACTAAATTTAGGCGCAAATAATATATATATAGCTGCTATAGGGTAAAATCACTCATTATAGTGTACATCCCTGTGATTTATAGCGCTGTGGTGTGTGCTGGCATACTCTCTCTCTGTCTCCCCAAAGGACTTTGTGGGGTCCTGTCCTCAGTCAGAGCATTCCCTGTGTGTGTGCGGAGTGTCGGTACGCCTGTGTCGACATGTTTGATGAGGAGGCTTATGTGGAGGCGGAGCAGGTGCCGATAAATGTGATGTCACCCCCTGCGGGGTCGACACCTGAGTGGATGGATATGTGGAAGGAATTACGTGACAGTGTCAACTCCTTACATAAGAGGTTTGATGACATAGCAGATGTGGGACAGCCGGCTTCTCAGTCCGTGCCTGCCCAGGCGTCTCAAAAGCCATCGGGCTCAAAAGCGCCCGCTACCTCAGATGGCAGACACAGATGTCGACACGGATACTGACTCCAGTGTCGACGACGATGAGACTAGTGTACATTCCAATAGGGCCATCCGTTACATGATTACGTCAATGAAAAATGTGTTGCACATTTCTGACATTAACCCTGGTACCACAAAAAAGGGTATTATGTTTGGGGAGAAAAAGCAACCTGTGGTATTTCCCCCTTCTGAAGAGTTAAATAAAGTGTGTGATGAAGCGTGGCTTTCCCCCGATAAGAAACTGGTAATTTCTAAAAAGTTACTAAGGGCGTACCCTTTCCCGCCAGAGGATAGGATACGTTGGGAGACATCCCCTAGGGTGGATAAAGCGCTCACACGCTTGTCAAAGAAGGTGGCACTACCGTCTCCGGATACGGCCGCCCTAAAGGAGCCTGCGGATAGAAAGCAGGAGGCTATCCTGAAGTCTGTATATACACACTCAGGTACTATACTGAGACCTGCAATTGCTTCAGCATGGATGTGCAGTGCTGAAGCTGCGTGGTCAGATTCCCTGTCTGATAACATTAATACCCTTGACAGGGACACTATATTGCTAACTGTAGAGCATATTAAAGACGTAGTTTTATACATGAGAGATGCACAGAGGGATATTTGCCAACTGGCATCTAGAATAAATGCAATGTCCATTTCTGCCAGGAGAGTATTATGGACTCGGCAGTGGACAGGTGATGCGGATTCTAAAAGGCACATGGAAGTTTTGCCTTACAAGGGTGAGGAATTGTTTGGGGATGGTCTCTCGGACCTCGTTTCCACAGCGACGGCTGGGAAGTCGTCATTTTTACCCCATGTTCCCTCACAGCCAAAGAAAGCACTGTATTATCAGGTACAGTCCTTTCGGCCCCAGAAAGGCAAGCGGGTTAGAGGCGAGTCCGTTCTGCCCAGAGGCAGAGGTAGGGGCAAAAAGCTGCACCAAACAGCAAGTTCCCAGGAACAAAAGTCCTCTCCCGCTTCCTCTAAGTCCACCGCATGACGCTGGGGCTCCACAGGTGGAGCCAGGTGCGGTGGGGGCCCGTCTCCGGAACTTCAGCGACCAGTGGGTTCGCTCACGGGTGGATCCCTGGATTCTACAAGTGGTATCTCAGGGGTACAAGCTGGAATTCGAGACGTCTCCCCCTCGCCGTTTCCTCAAATCAGCCTTGCCAACTACTCCCCCAGACAGGGAGGCGGTGCTGGAGGCGATTCACAAGCTGTACTCCCAGCAGGTGATAACCAAAGTACCCCTCCTTCAACAGGGACGGGGTTACTATTCCACAATGTTTGTGGTACCGAAACCGGACGGTTCGGTGAGACCCATTTTAAATTTGAAATCCTTGAACACTTATATAAGAAGGTTCAAGTTCAAAATGGAATCGCTCAGGGCGGTTATTGCAAGCCTGGACGAAGGGGATTACATGGTATCACTGGACATCAAGGATGCTTACCTGCATGTCCCCATTTACCCTCCTCACCAGGAGTACCTCAGATTTGTGGTACAGGACTGTCATTACCAATTCCAGACGTTGCCGTTTGGTCTGTCCACGGCACCGAGGGTATTTAAGAAGGTAATGGCCGAAATGATGATACTTCTTCGAAAAAAGGTAGTTTTAATTATCCCGTACTTGGACGATCTCCTTATAAAGGCGAGGTCCAGGGAGCAGTTGTTGATCGGAGTAGCACTAGCTCGGGAAGTGCTACAACAACACGGCTGGATCCTGAATATTCCAAAGTCGCAGCTGGTTCCTACAACGCGTCTACTGTTCCTGGGGATGGTTCTGGACACAGAACAGAAAAAGGTGTTTCTCCCGGAGGAGAAGGCCAAGGAATTGTCATCTCTAGTCAGAGACCTCCTAAAACCAAAACAGGTGTCGGTGCACCACTGCACGCGAGTCCTGGGAAAGATGGTAGCTTCTTACGAAGCAATTCCATTCGGAAGGTTCCATGCAAGGATCTTTCAGTGGGATCTGTTGGACAAGTGGTCCGGATCGCATCTTCAGATGCATCGGCTGATAACCCTGTCTCCAAGGACCAGGGTGTCGCTGTTGGGTGGCTGCAGAGTGCTCATCTTCAAGAGGGCCGCAGATTCGGCATACAGGACTGGGTCCTGGTGACCACGGATGCCAGCCTTCGAGGTTGGGGGGCAGTCACACAGGGAAGAAACTTCCAAGGACTATGGACGAGTCAGGAGACTTCCCTACACATAAATATTCTGGAACTAAGGGCCATTTACAATGCCCTAAGTCAGGCAAGACCCCTGCTTCAACACCAGCCGGTGCTGATCCAGTCAGACAACATCACGGCGGTCGCCCATGTAAACCGTCAGGGCGGCACAAGAAGCAGGATAGCGATGGCAGAAGCCACAAGGATTCTCCGATGGGCGGAAAATCATCTGTTAGCACTGTCAGCAGTGTTCATTCCGGGAGTGGACAACTGGGAAGCAGACTTCCTCAGCAGGCATGACCTCCACCCGGGAGAGTGGGGACTTCATCCAGAAGTCTTCCAAATGATTGTACACCGTTGGGAAAGGCCACAGGTGGATATGATGGCATCCCGCATCAACAAAAAGCTAAAAAGATATTGCGCCAGGTCAAGGGACCCTCAGGCGATAGCTGTGGACGCTCTAGTGACACCATGGGTGTACCAGTCGGTTTATGTGTTCCCTCCTCTGCCCCTCATACCCAAGGTACTGAGAATAATAAGAAGGAGAGGAGTAAGAACTATACTTGTGGTTCCGGATTGGCCAAGAAGAGCTTGGTACCCAGAACTTCAAGAAATGATCTCAGAGGACCCATGGCCTCTGCCGCTCAGACAGGACCTGCTGCAGCAGGGGCCCTGTCTGTTCCAAGACTTACCGCGGCTGCGTTTGACGGCATGGCGGTTGAACACCGGATCCTAAAAGAAAAGGGCATTCCGGAGGAAGTCATTCCTACGCTGATTAAAGCTAGGAAAGATGTGACCGTACGACATTATCACCGCATATGGCGAAAATATGTTGCTTGGTGTGAGGCCAGGAAGGCCCCAACGGAGGAATTTCAGCTCGGTCGATTTCTGCACTTCCTACAGTCAGGAGTGACTATGGGCCTAAAATTGGGTTCCATTAAGGTCCAGATCTCGGGTCTGTCGATTTTCTTCCAAAAAGAACTGGCTTCACTGCCTGAAGTTCAGACTTTTGTTAAAGGAGTGCTGCATATTCAGCCCCCTTTTGTGCCTCCAGTGGCACCGTGGGATCTCAACGTGGTGTTGGATTTCCTAAAGTCGCATTGGTTTGAGCCACTTAAAACCGTGGAGCTAAAGTACCTCACATGGAAAGGGGTCATGCTGTTGGCCTTGGCGTCGGCCAGGTGTGTATCAGAATTGGCGGCTATGTCTTGTAAAAGCCCTTATCTGATTTTTCATATGGATAGGGCGGAATTGAGGACTCGTTCCCAATTCCTCCCTAAGGTGGTTTCAGCTTTTCATGTGAACCAACCTATTGTGGTGCCTGCGGCTACTCGGGACTTGGAGGATTCCAAGTTACTGGACGTAGTCAGGGCCCTGAAAATATATGTTTCCAGGACGGCTGGAGTCAGGAAAACTGACTCGCTATTTATCCTGTATGCACCCAACAAGCTGGGTGCTCCTGCTTCGAAGCAGACTATTGCTCGCTGGATCTGTAGCACGATTCAGCTTGCACATTCTGCGGCTGGACTGCCGCATCCTAAATCTGTAAAAGCCCATTCCACGAGGAAAGTGGGCTCTTCTTGGGCGGCTGCCCAAGGGGTCTCGGCTTTACAACTTTGCCGAGCTGCTACTTGGTCGGGTTCAAACACATTTGCAAAATTCTACAAGTTTGATACCCTGGCTGAGGAGGACCTTGAGTTTGCTCATTCGGTGCTGCAGAGTCATCCGCACTCTCCCGCCCGTTTGGGAGCTTTGGTATAATCCCCATGGTCCTTACGGAGTTCCCAGCATCCACTAGGACGTCAGAGAAAATAAGAATTTACTCACCGGTAATTCTATTTCTCGTAGTCCGTAGTGGATGCTGGGCGCCCATCCCAAGTGCGGATTGTCTGCAATACTTTTATATAGATATTGCCTAACTAAAGGGTTATTGTTATGAGCCATCTGTTCGTGAGGCTCAGTTTTTGTTCATACTGGTAACTGGATATAGTATCACGAGTTGTACGGTGTGATTGGTGTGGCTGGTATGAGTCTTACCCGGGATTCCAAATCCCTTCCTTATTGTGTCAGCTCTTCCGGGCACAGTTTCCTTAACTGAGGTCTGGAGGAGGGGCATAGAGGGAGGAGCCAGTGCACACCAGGTAGTCCTAATTCTTTCTTAGAGTGCCCAGTCTCCTTCGGAGCCCGCTATTCCCCATGGTCCTTACGGAGTTCCCAGCATCCACTACGGACTACGAGAAATAGAATTACCGGTGAGTAAATTCTTATTTTTCGCTTTTAAGAAACAGTGTTGCACTAAATATTCTTTCTTTATTTGAGTCATATGTACTGCGGTGAAGGAAGAAAGACATATGGAGGATGATGGGCATACATATTAATTATAGAATGTGAGTGCAACATCAGATGTTGAAAGTGTGATTCATTTAGATACAACAGTGTTGCACTAAGAATATTTTTCTTCCATTCGAGGTATTTATTTGGAGTGAATCCTTTGGGAGGAGAACGACATTCTTGGAGGAAATCTGCTATCCCTAGTAAGGGAAACAAAGGGGACTGCATTGTATAAATTAATTACCATATTTGCGCCATAAGTTCTCTCTCTTTTCTATTGTAGGAGTTGAGAACTCGTCAGCAATTTCTGCCGAAAGTGGTTTTGTCATTTCATGTTAACCAGCCAATTGTGGTGCCAGTGGCTACTGACGCCTTGGCGGAGTCAAAATATCTCGATGTGATCAGAGCTTTGAATATCTATGTCGCCAGGACGGCACAGATTAGGAAAACAGAGGCTCTGTTTGTCCTGTGGGCTCCCAACAAGATTGGGGCTCCTGCTTCTAAGCAGACTATTGCGCGCTGGATTTGTAATACGATTCAGCAGGCTCATTCTACGGCAGGATTGCCCTTACCGAAATCGGTAAAAGCCCATTCTACAAGAAAGGTGGGCTCATCCTGGGTGGCTGCCCGGGGAGTCTCGGCGTTACAACTTTGCCGAGCTGCTGCTTGGTCGGGTTCAAACACCTCTGCGAAGTTTTACAAGTTTGATACCCTGGTGGAGGAGGACCTCTTGTTTGGTCAATCGGTGCTGCAGAGTCATCCGCACTCTCCCGCCCGTTCTAGAGCTTTGGTATAATCCCCATGGTTCTATGAAGCATCCCCAGCATCCTCTAGGACGTATGAGAAAATAGGATTTTAATACCTACCGGTAAATCCTTTTCTCTTAGTCCGTAGAGGATGCTGGGCGCCCGTCCTAGTGTGGGCTGTACCTGCAGTTTGGTTATAGTTACGCTCAGGTTGCGTTGAGTTCAGTCATTCTGTGACTGTTGTTGGTCATGCCGTTGCATGCGTTGTTGAATGCCATGTTGTACGGCGTGTTAGTGGTGTGAGCTGGTATGTATCTCACCTTAGTTTAAAATAATTAAATAAATAATTTTCCTCAAAATGTACGTCTCCCTGGGCACAGTTCCTATAACTGGAGTCTGGAGGAGGGGCATAGGGGGAGGAGCCAGCTCACACCCATTCAAAGTCTTATAGTGTGCCCATGTCTCCTGTGGATCCCGTCCATACCCCATGGTTCTATGAAGCATCCCCAGCATCCTCTACGGACTAAGAGAAAAGGATTTACCGTTAGGTATTAAAATCCTATTATTATTTTTTTAAGTTTAAATCAAATGTGTAACTTTTGTAGCGTTCCACTAATTATGTACATTGTGACTAAAATGGTAACGGCAGTGTAAAATGAATGGTCATTATATTTTGTTCTGTATATAATTTACATTAGAAATATCCAAAACCTTTTTCTTCAGGTCCAGAAAAAGTATCCCGGACTTATACACTGAATGTTTAATATCTGAAGGGCTAATGACTGAAGAGGAAAGTAAAAATATAAAAACATCCTATTATAACAAATTGAATGACCACCTTGCCAATATGACCTTGTATACACCACCACCTACTAACCTTCAGGCTAACTGGAGTGAGATGGTTGAACCGAGTGCTCGCATCACGACATGGGACACTGGTGTTCCTACAGATTTGCTCAAGTTTATTGGGGCCAAGTCAGTGGAAGTTCCTGAGGAAATTCAAATGCATAGCCATCTTCTGAAGATGCACGCACAGGTTGGGTTCTAAAGCATTCTTATTTACATCCATCACTAATCTTTGTGAATGTAATGTTTGCAGTGTGTTAACTGGAAATATTTTTTTATACTTGCAGTCAAGAATACAGAAGCTGCAGGAAGGAACAAAGTTGGACTGGGCAACGGCTGAAGCATTGGCCTTTGGCTCATTGCTTTGTCAAGGTGACTTTTACACTTACTGCCATCTTGCATGTATTATACATTTTAAATTGTACAACCTCACTAGCACGAATGCAAAAGTGCTGCAAGCATATTTAAATAGTAATGGCTTACATGCTTATTTATTTTCTTCGTGTTTTCAAGGCTTTCATGTTCGAATAAGTGGACAAGATGTAGGACGCGGAACCTTCAGTCAAAGACATGCCATGGTGGTTTGTCAAGAGTCTAGTGACATCAACATTCCTCTCAACCATATAGCACCTGACCAGAAAGGTTTCCTGGAGGTAAGTACTTAGATGAGCAGTATCCTGTATCTTAAATAGAAGCAGAAGAAAATAATAATTGTGTTTTATTACCACAAGTAGTGGATTTTACATATAGGCTGCAGTAGTGCAGCCCCCTCCCAGTAAAATCTGCCAACTCAATGAGTTCAGCTGAGCCAGGTGCGGTCCGTGACTGCACTGGCTACACTCTGCTGGCAGGGATTTCCTATTGGAAGGTTAACCTTCCAGACACAGAAACTACAGTTAGTCCAATTGGGAGGTGTTTTCTCATTGTGGGACTGCCAGACCGGGGTTGCAACTAGCAGTGAGAATTCTCCCAGTAGGAAGCCACTTTCTGCCTTTTCGTGCAACCCATTACGGCTTCTATGGGCTGCAGCCAATGCACTCCATAGGAGCTGGGGTTTTAGTAAAGCCACCGCTTGTGCACATGTACTGATCTCCGTGCCAGCCAGCCCATTGCACAGGTGCTGTCTCCTTACCTCCTCCTCTCTGGGCATGGATAGCGAAAGCCCCCCAACCCAAAACAGGTAGGAGCCGCTGCTAATTACCACTGATGAATACACTTACAATGTGCTCAGTCTCTCTGGATAGTGACCTTGTTGCTTTGCGCTAACCCAGCAGATGCATGGCTATGTACGTGGACAGTTTGGTGGACACTTTGGTTTCCACTGAATTTTTATCAACACGATATAGTAGGGATTGTTTCCATATCAGGGTTATATCTCCTTATAATTCTGCATTGACGTAATATATAAAATATGTGGTCATACAGGAGATGCATATTAATACAGGTTGAGTATCCCATATCCAAATATTCCGAAATACGGAATTTTTCAAATGAGAATGAGATAGTGACACCTTTGTTTTCTGACGGCTCAATGTACACAAACTTTGTTTAATTGACAAAGTTATTAAAAATATTGTATTAAATGACCTTCAGGCTGTGTGTATAAGGTGTATATGAAACATAAATTAATTGTGTGACTGTACACAAATTTTGTTTAATGGAGAAAGTTATTAAAAATATTGGCTAAAATGACCTTCAGGCTGTGTGTATAAGGTGTATATGAAACATAAATGCATTCTGTGCTTAGACTTAGGTCCCATCACCATGATATCTCATTATGGTATGCAATTATTCCAAGCTACGGAAAAATCCGATATCCAAAATACTTCTGGTCCCAAGCATTTTGAATAAGGGATACTCAACCTGTAATACAAACAGAAGAGCTAAGAAACAAAACAAGCACTTTTTTTTTTTTTCCTCCTCCGTTTTTTTGCTGGGGAATGAGAGAAACCAATGTTAACATATAAATCATATAAGAAGTGTTTTGCATGTAGTATACCTCTCTGTGGGGGAGATGTGCTAAGCAATGAAAAGAGTGAAGTTGCCCAGGGCAACCAATACACAGATATTCCGAAATATATTTTTCTGTTCTGGTTTGTACAAACATATTGACCATATCTGCCCAGTTTACATTATATCCATCCATGTTACATTTTAACAATTAAGTATTAAGTAATGCAAGTGATATTTTTTACTTCTATTTCTTTGGATCTTTCCTCAGGTTAGCAATAGTGCGTTATCGGAAGAAGCTGTCCTGGGATTTGAATATGGCATGAGTATAGAAAGCCCCAAATTACTGCCAATTTGGGAGGCACAATTTGGAGATTTCTTCAATGGCGCACAGATAATATTTGACACTTTTATTTCTGGAGGTATGATGGCATTAAAATATCTAAGCTGTATGTAGACTTTATTGAAAGGAACTAGAAAGAAATAGAAATTAAAATTAGCAATTGATTACCTTAACCACTTAACTGGCTAATATATTTTTCCAAGCCAGAATCCTTGTGGCCTCTTCCCTTCTTCCCTCCCTTACGCTTGATATCGATCACGGTGGTGGAGCTGTCCAATTTAAATTGCAACAGGTGACACACAAGGTGAAAAAAAAGAAGTTGAGCACCTCCAGTAATAAGAGTCTATTCAATTAGGCGAGAATTACTCGCTTCAGCGAGTAAGTGTGACTATATGCCGCACGTATGCTACCTCCCAGAATTGCGAATTTGCCACGGCATTACAGTGGTAAGTCACCCCCATGTGTCTAATTGAATTGACCCGACAGATTGTTTATGGGAAAGGCATGATGCATCATGGATCAGCTGCTCTGAACAGTGACACAACAAGCCTCAGTTTGGCTGTCCAAACGTGACAGCCTTGTGGTGATTCCACTGTTGGAGTATGGCTAACTGTAGTTTATTGATATGTAAAAAGTATGTCACTAAATTCACAACCCTTAGTGCCCAGTCTAGATTGCACTCCAACCGACATACAGGTCTGCATATGAAGGACAGACTCCTGAGGACGGAAGACTTTGGGCTGTTTCAAATGGGTGATCTTGAATGTTTATTTGTAAGGATGAATAGGTCAGCATTTGTGGCAGATAATTCCAGTATACTAGAGTGGGGAAAGTAATGTGTAGGATATCAGCATTGTTTTTAAGGTGTACTCTTACATAGAAAGAAAACCAATGTGGTACTTTATAGCCAGAATGAAGCCATGACCATCGCACATATAAGCATTTTGTACCATCAACAGGTTGAAGGGTATGGTCACAAGTTCAAAGTGTTCTGCCAGGACTGAAATTGTCAGAAATCTGTGCGTTGCTGATCTGACCAGGATGTGACATGCCAAATGCCTAGATTGCTGTTGGGGGATGGGGTGACACCATGGTACAATGACATGTTCATGGTAATAGAAGATAATCCTAGGTGCCTGTGAAAAATAAAAATACAGCGTAGACCTAGAGGGCTGGGCCTACGTCCACCTCCTAAAGCAGGGGTGGGGAACCTTTTTTCTACCGAGGGCCATTTGGATATTTATAAAATCCTTCAGGGGCCATAAAAAAAAAGCTATACAGATGCCCCCCACAGTGCCAGGTATACAGATGCCCCCACAGTGCCAGGTATACAATTGCCCCTCACAGTGCCAGTTATACAGATGTCCCCACAGAGCCAGGTATACAGATGCCCCCTACAGTGCCAGGTATACAGATGCCCCCCACAGTGCCAGGTATACAGATGTCCCCACAGTGCCAGGTATACAAATGCCCCCCCCCGTGCTGCTTACCGCTGCTTGCTGCTCCTTTCGGCGGGACACGGAGGAGAGCGCAGCTATGTTAGGCGGCGGCGTGTAGGACTTGAAACCAGCCGCCGGTTTGAGAGCCAATCAGAGCTCGCGGACCGGCAGCCGTGGCTCCTGATTGGCTGCCGGTCCGTGAGCTCTGATTGGCTCACGAACCGGCGGCTGGTATCAAGTCCTACACGCCGCCACCCGACAATAGCCGCGCTCTCCCCCCTGTCCTGACAGCTGAGACACGCTGCCGCCGGACTGAGCGGCTGCATGTCTCACTGAGAGAAGCGGGTGGGCCGGAGCAAATGGCTTTGCGGGCCTTATACGGCCCGCGACCCGGAGGTTCCCCACCCCTGTCCTAAAGACACAAAGTTGAGATTAGCTAGTGTCATGCTTTAGGTCCACAAAGATTTGTTTCCCATTGCAATACATGAGAAACATTCTTCTAAAATATTTTTGAGATATTAATATTTTGAACAGCAAATAAAAATTCCAACAAAATAACCACTCAGTGCATTTGCATATACCCCTTTCACACAGCACAAATAACCCGGTATCAACCCGGCATATTGCCGGGTCGACACGGGTCAGTGTGCGGTGTGAAAGGGCCATGGTAATTCAACCTGGGTTATAAGCAGTGTTATTCCTGGGTTGAATACCGGGTCAGTGGCAGCGTAATCGGGTTCCCAGGTCGATGCGACTCGGGACCAGTTCACCACATAGGGAGGCGGCGCAGAAATGAGCTCATCACCCAGCGCCGTCTCCACTGCCAGCTCCGCCCCCCTGCCGCTATGGCAACCGACCCGGCAGATTGCCGGGTCGGGAAGCCGCCTGTTAGGGTCCAATGCCGGATCCCATCCGGGAAGGACCCGTTTCCAATTCCCGGGTGGGATCCGGCATTGGCGATGTGAAAGGGGCTATACTGTGTCATCAACACAGGGGTATCAGGTTTTATATAGAGCAGAAGAGAGAGATTGCCTGTAAAGGTGTCGTCTCTGCTTTCAAGGAACTAGTAAGATGAAAAGATGTTGGCAAGTTATCAGAAACAGGAATATAAATCTTACTGGCGGTACAATGTACTATTGCGAAATATGTACAACAGCTAATTGTTTCAGCATGTTACTTGTATTCTTTTGTACTTTTTGAATAGGTGAGGCCAAGTGGCTGTTACAGAGTGGAATTGTGATTCTACTTCCCCATGGCTATGATGGTGCTGGTCCAGAACACTCTTCCTGTCGCATTGAACGCTTTCTACAGGTTTCTATACTTCCCATCTGTCACTTGTTTGTCCGTAATGTTCTTTATTAATTTTTGGGATATACGGGGACTGCATGCTTTTTTACACATGTATGGGAACACGCCGAAAAGTGAATAATTGACATTTTAATGCTTTCACAACTAATTGAACATATGTGCATTGTCATCCTAACACCACACTGAAATGTTTGAAGATTTGTTATTAGTACAACTGAAACCTGGATAAAGGCTTATGCTGCTAGTCAGATTAGCTGGACTAGATAACCAAAATGAGTACAATGGGCTAAATAAAAACAATAAAAAATATATATAAACATTAGGTGGAAAAATTAACAAAGTTTGCATAAGGATAAACTGGAGAGAGATAAAGTACCAGCCAATCCATCTTCCTGTAATTTTTTTAATCACATCCTGTCAAATGACAGTTAAAAGCTGATTGGTTGATACTTTGGGCCTTATTCAGGTCGAGGTTGGCCTTAGAATGCGCACGCATAGCTCCCGTCCTGTGCTACCAGCCAATGTGATTGGATCACATTGGTTGTGAACGCCTCTGCCTAATTAAGCCAGGGGCACTCACAGGGTGGTGGCGTTGCGGTGACATATTTGGGGCGGCTGCGTGATTTCACACGCAGCCGCTCCGAAGGAAAAGATGCAGCGGTGCGCCTGCCTTTGTGCCAGGCTGCGAAGGCAGGGGGTTTCAAACAGTTGCGGTTGCAGAGGCTGGGTGGGATGGTCAGCATGCTGGGTGGCCCCCAGCATGTGATAGAAAGGCTAGCAGATTCTGCTTTTTTTATTTATTTTGTTTGTTATTTTATGTTGTTGTTACGGGGGATCTAATTGGATATCCCGTAAAAAAAAGTCTTGGTGAAAAATCGAGAAAAACTGTTATTCGCTCCCGTTGTTTCATCAGAGGTAATTGGATGCCGCTCTTAAGGTGATGTTACTACAGATTTTATATTTTGATCATAGAGCTACTGTATATTGGGGGTCATTACGAGTTGATTGTAGCTGTGCTACATTTAGCACAGCTACGATCATCTTCCCAGACATGCGGGGGGACGCCCAGCACAGGGCTAGTCCGCACCACATGTCAGTCTGCCCCCCCCCCCCGAACAGCGGCGATGCTTTTGTACCTGAAGAGTAACTCCCACCCAGCGCAGCTCCTGCGGCTGGCTGGGAGTTACTTGTCACTTCCCCGTGTCGCAGCGGCTGCGTGTGATGTCACACTTCAGCCCGCCCCCCGCACGGTCCAGCCACGCCTGCGTTGGCGGGACCGCGCTCCGAAAACGGTGGCTAAAAGCCCAGCGAACCTCCCGCCCAGCAAACACCTCTGCCTGTCAATCAGGCAGAGGCGATCGCTAGGTAACGACGGCCTTCGGGCGTCTGGCAGTGTGACATGCGCAGTTTCGACCTAATCGCTGCGAACAACTGCAGCGTGCGATCGGGTCGGAATGACCCCATTGGCCGATATTGAGAAAGGTTGTGTCTGTTTTATAAAAAATGTAAATTAAAAAAAAAATGGGGAATATACATAGACACACTGGATGACACAACCAAAAGTCATATTTTTTAACTTTTTGAACCAACAACATGGAAGATAACTCTGGTTAGAGGTGACTTTATTGTGTTATCCAACTATGGTAATAAATAATAAAAGGGGTAGAGAGTCTTAGGGACCTGCAAAGAGACTCTTTTCTTTTTATATATTTTTTTTCTTTTTTGTATTTCTATTCAGGAGAATGTTTTTTATTTACTTTTTTTCCCCTTCCTTTTCCTTATGTTAAGATTTATTACTGTATGCTATGTTGTAAGTGACTAAACAGTTTGGATTTTTCTTGGGTTAGTTTTATTGTATATTTCTCCAGCAGGGTCCACAGGATAACAATGAAGCGACAGCGGATTTGCACCAATCGGTCAAAGCTTTCCGGCCTCCCAGCATGCAACAGGCCCGTCCATATATCCCCGCCTCCTGGCTCAGGCAAATCACTTTTTTGTTTTGTGCGGCAGGAGCCGGACCATGGTCAGAGGGCTGCTGGTTTTTAGCAGCCCTAAGCTTTCTTTTATTTTTATAGTCTTACCATTTTTCTGAGCAATCTTTCTAAACAGCGTCTTATATGTACCTTAGAAAGAGTCGCTCCAACAACTCTTTTTGAGTATGAATAGTTAGATAAGTGCCTATTGCATATGAGTCTTTATACATTTACTGTTTTTTCTTTCGCAATGCGTCTGAATATGGTAGATCTGTTTAAACATGATTCAGTAATATGTTCTCCTACATATCAAGTATGTAGGAGAACATATTACTGAATCATGTTGATGTGCTCATATTGCTTATTATACTAATGTATAACATGTGACGGACTGCTAGTCTGACTTTACTATATTCTGTCAGTTTTGTTCTATTCCGATCCTCAATGCTGGTGCATGGGTAGGGTCGGATTGTATGTCACTTTAAAAAGCTTAAAGTGATTACAGTCACAAATTGTGTAGTACACTGTAGAAGTATTGATTATTTATCATGTCTAAGAGCGGCAAAGGTGAGGAAGATACACTCACAGCAACACCAACACTCATATCATGTTTGTCTTGCAAATCTGTGTTATCCTCTCAGGATCTGGTTCAGGATGGTTTGTGCGCAAATTGTTTTAGCTTTCACCAGGGGTTCTTGAAAAATACAAGGCAGATTCTGGTGCCGGTTGATCCACCTTGGGCTATGTTTGCACAGACTTTATCCAGTATCGTTAAAAGGATAATTCCTCCAGCTCCTGTACCGGGGATAGGTTACACGATTAACCCTTACATGCAGCTTCCCACCTGTGGTGTATCACTTCCAGCAGCAGCCGCCTCTCAAAAGAAACAGGCTGATAACCCGGTGGTAAGTAAATCTTTATCCTCACAGGCTACACATGGTTAAGATGAGGATTCATTGGAGGATGAAAGCTCAATTAATTCTACTTCGGCATACGAAGAGGAGGAAGGTCTCAGCTCAGTGGATATAGCTGAGTTAAATAAAGCAATGAAAGCCATTCTATCCTTAGAGGATTCAGCGGAGCCAGTGTTAAAAACCAAGGCACCTGTGTTTAAACGTCCCAAAACAGTTAAGACTGAGTTTCAAGGGTCAGATCAGCTGACGGAAATCATTGGTGAGGCTTGGGCTACGCCTAATAAGACGTTATGAATTCCTAAGAAATGGAATTCCAATTATCCTCTTCCAGCTTGGGATTGTTTAAAAAGAGAGGTGGCTCCTAAAGTAGATACGCATGTGATTCGATTAGTGCGAAAATCTACATTACCTTTGCCTTCAACATCATTAAATGTCACGGATAGGAGAGTGGATGGTTTTCTAAACACCATTTTTTCCCTGTCTGGGGCAGTCATAAGGCCAGCCATGGCTTCAGCTTGGATGACAAAGACAGTGGCTGCCTGGGCTGATGCATTGGAGGGGGATATTTAAATAGCTTCTAGAGAGCAAAAGTCCCATATAGCACATATAAAATAGGCGGAAATGTTCTTGGAAGAAGCAGCATTGGATATGTGTACTATTGCCTCAAGGGCATCAGCTTCAACAATAGCTGCTTGCAGAGCAGTTTGACTACGTACGTGGCAAGCTGATTCAGAATCTAAGAAGGTTTTGGAATCTTTGCCCTTTTCTGTAGATACTCTTTTTCGTAAAGAATTGGCAAATATTTTGGAGTCAGAGGCAGACTCTAAGAAAGTAAAATTACCTTCCACATAAAATTTCAAACCTAAAGTTCTGGCTTTTCGGATCTTTCGATCTCAAGGAAAAGCTAAAGGTAAAAGTGATAGTAGGCAGTCCCAATACAAGAAGTCTGGTAAGACTAAAAAGCATTGGGCTACCAGAGGGCTGGTTGGTAAAACAGATAAGCCATCAGCCTGATGGTGCTGGCCTCAGGCTCCACCTGGGGGAACCCAGGGTTGGGAGCCGACTTCTTCAGTTTGCACAGATCTGGCAGCAGTCTACAACAGATGCTTGGGTGCAGGAAGCGATAGCTGTAGGTTATGCTTTTGCCTTCAAGAAGCACCCTCTCCAAAGGTTTTTGTGTACCAGCCCGTCTCGGGTAGAGACGAAGGCCAGGGCTTTGCCAGAGGCAGTTCAGAAATTGCTTCAGTCAGGAGTAGTCATTCCAGTTCCTCATGCACAACGAGGACAGGCGTTTTACTCCAACCTGGTTTTAGTTCAGAAGCCAAATGGGTCATTTCGGCCCATTCTCAATCTCAAAGTGCTGAACAAATACATTTGGGTACCTCGGTTTCACATGGAGACTTTACGTTCCATCATTTTGGCCATCATTTGGAGCCAGGGGATTATATGGTATCCCTGGATATACAGGATGCTTACCTACATGTTCCTGTAGCACTGTCCCATCAGTGCTATCTCAGGTTCACTATCCTTCAACAGCATTTTCAGTTCCAGGCTCTACCTTTTGGGTTAGCCACAGTCCCCAGAGTATTTACCAAGATTATGATGGTTATGGCAGCTTATCTCCGCCAGCAGGGGATAAGAATTTTTCCATACCTCGACGATCTTTTAATCCTGGCACAGTCGCAGGAATTGCTCCTATGTCATCTGCAACAGACAATAACGTGTCTGCAGGAGTACGGGTGGCTCATAAACTGGGCAAAATAGTCTCTGGTTCCGTCACAGCAGATGACTCACTTGGGGGCTGTACTGGATTCAAGTCTTCAGAGAGTAATGTTACCTCTGAACAAGATATCCAAGGTTCAGTCAAGGATTCAGGACTTACTACACAGTCAAAAGGTATCCATTCACGCAGCAATGTGTGTGATGGGTTTAATGGTGTCAACATTCAACATGGTGGAGTATGCACAATTCCACTCGAGGCCTCTGCAGCATATGATTCTTGCCAAATGGAATGGGTTGCATGAGACGATAAAAACACAGACTATGGTTCTTACGTTGGAAGTAAGAAGGTCATTAGCCTGGTGGCTACAGACATCCCATCTAGACAAGGGGAGACCCTTTTGGATATCAGATTGGGAAATTCTGACGACAGATGCCAGTCTACAGGGCTGGGGAGCAGTGTCAGGAAGGTTGTGTTTCCAGGGTCAATGGACCAATGAAGAATGTTGCCTGCCAATAAATATATTGGAACTTCGGGCCATATACATGGCACTGATTCAGGCAAAGGACATTCTTCGGGGAAAACCAATCCAGATCCGCTCGGACAATGCGTCGGCAGTAGCGTAACTAAACCCATCAGGGAGGAACTCGCAGCCGAAAAGCGATGAAGGAGGTAAGTCGCATACTAAAGTAGGCAGAACTTAATCATCCAGCCTTGTCCGCAGTGTTCGTTCCGGGAGTCCTAAACTGAGCAGCGGACTTTCTCAGTCGACACGCCATTCAGGCAAGCAAATGAGCTCTACACCCGTAGGTCTTCCAGACTCTAGTAGACAAGTGTGGGTTGCCAGACATAGATCTCATGGCGTCCAGTTTGAACAACAAAGTCCTCGCATACGGGTCAAGAACAAAGGATCCCAGAGCGATCTTTGTGGATGCCCTGTCGGTGATATGGGACTTTCACCTGGCTTATGTGTTTCCTCCAATCACCCTATTACCCAGGGTGGTGAGAAAGCTAAAGCAAGGGAAAGGTGACGTGATACTAATAGCTCCTGCTTGGCCCAGAAGGCATTGGTACACAGATCTGCAGAGAATGTCGATGGATGCTCCACTTCTGCTCCCTCAACGTTCAGCTCTACTGATGCAGGGTCCTTGTTATCACAGACATCTGGATCGACTGTCTTTGACGGCGTGGCTATTGAAACCTTTATCCTGAAGTCAAGAGGATTCTCACAACAGGTAATTCAAACTGCTCAGAGCAAGGAATCCTTCCTCAGCTCGCATTTATCACTGAATATGGCAAACCTATATTCATTGGTGCAGTGAACGGAAAATGGACCCTCAGAGTTTCCAGGGTCTTAGCATTCTTTCAGGCAGGAATGGATAAAGGTTTGAAGGTGGCGTCCTTGAGAGTGCAAGTGTCGGCATTGGCTGTATGGTTCCAAAAGAAAATTGCCAACTTACAGGATGTGCCTATTTTTTTCCAGGGAATGCTGCACATTCAACCTCCTTTTGTTCCTCCTACAGTGCCTTAGGACGTAAGTCTAGTCCTGAAAGCCCTTCAGGTTGCCCCATTTGAACCACTTAATAAAGTGGATCTTAAATGGTTGACAGCTAAAGTTCTCTTTCTACTGGCTATGGAGTCAGCTAGAAGAGGATCAGATTTAGGGGCATTATCATGTCGTTCCCCATTTCTGATTTTTTTTTATCAAGATAAAGCAGTTCTCAGAACTAGATCTGGGTACCTTCCGAAGGTGGTGTCTAAATTCCACCTTAATGAAGAAATTGTAGTCCCAGATTTCCAGGTACCGGGCCTTTCTGCGGGAAATGCATCGCTGGACGTGGTCCGTACATTAAGGATCTACGTGGGACAGATTCTGTTTTCATTCTCTACGGATTTCACAAGAGAGGATGGCCTGCTGATAAGCAGACACTGGCAAGATGGTTTCGGATGACTATTTCAGAAGCATATTCTCAAGCTGATCTCCCTGTTCCGGCTAATGTCTCTGCTCACTCTACTCGTAAGGTAGGTCCATCATGGGCAGCACAGCATGGTGCTTCAGGAGAACAGATATGTAAGGCAGCCACATGGTCTTCCATTTACACATTCATTAGACATTATGCCATGGATACCTTTCCCTCTCATGACGCTGAATTCAGGCGAAGGATTCTCCTGTCCAATTGGGAGCGTCCCCACCACTAAATTGCTTTGGGAAATCCCATTGTTATTCTGTGGATAACCTATGGACCCTGCCGGAGAAATATACGTTATGGTAAGAACTTACCGTTGATAATCGTATTTCTCCTAAGTCCACAGGATCCACAGGGATCCCACCCTGACGCTCCAGATTTGAGGATCCGTTTACTCACTAACCTCTTCCTTCTTGTACAGAAGGGTGTGCATGTTTGTTCTTATCGCCTGTTTAGGGCTCTCTATGATGCTGTTGCCTTGAACTTTGGAATACAACTGCTTTGCCTGAGCCAGTAGGCGGGGATATATGGACGGGTCTGTTGCATGCTGGGAGGCCGGAAAGCTTTGATCGATTGGTGTAAATCCGCTGTCGCTTCATCATATCCCATTGTTATCCTGTGGTAAGTTCTTATCATAACGTATATTTTCTTCGCGAGAAGTTTAAGCCGTTCATATTTTGGTATCAAATTATAATGTTTAATATTTATTTACTGTAGCTGGTTACAGTTTTTTAAATCTAAAGCTAGGTACACACTGGAGCGATAGACAAATATGTTGCTTCTGGCCAAATCGCAATATATCAGCCAGATCGCACAGTGTGTACGGCCTATCTGTGCGCTCCTGTGGTCGCATGCGATACCATCTGGTGAGCCATGCTACGGGGGATCATGCTGTCCTTCATTACATCGTTCTAATGTGTACTGCAGTAACTATATGTCGGCCGCCGTATCGTCCGGGTACACATCGCTCCAATGTGTTCCCAGCTTAACCCGTTATGTATTGTATTACTCTATATAAATAAAAGTAAAATTGTTTAAAACATTTTTTAGAGAATATCATACCTAGTTTATGACCCATTGCCATTTTAAACTAGATATCCTGTGAGAAATCTATTTCAATGTGTAAAAATAAGATTTTACTCACCGGTAAATCTATTTCTCGTAGTCCGTAGTGGATGCTGGGGACTCCGTAAGGACCATGGGGAATAGACGGGCTCCGCAGGAGACTGGGCACTCTAAGAAAGAATTAGTACTACTGGTGTGCACTGGCTCCTCCCTCTATGCCCCTCCTCCAGACCTCAGTTAAGGAAACTGTGCCCGGAAGAGCTGACATTACAAGGAAAGGATTTGGGAATCCAGGGTAAGACTCATACCAGCCACACCAATCACACCGTATAACTTGTGATAACATACCCAGTTAACAGTATGAACAACAACAGAGCATCAACAAATGGATGCCAACATAACATAACCCTTTATTAAGCAATAACTATATACAAGTATTGTAGAAGATGTCCGCACTTGGGACGGGCGCCCAGCATCCACTACGGACTACGAGAAATAGATTTACCGGTGAGTAAAATCTTATTTTCTCTAACGTCCTAGTGGATGCTGGGGACTCCGTAAGGACCATGGGGATTATACCAAAGCTCCCAAACGGGCGGGAGAGTGCGGATGACTCTGCAGCACCGAATGAGCAAACACAAGGTCCTCCTCAGCCAGGGTATCAAACGTGTAGAATTTTGCAAAGGTGTTTGAACCCGACCAAGTTGCAGCTCGGCAAAGCTGTAATGCCGAGACCCCTCGGGCAGCCGCCCAAGAAGAGCCCACTTTCCTTGTGGAATGGGTTTTTACTGATTTTGGATGCGGCAATCCCGCCGCAGAATGAGCCTGCTGAATCGTGTTACAGATCCAGCGAGCAATAGTTTGCTTTGAAGCGGGAGCACCCAGCTTGTTGGATGCATACAGGATAAACAGCGAGTCAGTTTACCTGACTCCAGCCGTTCTGGCTACATAAATCTTCAAAGCCCTGACTACATCAAGCAACTTGGAATCCTCCAAGTCACGAGTAGCCGCAGGCACCACAATAGGTTGGTTCAAATGAAAAGATGACACCACCTTCGGCAGAAATTGCGGACGAGTCCGTAATTCTGCCCTGTCCATATGGAAAACCAGATAGGGGCTTTTACATGACAAAGCCGCCAATTCTGACACACGCCTAGCCGACGCTAAGGCCAATAGCATGACCACTTTCCACGCGAGATACTTTAGCTCCACGGTCTTAAGTGGCTCAAACCAGTGGGATTTCAGGAAACCCAACACCACGTTGAGATCCCAAGGTGCCACTGGTGGCACAAAAGGGGGCTGAATATGCAGCACTCCCTAAACAACGTCTGGACTTCAGGAAGAGAAGTCAGTTCTTTTTGAAAGAAAATGGATAGGGCCGAAACCTGGAACCCAATTTCAGGCCCAATGTCACTCCCGACTGTAGGAAGTGAAGGAAACGGCCCAGCTGGAATTCCTCCGTAGGGGCATTCCTGGCCTCACACCAAGCAACATATTTTCGCCATATACGGTGATAACGTTGAGCCGTCACGTCCTTCCTAGCCTTTATCAGCGTAGGAATAACCTCATCTGGAATGCCTTTTTCTGCTAGGATCCGGCGTTCAACCGCCATGCCGTCAAACGCAGCCGCGGTAAGTCTTGGAACAGACAGGGCCCCTGCTGCAACAAGTCCTGTCCGAGAGGCAGAGGCTATGGGTCCTCTGTGAGCATTTCTTGCAGATCTGGATACCAAGTCCTTCTTGGCCAATCCGGAACAATGAGTATTGTTCTCACTCCTCCTTTTCCTATGATTCTCATCACCTTGGGTATGAGAGGAAGAGGAGGAAACACATAAACCCACTGGAACATCCACGGTGTCACCAGTGCGTCTACAGCTATCGCCTGAGGGTCTCTTGACCTGGCGCAATATTTTGTTGAGGCGGGATGCCATCATGTCCACCTGTGGGAGTTCCCACCGACCTACCATCTGCGCAAAGACTTCTTGATGAAGTCCCCACTCTCCCGGGTGGAGGTCGTGTCTGCTGAGGAAGTCTGCTTCCCAGTTGTCCACTCCCGGAATGAACACTGCTGACAGTGCTCATACGTGATTCTCCGCCCATCGAAGAATTCTGGTGGCTTCCGCCATCGCCACCCTGCTCCTTGTGCCGCCTTGGCGGTTTACATGAGCCACTGCGGTGATGTTGTTGTCTGATTGAATCAGCACCGATTGGTTGCGAAGCAGGGTCTCCGCTTGACTTAGGGCGTTGTATATGGCCCTTAATTTCAGGATATTGATGTGAAGGCAAGTCTCCTGACTTGACCACAGCCCTTGAAAATTTCTTCCCTATGTGACTGCCCCCCACCCTCGGAGGCTTGCATCCGTGGTCACCAGGACCCAGTCCTGAATGCCGAATCTGCGACCTTCGAGAAGGTAAGCACTCTGCAGCCACCACAGGAGAGACACCCTGGCCCCGGGGGATAGGGTGATTAACCGATGCATCTGTAGATGTGATCCGGACCACTTGTCCAGTAAGTCCCATTAGAAGGTCCTCTCATGGAACCTGCCGAAAGGAATGGCCTCGTATGATGCCACCATCCTTCCCAGGACTCGAGTGCAGTGAAGCACTGACACCTGTTTTGGTTTTAATAGATTCCTGACCAGTGTCACGAGCTCCTGAGCTCTCTCTATCGGGAGATAAACCCTTTTCTGGTCTGTGTCTAGGATCATGCCTAGGAGAGGCAGATGAGCTGTAGGAACCAACTGCGACTTTGGAATATATAGAATCCAGCCGTGTTGCCGTTACACTTGATAAGGTGGATAAATGGGGACATGAAGGTATGCCTCCTTTATGTCCCGAGTCACAACAAAATCTCCCCCTTTCAGGCTTGTAATGACCGCTCTTAGCGATTCCATCTTGAACTTGAACCTTTTCAGGTATATGTTCAGGGATTTTAAATTCAATATGGGTCTGACCGAACAGTCTGGTTTCGGGACTACCACATGGTCGAATAATAACCCCCTCCCTGTCGAAGGAGGGGAACCTTGACCACCACCTGTTGAAGATACAATTTGTGAATTGCAGTTAACCCTGTTTCCCTCTCGTGGGGGGAAGCCGGCAGGGCCGTCAGTGAGGAGGCATCTTCTCAAAGTCCAGCTTGTATCCCTGAGACACTATCTATTGCCCAGGGATCTAACAGGGAGTGAACCCACTTGTTGCAGAACTTAGGAAAGCGTGCCCCCACCGGGTCTAGCTCCGTCTGTGGAGCCCCAGCTGTACTACGGGTGACTAATATCTAGACTGCACACTGTTTATTTTAGTTATCGCTTTTGATGCGTTGTGGAACTTACTAGTGGCTCATCTGGATGCATTCAGAACGGAATGACTGCTGGTATATAGTGAGTAGTTGGTGCTCATTACACTCACATACTAGATCAGTATATATCTTTATAGTCTACAGTTTTATCTTCCTTTTCTGTTTATAGGATGATTTTTACGTGAACTACATTTAGAAGCCTTACATGCATTTACCTGTGAAGGTATAATTGCTGGAGTACGTATCTGTATATGTCTACGTGTTTTGTGGGCTAACTTGCACTGGGTTTGTCTATTTATTTGCTGACATCTTGCACATATTGGTTTTCTAGGCATTTGAGCTGTATACCAGCTGAGTGGATAGATGTTGTCAGGACATTTCACCTAAGTGATGTTTTATGTAAGTCTGCATCTTGGTCTGGTATTTGGAGACACGGTGGTGGTCACTGTAGCAGGATGTTATCCACTGGGCTTAAGGTTCATCTAATAAGTGCACTGTGAAGTGTGCTGTGTGCAATTTAGTATATGATTAATGCGCAATAATGGGGCCTGGGAGGCATTAAGAGTGGTCTTATGTTCTTTCTCTTTTCTAGATCTCCACTGATGTTACTATGTATATACCTTTAAAAGTTATTTGAATGTTAACCGAACCTGCCTATCTTGAGAAAGACCCAGTTATGGGGTCGAAACGTCGATCAAGGGCGAGTTGGTGCAACTGAATATTCGACTATTAAACTATGAATGTTTTATGCAATTTAATTGTATGTGTTATTCAACTGTGAGTGCCCCTTCCACCTGTGTGGAACCCCTGTTTTTGTATTTGTGGCTGACTTTGTCAGTTTCACTGGGTGCACCCTAAACATGTATTTATGTATTTTTTGATGTGAGTGCGGATCTCCAATGATATATTGGGTATAGGTACCTTTGGAGTATCTCTGCCTTATCCGACACCCATCTAATTCTGAGTATCTGGTAGAGAGAGATAACTGGGACACACTCTAGTTGTGTGTGTTCATCCACATATTGTTTTTTATTTGTTTTTTATTTTTATTATTTTTTTCAACTTGTATTTAAGAGCCAATTACAGCTGTGGCACAAGGGGGGACATATTTGTTAGATGATGGTTTATTGTCCCAAGCAGAACAGGGGACTGTATCATATACTGACGACGAGGTGGACAAACTATTGTTTGACAAATTGGATTTTGATTCCCTGCCGGCAGAGACGGCTGCTGATGTTTTCTATAAGTTACTTAAACTCCGCCAGCGCGAAGTGGAACTACAACTCCATGGCAAGTTCCTTTCGGAATATCATAGGCGTAAACAGATCCCTCGTGGATTTCGGTTAAACAATATACCTACTTTAGGTAGGAACAACCCGTTGTTCTGCAGTAAATGGTGTGGCATTTTAAACAAGTGTTCATTTGACCTTATTGCACTTGTTATCGAGGAGGTCAGCAATGACCTCAAAAAGGTGAAAATTGACATTGAAACAACTAATGCAACTACCTTACCATTATTACGCGATGACAAATCCAGCAATTGGATAGAAAGACTGTAGACACAGATGGACACATTTCGCAACGAGTTGATCTCATTCAAAAGAAAGAAATTGGCAGTAGTGACATTAGATTACCAGAACCATACGGTTTACCGTTGGTTACTGGGGAATTCTGGACAGGAGGGGCAGGATAGATACTATCGGCCACAATATAGACGCCGCTATACACCTGTTACCCATAATCCTGGATCATCTTATTCAACCTCGGACACAGACACGGGGAGGTACAATCTGTGGGTACACATTTTTTAGGAGCAGGCAACCCTATGTCCACAGAATTGAGGGAAGACCCAAGAGTCACCGGCCGCACCCGAGGCGGGGTGGCCACCCGAAGAAGGGCGCGAAGGCGACGATGATGGATTCTGTATTTAATTTGTCAGACTATCGATTAAGTGAATCTGAAATAGCACTCTTATCGAAAGGCCTGACATTTGTTCCTACAACTAAGCACAACAAGTTCCAAAACACCGTTGAACTATACAGATTTAGTCGTAATCTTAGGTTAAAGGAATTTTTTGGTGTCAAAGCATCGGACACCAATACATCCAAGTTCAAACAAAAGTCACAATTTGATCCCATGTCCGCAAATGCTAGTATTAAAACATTTACACGCATTGTCCAGAAGGACATCAATGAGTGTCAGGTACCTAAAATGTATGACAATCTATCCACTGACTAACGTAATGCATTGAAGAATTTACGTGATAATCCCTTTATAGTTATCCGCCCTGCGGACAAGGGAGGAGCAGTGGTGGTCCAGAACTGAATTGACTATGACAGGGAAATTCTGTCACAGTTATCGGATTTTAACACATATCTCAAATTAGATGTCAATCCGGTGAAAGAGATTAAATCTCAGGTTGATGGGTCTCTGAAACGTGGATTTGAAAGTGGTTGGTTGGATCAGGAGTTATACGCCTACCTCACGGTTGATTATCCGAAATGTCCTATTATCTACACCCTACCAAAGGTGCATAAAACCCTTGATAAACCGCCGGGGAGGCCGATCATAGCGGCAGAAGGGTCTGTGCTTCAGCCTTTAGCTATTTACATCGATAGTATACTCCAACCCTTAGTATTGGACAACAGTAGTCACATTCGGGACTCTAATGACTTTCTTGAACTTATCCGGAATATCACTCTGTTAGACGAACCACTAGTATTGGCCACCATGGACGTATGTTCTTTATATACAATTATTCCGCATGACCAGGGCCTTGAGGCGGTGGCAACGACCTTACAGAAGTCGGTTAATCTTAAACAACCCATTGAGTATATTTTGGAGTTGGTTAAGCTGGTCTTAAGTTTAAATCATTTTTCCTATAAGGATTTATTCTTCATGCAGAAATCAGGGACGGCCATGGGCTCAAACCTGGCCCCGTCCTATGCCAATTTATATATGGCACAATATGAGGAAACCAATATTTATCCGAAGTACGGTAAATTCATACGTCTATATAAACGATTTATTGACGATGTATTCATACTTTGGGCAGGTTCTGAGCAGACGTTTGTCAATATGGTGGAGGATTTGAATCAGCTGGCATCTCCAGTCAGGTTCACATATACTGTATCGACCAATGAGATTTGTTTTCTTGACATTAGGGTAATAATTAGAGAGAGGAGATTAATAACTACCCTCTTTCGGAAGGCCACTGACCGTAATACCACACTTTTGGCTAATAGCCATCACCCTCCATCGTTAAAAGATAATTTGCCGGTATCCCAATACCTCAGGGTTATGCGTATAAACTCTGAGACAGAAGCAATGGATACACAAATCACCGAGATGACGGCCAGATTTATTGAACGTGGCTATAAACGCAGGATCCTTAAGGGATGCTTGAGGAAAGCCACTAGGATTTTTAAGGGAGAAGTTAGGGCTGGAAGAGCTAAAACCGGCAGAATGACATTCTCTACCACATTTAATGGGATGTCTGGTTGTATTCGGAAATCAATCAACAAGCATTGGCCTATTGTGACCTCGGACACTACACTACCATTCACTAATATGCCGACGCCGATGATGGCGTTTGGTAGGGGACCAAATTTAAAACCGCTTTTGATGCGCCCCACGGTGTTCCCAGAAGAGACTCCTGATAAGACCTTTATTATGAAACAAAAACCTGGATGTTTCTCTTGTGGGGGTTGTGTGACGTGCAGGTCTATGGTGACGGGTCCCACTGTGATGCATCCCCAGACAGGGAAGAAAATACGAATTACATACCACTTACACTGTCGTTTAGACTATGTTATCTATATACTTATCTGTCCCTGTGGTTTGTATTATGTGGGGCTCACTACTAGGCCCTTTAGAGATCGAATGGCCAATCACCGCACTTCCATACGTGCAGCTTTTGAAACCGGAAGTACTGATAAACCAGTAGCCCGACACTTTTTCGAAAATAAACATCAGGTGTCAAGCATGAGATGCAAACTGATTGATTGGGTTCCTCCCATACAGGGTGGTGGTGACAGAACGCTCGCACTCAAGCAGCGCGAGAGTTATTGGATCTACACCCTGGATACGGTTGCCCCTAAGGGAATGAACGAATATAACCCTTTGAACCTTTTCATCAAACGGTAAATAGCCTCATATTTTGGGGTCACCTCTGGCTGATATGTCCCTGAAACTGTGCTTAACCAGGGTCTACAACTGATACCCTCATGATGATCTGATGCTTTGGTTTGTAAAATGTGTTCCTTTGCCTTTATGGTTATTGGTTGAAGGCACCCCTGTTATTAGGGGGACCTTCGGTCAGGTTATATGGTCAGGCTGGGTGACTTTTTAGTCTCCTGGGCTGGATCGTAAGTCCTAGCCCCTGTCCTTATTCTCAACATTTGATTAAATTGAGGACTGTGAGTTTATTATATTTATATATTGTTATACTATTTTGATATAAAGTCTCCATTGTATTAGTGTGCACATTATTCTAGTGTCACATCTCCCAAAGTATGTACTGGTTTTGTAATACTCAACTGTTTTCTTTTTTGGGGGTGTTCTGCCCCATGGGGATATCTTATGTGTTTTGATAATATATTTACCAGACATTACTCGGGGGGAGTGGAATGTTTTGTCCATATGTATTATTATTGTTATTCTGTGTTTTTTAAAAATATATTTATGAAGTGTATGGTTAGACAATCATATGTTCAAACTAGATTATGACAGTATTAATTATGTATGTACCAAGTATTTTGATGTTGGAAATATGAACGGTTGGGCTAGACCATTGTGGATGTTGCACCTCCGTAAGCCCTCAGGTTCCATTGTTGCATGATGTTATAGATGTCTTATTAATGATACATACATGTATATTTATATGTGTTATGTGTCTTATTTATTTATTTATTATTATTTATTTTTTGTTACTGCCAGCCCAGTGGAAATAATGCTCAGGATCCCTTTAGCCTGATTTACATTAATGCAGCGGTGAGTGAGTATCCAGTTATTTGTAGCGATGCGTCTCACCATTACCCGGTGGAACGCACACTTCCGGTGTATGGAACGCATGACGCGTCGCGGATAAGGTCTATTGATGCGCTTCCGGTCCGTGAGACGCAGAGTACGTCCCGGACCGTGGTGTGTGGCGGCTGTAGCAGCGTTGGGAGCTGGGCTCTCATGTGTTGTCACACACAGGTAGGGAGTGTTATATTTGTGTATGGGTAGTTAAGTGGGTTTGATTCTGCGGTGACCGTGATGAAAGCGTGCAGCGGAAGTGACGTTGTGTTTAGAGATGAGCGGGTTCGGTTTCTCTGAATCCGAACCCGCCAGAACTTCATGGTTTTTTTCACGGGTCCGAGCGACTCGGATCTTCCCGCCTTGCTCGGTTAACCCGAGCGCGCCCGAACGTCATCATGACGCTGTCGGATTCTCGCGAGGCTCGGATTCTATCGCGAGACTCGGATTCTATATAAGGAGCCGCGCGTCGCCGCCATTTTCACACGTGCATTGAGATTGATAGGGAGAGGACGTGGCTGGCGTCCTCTCCGTTTAGAATTAGAATAGATTAGAGAGACACTTGATTTACTAATTTTGGGGAGCATTAGGAGTACTCAGTAGTGTACAGTGCAGAGTTTTGCTGATAGTGACCAGTGACCACCACTTTTATTTATAATCCGTTCTCTGCCTGAAAAAAGCGATACACAGCACACAGTGACTCAGTCACATACCATATCTGTGTGCACTGCTCAGGCTCAGGCCAGTGTGCTGCATCATCTATATATATTATATATCTGTCTGACTGCTCAGCTCACACAGCTTATAATTGTGGGGGAGACTGGGGAGCACTACTGCAGTGCCAGTTATAGGTTATAGCAGGAGCCAGGAGTACATAATATTATATTAAAATTAAACAGTGCACACTTTTGCTGCAGGAGTGCCACTGCCAGTGTGACTAGTGACCAGTGACCTGACCACCAGTATATAATATTAGTAGTATACTATCTCTTTATCAACCAGTCTATATTAGCAGCAGACACAGTACAGTGCGGTAGTTCACGGCTGTGGCTACCTCTGTGTCGGCACTCGGCAGCCCGTCCATAATTGTATATACCAGTGACCTAACCGTGGTTTTTTTTTCTTTCTTTATACATACATACTAGTTACGAGTATACTATCTCTTTATCAACCAGTCTATATATTAGCAGCAGACACAGTACAGTGCGGTAGTTCACGGCTGTGGCTACCTCTGTGTCGGCACTCGGCAGCCCGTCCATAATTGTATATACCACCTAACCGTGGTTTTTTTTTCTTTCTTTATACATACATACTAGTTACGAGTATACTATCTCTTTATCAACCAGTCTATATATTAGCAGCAGACACAGTACAGTGCGGTAGTTCACGGCTGTGGCTACCTCTGTGTCGGCACTCGGCAGCCCGTCCATAATTGTATATACCACCTAACCGTGGTTTTTTTTTTCTTTCTTTATACATACATACTAGTTACGAGTATACTATCTCTTTATCAACCAGTCTATATATTAGCAGCAGACACCGTACAGTGCGGTAGTTCACGGCTGTGGCTACCTCTGTGTCGGCACTCGGCAGCCCGTCCATAATTGTATATACCAGTGACCTAACCGTGTTTTTTTTTTCTTTCTTTATACATACATACTAGTTACGAGTATACTATCTCTTTATCAACCAGTCTATATATTAGCAGCAGACACAGTACAGTGCGGTAGTTCACGGCTGTGGCTACCTCTGTGTCGGCACTCGGCAGCCCGTCCATAATTGTATATACCACCTAACCGTGGTTTTTTTTTCTTTCTTTATACATACATACTAGTTACGAGTATACTATCTCTTTATCAACCAGTCTATATATTAGCAGCAGACACAGTACAGTGCGGTAGTTCACGGCTGTGGCTACCTCTGTGTCGGCACTCGGCAGCCCGTCCATAATTGTATATACCACCTAACCGTGGTTTTTTTTCTTTCTTTATACATACATACTAGTTACGAGTATACTATCTCTTTATCAACCAGTCTATATATTAGCAGCAGACACAGTACAGTGCGGTAGTTCACGGCTGTGGCTACCTCTGTGTCGGCACTCGGCAGCCCGTCCATAATTGTATACTAGTATCCAATCCATCCATCTCCATTGTTTACCTGAGGTGCCTTTTAGTTGTGCCTATTAAAATATGGAGAACAAAAATGTTGAGGTTCCAAAATTAGGGAAAGATCAAGATCCACTTCCACCTCGTGCTGAAGCTGCTGCCACTAGTCATGGCCGAGACGATGAAATGCCAGCAACGTCGTCTGCCAAGGCCGATGCCCAATGGCATAGTACAGAGCATGTCAAAACCAAAACACCAAATATCAGTAAAAAAAGGACTCCAAAACCTAAAATAAAATTGTCGGAGGAGAAGCGTAAACTTGCCAATATGCCATTTACCACACGGAGTGGCAAGGAACGGCTGAGGCCCTGGCCTATGTTCATGGCTAGTGGTTCAGCTTCACATGAGGATGGAAGCACTCAGCCTCTCGCTAGAAAACTGAAAAGACTCAAGCTGGCAAAAGCACCGCAAAGAACTGTGCGTTCTTTGAAATCCCAAATCCACAAGGAGAGTCCAATTGTGTCGGTTGCGATGCCTGACCTTCCCAACACTGGACGTGAAGAGCATGCGCCTTCCACCATTTGCACGCCCCCTGCAAGTGCTGGAAGGAGCACCCGCAGTCCAGTTCCTGATAGTCAGATTGAAGATGTCAGTGTTGAAGTACACCAGGATGAGGAGGATATGGGTGTTGCTGGCGCTGGGGAGGAAATTGACCAGGAGGATTCTGATGGTGAGGTGGTTTGTTTAAGTCAGGCACCCGGGGAGACACCTGTTGTCCGTGGGAGGAATATGGCCGTTGACATGCCAGGTGAAAATACCAAAAAAATCAGCTCTTCGGTGTGGAGGTATTTCACCAGAAATGCGGATAACAGGTGTCAAGCCGTGTGTTCCCTTTGTCAAGCTGTAATAAGTAGGGGTAAGGACGTTAACCACCTCGGAACATCCTCCCTTATACGTCACCTGCAGCGCATTCATAATAAGTCAGTGACAAGTTCAAAAACTTTGGGTGACAGCGGAAGCAGTCCACTGACCAGTAAATCCCTTCCTCTTGTAACTAAGCTCACGCAAACCACCCCACCAACTCCCTCAGTGTCAATTTCCTCCTTCCCCAGGAATGCCAATAGTCCTGCAGGCCATGTCACTGGCAATTCTGACGAGTCCTCTCCTGCCTGGGATTCCTCCGATGCATCCTTGCGTGTAACGCCTACTGCTGCTGGCGCTGCTGTTGTTGCCGCTGGGAGTCGATGGTCATCCCAGAGGGGAAGTCGTAAGCCCACTTGTACTACTTCCAGTAAGCAATTGACTGTTCAACAGTCCTTTGCGAGGAAGATGAAATATCACAGCAGTCATCCTACTGCAAAGCGGATAACTGAGTCCTTGACAACTATGTTGGTGTTAGACGTGCGTCCGGTATCCGCCGTTAGTTCACAGGGAACTAGACAATTTATTGAGGCAGTGTGCCCCCGTTACCAAATACCATCTAGGTTCCACTTCTCTAGGCAGGCGATACCGAGAATGTACACGGACGTCAGAAAAAGACTCACCAGTGTCCTAAAAAATGCAGTTGTACCCAATGTCCACTTAACCACGGACATGTGGACAAGTGGAGCAGGGCAGGGTCAGGACTATATGACTGTGACAGCCCACTGGGTAGATGTATGGACTCCCGCCGCAAGAACAGCAGCGGCGGCACCAGTAGCAGCATCTCGCAAACGCCAACTCTTTCCTAGGCAGGCTACGCTTTGTATCACCGCTTTCCAGAATACGCACACAGCTGAAAACCTCTTACGGCAACTG